>NW_028227266.1:51885100-52485100 GCF_978045245.1 Mus caroli
AACTCAGAAATCTGCCTGCCTCTGCCTCCCAAGTGCTGGGATTAAAGGCGTGCACCACCACTGCCTGGCTAGTATTTTTCTCTTTTTAATTTTTAAAAGTTTTATTGTAAACTGACAATTTATACTTGCATATGTTTATAGGGTGCAAAATGATGTCATGATCCAGGGTGAAGTGATTATACTAAGCTAACAAACACATCTATCATCTGAAAAGTACTTTTTTTTTTTTTTTCTTTCCAAGACAGAGTTTCTTAGTGTAGCCCTACCTGGCCTGGAACTAGGCTGTCCTTGAACTCAGAGATCTGCCAACTGCTGTGATTAAAGTTGTGTTTCACTATACCTAGCTCCAAAGAGTGCTTTTTGGAATAAGAGGAATTGAAACTTATCCTCTGTGAGGGTTTGTCTTGGTTGCTGCTTTGACTGGGTTGAGAGATGTCTAGGATTGACAAAATACACCTATGGGTGCGTCTGAGGAGGGCGTGTCAAAGAGGATCGATGAGGGATAGTGACAGGGGTGGCAAAGACCCTTTTTGAAGGTGAGTGGTATGGACTTGGGGGTTGGGAGCCTGGTTGAAAAATAAATGCTGAAAACAAGCAAGCCAGTGAACACGTGCAGCTTCCACTCTTCCTGAATGGGTGTGGGCATCAGTGCTCTCACCTGTGCTCAGCTGACTCCAGCCTCTTCAGCCTTCTGATGTGAACTTATCATTATCGACTTCCTGGGGAGCTTCTAGGCAGCCAGCATAACCCAACCCATCTCTTTGTATCTATCTATCTATCTATCTATCTATCTATCTATCTATCTATCTATCTATCTATCTATCTATCTATCTATCTATACGGTTGTGGGTCCTCATCCGCTCCACCACTGGGCACAGTCGCTTGGGGAGGCAGAGCTCGGGGAGTTTGACTGTGCTTCTTCATGCCTCCGCAGGCTGTAGGGAAGCACCGAGACACCGCCCCAGGGATGGGAAAGCCAGCTGGTTGGGGTCTCCGGGCCTGTGATAAGACTGGGGCTGTGGGGTTCTCAGACTCTTGGACATCCAGGCATTGCTGGGAGTCACGAGCTGGGACCATCATCTAGCCCAGGGTGGGGAGGGGGAAGGGGAGCTCCGGGTTGTCTCATGGGGATGATCGTCCTTTGCTCAATGATGGTTGGCTTGGTGGTGGTTGTGGCTGAGAGCACAGAGAGGCCCTGATAGTGACTGTGTCTGAGGAGCTAGCTGTAGGAAGTGGAGGAAGCCTGAGTGGGCATAGTCCAGAGTGAATGTGTGCTGCTGACATGGGCACCACTATGCCAAGAACCCAGAGGGAAATGTCAGAGCCTTCCCTTCTGGTCCAAGTGTGGGTGTTGACAGTATATGCAGGAAATGCCACCCTTCTTTGTCATTACTCCCAGGGATTCACAGCCTGAACTCTGTCTCCCCACAGAGATGGATCCTTCTAAGGTTAGCTAACTTTGCCTCCTTGACTCAGTTGTATACCAGAAACCCTGCCTCATTGTTTATGTAACAAACCTACCTCCTGCAATAACCCCACCTCTTTGTTCAACTCTATAGAACAGGCATGCTGAGTGGGCGGGTGCTGCAGTCTCTCCATCAGAGAACCTAGTCCACCTTACCGTAGCTTTCTGTCCATCTATCTGTCATTCCTTCATTTCCATGGTACCCTACTCAGGTCCAAGTCCCTGGAGTCCTGTTGGGAATAGCAAGGAGCACATGGGTGATGAGAGAGGTCAGAGAAGCTGAAACTCATTTGACAAGCAGCATAGTGCTGTTCATTCTTCTCACATAATAAGACTTTGTCTTTACAGTTTTTGCTGTTATTTGAAACTCAGCAATTAGTCATCACCCACACTGACTATTGGTAGATTTTTTTTTTTTTTGAGACAGGATCACACTATGTAATCCTGGCTGGCCTGGCACTCTTTTGTAGATCAGGCTGTCTTTGAATTCCTAGATTCACCTGTTTCTCCTTCTGCCTTCCAAATGCTGGAACTTAAAGGCATATCATATTGGGCATGTCTGTAGATTTTTTTCAAGTAAGGTAACAAGGACATAGGTTACTGAAGTCTAGAGCTTGTTTGATGACCCCCTCATCTTCATTATATTTTCTGAACAAACACTCATGGATAGAATATGAGACCTCCCTCCTCCTCCTCTCCCTCCCCCTCCTCCCCCTCCTCCTCTATTTCTTTCTCTTCTTCCTCTTCCCCCTTCCCTCCCCTCCCCCTCCCCTTCCCCCTCCCCTCTCCCCTCATTCCCCTCCCCTTTCCTCTCCCCTCTTCCACCACCTCCTCCTCCTCCTCCTTCCTCAGATGGCTTCACTGAGCCTGCACGAATGCAGAACGCACACGTCTGGCACCCTCAATTTCCTTCATGCCAAATGTCCAGATTTCTGCGAGTTCTGCAGGGCCATGCTTCCTGGAACCTGCTCCATAGGTGTGCTCATGAATGTTGATGGTGTGTCTTGAGTCACAGAGTGACCTCCCTTTCTTTCCTTGCCATTCTTCTTGTCGGAGTTACTTTGCCAGGCCCAAGTGAGAAAGTTGAACTGTATGGTTTGTTTGTTTGTTTGTTTTTCCCACTTGAATGTTGACTCTCCTTAACGCTTGGACAGAATTCTTGACAAGCACCACTTTTGTTTTGGATTACAGTGTGAGAATAGGATTCATCATGGCGAGGGCAGTGTGGTGGTGGGAGTGGGAGGCAATTGGCCACATTGATTCCATGGTCAGGAAGCAGAGAGGTGACTGCTCTTCCTTTTTGTTAACTCTGGGACAGCCCATGGGATGCTGCCACTTGAAGATGGGTCTTCTTTCCTTAGTCAAGCCTTTCTCAGAACACACTTACAGACATCCCCAGTGATCTACTTCCTAGGTGATTTCAAATACAGGCCAGTTGGCAGTACATATTAGCCTCACACACACTAAACGATACTCTCTATTCTCTGATGGCCACAGGGAAAGAAGTGTTGTAATGCTGCAAGAGAGGCATGTCACTCAATTACGAATACCCGCACCCACCCCCCTTAGTTTACAGACAGGCAGCTCTGTGCTCAGCATCATACACAGTGGCACAGCATTGAGTCTTCCTAGTACAGGGAACAAGGCAGGTGATTTTATACAACTTATCAAGTGGATTCTGGATGCATGGACATTTTAGAAGGAAATTATCAATTTTTAAATTACGTTTATTTATTTATACAAGTACAATGACATGCATGTGGAGGTCAGAGAACAACTGGTGAGCTGTTTCTTTTTTTACAGTCCTGTGGGCCCCAGAGATTCAGTAGGCCATTAGGTTTGTCAGCAGGTGCCCTTATACACTGAGGCATCTTCTCGACCCCAAGGGTAATTTTACTAATGTGACTTAGTAAGCAGAAAATTCAGGACATGGACACAGGCTTTTGTGACTCTGCTCACCCCATGTTTTCTACTTCACTGTGCAATCTCTTATGGTAGTGGATGTCTAAACATCCAGATGCTTAGACAGCATCTTTGTATTAGCAGTTCTGTGAAGACTAAAGTGCTCATTAAATCATCTTCATGACCATTGGGATTCCCTGTGCCCAAAGAGTAGGTCTTATCAGATGAGTGTGGCAACCGAGCCTTGGAGAAAGCTTTGAGGAGTGGGTTTCTGTTTTCTCTGGGCTCCTCCTCATTCCTTAGGGAGAGGGAGTCTTATAGGATGGCTGCTCTCTTCCTCAGCAGCTTCAGAGGCAGCTGGAGAGGAAAAGGCAATGGCTGTGAGGGGCACATGCTGGAGATCAAGGCCTTGGTACATCTCCTCATCGACCAATGGTCTCATAGCTTCTCCTCATCAATCAATGATCCCATAGCATTGCAGGGCTGATGTATTTCTTCATTTTGTGGAAATCTGGATAGAAGTGGGAAGAAAACAAAACCACTTAACTTAACAGCTAACCAGGCACAACAGCTCAGTGCTGAATCCTAAGGGATCTATATTATTGCTGAACATGCCCATGCCCATGGTAACGATAGTGAGGTAGACAAATGCTAACATCAGCTTCAATGCTACCTTCTGGGTGAATGCTCCTTCCAGGGCATTTCTGGATATAGACCAAATTGTAGATTAGTAGGCAGAGAAATAATGTCAAAGATAATTAGTCACGTCCTACTACTGTCAGGCTGAATAGCACCTCGACTAAGAAGTTGATATGTAAGGAAGGCCATTACGTCATAAAAAGGAAAGGGACGGTGTCACAAAAGAAGGCTTATCGCATGGACTTGACTAGTTTTTAGAGTGGCATTAGTGTTAATTTTTTCTTTAAAAATTATTTTATATTTATTTGCTTTTTAAAAACATACGTGTCGTGTGAATATGTGTATGGACATGTGAGAGTTGGTTCTCTGCTTCTACCATGTGGATCTTGGGATTGAACTCAGGTTGTCAGACTAGGCAGCAAGCACCTTTACCCACTATCATGCCCACATTAGTGGAAATCAAAATTTCTTGTACATTTATGTTTTAAAATATGTTACATTGAAAGCGTTGCTTTTTAAATAGACAAATAATAATTTTGAACAGATAGAAAAAGGACAGCTGTGGCTTGGTGACTAGGAAAACATTCCCAAGCATTTGAAGCAAGCTGGCAAAAGCTTGGAGGGAGGCAGAAGACAGAAATCTGACTACGGTTACAGGGTTTGCCAGATGGCAACAGATAACAGCCAACGTTCGATTGTGCTATAATTAATATTCTCTATCTGTCACTTCAGCAAGCTATCGTTTTACAAGACAAGTGGTGACAGAATGTTGTAATTAGACCACCCTTCGAAGGGCTCATGTTAAAATAAAGAGATGGAATGGAAAATCCTCCTTTTGTTGGCGCCTCTGGGGCGGTAGGGATGGCGAGAAAGGCTTAATCGTGGATACAAGCATGCAGAGAGTTGTGTTTGCCCCTGCCTCTGGGAATGACTTATTTTTATGAACCCTAACTGGGGACTGTTAGGGGAGATTTAACCTACTGTTCTTAAAGACAAGATTTACTGAGCAGTACAGTTACTGGGGTCATATTTAGATTCCTTGGTTGATGGCTTTCAAATCCATTTAAACATGTTAGAGACTTCACTTACTTCCTCAAATCTGATTTGTTACAAACTGGTCCTTGTCTGATTTGAGCCAGTGTTTGTTGTTGAAAATAGTGCCATCGCCAGGCGTGGTGGCACACACCTTTAGTCCCAGCACTTGCGAGGCAGAGGCAGGCGGATTTCTTAGTTCGAGGCCAGCCTGGTCTACAGAGTGAGTTCCAGGACAGCCGGGGCTATACAGAGAAACCCTGTCTCGAAAAAAACAAAACAAAACAAAACAAAGAAAAAAAGAAAAAAAGAAAAAAAGAAAATGGTGCCATTTCATTCCTTTAAGATATATTCTACGGACTGGTGAGATGATTCAGTTGTTAAGAGCACTAGGTGTTCCATCATTGGTCTAGGGTTCAAATCCTAGTACCCACACAGTGGCTTACAATTGTCTGGGACTGGACAATGCACTCCTCCAACCTCCCAGGCTTCTGTACACACATGTGATGCACACACTTACACGCAGGCAAAACATTCATATTCATAAAATACAACACAAAGGAAATAAACATGATATATCCTAGATATTTCTATCTAGTCTAGAACTCACATTCCTACTTGTTTTGACCAGGTTAACTTCTAAGCCCCATTTAGCCAAATGACTGGGTTTTTGCAGTCTGTTTTTACTGCTATGCTAGTTTAACTGACTCGGATACAAGCTGTGGCTCTCATGGCTGTTTCAGGAGAAATCAGCTGAACGCGTGAACTCGCTGGGCATTGCTTCGATGTGAGGCAGGAGATGGGGTTGGGAAGGGGATAACTTCTATGGCTAGGACAAAAGTCAGTTTTGAGGGAGACTTAAGGGGTTCTGGAGCTCGGTGTGGGAATGTGGGAACAAGGCAGAGAATTCTCCACATTGCAAACAGCTAGTGATAGGGGTGATGACGTGAAATCACATTTTCATAGCTTCACGTGTCGAGTAGTGAAGATAGCTATTTGTTAAAACTGGTCTATTGCTCTTGCTTTATGATGTTCTGAACATATGATTGAGACATTTATAAAGAGGTAAAAGATGGATTTTAAATCCCACACCACTGCACCAAAAGTAGGCTGGGAACAAGAGCTTTCATATCCCTGTGTTGTTCATTTAAATTGGCAGCCAAAGGAGCAGAACCCTTGCTACCATATTCCTATGTCCCCCTGAGTACAAATCGGCTGGAAACCTTTGGAGCTTGTCCGATTGAGATGTCTCACCAGTGACATCACAGTGATTGTCACTTCCCTCAGACTACATTAGGCCCTGCCCAGAGTCCAGGAGCTCAGACAGCCGGGGAGACAGCTGGAGGTGAAGAGACTGAGGTCCTTGGTAGCCTGAGTGTGCCCCTGCTCCTCTTCAGGTAACAGCAAGACTTCGTACTTAGCAATCTATTCCTGTCTCTGTCTTTCTCTGTGTGCAGTTTTCAAATTAAAATGTTAACGAATGCTTATGTTTCTCAGTGGAACAGGTAATCACGATAGAGGGTATTTCCTAAGCTGCAAACTGAATATTGATTCCTGTTTTTTCTTTGATATGTATTTTCTATTTTTCTAGTTTTATATAATTTTTCCACATCCCAGAAGAAAACCAATGTCAAATTTCTTGTACAGTTTGTTGATGGTTTGTAAGGCTTTGGTTCATGCACAGGACAACCATTTTGGCTCATAGAGAAGGCAAAAGAGGAAGCCAGAGCTCGTGTGTGGGCTCATAGCAGAGACATAGAACATGGGTGATTGAATAGCTGCTTAACTCTGCTCACTCTTCCCAAAGGGTGTGGACGTGTGTGAAAGTAAGATCCCAGACCGAATTGCCATATACCCTGATAGAACTGCACCCACAGGGAATTCATCAAATTGGAGTTCTATTCATTTAAAAATATACAAAACAACAAGTAATTAAGGTTTCCATCAAAGTACAAGAAAGAGCAAAGGTTAAGCCAGAGGAAAGAGAAGCTTGGTGCTCAGCCTGTAGCCAGAGAGGCTGGAAAAATGGAAGAGTGCAAAAGATGCAGGCAGCTGAAACACGAATTATAAGAAACACCAGATAACTATCATTTACCAAGAAACAGATCGTTGGCGGCGCCCAGAAGTCCATTCCAAATCATTTCCCTCCTGCCTTCTGCCCCCAAGTGTGGAGCTTCACTGTCCTTCCTTGTTTTGAACTTTTACCACCCTTAGTTGTGTTCCTGGTGCTTGCCTTTGTGTAAATGGAGTCACATTCTCAGCTCCTCCTGTAAATCCTCCTTTCATCCCACAGGTATGGTGTGAGATCCTTTCATCTTGCTCTGTAGCTAGAGGTCATATATTTTCTTCACTCCACGGCATTCAAATGAATGTGAATGCCACAATTGCACCCATTCTACTGTTGGTGGCCAGCGCTTTCCAATATGTGGTCTTGAGGGTCCATATTCAGGATGCCTTTGCTGTAAGCATTTCATTTAACAGGCCTCCCTCCTCTCTCTGAACACGCATGAACACTCTGTTCTCTTCTGCTATCCACTGATTTTCTTCTGCCTATTCTCTCTTTCAGACAGCTGCTTTTTTTGTAAAGGTTTTCACTAGCAATTGACAATGTACATCATGCTAAGGGCTGAAAGAGAGATAATTAAAAGGGAAGGGGCTGGCAAGATTGCACTTGCTGCCAAGCTTGATAACCCGAGTTCTATCTCTGGGTGCCTTGGGAGGAGAGAGAGAACTAACTCCTAAAACTTGTTCTCTGACCCCTGAATGTGTACTGTGACACACGTGTGTCTTCTGCACCAGCTGCATACATAAATAAATGTAAGAAAAATTAAGAACCAAAAGGGAAGGAACCATAATTCAATCATCATTGGCTATATTTTAAAATGAGATTCTATAATGTGTTCATTAACACAATCTGGTAAGAACCTGTATATTATGCTAACAATTACATAATAAAAGCTGATTATTCCACTGGTATCTATGCAATTAATAATTTGGTCCATTGATGACCAAACAAATACAACAGGTACAGTTAATTCAGTCAGGCCAAAAGTTGCTACAAAGTTTTGATCCTTTGAACTTTGACCTTTTGCAAACCAGTATTCTTTCCATCAAAATTTTCTTCCATGCTACAATCTTGTTCTACAATAATAGTATCCACTTAAATCATTTAAAGCATAGAAGATTTAAATTTTAATTTGATTGTATAAACCAAGCGTCAACTTTACCAAAATTAGTAACCTGATTGACAGCATTGCCTGCACTCTTAGAGGATACTTTCCTGCATGTACAATCCGTATGCACAGTGAAGATGCCCTCTCTGCTGTCTGAAATGTTTACAATCTAGGCACATCCTGAGCTTGACTAAAAATAGCTGGCACAAGCCCTTGTTGAGACAGAAATGCTCATGAGGTTAACACTTGTTCTTTGGACTGAGTACCTGTTGTGCGAGGGACTTCTGGTTGACCTCTGCAGGCTTTGTGCCAGTGGAGGCTTGTACGAAGCCATGCAGCTGTTGGAGCTGCTTTATGTTTTCAGCAGGGTTGGATGAAGACCTAAGGCAGCTTTAAAACTGAAAGATGATGTTATCCTACTCCTAAATGTGATCCAAAGAAAGAGCAATACTAAACTATAGGGTTTGTTTCTGTTTTGGTGTTCCTGATTGCAGATATTCCAAATAGCATAGTTAACAAGTATACCTAAACATGCAGAAGATGAAGAGAGAACAATGCAATATTTTATTTCTTACCCAAAACAATGCAATTAATACAGGATAAAAATATTGGTCTTGGGATGATAGCAGGAAGAGAGAGCTGTTTCTCTGAAGAGTATGGACAAACACAAGCAGCCTAGCTTCTCTTATAAAACAAAAGACTTCACGGAAGCTGGCTGACAGTCCCAGAGGTTTAGCTCATTATCCCCATGACAGGAAACATGGGAGCATGCAGGTATAAAGGTGCTGGAGAGGGAGCTGAGAGTTCTACATCTTGACCCACAGGCGGCAAGGAGAGACAGTATCATACTGGGTATAGTTTGAGCATAGGAGACCTTAAATCCCAACCCCACAGTGACACATTTCTTCTATTAAGACCAAACCTTTTGTAACAAGGCCATACTTCCTAATAGTGTCATTCCTTATGGGCCAAGCATTCAAACACATGAATCTCTGGGGGCCATACCTATTCAAACCATCACAGGGTCCTTCTTCCCAGGTGACTGTAGGTTTATATCAAGTTGATGCTGAAGCTACCATGACAGTGAGCTCATGTTAGCTCACTTTCTTCTTGGAAGACCCTATCTCCAAACCCGGTCACATTCTTAGGTATTGGGGATTAAGATTTCACCTATAAGTGTTAGGGGAAGGGTTGGAAAGTCAGCACAAACCCTCTCCTCTTCCATGACTTCTGTTTCCTTTGAAGAGAGACTGAAAATCTTCCAGGAACGTTCATTATCTCATGTTGTTTCTCTCTGTTAGGAAGTGAAGACAAGCCAGTGTCCTTGGTGTGCAATCACAAGTCCTTCTGGAGTTCTCACCCAGGCATTCTGAAGATGGAGAGATCTACTCAGGAGCTGTTTATCAACTTCACAGTTGTCCTCATCACCGTTCTCCTTATGTGGCTCCTTGTGAGGTCCTACCAATACTGAGGGGCCATGCTATACTCCAGGGAGTGACTGCTATGTGCCCCGAGCTTCCAATGCTCTATTGTCATGGGATGCTGCTTCTGGCTCCTCCAGCATCTCTGACCCACACTCACAATGCCTGACACACCGCTGCACTAGATCCTTGGCATGTTTTCTAAAGATGCTGTTCTTGTAGGCTGCCCAAAGCTTGCCAGCCAGTGAGCCTTAGCTTTGTTCCCTAGCAAATGTACTATTCAAGCCACCAGGTTAAAATTAAACTGGATTCTTATGATGCAGAGTAACAACAAGTTGCTGGTCTGTGTCTGCATACCTCCCCCAACTCACTGTCTGCCATCAAACTAATCCAGCCCCGAGGAAGAATGTAGGAGGAAGACTCTGCCAGTCCCTTGAGTTCCATGTGAATAAAATTAAGCCACTCATAAAAACAGTGTTTAGAATTTATTTTAGCTTCAATTTGACCCTTGGCTGGGACCAAAGTGACAAATAGCACATTATTTCTAGCATTTGAGATTAGCCAAGATGCTCCAGCTGCCTAGGATCTGAAAGAAAGCCAAGTCAGAGTGTCATATTTTAGATAATTCCATTGCTTCTCAAACCTTTCCTTCGAGAATCCTATGACCAGAGGAAGAATAATTCCATCCTGCAGAAGGGTTAGGTCAGAGTCCAGAGTGCTCACTAAAATTACAGAAGTCCTCTGAAGTCTTGTGCTTCATCCATAGCTTTCACAAGAAATGGGCTCAGGAGGTCAATAGATTGAGTTGGTAAAGCCCTTACCTTGTAAGTTCAAAGACCTGAGTCTGAATCCTCAAAACCCATGTGAAAACCCAGCACACTGGTGTGAGCCTGTACCTTCAGTGATGGTGAGATGGGAAGTAGTAGAAACAGGGAAGACAGATTCTGGAAACTTTCTGGTTGGTCAGTCTAGACCTGCTTGACAAAGTTCCATGCCATGAGGGACTCCCTCTCTAATAAAAGGTGGGAGGCACCATCAGAATGACACTTGACATTGTTCTCTGACCCTTCACATATATGTGCACAGATGTCCATGCACTCACACACCAAAAAAGAACAAGAAACACATATTCTACTCAACATTGCCATGTCTGTCTGCATGTACATATTTAGAATAGTTAATCCCTGAGTAAAGCTGGAGCATGAATCATGCCCCTATGAATAGCATATTCCAATTTAGTCATTGTCCTAATGCAGATAGAGCTACACACAAGGATAATTTCAAGAAGGGAAAAGTGAAAAATACACATCTGCACACATGTTTACAAGACAAACATAGCATGTTGCTAGTACAGCCCATGCTAGACAGGCCACATCTGTTATTTGTACCAGTTTTGTTTTAACCACAGGAAAGGGAGATCTTAAACCTCCAGTTTCATAATGCCCTTCGAGAAGGCATTTCTTGCTAAGAATCTGATCTATCATGGCAACACTACCTACATAGCACCCTATCTCTCAGCCCTGTCTGCATTCAGAGAAAATCAATAGACCAGGGGAAGGGTTTTTTTTTTTTTTCAAGCTATTGATGATGCATTCTTTCCAGACCAATTAAGTGGAAATCTCAGTGGTGAAGCCTAAGCATCCGAGTTAAAACAGCAGACACAACCCGAACAAAAAGCACGACATCCTCCAGATGGTTTAGGATGTAGCAAGGGTTGAGAGTTCAGAGCCAACCATGGCTGCTCAGACTGGCATGTGGGTGTTGTTTCTTGAAAGGAGATTTCCAGACAATTCTAACATGCCGAGGCACTAAGAACTGATACACTTCTGAGAAAGTGCACTTTGAGAGATTCCAGACAAAACATGGCCCTGATGCCTTAGAGTTAGGTCACCCATGTGGATGTGTGCCTTTAATAATCTATTGTGTGGTCCACACTCTCAGCGGTCTAGAGGGCCCTTGGTGGATGGTTAAAAGAATGCACTGTACCTGAAGAGCCCCTCTGAGGATCTACTGATGTTTGTGTGTGTTTGAGAAGATCTGCGTGTGGTGGGCTGGGAGGAATGGGCACATGGAGAGACACATCCTTTAGACATTGGACCTCATTCTATGTGTTCCCTAAACCTGGGTCCTGGTGCCACACTTAGATGAGACGCCACTTGATAAGTCCACTGCACATTATCTCTGTCTGAGGTTCTGTGCACCTTTCACACCATGAGCAGCCATGGGACCTGAAGCTTGGCGACCTCACTAACAAGGGGTCAGTGGTTAAGCTACTGATCAAATATGAAGACGACTGTATCTCCTTAACCTTTGCTGGTGACAGCTTTATTGTAGATCTTCAAACCATTTGATGATGTTTCAAGTTACACTGAACTTAGACTCCGGCCTTGAAATGTCAGGCCATATTTAATAACAGCGGTCAGATCAATGCTCCTGAAATATTGGCTTAATTAGATAAACGTAACATTGCAAACCTCTACATGATTTCTCTTTCCTTACTGATCCCCACCCCATTTCTGTCCCTAACACATAGGAAGATTGCTAAATGTACATTACCAGTGTTTCAGGATAGATCATGGATCACTTTCCCAGGGATAGGGACAGCCACTAACAAGCTCAGTGAGGAGCTAGAAGTGACATCTTGTCCTTCCCACATGGAGGAGTCTTAGTCTTTAGAGTTAAATTACAACTTCACTTCTAAGACTCTCTTTATGTGTGACTCTTTTTTTTCAGTTTCTTGGGCACTCTGAATCATCACAGTACCTTTTGCTGTCCCCCAGTGTTGGTCCCAGACCCTTAAAATGGACTTGGATGTCCTAAACATGGTGTTTGATCTCCTGTAGAATGGAGAGAACTGGTTTCTAGCTGCTGACTAAAGTTCAGCCCATAGGCCCCAGCCTATTCTAATTTGTTTCTTTTTGGCTCATCCATTCATGCATTGATTCATTGATTCATTGAAATGCTCATTTTGAAACTGCTACGTGTTGAACATGGTATACAACCACTGGAAAGAACATCAGTAAAGCAAGTAGGCCCCACCCTCATGGAGCTCATGATTTAGGGAGGTAGACAGTGCACAGCTAGAGTGCTCTAATAAGGTTTTTTTTTGGCAGGAGAAGGATAGTGTGGAAGATAGTCTGGGCAAAAGGAACAGCAAAGAGCAGAGAGCATGGCAGATTCTGGAAACTGAAATGATCTGCAGAGTGGAAAGGAAGAGTGCCCACCTCATTACACAGTGTGACTGGCAGCACTTACACTATATAAAGGCAGAGCTCAGGTTCCGATCACAGCTCTTTTACTACCAAGTTGGACCACCCTGGGATCGCTCACCCACAGGGAGGGACCTCTTACAACCCACAGTTGTTAGAGCCGTGTCTGTTTTACACTGAGCTTAGACTCTGGCCTTGAACTGCCTGGACAATTTAATAAGAGCAGCCAGACCAGTGCTCCACACTCACCATCTCACCAACTGAGCAGGTCTATGTGGTGTAATGTTCTCCTCGTCCTGGGATGTCAAGACCTCAGTATTACTCAGAGTCAAGTTGCTCACACTGTATTGTTAAATAACCATTGGATTGTTTTTTTTTAAAAGAGAGATAGCTTGTAGTGTTGGTTAGATTTTGGTTCTGTTATTTTCTAATCTTGCACCAAACTGTGTATCTTTGAAACATCTCATTTTTATCTACTGAAATTGGTCAAGGTTCTCGAAAGAAGCAGAGCTGACAGAATGAATATTATAAAAGGCATATATTAGCTTGGCTTACATAACACAGTCTGGGTTGCCCAACAATGACTTTCTGTGCACGGAGAGGCAGAGAACCCAGTGGCTGCTCAGTTCATCAGACTGGATGCTGCAGAAGTGTTGAGGGCCTGGAGGATTCCGGAAGAATATTTCTTCTGTGCTAGAAGGCTGATAGAGCTGGTACTGGGCTTCAGTCTCAGCAAAGGGGGACAGCAGCAGTGGCAGCAGTAGAGTAGATGCATGCATCAGCAAGGAGCAAAGGTGGGCAGGTGAACGTAGCATTGCTTTTTCCCTCATTCATCCTTGTATTTTGGCTACCTCTGAAATGTGTACCCCACTCTGTTAGAGGGTTTTCCCTCAAAACTTTCTTCAGAGGGTAAGTGTATCTATCCCTAATCCTGTCCTGAATGCCCAGGGCACTCCATAAAGTAGTCAGTGACAAAACCCAGCCACTTCTGATCTCTTTTCTTCTGATATTAACCACGGTACTAGGCATTTGATGATTTTTGTTTGTTTCAGAATTGATTTATCGTTATTGTCATCATCATCATCGTCATCATTGTTATCGTCATTCTGTACAGAAGGCCTTTCTTAGCCAAGCTATGGCTACCTACAGTCTATCTTCTGGCCCTATCTGCCTCTCCTCAACTCTCATTTGTAACCACTTCTTGCTATTTGTAGTTTCAAGCATGCCCTCTGTCTTCTCTTGCCACGACCTTGCAGTGCTATCATGTTGTCTGACTGTCCCACTTTTTTTCCTGGCTCATTCCTGCTCACTTGCAAAGAATGCCATTAAGTGTTGTTGTCTCTTGGAAACTGTCCCCAGATAATTCCCTTCCCTCTGGGCCGCTGCCTGAAGTCTCATAGCTCTTATCACAGTGTGTTGGTTTGCTTGTGTCTCTCCCCGTGGGCTTCCTCTCAGTGTAGACACCCTTCAGTGCATAATTTTAGTTCCTAGTGGTCCGTCATCATCAGTGGCTAAGTGTTTGTTGAAGACATTATGACTGCCCGGCCAGATAGTAAGGCTTTGGAACAGATAGATAGCATTTCTGTCACTAAATATATGGCTCGCGCTCACCATCCCTTGTTCTATTTTTTTTTAAGGCGTGAGAAAAGATTGGTCTACTTCTAAAAGTTCTGCTACATGAATGCGCAAAGTAAACTTAAAAAGAAAACTTTATACAGTTCATACAGCCATTAGCTTCTTCGTGAAATATTCATGGTGCTTGCTTCTTTTGATCTATCTCTATCACCACCCTGAACAAGTTGACAATGTTTATGAATTACTCATCAAAGCCCAATGTGTTGAGCATATTTTCAAGTTCATCTACCAACAGGAGAAATTCTCATTATTCAGGCCGTGTGCAGTTGGGGTTGAACTTTATATATCTATTCATTGGATGTCCTACTGTGTGTTAAGAACTCTCATGGATTCTATTTCATTTAATTATTTTATTGTGTAAAATATCTGTTCTTTTTTAAATTTGAATTTCATTTCTTAATTAAAAAAAAAAGACTGTCACTATAGAGCCTTTGCTTTAAACACACAATTCCCTGCCTCAGCTTCCCAAATGCTAGAATTAGTATATCCAGCTTGTTTTATACTTAGAAATGTTTATTGATTTACTTTTTGAGACACTATGTTGTCTAGGATGGTCTCTGGGCTCAAGAGATCATCTCACTTGAGCCTCGAATTACACAGGCATGCAATACTGGGTGCCTAGAATCAATAAACATTCATCTTTGTTGTTATCTTAAAATCGAGAAGACGGGTGCTCAGAAACGGCGTATACTTAGCCCTAAGAGACTGATCAGAAAACTAAATCTAGTTCTATCCAGTTCTGAGGAAAGGTAGCCACACCTCCTTCCAATCATGGATATCAGGTAGTGAGAAATTAACAGGCTTAGAAGTTATTGAGGATAGACCCCTCCCTCAAAACCAGAGGCCTGTAAAACCAGGAGCTTATTGGTTAAAACAATGAATTTGAGTCTGATTTCTAGTCCTGGGTGCAGACATGACATTCTAAACTGCACAAATGATCATAAGATTACTGCCTACCAGGAGGATTTTGTAAAGAACAAAGACATACTAGTGTACTCTTCCCTCAAGAATTTAGTCCAAATGGTCCTGCCAATCACCTGGACAGACTATTCTGCCCATAAGCTGTTTGGGAAACTTCCAGGTATAGTATAAAACCTGCCCAAAAGTATGGGTTCAGACAATGGTCTCCCTGGGCGCTATCCAATCTCACAGGATAAGGGCTTTTCCCCTTCTCCATAAACAGTCCCTTTGGCCACTGCTCCCTCTAACTCTTGAGAATTCTTTATATTACTGAACAATAAGCTCTATCTTCTATGTAGTGTTCTGCGTGTCTCTTGTGAATCCTTTTGATTGTGATCGCCAGGGCCAGCAGCTGTCCTTACATCATCAGGTGAATGATTCAGAGTTTAAGAGGGCTTTCCTTACTGCGGTCTGCTAGTGCCAAAGGTTCAGTGTCCATGAGTGCAGCCCCCAGGTGAACACCTTATTTGTTGTACAGCTCATCTATATAGCACTGCAACTTATGCAATTTTCTGTTTCCCAAGAAGCAGGGCCCTAGAACCACCTTTTCTTTCAACTGGGTAAGAGATGATAAGAAAGACTGAAGATGGTCGAACAGCATCATTTCCTGTGTCATTGTTAGCCGGGGGCTAACGTGGAGATGACAGCCCCAGCTTCAGCATTACACGGTATACACACTTGCAGGGATTTGTTAAGTGGTAACTCTCATCTCCTACTCATTAGATCATTAAAAATAATGGTCTGGGAAAAAGCAGTGTCCCTGGATTCACAGACTGCATTTAGCTTAGTAACAGATAACCCCCAGACAAGCTCTGACTTCTGTGAACCCTCATTCCCTTAGCTTTAAAAACAGAAGGGGAGGGGGCTGTAAAGAGAGCCCAGCTGGCAAAGGGCTTGTGTTGCTAACATGGAGACCTGACTTCAATCCCCAGAAACTGCATAAAAAGCTAGGGTGATCATGTATGCTTGTAATTTCAGTGCTGGGGAGGCTGAGCCTTAGGTGATAATATCACAGCCCCGTAGTCATCACAGTGAAACAAAACAGGACAATGATAGCTGGGTTTAGAGTAAGGAAGCTGGTAACATTCCTTCCTAGAAGAGAGTGGGTGCTACCAGACCCATATCTGAAACCCCACCCTCTATGTGCACATCAGTTGCACATGTGATGGGGGGTGCTATATTTTATAGGCTATGGAAGGTTGACTAGGGTTGGGGAAGGAGTCTAGTGCCATGACTTTTTGGTGATTGTACTGGCTGGTTTTGTGTGTCAACTTGATACAAACTGGAGTTATCACAGAGAAAGGAGCCTCCCTTGAGGAAATGCCTCCATGAGATCCAGTTGTAAGGCATTTTTCAATTAGTGATTGGGGGGAGGAAGGGGGAGGGCCCAGCCCATTGTGGGTGGTGCCATCCCTGGGCTGGTCCTGGGTTCTATAAGAAGGCAAGTTGAGCAAGCCAGGGGAAGCAATCCAGGGAGCAGCACCCTTCCATGGCCTCTGCATCAGCTCCTGCTTTCTGACCTGCTTGAGTTCCTGTCATGACTTCCTTTGGTGATGAGCAGCAATGTGGAAATGTAAGCTGAATAAACCCTTTCCTCCCCAACTTGCTTCTTGGTCATGATGTTTGTGCAGGAATAGAAACCCTGACTAAAACACTGATGTAACTGTAGCCATCTAGGGGTCTTGATAGCCTTCATTTTCTCTGCCAATTAAAGAATTAAAAGGCAGGAAAAATCTTGATTTTGACAGGTAGCTGGGGAGAAACTTTGAACACAACAAACACACAGGAGCAGATAGAATCAGCACTCGAAGAAAGGCTAGGGAACACACACACACAGTAGGCACACAGAGGAAAAGAACCTCCACACACAGTAGGCACACAAAGGAGAAGACCCTCTACAAGCAGGGAGGGGTTGGTGGTGGAGAGCCAAAAATCCAGTCTCTCTTCCAGGATTGGTGTTCTTTAAGTCTCTGAACAGTATTTCTCTCCTAATTTAGGTTAGTCAGTTTGAAACACAGGATGGCTGGTTGGTCCACAACTACTGTGTATGTCCTAACGGGGTCTTGAAATTGAGCCAATCCATCAGCAGGGGCCTAGGGGCTGAGAAAAATCCCACATGGTCTTTGTTTTAAGTTGCCAGGCTTTTGTCTTAGGTCAGGAGGGTGAGGAAGAGAGCAGTCATCTTGGAAGTTCAGTGTCTGTTACAGCCATGGCCCCTGTCTGCCTAGCAGGGAGTCTGTCTAACTCCCAGGTCCTTAGGACAGCTCCGAGTCAGCCAGGCTCCTGGAAGTCACCCTCACAAACTCATTGCCCCACCATGCTGGATTTAGCAGGGTCATTTCTTTGGTCTGTGTTGATTAGACACTGATTTCATCGCCCCAGGGAAAGTCACAGAACAGGTGGTGGCACTGCTGTGCTTGCTTCAGTGTTGTTTTAGGAAAGAAGATAATGAAACACTTCGCAGAAGTTGACAATTTTTATTTTTTTTAAACACCGGAAAGAGGTGAGTTGCCATTTCCTTTGCTCTGGAGAGTCTAACAGTTCCCATAAACACCAGGGCTCTCTGAGCAGTAGCATCTGGACAGCTGGCTCAGTTGCAGACTAGCGCACCCACCCCAGACTGACTCTATTTCAAAAAAGAAGGTGGAGAGAAACCAAGGAAAACACGTGACACTGAACTCTGGCTCCCACTTGCACGCTCATGGAGATGCGCACCCATTCTGCTGTGCAAATACCTCCCCACACTAAAAATGATTTTGTTTTTGTTTTTTTGTTTTTAAAGAAAACAGGTTTATTTAAATCACTGAAAGAGAGCAGTGGGCAGGGCAGCAACAGAGAACCACCTGTCAAAACTTAATTCTTTTTAACCTAAGGTTATGTAATGAAAGAGCGTGTTCTGACACATTTTCAGGGAACATGAAGGAGCTGTCATTCAGAACTTAAGAGCTTTAGAAACACTAAGCATCAAGAGTCAAGAGCTCTTCCCACACTACCCTCCACTCCCCACCTCTGCATTTTGTTTCTCTTTTCACTTCACTGTTAAAAGGTTTGAGGAAGGAAGAATACTGTGGTATGAAAATCTGGTCACCACTCCTGGGAGCCACGGAAGGAGCCTGACTCCCAACCTTTGATCCAACAGCTAGATTAGACCCAAGGAGAAAGAAACAGCACAGAACAGCCTCTCTTCAGAGCTTAGGGTTTGTTTTTTTTTTTTTAAATCATTTTATTTATTAGATCCCAAATGTTGCCCCCCTTCTTGGTCTTCTCTCCTAGAGTTCTTCACCTCTTCACCTCTGAGAGGGTGCTCTCCCCATACCCCCCAGGCATCCCCTTTCCCTAGGGCAAAAAGTTTCTACAGGATTAGGCACATCCTCTCCCACTGAGAGCAAGACAGTCCTTTGCTATGTATGTGCCAGGGGCCTCGGACTAGCCTGTGTATGCTCTTTGGTTTGTGGCTTAGTCTCTGGGAGCTCTGAGGGGTCCGGGTTAGTGGACACTGTTAGTCTGTCTACCTATGGAGTTGCCATCCCCTTCAGTTCCTTCAGTCTTTCCCTTAAGTCTTCTATAGGCATCCCCGACTTCAGTCCAATGATTGGCTGTAAGTATCTGCATCTGTCTCAGTCAGCTGCTGGTAGAGCCTCTCAGAGGACAGCCATGCTAGGCTCCTGTCTGCAAGCACAACATAGCATCAGTAATAGTGTCAAGAGTTTTGGTGCCTGTCCATGGGATGGATTCCAAGTCAGACTAGTCACTGGTTGGCCATTCCTTCAATCTCTGCTCCATTTTTGTCCCTGCATTTCTTTTAGACAGGAGCACTTTTGGGTCAAAAATGTTGAAGATGGGTTGGTGTCCCCATCCCTCCACTGGGGGGCCCTACCTAACTACTGAAGTTGGTCTCTTCAGGTTCCATCTCCCCACTGGTGGGCATTTCTGCTAAGGTCTTCTGCTCAGGGTCTTAAAATTCAGAACCGTATTCTTTTTACACGGTGTAAGTGAGACAAAAGTGGGTTCCCTCGGCAGCACACATGGGGTCTGCACCATGTGACTGTGTTCTTTGGCAGTGCCCACAAGCTCCTGACAGTCCTGCAACTCAGATCTGACTGTCAGTTGTCAATTAATCCCCAAGTCTCCTCTCCACTTTATACTTTTCTGATACAGCCTTGAGAGGTCCTGGAAGGAAAAAAAAAAAAACAAAAAACAAAACAAAACAAAAAAAAAACCAAAAAAACAAAAAAACAGACGATTTCACTGGTCATCTGTGATAACTGACCAGACCCTGGCCAATTTGTCCTCATAATGTCAAACTCTTTGAGACTCTCTAAGGAGCAATCATTAGAAACATCACCGTAAAAGCTGGTCTCACCTTTGCTTTGTTCCCTTTGAGCCGTCCATCCATCCAGAACAGTCTGGCCTTCTAGTGTCTTACAATCCATTTTAAGATTTCTCTGCAGTCCCTGAACACAGGAAGTAGAGGCAAGAGGGTCAGAAGGTCAAGGTTATTTCCAGCTCCAAACATGAGCTCTAATAAAAAAAAAATATTCGGGCTGGAGAGATGGCTCAGTGGTTAAGAGCACCGACTGTTCTTCTGAAGGTCCTGAGTTCAAATCCCAGCAACCACATGGTAGCTCACAACCATCCATAGTGAGATCTGATACCCTCTTCTGGTGTGTCTGAAAACAACTACAGTATACTTATATATAATAATAAATAAATCTAAAAAAAATTCAATCAATCAGCCACATAAGTAAGCAAAAAAAAAAAAAAAGGAACAAAATAAGCAAGCAAGCAAGCAAATAACAAAAACATTAACAACAACAACAACAACAAAAACCATCAAAGGGAGTAGGTTATTTTTAGTGAATGGAAGCTGAGAGCTATGGTTGGAATCTGACAACAATGGGAGATCTTTTCTGGAAGCCATTTCTTCTGCCCTGTTCTAGGCTATCTGAATGACAGGGACCACATTCAGAATGCAGAGCAACAGAAAAGGTGGGAGGCTGGGCTTGGAGAATTGATTTGCTCATGTGGTGGTTCCCATAAATCTTGACTGGGAACGAGCGAGGCATACGCAGTGTGAGACGGCCAGTCTTAGGTGTATTATGCATTAGGCCGTGTGCCACAGAGTTTAAGGATGATTTTAGACCAGCTCACTTTGAATGTCACTTATGAAAGATCGCATCTTTCACATTTAATGCAATTGATGATTGCCCTCTGAGCCATTGCGCATCCTGGTGTGGTGTGAAACACATACAGTTTGCGCCCGAGAGACCTCTGTGCTTGCCTTCATCTTCCTTTCTCATCTTTGCTCATATTTTTAGTGATCCAGACATGTTTATTCTAGTATCACCTCATTGATTCAGAGGAGACTGTATTAAATAAATAGGCACATTTCTTCTTCAGAATAAAAAGATACCCTTTTTATCTCCAGTGAAATGGCAAAACTAAAGCATGCCTAATTCTCCAGACCTATTTACTCAAGCTAGGTAGCTACACACATCTGGGGATGAGACCTCGGGGCTAGCTCTTCAGGGAGAGTGGTGTGCGGTACTTGGCAGCCAGACAAACATTTTGATAGGCTCCCTTTTCTTTTCTTTTTTTTTTTTTTTGGTTTTTCGAGACAGGGTTTCTCCGTGTAGCCCTGGCTGTTCTGGCACTCACTTTGTAGACCAGGCTGGCCTCGAACTCAGAAATCCGCCTGCCTCTGCCTCCCAAGTGCTGGGATTAAAGGCGTGCGCCACCACGCCCGGCGATAGGCTCCCTTTTCATTTGCAATTCAAAATTAGCAAGAATACTTGTTATGATGACTTGAAAAAAATGCTAAGAGCTTTTTTCCATCTGGCTGTCAATCAAAATAAAATATATATAAAACAAACAAACAAACAAAACAACAAGAGCTTGGTCCTGAAATACACGTTGTCCCAGGCCTGGAGCGATGGATGGCTCAGCCACTCAGAACCCCCACTGCTCTTGCAGAGGACCAGAGCTGGGCTCCCATCACCTACACTGAGATGCTCACAACTGCCTGTAACTTCAGCTCTAGGGGATCTGAGGCCCTCTTTTGGCCTTAGGAGGCACTGCACACACATGCACACAAACCCACACTACACTCATACACATAGGCTCTGTATACTTAGGCTGGCCTTAAACTCAGAGGCCTGCCTGCCTCTGCCTCCCAAGTACTGGGATTAAAGGCCTGCACCCCCCTGCTGGCTTAAAAATTAAATAATCTTAAACAATTATAAGTTGTTCTATGTTATTATATTGTTCTAACATTAAATAATTATATCATAATATAAAGATATTATACATGTTTTGGGATAAGGCAAATTAACTAACATTTTCTTGAGGGGACAAAGGGAAGGGCAACATGGGAGGGGATAGCAGGAACATTTTGTATGGCTTGAATGTTCTGGTTTAAAAAAATACAAAGACTTCATTTCATTAATTATTTATGTACATGTGTGCTGGTGCTGGAGTTTCAGGAGGTTGTAAGCTGCCTAATGTGTGTGCTGGGAAATGACCCAGGTTCTCTTGTGAGAGTAATAATTGCTCCAAACTGCTGGGCCAAGCTCCAGGCATGAAGCTGGCTGTTTGCTCATTTCAAGACAAGGTCTCACTGTAGCCCTGGCTGACTGCAACTTGCTATGTAGTCCAGGCTGGCTTCAAACTCATGGCAATCCTCCTACTTCTGCCTTTTTATATGCTATTAATCTTGGCTTCCCTAAAGTTTTAAGTCAATTTCCTAAGTAAATTAACTCCTAACCATGTTTAATAAGACAATACTTAGCTTTTCTGTAAACAAAAACTTAGTAATGTTTGATGTGTTTTTGTTCTAATATTCTACAATTACAAAATGTTTCAGGTTTTGTGAGGAGTTTGTGATCCATCTATGTGACTGGGTTTCAGGACAAAAGACAGAAAAAGAGAAGTGTGGACTATGACTTCCTGTTTTCATGTGGTCGAACATGTTGACATGTGAACACAGTGTTAATCTCAAGGTAAATAAGGTAAGGCTGTTTATTTTGAAGCCAGATATGAATGATTATGGACTGGGAACGTGGATACAGGTTATCCCGAATTTTCGTGAAGTTTTTGCTTTTGTATTTATTTATTTATTCATTCATTTATTTATATTATTTTATGTGTATGAGTGTTTTGCCTTCCTATATGTATGTGTACCACTTGCATACCTGGTGCCCCCGGGGGCTAGAAGAGGGTATTGGATGTCCTGGGAGTGGAGTTACAGACAGTTGTAAGCTATATATGGGTGTTGGGAATTGAGCTGTTTTTCTACAAGAGAAACAAGTGCTCTTTACTGCTGATTCAATTCTTAAGCCCATTTCATGAAGATTTTTATTATAATAGAACAAAGAAATGTCATAGGCCAAGTCTTTTAAAAATATATTGGTGGAAACATGGGGTGGGTTGGTAGGTAAAGTGCTGACTTTCCAACTATGAGGACATGAGTTTGAATCCCCAGCAACCACGTGAAAGCCATATATGGCAATATGCATCCATAACTCCATCTATAATCTGGTATTGGAGAAATGAGTGTGTGTGTGTGTGTGTGGTTGTGAGAATAGGCACGATCTCCACAGTTCACTGGCCTGCCAATCTAGCCAAAATTGTGAGCTCAGGTTTAGAGAGAGACCCTGTCTCAAGAAATAATGTGGAGAGTAAATGAGGAAGTCACCCAACGCCGACCTCTGGCCTACACATGCATACAGGGTGAGGACATGAATGTATTCAAACACAAATGCATCCACAGAGGCCGCCTTCCACACACACACTAGAGAAAAGGACCAGTGGGGGAGCCATTGGTACTGGAGTCAAAAGTATTCTAAATTTCTCATATATATATATATATATATATATATATATATATATATATATATAATTTTTTTTTTAAGATAGGACTTAACCTAAAGCCCAGGATGGCCTTGAGCCTTCTAAGTACAGGAATAAAAGGCACGTGCTACCATGCCAGGCTGGGCAGTGGAAAGGAAATCTCATCAAGGGTTGACATTTTAGCTGTGTGCAAAACAGACAGTTGCCATGATCTCCCCGATTCCTACCATCTGGTTGTCAGGTTCCCCAAGAATCTTACTTACAACTCTCAGATGTTAAAACCAGCTGCTTACAAATATCTTCCCCTACTCTCAAGGAACATGATCTAAATATGAATCATCACAGGCACAAAGACGTTGGCTAGAAAATCCTCCTACTGACACAGTATCCCATTCCCCGAGACGAGCCAGAAGGATTCTTTCCATAGCTGCTTCCTCAGAAGAGAGGCCGTGGTGGACCAGAAAAAGCACAGCCTTTGGCAGTGTTGACCTGAGTTTTAATCCTGACTTAGCCACATAGTGACTGGCCCCAAATAAGTAAGTTAAAGCCTCCGAGTCAGATTTTTCTCTTCTGAGGATGGAGATGATGGTAGCTGCCTCAGAAAGGAAGGCTGAAAGTAGAAATAGCAGATACACAAAATAGACATGAAGAACCCAATGCAGTAGGTGCTAGATAAATAAAAATTTGTAACTATAATGCGTAGTAGTTTAGGTGTGGCAGCTAGAACGGAGTACGTACTTTCTATATAATGTAAGCTGTGAGAACTTATTAGCTTCCAGAGCTGTGGACACTGGACACTGGTGTGTGTGTGTGTGTGTGTGCGTGCGTTGGGCTAGATGGGGAAAGAAAAGAAACTGGTGGTTTAGTCTTTTTATTTGTTTGTTTATTTATTTATTTATTGTTTTTTGTCTTTTGTTTTGTTTTTTTATTTTTATTTTTATTTTTTATTTTATTTTTTATTTTTTTTTTATTTTTTGGTTTTTTGAGACAGGGTTTCTCTGTATAGCCCTGGCTGTCCTGGAACTCACTTTGTAGACCAGGCTGGCCTCAAACTCAGAAATCTGCCTGCCTCTGCCTCCCGAGTGCTGGGATTAAAGGTGTGCGCCACCACTCCTGACTTGGTTGTTTTTTTTGAGATAGCCCTGGCTATCCTGGAACTTGCTCTGTAGAGCAGACTGCTACCTAATTCACAGATATCCACCTGTCTCTGCCTCTGGAGATATGGAATTAAGACAACATGCATCTACCACCGTCACCTGGCTGGTTCTTGTCTTTTTACTACAACTGTTTTAGTAACTTCTTTTTTGTTTCTTTTATTTATTCATTTAAAAACTGTACTTTATAAATAAAAAATACCAACACATTCTTATTGGACAATATAAACAGGCACAACCTTGTTTCTTTTGACTAGAAGCAAGTCAAAATTGAGCTGCTGCTAAGAGATGGAGCTCTAGCAAGCACACCGTCTAGGCTGCCCCCCACCCCCATTCAATACATCACTCCCTGAGGAGTCAGCATACTCACCCTTCTGGATAGATTTTACAATTAATTTGTTTAAGAAAAGAAAACTAAAATTATCAAAACATCAGATATTCCTCACCCAAAACAGGGTATTTTCTTCAGATTTTCCTTTTAAAGATTTTTTTTATTTATGTGTATAAGTACACTGTAGCTGTCTTCAGACACACCAGAAGAGGGCATCAGATCCCATTACAGATGGCTGTGAGCCACCATGTGGTTGCTGGGAACTGAACCCAGGACCTCTGGAAGAGCAGTCCATGCTCTTAACTGCTGAGCCATCCCTTCAGTCAGCTCCAGATTTTCTAATCTGTTCTTTTTTAAAACAAGCCCTTCAGTCTAAACATGGTTGTGCATGCCTTTAAGCTCAATACTTGGGAGGCAGAAGTTCTCAGATCTCTGTGTTTGAGACCAAACTGGTTCACATAAAGAGTTCTTTACCAGAAAGGACTATATGGTAAGAACTTGTCTCAAAACACAGCAGGGTGTGCAGGGCTGGTGCAGTGGCTAAGAGCCCCTGCTGCTCGCCCAGAAGATCTGGGTTCAAATCCCATCACTCACCCACATGGCAACTCACAGCTGTTTCAGGGGTGTCCAACAGCCTCTGCGGTCGCTGTATGCATGTGGTATACATATACATGCAAGCAAAAATACCTCTGAATATAAAATTAAGAAAAAGAAAACCCCAAAACCTCAAAAGGAGGGATTTCAATAAAATTTTAGCTTTTATTTAAAATGTCTCATATATTTTTAATTAGAGTATTTATAGTTTAAATTGTTTGCTATTACAAAATTAATGACTTCTATTATTTTAAAAATACTTAGAACAAGTTTGACATTAGTAATGTATTTATTAGTGTGCTCATTTGCTTTCTGTCTACCCAGCCACATCACCTATCTCTTTAAAGTGTTCCCGTCACTTCACGGAGCTTGTCAGAAGGGCCGCATTAAAGTTCTCATCTAATAGTGTTGATATCTGGCCACTTCTGGGTGGCTGACTGCTAACTGTCACTCCTACTGAGAGTTGCTGTAACTTCCCCAATTCTTTACGTGTTAATTAAATTTCAGTTATTTCCTGGACACTTTGAAGATGGTATTACAAGACTCCTAATTATAGGAGCCCACATTCTCAGATATAAATCCTGTTCTTCCATCTGTTCTTCAGATCCAAAGACAGTCCATTAAAAAGGACTTTATATTATTTTATTTATTTATTTATGTGTATGTGTGTGTGTGTATGCATGCGTGTGTGTGCCTCGCATGTGTGCAAGTGCCCATGGAAGCCAAAAGAGAGACTTGGATCTTGAAACTGGAGTGCCTTGTGTTTATGAGCCACCTGACATGGATGCTGGGATTCAAATCCCAGTTCTCTTGACTGAGCAGCAAGTGCTCTAAAAGCCGAGCCATCTCTCCAGCCACAGACAATTATTTTATTCACAATTTCTTTTTCATGGTGCTAGGGGCTGATTCCAGGGCCTGACATGTGATAGGCAAATGCATTACCATTGAACTACAGCCACAGTAAAACCAACCAACCAACCAACCAACCAACCAACCAACCAACCAACCAACCAACCAACCAAAAAAACCATAAAAACCAAACCAAACCAAACTCCCCTGTTTTAAATTGAAACAAGAGCTTTGCTTACTTAGGTTGGCCTTGAACTCATGACCCTCACACTTCAGGTATTTGGAATTATAGGCCTTTGCCACTAGGCTCACCTTTCGGTATAGCATTTGAGCAGTGCTACTTTGGTACACACGGTGTGCTTCACCAACAGGCTAGTCTGAGACACAGGCAGTGATCTAGGTTGAATTGGTTTTCTTTTTTTTTTTTTTTTGATTTTTAATATTTTTATTACATATTTTCCTCAATTACATTTCCAATGCTATCCCAAAAGTCCCCCATAGCACCCCCCACTTCCCTACCCACCCATTCCCATTCTTTTGGCCCTGGCATTCCCCTATATTGGGGCATATAAAGTTTGCAAGTCCAATGGGCCTCTCTTTCCATTGATGGCCGACTAGGCCATCTTTCGATACATATGCAGCTAGAGACAAGAGCTCCGGGGTTCTGGTTAGTACATCATGTTGTTCCAACTATAGGGTTGCAGATCCCTTTAGCTCCTTGGGTACTTTCTCTAGCTTCTCCATTGGGAGCCCTGTGACACATCCAATAGCTGACTGTGAACATCCACTCCTGTGTTTGCTAGGCCCCGGCATCGTCTCACAAGAGACAGCTATATTTGGGTCCTTTCAGCAAAATCTTGCTAGTGTATGCAATGGTGTCAGCGTTTAGAAGCTGATTATGGGATGGATCCCTGGATACGGCAGTCTCTAAATGGTCCATCCTTTCATCACAGCTACGAACTTTGTCTCTGTAACTCCTTCCCTGGGTGTTTTGTTCCCAATTCTAAGAAGGTGCACAGTGTCCACACTTTGGTCTTCATTCTTCTTGAGTTTCATGCGTTTATCAAATTGTATCTTATATCTTGGGTATCCTAAATTTTGGGCTAATATCCACTTATCAGTGAATACATATTGTGTGAGTTCTTTTGTGATTGTGTTACTTCACTCAAGATGATGCCCTTCAGGTCCATCCATTTGGCTAGGAATTTCATAAATTCATTCTTTTTAATAGCTGAGTAGTACTCCATTGTGTAAATGTACCATAATTTCTGTATCCATTCCTCTGTTGAGGGACATCTGGGTTCTTTCCAGCTTCTGGCTATTATAAATAGGGCTGCTATGAACATAGTGGAGCATGTGTCCTTTTTACCGGTTGGGACATCTTCTGGATATATGCCCAGGAGAGGTATTGCTGGATCCTCCGGTAGTACTATGTCCAATTTTCTGAGGAACCGCCAGACTGATTTCCAGAGTGGTTGTACAAGCTTGCAATCCCACCAACAATGGAGGAGTGTTCCTCTTTCTCCACATCCTCGCCAGCATCTGCTGTCACCTGAATTTTTGATCTTAGCCATTCTGACTGGTGTGAGGTGGAATCTCAGGGTTGTTTTGATTTGCATTTCCCTGATGATTAAGGATGTTGAACATTTTTTCAGGTGCTTCTCTGCCATTCGGTATTCCTCAGGTGAGAATTCTTTGTTCAGTTCTGAGCCCCATTTTTTCATGGAGTTATTTGACTTTCTGGAGTCCACCTTCTTGAGTTCTTTATATATATTGGATATTAGTCCCTTATCTGATTTAGGATAGGTGAAGATCCTTTCCCAATCTGTTGGTGTTTTTTTTGTCTTATTGATGGTGTCTTTAGCCTTGCAGAAGCTTTGTAGTTTCATGAGGTCCCACTTGTCAATTCTCGATCTTACAGCACAAGCCATTACTGTTCTATTCAGGAATTTTTCCCCTGTGCCCATATCTTCAAGGCTTTTCCCCACTTTCTCCTCTATAAGTTTCAGTGTCTCTGGTTTTATGTGAAGTTCCTTGATCCACTTAGACTTGACCTTAGTACAAGGAGATAGGAATGGATCGATTCGCATTCTTCTACATGTTAACAACCAGTTGTGCCAGCACCATTTGTTGAAAATGCTGTCTTTCTTCCACTGGATGTTTTTAGCTCCCTTGTCGAAGATCAAGTGACTGTAGGTGTGTGGGTTCATTTCTGGGTCTTCAATTCTATTCCATTGGCCTATTTGTCTGTCACTATACCAGTACCATGCAGTTTTTATCACAATTGCTCTGTAGTAGAGCTTTAGGTCCGGCATGGTGATTCCACCAGAGGTTCTTTTATCCTTGAGAAGAGTTTTTGCTATCCTAGGTTTTTTGTTATTCCAGATGAATTTGCAGATTGCACTTTCTAATTCGTTGAAGAATTGATTTGGAATTTTGATGGGGATTGCATTGAATCTGTAGATTGCTTTTGGCAAGATAGCCATTTTTACAATGTTGATCCTGCCAATCCATGAGCATGGGAGATCTTTCCATCTTCTGAGATCTTCTATAATTTCTTTCTTCAGAGACTTGAAGTTTTTATCATACAGATCTTTCACTTCCTTAGTTAGAGTCACGCCAAGATATTTTATATTATTTGTGACTATTGAGAAGGGTGTTGTTTCCCTAATTTCTTTCTCAGCCTGTTTATTCTTTGTGTAGAGAAAGGCCATTGATTTGTTTGAGTTAATTTTATATCCAGCTACTTCACCGAAGCTGTTTATCAGGCTTAGGAGTTCTCTGGTGGAATTTTTAGGGTCACTTATATATACTATCATATCATCTGCAAAAAGTGATATTTTGACTTCATCTTTTCCAATTTGTATCCCTTTGATCTCCTTTTGTTGTCGAATTGCTCTGGCTAGGACTTCAAGTACAATGTTGAATAGGTATGGAGAAAGTGGACAGCCTTGTCTAGTCCCTGATTTTAGAGGGATTGCTTCAAGCTTCTCACCATTTACTTTGATGTTGGCTACTGGTTTGCTGTAGATTGCTTTTATCATGTTTAGGTATGGGCCTTGAATTCCTGATCTTTCCAAGACTTTTATCATGAATGGGTGTTGGATCTTGTCAAATGCTTTTTCCGCATCTAACGAGATGACCATGTGGTTTTTGTCTTTGAGTTTGTTTATATACTGGATTACGTTGATGGATTTCCGTATATTGAACCATCCCTGCATCCCTGGGATGAAACCTACTTGGTCAGGATGGATGATTGTTTTGATGTGTTCTTGGATTCGGTTAGCAAGAACTTTATTGAGGATTTTTGCATCAATATTCATAAGGGATATTGGTCTGAAGTTTTCTATCTTTGTTGGGTCTTTTTGTGGTTTAGGTATCAGAGTAATTGTGGCTTCATAGAATGAGTTGGGTAGAGTACCTTCTGTTTCTATTTTGTGGAATAGTTTGTGAAGAACTGGGATTAGATCTTCTTTGAAGGTCTGATAGAACTCTGCACTAAACCCATCTGGTCCTGGGCTTTTTTTAGTTGGGAGACTATTAATGACTGCTTCTATTTCTTTGGGGGATATAGGGCTGTTTAGATCATTAACCTGCTCTTGATTCAACTTTGGTACCTGGTATCTGTCTAGGAACTTCTCCATTTCATCCAGGTTCTCCAGTTTTGTTGAGTATAGCCTTTGGTAGAAGGATCTGATGGTGTTTTGGATGTCTTCAGGATCTGTTGTTATGTCTCCTTTTTCATTTCTGATTTTGTTAATTAGGATGCTTTCCCTGTGCCCTCAAGTGAGTCTGGCTAAGGGTTTATCTATCTTGTAGATTTTCTCAAAGAACCAGCTCCTTGATTGGTTGATTCTTTGAATAGTTTTTCTTGTTTCCACTTGGTTGATTTCACCCCTGAGTTTGATTATTTCCTGCCGTCTGCTCCTCTTGGGTGAATTTGCTTCCTTTTGTTCTAGTGCTTTTAGGTGTGTTGTCAAGCTGCTAATGTGTGCTCTCTCTAGTTTCCTTTTGGAGGCACTCAGAGCTATGAGTTTTCCTCTTAGAAATGCTTTCATTGCGTCCCATAAGTTTGGGTATGTTGTGGCTTCATTTTCATTGAACTCTAAAAAGTCCTTAATTTCTTTCTTTATTCCTTCCTTGACCAAGGTATCATTGAGAAGAGTGTTGTTCAGTTTCCACGTGAAGGTTGGCTTTCTATTATTTATTTTGTTATTGAAGATCAGCTTTAGTCCATGGTGATCTGATAGGATGCATGGGACAATTTCAATATTTTTGTATCTGTTGAGGCCTGTTTTGTGACCAATTATGTGGTCAATTTTGGAGAAGGTGCCATGAGGTGCTGAGAAGAAGGTATATCCTTTTGTTTTAGGATAGAATGTTCTGTAGATATCTGCCAGATCCATTTGATTCATAATTTCTCTTAGTTTCTCTGTGTCCCTGTTTAGTTTCTGTTTCCATGATCTGTCCATTGGTGAAAGTGGTGTGTTGAAGTCTCCCACTATTATTGTATGAGGTGCAATGTGTGCTTTGAGATTTACTAAAGTTTCTTTAATGAATGTGGCTGCCTTTGTATTTGGAGCATAGATATTCAGGATTGATAGTTCCTCTTGGAGGATTTTACCTTTGATGAGTATGAAGTGTCCCTCCCTGTCTTTTTTAATGACTTTGGGTTGGAAGTCAATCTTATCAGATATTAGAATGGCTACTCCAGCTTGTTTCTTCATACCATTTGCTTGGAAAATTGTTTTCCAGCCTTTCATTCTGAGGTAGTGTCTATCTTTTTCTCTGAGATGAGTTTCCTGTAAGCAGCAAAATGTTGGGTTTTGTTTGTGTAGCCAGTTTGTTAGTCTATTTCTTTTTATCGGGGAGTTGAGTCCATTGATATTAAGAGATATTAAGGAAAAGTAATTGTTGTTTCCTGTTATTTTTGTTGTTAAAGTTGGCATTCTGTTCTTGTGGCTGTCTTCTTTTAGGTTTGTTGAGGGATTACCTTCTTGTTGTTTCTAGGGCGTGGTTCCTGTCCTTGTATTGGTTTTTTTTTTGTTATTATCCTTTGAAGGGCTGGATTCGTGGAGAGATAGTGTGTGAATTTGGTTTTGTCATGGAATACTTTGGTTTCTCCATCTATGTTAATTGAGAGTTTGGCTGGGTATAGTAGCCTGGGCTGGAATTTGTGTTCTTTTAGTGTCTGTATAATATCCGTCCAGGATCTTCTGGCTTTCATAGTCTCTGGTGAAAAATCTGGTGTAATTCTGATAGGCTTGCCTTTATATGTTACTTGGCCTTCTTCTCTTACTGCTTTTAGTATTCTATCTTTATTTAGAGAATTTGTTGTTCTGACTATTATGTGTCGGGAGGTATTTCTTTTCTGGTCCAGTCTATTTGGAGTTCTGTAGGCTTCTTGTATGTTCATGGGCATCTCTTTCTTTAGATTTGGGAAGTTTTCTTCTATAATTTTGTTGAAGATGTTTGCTGGTCCTTTGAGTTGAAAATCTTCATTCTCATCCACTCCTATTATCTGTAGGTTTGGTCTTCTCATTGTGTCCTGTATTTCTTGGATGTTTTGAGTTAGGATCTTTTTGCATTTTACATTTTCCTTGATTGTTGTGCCGATGTTCTCTATGGAATCTTCTGCACCTGAGATTCTCTCTTCCATCTCTTGTATTCTGTTGCTGATGCTCGTATCTATGGTTCCAGATTTCTTTCCTAGGGTTTCTATCTCCAGTGTTGCCTCATTTTGGGTTTTCTTTATTGTGTCTACTTCCCTTTTTAGGTCTAGTATGGTTTTGTTCATTTCCATCATCTGTTTGGATGTGTTTTCCTGTTTTTCTTTAAGGACTTCTACCTGTTTGATTGTGTTATCCTGTTTTTCTTTAAGGACTTCTACCTGTTTGATTGTGTTATCCTGTTTTTCTTTAAGGACTTGTAACTCTTTAGCCATGTTCTCCTGTAATTCTTTAAGTGAGTTATTAAAGTCCTTCTTGAAGTCCTCTACCATCATCATGAGATATGCTTTTAGATCCGTGTCTAGCTTTTCCGGTGTGTTCGGGTGCCCTGGACTGGGCGAAGTGGGGGTGCTGGGTTCTGATGATGGTGAGTGGTCTTGGTTTCTGTTAGTAAGATTATTACGTTTACCTTTCGCCATCTGGTAATCTCTGGGGTTAGTTGTTATCGTTGTCACTGTTTAAAGATTGGAGCAGAAGCTGTGTTCCACTCACCAGCAGTCTCAAAATCCTGTGGCGGGTGTCGTGGGTAGCTGGCGGGTAGCTGGCGGGTGTCAGGCGACCCTGCGCTCAAGCTACCCCTGTGCTGATCCGGCCGGATGAGGCCTGTGGCCCTACTCAGGCCGGTTTTCTGCTTCCCTAACTAATGCAGTCTCAGGTCCCGCGCGCAATTGGATTGGAGCAGAAGCTGTGTTCCACTCACCAGAAGTCTTAAGATCCTGTGGCGGGTGTTGTGGGTAGCTGGCGAGTGTCAGCCGACCCTGCGCCCTAGCTGTCCCGGTGCTTTTCTGACCGGAAGAGGCTTGTGTGAATTGTTTTTCAAAGTCTTTGCCATACTAGTTCTTTTGGTAAGGATTGCTCTCTGAGTTTAGATGCTCGCAGGTCCCTGGATAGTGTTACCACGGTTCTGTGAGTTAGCACAGGGCAGAGCCAAGAGGTTGAGAACTAATTAAAGGCAGAAGAAGAGGGTTTGTGGTTAGCTTTACCGTCCACTCGTGATGTGCAGTTCCAGGATTTGGGCTAGTTAGGACATATGGATGGACAAGTACAAACCCAGAAAGCTCACCAGTCTGATAGTTGTTCTATGACTTCTGAGGAAGAATTAAGTTGGGACAAGTTTACTCACATTAGCCAAAAGCAGAATTCTCTGAAGTCAACATTGAAGTATCGAAGTCTCTCCTTAGATGAAGGCTGTTAAGAGATTGCGGGTGCTTCAGTAGCCTAGCAAAGAACACAGAAACTCCCAGAACAACATAATCATAGGGCCCAACTTACTATGATTGTTTTGAAATTTCATAAATTATATTTGATACTCACAAAAAGCCATGTATAATGCCAGCATCTAATAGAACACCCTTTTTCCCATAGGAATATTCTTTGAATAGGATTTTGAAATTTTAAAATGTACATATATTTACTTATGTCCATGTGTGTGTGTACATGTGCCATGTATGGCTTTCAAAGGACAACTTGTAGGAGTGGGTTTTGTTCCTTCTACCATGTGGGTCCTGGGGTTCAAACCCAGCTCATCTAGCTTGGCAGCAAAGACCTTTACCTGCTGAGCCACCTCACTAGCACACGATAGGCTTTAATGTAAAAACTCAAACCAAACCCCAAATATCTTAACAAAACTCAAGTTACCCTCACACACATTTCCCGTCTCACAACAGTATACGGTGGCAGCTGCTAATACAGAAATGATGCCTTCTTTTTAGGCAGAAAGGTTTGTTTTGGATCACAGTCTGAGGTTATAGTTTATCATGGTAAGGATGGCATGGCAAATGGGAGTGGCTCCAGCCTGGCAGGCAGGAGTCAAGGCAGCGTGACTGGTTACATTGTGTCTGCAGTAAGGAAGCAGAAAGAGATGAACTCTGTGCCCAGCACTTTCTCCTTTTTATTCATCCTGGGGTCCCAGACTATTTCATGGAGCTCCATAGTGAAATCACTCTGGAACACTGTCCCATGCCTGCGCCCCTTAATATGTCTTTTAGGTGATTCTCAGCTGTCAAGTCTACATGCAAATTCACCATCACAAGTTCACCTCTTGTCGACCTGACACACAAACATTCAATTTATATATTTATTTTTATTTTCTTAAGGTTTAGATATTTTATGTATATGAGTACACTGTTGCTCCCTTCAGACAGACCAGAAGAGGGCACTGCATCCCATTGTAATGGTTGAGAGCCATCATGTGGTTGGTGAGAATTGAACTCAGGATCTTTAGAAGAGCAGTCAGTGCTCTAAACTGCTTAGCCATCTCTCTAGCCCCCTTACGTATTTATATTTGAGACAGGATCTTACTAAGCAGTCCTGGATGGCCTGGAATTGTATATGTAGACCAAACTAGCCTTGAACTCATAGCAATTCACCTGTCTCTGCCTTCTGAATGTGAGATTAAAGGTGTGCACTAATACACCCAATTTACCCAAACATTAAATCCATGATATTCTATCCTTGGCTTTTACTGCCAATCTCACAGTCATTTCATAATCCAAAGCTCCCCAGTAGTCTCTAGCAGTCCCTCCCTGCACCCCTCAAAAGTCCAAAGACTTTTCTGAGACTAAAGACAAACTGTGTGTTAATAAAATCAAACTCCAGTTGCATCCTTCCAGTATACAATGGAACAAAGAAATATTCTTTTTTTTTTCTTTACTGGATGTTATATTTTATTATTCAATCAAATGGAGAGAAGTTGATTACAACCTCAGCTGGGTGGAACTGAATCACATGGAAAATTTCAGACTTCATAAAAAATATAAATATACAATTTAATGCAATTTATATGTATACATGTACAATTTATATTAACACATAATGTTCATGTTATATTAGCCATGTAGATATTATAGCCATGTGTATTATTCATATGCACTATACACGCATGCACACACACATACACACACAAGCACACATGCACACACACAGAGACATACACACACACACACACACACACACACACACACACACTGTGCTAGTGGTGAGGCTTTTTTCTATATGTTGATTTTGACACATAAATATTCTTATTCTGAAAGGGAGGAATGTACTGAGAGACCAGACCAACTCCATCTTGGGTTCAGGTTCCATCTTAGAGAACCTGACCTAGGGTTGAACTGGAGTTAGACACCAGGCCTGTAGCTAACTCTGGCCCCCAGGTCACTCCCCAACAACCACCAATCAGGAAGAAAGCAGAAGTTACAGTTGTACCCAATGATATTTACTTATGAAAGTTTATGGTTTGGCTCCCAGCACCAGCCAATCATTTTAAAGGGCAACAAATTCCACAGTAGCCACCCAATCAGATGTGTACCAAGCTGGACACCCCTTGCTTGTTTGCTTGCCTCTATAAAGGTTTGCTTGACACTGGGCAGGGCTTTACCCTCCTGTCCTGTATTAGTGATGAGTGATGATGGTGTGACCCATGCTTGAACTTGAATAAAGAACCTAGTGCAGCTGCATCAGAATTGGCTCCTTGGAGGTCTTTGGGAGTTCATGAAACAGGCACAACAGTGACCACAGCAAAAAAAGTGATTGAGGCAAGCAAGACTGAAACCCAGGAGAAAAAGTCCTGCACTGTCTCAAAATACGCAAGTGAATGGAATGTTTGGGTGTCAGGTTGATAAAGGGTGGACTTGGGATAGTTAATGTCGTTGTAGACTTGACTGCTGAGAATCACCTAAAAGACATATCAAAGGGCTCGGGGATGGTGACAATGTTCCAGAGAGATTTCTCTTGGGAGCACCATGCAATGATCTGGACTCCCAGATGCAGTTAAAAGAAGTGAGTTGAACCCTAATTCCTGCAGCTCCATGTTTGGCATCTTGAGTTTTTGATGAAACATCTGGGCTCCAATAATGTTGGGTCGTTCTATCCTCTATGCCTACTACTTACTGAGAGACCAGATTTTGGGTTCAGACTCCATTTCAGGGAACCTGACCTAAAGGTTAAACTTGAGTTAACTAAAAAGCTGGCACCTAGCACCAGTTTCCAGGCTACTCCCCAGCAAAACCTGTGCTTACCACCAGTTTCCAGGTTAGTTCCCCAGCAAATCTGTTACCTCCAGGTTACAAGCTTGCCCCTGACACTTCACTTCCTAACAACCACCAATCAGGAGGAAAGCAGAAGTGAAGTTTAGGGTTTGACTGCCATTATGGCCAATTATGTTAAAGACCATAATGCCCCCCACCCCCAATCAGATATGTGCCAGACTAGATACCTGTTTCTTGCCTCTACAAATGTTTGCCTGACACTAGGCTCAGGGCTGCATCTTCCACTGTTAGAGATGATGGTGTGGCCCAATCTCTCAAGCTTGAAAAAAGAGACCCTAGTGTGAATGCATTGGAACCAGTTCCTTGGTGGTCCTTTGTGGTTCATGGACATTTTCTGGAACAACCTTTTTTGTGCATTGGTCAGGAACTCCAAGACTTCTCAATACCAAATGGTAATGAATTCTTGTCTATCCTGTCTGAATCTTTGTCTGTTCATAAACTCTGAGTGGTGCCATGTCTGTAAGTCTTGAGAATAGACCTAAAAATCTGTCTTTTGTGATCAAAATGACTAGGCAAACACGCTGGCAAGTCATGACCACACAAGGGTTGGAAGCCACTCTAGGCCCTGATCTGGAGACCTTAGTGTCTCAATTGGGGCGGGTGTGAGCTCAGGGAGCCACAGGTGCCCATCAATCTGTTTATTTTTTGTTTCTTTCCTGACAGAGAGGACAAATATTTTTCTAGTGTGTGAGTGCCACCTTCTGATTATTTCTCAATTCTGCCTGACAGAGAAGAAAATTAATTTTTCTTGTGTTTTATGCTTGTTGTTGTCTGTGTTTCTTGTTATGGGGCGACTTTCTTATGGATATTTAATATGGGACAGGTGCTTCTAACTCCACTAAATTTGTTTTAAAATGTTAAAACTAGGGGGACAGAATCTCTCTGTCATTATTAGGAAAGATAAACTAACCACAGTTTGCAGGTCAGAACGGCTTACTTTCAACACTGTCTGACCCCAGGGGGATCCGTTGACCTGGGATTGATCCAAGGGATCAAGAAAGTCATTTTCAAACTCAAATTTGGCCACCTGGACCAAATGCCTTTTGTGATGGTCTGGCGAGACCTCAAGAGGACCTGCCCTCTTGGCTTAAACTTTTTCTCCCCAGACAACAGGCAGAAGTTTTTTTGCCTTGGCTATGTTACTTTTCCACCTTTACCCAACCTCTCAGGTGGAACTGCAGCCTCTGCAGGCAGCTTTGCCACAGGCAGACTCTCTGTACCTCCCCTCACCCCCACGTTGCCCTACCCTTGCACACAGTTGGGCCAGGCAATGATCAAAGAAACCAATCTCATTACTACTGGCCCTTTGCCACTAGTGACCTTTTTAACTGGAGAACTCAGAACTCCCCCTTTTCAGACAATCCTCAAGCTTTAATGAAGCTCTGGGAGACAGAGTCCTCTTCACTCACCAGCCCACTTGGGATGATTGCCAACAGCTCTTACAGGTTCTCTTCACCACAGACAGAGGCCAGAAAACTGGTTCCTGGCCCCATGGGGGAACTCATTAAGCAGCTATTGATGCTGGCTCTCTCTTAACCCACCCAGATTGGGACTCTAATACCACTGAAGGTAAGGAGAGACTCTTAAGTCACCAGGTTTTATTGACAGGTCTTAAAGTGGCTTTAAGACAGCCCAGCAATTTGGCCTAAGATTGGGAAAAAAACAAAACCAAACCCAGAGCTTGTGTCTCTAGCTGCATATGTAGCAGAAGATGGCCTAGTCGGCCATCATTGGGAAGAGAGGCCCCTTGGTCTAGAAAACTTTATATGCCCCAGTATAGGGGAATTTCAGGGCCAAGAAGTGGGAGTGAGTGGGTGGGGAGCAGGGCAGGGGAGGGTATAGGGGACTTTTGGGATAGCATTTGAAATGTAAATGAAGAAAATATCTAATAAAAAATTTTTTAAAAAATACAGGGGAAAGCCACCAGTCTTCTTATATTTAGTAGAGCTCAACATTCTGTCTTGCTAAAGATTGAAGGTAAAGTCTCTTCAAAGAAACCCTGGGTCCAAGGGGCAACAGGTATTAAACAGTACTCACAGACTACCCTAAGAACAGTGGACTTGGGAGCCGGCAGGGTAACCTACTCATTATCCACCTACCAGCCCCTATTCCCTACACTCTCTTGAGTGCTGTTCCTCCTGAGTGCCTTTGAATGGCATGATCCAGAGCATGGGATAAACGGACAGCTGATTTAGACCTGTCTGCCCCAAGGATTTAAAAACGTGCCTACCATCTTTGACGAGGCCCTCCATGAAAATCTGAGTGAATACAGAACCCAGCATCCTAACTCGACTCTCTGACAGTTTGTGAATGACCGCCTGGTGGCAGCAGAAACCAAACAAAAATGCCTAGAGGGGACCCAGGACCTCTTGGAGGCCCTGGGGAATTGGACTATCAAGCCTCTGCTAAGCAGGCCCTACTCTGCCAACTACAGGTTACCTCCCTAAATCTGGGGTATACATATTAAGAGAAGGTCAGAGGTGGTTCTCCAAGGCCAGAAAGGAATTTCTACACCACCTTTGGAGTTACCAGAAGTGACTAAGCCATTTCTTTGTGGACAAGAGATATGAGATAGCAAAGGGGTATTGACTCAGACTCTGGGTCCTGGAACCAGGCAGTGACCTACCTGTCCAAAAAAAAAAAAAACAAAATTAGATTCAGCAGCCAGAAGCTGACCCTACTGTTTGCAAATCATCGAAGCCACAGCCATCCTGGTTAAGGATGCTGACTAAGTGTAACTGGGGCAAAGCCTGACCATCACTAATGCCAAAATGGCTCATTACCGGCCTATCCTCTTACCCCCCCCCCCCAGAATAACCTTTCAGGCCCCAACTGCCCTAAGTCCAGCTTCCTTGCCTACAGACAGCTTGGACAATTTTGGCCCACATTCATGGGACCAGGCCAGATCTTCAAGATAACTCCTTGATGGATGCAGAGGTAACATGGTTCACCAATGGCAACAACTTCATTCAGGATGGCTAGAATTATGCTGGGGCAGTGGTGGTCTCAAAAACTGAAATCACATGGGCAGAGCCACTCCTGGCAAGAGCCAAGGTGTTAGAGCTGAGAAAAGACAAGAGACACAGACAACCGGTGTGCCTTTCAACGGCTCATGTCCCCGGCTCCATTTAAATAGCGAGAGTCCCTGGCTTTATTTAAATAGAGAAGCCTTCTGATGGCAGAAGGAAAGAAATCTTCTCCCTACTAAAGGCTCTATGGGGGACTAAAAAGCTGACTATCACCCATTGTCCTGGCCACCAGAGAGGGAAGGACTCAGTTTCAGAGGGCAACAATAAGCCAGATGAAGCAGCCTCACATGCTGCCCTAGAAATGGGACCTCTCTTGCCCTTGACCTCTCTGGATCCAGGGGAACCTTATGCTCCCTGGCCACCCTAGGTATTCAAAAAATGACATAATCTGGACTAAGAATTTGCCCATGTCCTAATGTCATGATGGATGGTGGAGAAGAGCAGATTACAAACTTATTGTGCCAGAACAAATGTGTGCATGGACTTCAGAAGAGCTACTGCTTTTCCCACACGGGCATCCGGAGAATGCAGGATTTGACATGACATGATAGTATCAGGATTAGAGGTGCCAACTCTAAATAAATGCAGAGATAGCTGAGATTGTTAAGAACTGTAAAGCCTGCAAGTGAGACACAGGGCCTAGAGTCTACTGAGAGACAGAATTCACAGAGGTAATGTTGCGGTAAATCTCCTCCCTAATATGCCCCAGCAATGAAAACACAACACAGTTAATATGATTACATGCTGTGCGCCTAGACTGGGCAGATCTACCGCTACATTACCGTCTTCCACAGCTTATGAGACCTCTTAAAACTTGCAGTTTCTCCAGGCTACATGCTTCTGCTCTGCTTTTCTCCTTCTTCCTCCTCCTCTGTGTTCTCTCCCTCTTCTATTTTCTCCTTCTTCTCTCTCCCATCTTCTGCTCCACCTTCTCTTTTATCTGCCCAATCATCAGCTCTCCTTTATTTTACAAATTAAGGTGGAAAGCAGGTTTACTGGAAATCACCTGAGTGCTGACTCATTCCTTGTTCACTACCACTCACAGGAGAATGGAATTAACATCAAATATAACTAGCCCCAGGGCTACCCACAACAAGGTAAAACCAGAAAAATTTAGATATAAAATTTACTGATGTTTATAGATACCTTTTCTGGTTGGATTGAGGCTTTCCCCACCAGGCATAAAACTACATCTGTAAGATTTGTGGTAGCTCAAAATGACCACGGTTGTAAAGAGTTAAGTAAATGTGTTCTTTTCCCAGAATTTGCCTCATTGCAAGGTGTGCCTAGAGATAGTTCTCTGATTGTATAGAAAAGCCCACACAATATCTCCAGTCCTTAAGTCTGCCCCCTTAATGCTGTTAAAGGTTAACCAATGATAAACTGCCAGCCCTAAACTGTGACTGAAAACTGCTCTAAAAAATTGCATAAAAGGTGTGTGCTTTAGCTACTCAGTGTCGCTTTTATCTCGATTTCAGGACGACCCCAGCATGCTGGATTAATAAAACTCTTGCTTTTTGCATCAATCTCTGTCTCTGTGTCTCTGTGAGTGGGACATCCTGGATGTAAGGCTTTTTGGGTCTTACACGTCCATGGTGACAAAGAAGCTCTTAGAGGACATACTGCCAAGATATGGGCTTCCTCAGATGGTAGGGTCAGACAATGGACCAGCTTTTATGTCCCAGGTAAGTCAGGGACTGGGCAACATTGGAAACCTTATTGAGCTCAGGACAGGTAGAAAGATCAGTAGGACCCTAAAAGAGACCTTAACTAAAATGATCTATGAGACTGGTGAGAACTGAGTAACCAATTCTCCTTCTCTTCACTCTCTACTGGGTATGAAACTCCCTTGACGAGATGGGACCGCATACAGACAGAGGTCATCACTGAGTTCCAGGATCACCAATTACTGGACAATTTTGAAAGTGTCCAGTGGGCTCATAAACATGTTTGGCTTAAATTTTGTGATCTTTATGAATCAGGTACCCCTCTGGCCAGGGGTCATTAAAGCCTCATTAAAAAGGTTCCTATGTTATCTTGATCACACTCACTGCTCTAAAGGTCGGCAGGATTACAGCTTGGATCCACCACACACCTGTTTGCAGCTGAAAACCCCGACAAGCAGGAGGAAACTCAGCCTCAGGATTCTCCTGTCTCCCATGATTGGAGCCCCTATCCAAGCCCCAGGGACACCACGAGGAGTGAGTGATGACAACCCTGAGCCCCTCTAAAATATGATAATAGCTTCAGGAAGTCCTATGATTGGGCCTTCCAGTTACCAGAGAAAAGGGGGAAATGAGAGACCATATTGTCGGTTCAGATTCCACCTTAGAGAACTTGACCTAAGGTTGAACTCGAGTTAACTAAGCCAATGTCTAGCACCAGTTTCCAGGTTACCCTCACCTCCTCCCCGCCAACAAATCTGCACCTCCAGGTTACAACTCTGCCCCTAGCACTTCACTTCCTAACAACCACCAATCAGGAGGAAAGCAGACGTTAAGTTTATGGTTTGGCTCCCAGCACCAGCCAATTATGTTAAAGGCCACAATGGCCCTCCAATTAGATATGTACTAGGCTAGATAACCTCCTTTCTTGCCTCTAAAAATGCTTGTCTGAAACTAGGCTCAGGGCTGCCCCTTCCATTCTGCTGTGTTAGAGATGATGGTGTGGCCCAATCTCTCTCTCTTTTTTTTTTTTTTTTCATTTTTTTTATTAGGTATTTAGCTCATTTACATTTCCAATGCTATACCAAAAGTCCCCCATACCTACCCACCCCCATTCCCCTACCCACCTACTCCCCCTTTTTGGCCCTGGCGTTCCCCTGTACTGGGGCATATAAAGTTTGCAAGTCCAATGGGCCTCTCTTTCAAGCGATGGCCTATTAGGCCATCTTTTGATACATATGCACCTAGAGTCAAGAGCTCCGGGGTACTGGTTAGTTCATATTGTTCCAAATATAGGGTTGCAGTTCCCTTTAGTTCCTTGGGTGCTTTCTCTAGCTCCTCCATTGGGGGCCCTGTGATCCATTCAATAGCTGACTGTGAGCATCCACTTCTGTGTTTGCTAGGCCCTGGCATAGTCTCACAAGAGACAGCTATATCTGGGTCCTTTCAGCAAAATCTTGCTAGTGTATGCAATGGTGTCAGGGTTTGGAAGCTGATCATGGGATGGATCTCTGGATATGGCAATCACTAGATGATTGCCATCCTTTCGTCACACTTCCAAATTTTGTCTCTGTAACTCCTTCCATGGGTGTTTTGTTCCCTATTCTAAGAAGGGGCAAAGTGTCCACATTTTGGTCTTCGTTCTCTTGAGTTTAGTGGCCTAATCTCTTGAGCTTGAATAAAGAGATCCTAGTGTGACTATTCAAATCAGCTCCTTGGTGATCTTTTGGGGTTCTCAAATGCTTTCTGGAACAATACTACCACACACATGACTTATCTCAAGTCTCAGCGGACATCCCTACTGGCTTGTTTTATGTTCAACTTGGTACAAGCTGGTGTCACCAGAGAAGAGGGGACCCCAACTGGGAAAATACCTCTATAATACTGGGCTCTAGGCAAGCCTGTAGGGTGTTTTCTTAATTAGTGATTGATAGGCAGGGGTCGAACCCATTGTGAGTAGTTCCAACTCTGAGCTGGTGGTCCTGGGTTCTCTAAGAAAGCAGGCTGAGCAAGCCATGAGGAGTATGCCAGTAAGCAGACCCTCCGTGGCCTCTGCATCAGCTCCTGCCTCCAGGTTTCTGTCCTGTTTGGGTTCCTGTCCTGACTTCCTTCACTGATAAATAGTAAGCCATATGGAAGCCTAAGCCAAATAAACCCTTTCCTTCCCAGGTTGCTGTGGTCATGGCGTTTCACCACAGCAACAGTAACCCCGACTAAGACATCTTCAGCATCCAAGAGGTCTCCATGATAATTCAGACTGTACCTTTAGTGTTTCATACCATGGCCTCTCAGGCCCTTCTTGTAAGGACTCTTACATTGCTAGGCTTAAGAAGCTTTCTGGAACATTGACTCTATGAATCCCTGACTCATACATTTTGCATGCAGGCAAAATCAGCAGTGTGTCTGTGGATGCTGTTGCCAGGGTCTGCTGCCAGTTTGTAATATAGTCTGGCCCTGTGATACCCACCATCTGTCACAGATTTGGTGGCCTATGTGAGCCTTTGCTGTTGCTTGGTAGAACACTTCCCTAGATGGTTACTTTTATGGAGAGAATCCCTGTGGCTGCATTCTAAATTCAGACTCCTTTTTCTCAAATAATTTGCATTTTCACAGACTCTGGCCTTTAATGGGTCTTCCCCACCGGGCAACTTTTCCCATTGTCTCAATGCAGAACACAACGCTTCTCCTTATTGATACTAATCCTTTTAAAAAGCATATCTATTTTTTCTTACTCAAGTCTTTAGACTTGTTTTCTCATCTTCCCTTGTCCACATGAACATTTTCCATCCCCCCCCCCCCCATCTCCTTGTAATCCGAGTTGGGCCTCTCTTTCCAGTGATGGTTGACTAGGCCATCTTCTGATATATATGCAGCTAGAAACACGAGCTCTGTGTGTGGGGGTACTGGTTAGTTCACATTGTTGTTCCACCTATAGGGTTGCAGACCCCTTTAGCTCCTTGGGTACTTTCTCTAGCTGCTCCATTGGAGCCCCTGTGATCCATCCAATAGCTGACTGTGATCATCCACTTCTGTGTTTGCTAGGTCCCGGCATAGCCTCACAAGAGACAGCTCTATCTGGGTCCTTTCAGCAAAATCTTGCTAGTGTATGCAATGGTGTCAGTGTTTGGAGGCTGATTATGGGATGGATCCTGGGTATGGCAGTCTCTAGGTGGTCCATCCTTTCGTCTCAGCTCCAAACTTTGTCTCTGTAACTACTTCCATGGGTGTTTTGTTCCCAGGTGTAATAAGGGGTAAAGTGTCCACATTTTGGTCTTTGTTCTTCTTGAGTTTCATGCGTTTAGCAAATTGTATCTTATATCTTGGGTATCCTAAGTTTTGGGCTAATATCCACTTATCAGTGAGTACATATTGTGTGAGTTCTTTTGTGATTGTGTTACCTCACTCAGGATGATGCCCTCCGGGTCCATCCATTTGCCTAGGAATTTCATAAATTCATTCTTTTTAATAGCTGAGTAGTACTCCATTGTGTAAATGTACCACATTTTCTGTATCCATTCCTCTATTGAGGGACATCTGGGTTCTTTCCAGCTTCTGGCTATTATAAATAAGGCAGCTATGAACATAGTGGAGCATGTGTCCTTCTTACCAGTTGGAACATCTGGATATATGCCCAGGAGAGGTATTGCTGGATCCTCCAGGAGTACTATGTCCAATTTTCTGAGGAACTGCCAGACTGATTTCCAGAGTGGTTGTACAAGCTTGCAATCCCACCAACAATGGAGGAGTGTTCCTTTTTCTCCACATCCTCGCCAGCATCTGCTGTCACCTGAGTTTTTGATCTTAGCCATTCTGACTGGTGTGAGGTAGAATCTCAGGGTTGCTTTGATTTGCATTTCCCTGATGATTAAGGATGCTGAACATTTTTTGAGGTGCTTCTTAGCCATTCGGTATTCCTCAGGTGAGAATTCTTTGTTTAGCTCTGAGCCCCATTTTTTAATAGGGTTATTTGATTTTCTGGAGTCCACCTTCTTGAGTTCTTTATATATATTGGATATTAGTCCCCTATCTGATTTAGGATAGGTAAAGATCCTTTCCCAATCTGGTGGCCTTTTTGTCTTATTGACGGTGTCTTTTGCCTTACAGAAGCTTTGCAATTTTATGAGGTCCCATTTGTCTATTCTTGATCTTACAGCACAAGCCATTGCTGTTCTATTCAGGAATTTTTCCCCTGTGCCCATATCTTTGAGGCTTTTCCCTACTTTCTCCTCTTTAAGTTTCACTGTCTCTGGTTTTATGTGGAGTTCCTTGATCCACTTAGATTTGACCTTAGTACAAGGAGATAGGAATGGATCAATTCGCATTCTTCTACATGATAACCACCAGTTGTGCCAGCACTATTTGCTGAAAATGCTGTCTTTTTTCCACTGGATGGTTTTAACTTCCTTGTCAAAGATCAAGTGACCATAGGTGTGTGGGTTCATTTCTGGGTCTTAAATTCTATTCCATTGGTCTACTTGTCTGTCACTGTACCAGTACCACGCAGTTTTTATCACAATTGCTCTGTAGTACAGCTTTAGGTCAGGCATGGTGATTCCGAGGTACTTTTATCCTTGAGAAGAGTTTTTGCTATCCTAGGTTTTTTGCTACTCCACATGAATTTGCAGATTGCCCTTTCTACTTTGTTGAAGAATTGAGTTGGAATTTTGATGGGGATTGCATTGGATCTGTAGATTGCTTTTGGCAAGATAGCCATTTTTACTATATTGATCCTTCCAATCCATGAGCATGGGAGATCTTTCCATCTTTTGAGATCTTCTTTAATTTCTTTCTTCAGAGACTTGAAGTTCTTATCATATAGATCTTTCACTTCCTTAGTTAGAGTAACGCCAAGGTATTTTATATTATTTGTGACTATTGTGAAGGGTGTTGTTTCCCTAATTTCTTTCTCAGCCTGTTTATCCATTGTGTAGAGAAAGGCCATTGACTTGTTTGAGTTAATTTTATATCCAGCTACTGCACTGAAGTGTTTATCAGGTTTAGGAGTTCTCTGGTGGAATTTTTAGGGTCACTTATATATACTATCATATCATCTGCAAAAAGTGATATTTTGACTTCTTCCTTTCCAATTTGTATCCCCTTGATCTCCTTTTGTTGTCGAATTGCTCTGGCTAGGACTTAAGTACTTTATTGAATAGGTATAGAGATATTGGGCAGCCTTGTCTAGTCCCTGATTTTAGTGGGATTGCTTCCAGCTTCTTACCATTTACTTTGATGTTGGCTACTGGTTTGGTGTAGATTGCTTTTATCATGTTTAGGTATGGGCCTTGAATTCCTGATCTTTCCAAGACTTTTATCATGAATAGGTATTGGATTTTGTCAAATGCTTTCTCAGAATCTAATGTGATGATCATGTGGTTTTTGTCTTTGAGTTTGTTTATATAGTGGATTACGTTGATGGATTTCTGTATATTAAATCATCCCTGCATCCCTGGAATGAAACCTACTTGGTCATGGTGGATGATTGTTTTGATGTGTTCTTGGATTCGGTTAGCAAGAATTTTATTGAGTATTTTTGCATATTCATAAGGGAAATTGGTCTGAAGTTCCCAAACTTTGTTGGGTCTTTCTGTGGTTTAGGTATCAGAGTAATTGTGGCTTCATAGAATGAATTGGGTAGAGTACCTTCTGCCTCTATGTTGTGGAATCGTTTGTGAAGAACTGGAATTAGATCTTCTTTGAAGGTCTGATAGAACTCTGCACTAAACCCATCAGGTCCTGGGCTTTTTTTGGTTGGGAGACTATTAATGACTGCTTTTATTTCTTTATAGGATATAGGACTGTTTAGATTAACCTGATCCTGATTTAACTTTGGTACCTGGTATCTGTCTAGAAATTTGTCCATTTCATCCAGGGTTTCCAGTTCTGTTGAGTATAGCCTTTTGTAGAAGGATCTGATGGTGTTTTGGATTTCTTCAGGATCTGTTGTTGTGACTCCCTGTTCATTTCTGATTTTGTTAATTAGGATGCTGTCCCTGTGCCCTCTAGTGAGTCTGGCTAAGGGTTTGTCTATCTTGTTTATTTTCTCAAAGAACCAGCTCCTCGTTTGGTTGATTCTTTGAATAGTTCTTCTTGTTTCCATTCGTTGATTTTGCCTCTGAGTTTGATTATTTCCTGCCGTTTACTCCTCTTGGGTGAATTTGCTTCCTTTTGTTCTAGAGCTTTTAGGTGTGTTGTCAAACTGCTGGTGTGTGCTCTCTCTAGTTTCTTTTTGGAGGCACTCAGAGCTATGAGTTTTCCTCTTAGAAATGCTTTCATTGTGTCCCATAAGTTTGGGTATGTTGTGTCTTCATTTTCATTAAACTCTAAAAAGTCTTTAATTTCTCCAACCTCATTAAAGTTTTTTTTACAGTGTAGATAGAATGTAGTCAGATTCTTTTTTTTTTTTTTTTTTTTTTTTTTTTTTGGTTTTTCGAGACAGGGTTTCTCTGTATAGCCCTGGCTGTCCTGGAACTCACTTTGTAGACCAGGCTGGCCTCGAACTCAGAAATCCGCCTGCCTCTGCCTCCCGAGTGCTGGGATTAAAGGCGTGTGCCACCACGCCCGGCCTTGTAGTCAGATTCTTGGCCAGAAGATAAAATGAATAAAATGAATGGTCTCAGTCAATCCCCCTCCAGATCCTCATGAGCTGGGCCTCTGATGTCTGAATTTGTCAACATTCTGGCATTCCTATCTCTCACCAAAATGGCTCATTAAACTCTGCTTACAGTGGTCTCAGTTTCTCTTGTCCACAACTGAAAACTCCCCCATATTCTTCACCCAAACTGGTTCCAAAGGCCTAGCCACAGCCTCAGGTTGAGCAGTGATGGTTCCCAGCACCATATTTATTTTTCTCGTTGCTATCACGAAATACAACATAACAACAGGTTCCGGCTCCCTGTTTGAAAACGCAGTCCTTTCTGACAAGAAGCTGAGGTGGTGAGAACAGCTTCTGTCAGGCAGCAGGAAGTGAGGTAGTTGCTCACATTTTGGCCACAGTCAGGAAGCAGAGAGGGGTGAATGGCTGTGTAACCAGTTCTTTTTATTTGGTTTGGAATTCTGGCTCGTGACATAGTGTCACTCATCCTAACGGTGGAGTTTTCTTCAGTTAGACCTCTGTAGTGCCTAGAGATGTGTCTTCTAGGATTCTAAACCAAGTCGGGCTCATTATGAAGGCTGTCCATCACAGCAACTATACATGATTTGTTAAATGGGCAATCTTAATATTATATCCTTGCTATTTTAATATTTAACAGTGATATGATTAGTAATCCTGGCATATATTCTGTCTTATGCGAAATTTTATGCAGTAATCTGTGAGTATTTTTATTCCATCAGCTGAAACAATGCATTCAGATTCCTGTAGCTAAATTCCTTCATGACTAGTTACTTCCTGTCTTTCAATCATGACAGGTGTTCTGTTTTTCATCTGTCATATGTCTCTAGTTATCACTCATTATTTCTGAAGGGATTAGTTATGATCTAAACAAGATACAAAGTCTAAAATAAAATATTTTTTTTTTGATTCAAACTACAAATAGGGGCAACATGACCTTGATGAAGTCAGAATAGTGCCTTTGGGGACTAGCATTCTTGGGCTTTGTCTGGGTCGTCCTGATCATGAGAACTCTGGATCTAGACTTGTCCTTCCCTGCTAGAAGGACCTTTGGCTACTTTCTCTCCACTTGCCAGCTGCCATGCTCTGGGTACTGCAGGCCATCTCGAGACCACTTTGTACAACTTCAAGGAAAAGTCTGACAGCTGCAGAGCTAGATCCAGAAGGAGAAGCCTTGCTAATTGTGTGTGTGTGTGTGTGTGTGTGTGTGTGTGTGTGTGTGTTGGGGGGCTGGCTGCTTGTGTCTCTGACACCTTAACCCATTACAGCTGGGACAGCTCTCTTATTCGTCACTAAATAGCAGCTTTATTTTCTACCAACAAACAAACATACATTATTGACATCTATGAGCAGAACTGACCCTGGCTATGGCACTAGGGCAGAGGCCCAGAACACCCATGACTAAGGAAACCCTTTGCTTGGAATGAGCCATTCTGGAAACTCGTTCTCCAGTAGTGTGGACAAGACACACATATACACAGTAGAGGGCGCCCTGGTATAACACAAGAGCCCTATGGCATGAATGGTCCTGACATGATGGGGCTTTTTAAAAAGGCACCAAGTTTAGTGCTTGGCCCTTTTAATCTCATCTGCTCTTCATAAATTAAGACTTTTACTGTTCTTTAGTTATGCTGAGACATGTTTTAATTGAGGAAATATAGTGCTTAGGAAGAAATATGAAAAACAATATGAGCCCGGCACAGTGATACATGTCTTTGAACTCAGTACTAGGGAAGCAGAGGCAGGTGGATCTGTATGAGTTCAATGCTAGCCTGGTTTACATAGTGAGTTCAAGGCCAGCCAAGACTACATAGAAAGATGGTCTCAAAAAGCTTGGGGAAAAAGAGAAAAGAATCAGTGCTTAGAGAGAGAAAGAGGAGAGTAATGTGAACTGGCTGCCTTTCCTTCATCAGTGATCAGGGGAGTGCACAGATGCCATAGTCAATTCTGACATCTCAATATGTAACTGACAAATGGATGATTGTGTTCTTGATGGATCTTGAATGATTGAAGAGAAACTCAAGATAAGAAAGAGAAGCAATGTCCCAACCGGTAAGAAGGACACATGCTCCACTATGTTCATAGCAGCCCTATTTATAATAGCCAGAAGCTGGAAAGAACCCAGATGTCCCTCAACAGAGGAATGGATACAGAAATTATGGTACATTTACACAATGGAGTACTACTCAGCTATTAAAAAGAATGAATTTATGAAATTCCTAGCCAAATGGATGGACCTGGAGGGCATCATCTTGAGTGAGGTAACACAATCACAAAGGAACTCACACAATATGTATTCACTGATAAGTGGATATTAGCCCAAAACTTAGGATACCCAAGATATAAGATACAATTTGCTAAACGCATGAAACTCAAGAAGAATGAAGACCAAAATGTGGACACTGTGCCCCTTCTTAGAATTGGGAACAAAACACCCATGGAAGGAGTTACAGAGACAAAGTTTGGAGCTGTGATGAAAGGATGGACCGTCTAGAGACTGCCGTATCCAGGGATCCATCCCATAATCAGCTTCTAAACGCGGACACCATTGCATACACTAGCAAGATTTTGCTGAAAGGACCCAAATATAGCTGTCTCTTGTGAGACTATGCAGGGGCCTAGCAAACACAGGAGTGGATGTTCACAGTCAGCTATTGGATGTATCACAGGGCTTCCAATGGAGAAGCTAGAGAAAGTACCCAAGGAGCTAAAGGGATCTGCAACCCTATAGTTGGAACAACATGATGAACTAACCAGTACCCCGGAGCTCTTGTCTCTAGCTGCATATGTATCGAAAGATGGCCTAGTCGGCCATCAATGGAAAGAGAGGCCCATTGGACTTGCAAACTTTATATGCCCCAATATAGGGGAATGCCAGGGCCAAAAGAATGGGAATGGGTGGGTAGGGAAGTGGGGGGCGCTATGGGGAACTTTTGGGATAGCATTGGAAATGTAATTGAGGAAAATATGTAATAAAAAATATTAAAAATTAAAAAAAAAGAAAGAGAAGCAAGCCTCCTTGATAGAGGGTACAGCACGCCAAGGCACTGAAATATGACTGTGAGACTCAGGAACTGTTAAGTAGCTTGAGTTTAATAAAAGGAAGTAGGGAAGATACACTGATGTTTCAGAGAGTGATTCTTATATAACCAACCATCCCAAATGGCGAGGATTACTAATAAGCATTTATTATTGTGTGGTATTTATAGAATATCTCAAGTTTTCTGCTGTAAGGGGTCAGCCTTAGCTGATTTTAGCTGGGCTTGATTATAAATCTGTGAAGACCTGGGGAGGGGTAGACAGGAAGCTGGCTTGCCTAGGATGCATGGTGGTTGGTTGGATATTGGCTGGGTGGATAGAGGTGATGGAGCTGTGTGGTTCATAACATCTAGCCGGATACTCTGGGCTTGCGTATGTGCGTGTGTTCTATAGACATAAGCGAATGTGGGCACGGCCTCTTGAGACCTTGGTTTGGACTTGGTACCCTGTCATTTCTGCCATATATTATTTGATAGAATGGATTTGATAGAGACAATATAAAAATGAAAGGCAGAAGATAGGCACCTCCAGAAGAAGAATGGTTCTTTTATAATGGAAGGCATCAAAGTCTCTTTGAGGAAATGAAGACTGTGGTGGCACCGAGGGTTTCAGATTTTGTAGGGTGTGAAGTGGGGAAGGGAAAGAGTACATACAGATCAGGGTTGGGGCTCAGTGGACCATTTTCTCAGTTCTGCCTCCACAGTTTCAGGTAAAAACTGTCTGCGGTAGCAGTTATTCTTGAGCATGGGAAGTTTCCTGGCAAATGTTTGCCAGACCGAAATATTTTTACCTTTTATTGTTGGCCAAAGAAACCCCACCTACAACTTGAATTCAAAGGGTAAGCAAATAGATCCTCCTCCTCGAAGGGAAGAGATAAAGTCAAGTTGCCAGGGTGGAGTGTAGAGAGTGGAATAGAAGTGGCGACACAGTGGCACGGAAGCTAGTCAGTTAAAGTCAGAAATCACAGGGTTCTCACCTTCTAAATGCTAGGTTTGGACTTTATCCCATAAGGATGAGGAATACTTGAAATCATGATGTAAGTTTGGGTTTTAAAAAGATCTTTCTCTGATAGTAGCATTATAAAAAGTTTGGAAGGAGCAAGGAAAGGAAGGAAAGGAACTTTACCCTCAAGCAAGGGAAGCTTGCAGGTAAAGTTCATTTGGGGAAGTTACTGTGACAGTCTGTGAATTGGGGTTTGAGCAGAACCTATAATTTATTCCATCTAGTTAGCCAAGTACGGTTGTTTAGGTGAGAATGGTCTCTGCAAACTCTTACACTTGAATCCTTAGTCACCAGGGAGTGGAACTGTTTGAGAAGGATTGGGAGGTGTGGCCTTGGTGGAGGAAGGTTTACTATGCAATACTTATAAATCAATTTCTTTCTCAGCTATCATCAGAGAAGCTTCCTCTGCAGCAGATGGGAGCAAATACAGAGACCCACAGATGGACAATGTGTAGAGAGTGTGAGACCTTGGATACTTCAGTCCTAAATGGGATGTCTTCATCAAAACCCTCTCCTCGAGGCCCAGGGAACCCTGTAGAAGAGAAGGTAGACAGATTGTAAGAGTCAGAGAGAATGTAGGACACCAAGGAAACAAGGCCTTCTAGACACAACAGGGCAGGTACACATAGGAACTCACAGAGACTGCAGCAGCCTGCACAGGTCTGCACAGGTCTAAGCCAGATGGAACTCCAGCATTGACAGGAGAAATGGACACAGCCCCCATCCCTCACCCAAAAGCTATCTTCAACTAATAACTGCCCACAAAGGAAAAAACTAGTTTTCTCCAATGGAGCCTCACTGGGTATATAAACCACACAAGGGCAGGCTCCATGCTCAGCAGTAATTGACCCTCACAAAATGAACTCAGAGATATTTTTGGAGTTTCATTTGTTTATTTGTTTATTTGTAATGCTTTCAATGGGCAGTTTTTTTCCTTACAGTTTTTTCCCCTTATACTATGACTCTTGTTTTGGAGTTTTTATGGGATTTCTGTGTGTGTAAATGTGTCTCTGTACCTATATGTGTCTCCTTAATTTTACAGTTAAGAGATTGCCTTGAGCCCAAGAAGAGCCTTTGAACTTTATTTATTTGTCTTTGAACTTTTAACCAGTGTTGAACTGTGAAAAACTATAGGGATTTTGCATTATGATATAGGGCTATAAGCTTATGGGGGGTAGGAAGTGAAATATGGTGATTTGAATGAGAACGGTCTCCGTAGGCTCATATATTTGAATGCTTAGTCACCAAGGAGTGGAACTGCTTGAGAAGGATTAGAAAGATCAGGAAGCATGTCCTTGTTGGAGGAATTATATTGCTTGGGATAGGTTGTGAGGTTTCAAAATCCCCCACCAGGCTTCGTCTCTCTGTCTCTCTGTCTCTCTCTGTCTCTCTCTCTCTCTGTCTCTCTGTCTCTCTCTGTGTCTCTCTCTCTCTCTCTCCTTACTTGCTGCTTGTGAATCAATATGTAAAACTCTCAACTATTTATGCAGTTCCATGTCTGTCTGCCTGCCTGCCTGCCTGTCTGTCCATCCGCCCATCTGTCTGTCTGCCTCCCTGCCATTATGATTCCCATCATGATGATATTGAACTTACCTACTAAAACTGTAAGTAAGCCCCACAATTAAGTGCTGTGTTTTATAAGTTACTTTGGTCAAGGTGTCTCTTCACAGCCATGCAACAGTGACTGAGACACCAAGTGTGATCATGACCCCATCTTCTGTTCTCTACTGCCACTGAGCCACTCTGCACAATGACTTAAAGTTGTGAGTTTAATCACACACATCTAATGTAGATGTTTAAATGTTGTCCCTACATTATTCTCATCAACTTAGGAAGAGTCTGGTCTATGATGTTGCAAAAAATAAGTTGTGTCTTAAAAGTATGCTTTTATTTAAAATAAACACAGCTTGTGGGGACCCGAGGAAGGCTTTGACTAAGTGTAAATGATATAATGAATAGCACCTTCGATAAGGCAAATTTCACAATGGAAGTGGGGTACATGCATGGGGGGCAGTGTTTGCAGAATGTGATGGTTTAGATGGGGAGTCCCCCCAGGGGCTCTTGAGTTGAAGTCTTCCTCATCTGCCTGCTGTGCTGTTGGGAAACAGTGCAATCTCAGGGAGGTGAGGCCTCCGGGGAGCAAGTTGGGTTGTTGGAGTTTTGGGGGAGGCATCTCCAGTCCCTTCTCTGTTTGTTTCCTGACCACTGTGAGGCCAGCAGCCTCCCTTGTCATGAGCTCTTGTGTTATCTTACGTAACAATTTTTACCGAGTTGAAACATACAACCCTGGGGTAGGATTCACACCCCCTCCTCAGGGAAGCTGTTGAGAGAGGAGGCTCTGACTTGCCAGTTGCCCAGGGAAATGCTCAGACTTGCCCACTGCCTGCAAGGTGGGCAGATGGCTCCAAGGCAGCAGCTTTAGAGTCCTCACTCAGGTTGGGGTGGTCTTCTCAGTGCTGCAGTTGCCTTTGACTGTATGGGTGCTCTGCCAGAAAGCAACCCCTTCTGTGCTCATGTAAGCAACCCCTCTCCCACGTTACTGTGAGTACCTCCTTTCCTATGTTATTGTAAACAACCTCTTCCTATGTTCATGCAAGCAACTCCCCTCCAGTGCTTCTGTAAGCAACTCCCCCTGATTACTGAGAGCAACTCCTGTGTCACTGTAAGTGCTCCCTCGCTTGTGTTATTGTAAGCACCCTGTCTCCTATGTTCCTGTAAACAACCTCAGTAAATTCCCTGGTTTGCCAAGTTGGACTGGCATCATTCTTACCCTTGTCTGTTGTTTGTTCCCTACCTGGGGTGAAATAGACTTTTCTGTCTTGTCTTCCCAGGAAGGTCTCACACAACATCCTGCTATGCTCTTCCGAGCTGCCACAGAGACAGGCAGTGGGACCATTTAACTGTGGGTGAGACATCTGAAGTGGGGAGACCAAAAAAAACCTCTTCCTTCTCAGATAGATTATCTCAGACACTTGTCATAGCAATAGAAAGTTCCACCGCAGAGATGGAGAAGTAGAGTGAGTCAAAGCCCCCATCTTTCTAGAAAAGGAGGAGAGGAAACAAAAATCAAACCAAATTAACCAACCAACCAACCAACCAACCAACCAACCAACCAACCAACCAACCAACCAAAAACAACCCCCCCCCAGCATGTTGAAGACTATGAATACACGTCCATAACTGCTTTTCCAGTACAATCCCTCCCTCTCTAGACACCGTACCGCATACTCTTCCTCTGTCTCTTCCCAGGAGTGGGAACCCAGGCAGGCCCTGAGTCTCAGCTTCTTCCTGTGTAAACAGGAGACAGTGGTGGTTCTGCTTCATGTGTAGCTGTGAGGGCTGTTAGGATAGTCGCTATGCCTCACACTGCATATGCCGTAGTGTAAACTCTCAATACATCTTGCTAGGAATATTATCATTATCAACGCTACAGAACATCACCATTTACCATTCTAGTGTAGTTTGGGCCTATTTAGACTGTCCAGTTTGAAGCATTACTAAGTGAGCATTTCTTTATATACCTCCCCATTCATTCCGGTGATACTCGAGATGCCAGTTTCTCAGAAGGTCGATGCGTGGCTAAAAGTGCAGACACTGTTTCAGGCTCAGTGGCCCTGACATTTGACTCCCTAGCTCGGCTGCTCACATTGATGGAGCTGACTAACTGTGGGGTTCCACATTGTTCTGTGCAATCTGAATACGGGATACTTAGGCCTGGCTCTAGGTCAGCCAGAGGTCAAGGTGGCTGCAATTCACTTCCTATGTCCTTTTTATTGTCTTTGCTTCATTTATTTCCTCATGTATGTGTGCAAGGAGGACTCCATTCTGAGATCTGTCTGTGCAAGAGCAGACTAGTCCTCACTTTGAAGGAATGTAAAGTCCAGAGACACAGTTAAAATTTGGTGATATTGTTGGATGGGACAGGTCTTGAATAAAGTTAACAGAGCAGAGGGCTCACCCAACCAAGACTTGGGATATCAAGGTTTTTCTGGAGGAAATAAACAAATTGAGGCAGAGAGCCAGACAGTGAGCTGAAGTTGACCCTGCTACTGTTGCTAGATGTAAGACTCAAACCTTCAACTTCTTTGGGCCTCAGCTTACTCACATATAAAATGGGTACATTTGTACCTATTCCAAAACTTATCGTAATAGGCATAGGTGATTGTCTGGGAAGTACTTGGTACATAAAGAAAATAGTATATGAGGCTATGCCAGTGCCTGGCAAATACAGAAGTGGATGCTCACAGTCATCTATTGGATCACAGGGCCTCTAATGGAGGAGCTAGAGAAAGTACCCAAGGAGCTGAAGGGGTCTGCAACCCTATAGGTGGAACAACAATATGAACTAACCAGTACCCCCAGAACTCATATCTCTGGCTGCATATGTAGCAGAAGATGGCCTAGTCGGCCATCATAGGGAAGAGAGGCCCCTTGGTCTTGCAAACTTTATATGCCCCAGTACAGGGGAATGCCAGGGCCAAGAAGTGGGAGTGGGTGGGTAGGGGAGCAGGGTGGGGTGTGGGGGGGAAGGTATAGGGGACTTTTGGGATAGCATTTGGAATGTAAATGAAGAAAATATCTAATAAAAAATTGAAAAAATAGTAAATGATTATATATCATTCACCAAAAGATGGTCTTCAGTCTCATTCAATACATTATTGCATTTCTTAAGCACTTATTCTTAGAGTGTTAGTGTCATAGTGCTGTGAAGAGCAGTAGTCCATTATCATCATGGGGGGTGGGCTCATGGCAGCAGGCAGGCAGACATAGTTGAGAGTTCTACATCTAGATCAAAGAAAGAGATAAGGGGCTGTACATCTGGATCTTCAGGCCTCAGGAAGAGACAGACAAGAGACTGGCTTGGGCTTTTGAAACCCCAAAGCCTACCCTCAGTGACATATGTCCTCTAACAAGGCCACCCCTACTCCAACAAAGCCATGCCTCCTAAGCCCTCTCAAGTAGTGCTACTCTGTAATACCAAGCACTCAAATATATGAGTCCATGGGGTCATTCCTAGTCAAACTGCACTCAGACACCATTATTCATTGAACAGTCGTAACAACTTTACCCACTCTACTCTTTACAGATAAAGACACAGCATGCTAAGTACTTAATTTGTGACATCATCTTGAGTAGATAAGGCAGGGCTATTAATCTAAAGTTTTAATTGTTACCCTAGTGTGTCCTTAAAAAGTTTATCACTTTGGCTGAGGTGGAATGGCTCATCGGTGAAGAAGCAGGAGGAACTAAGGTTAGATTCCTAGCACCTAAGTCAATGTGCTATAACCTATAACCCCAGTACTGTAGGAGGCAGAGACAGGGATACCCCTGCCACTTCCTGCTTTCTAGCTTAGCTACAGGATCAGTCAGAGACCCTGACTCGAGAGAATAAGGCAGAGTAAGAGAACAGGTCATTTCACACCCTTCTCTGGGCACATACACCTGGGCACTGGATGCATACCCCATCCCAGGCTTTCTCTCTCTCTCTCTCTCTCTCTCTCTCTCTCTCTCTCTCTCTCTCTCTCTCTGTCTCTGTCTCTCTGTCTCTCTCTCTCTCTCTCTCTCTGTCTCTCTCTCTCTCTCAAGTTTGTTGTTTGATTAAATGAAGTTTTCCATCTCAGTCCTGTTTTCACGTGTCCTTCTCAAGAAAAAATAAAAAGTGAAAAGCAGAAATCTTAAACTAAAATTTATCTTTAATATACAAACTAAATATACCTCCAAACTTTTCCACAGCTATGTGTGGTCAATGGGATACGATTTAGGCTGGTACCACTGTCCTAAATTTTAGGGAGTGAAAAATATAAACTGGGTGTGGTAGAGCATAGCTGTACTTCCAGCACCTGGGAGAGAGAGGCAGGAAGATCAAGGGTAGCACAGAAGAAAAGATGCACAGTGCAGAGGAAGCAGCAGTCAGAGGAAGCAAGAACATCCCTACCTGTGACTTATGCCCGAGACTGGTTCTGCCAGGATGTCAGTCTGGACCTTCATCTGTCAATGATAGGTTAAAAGCAAGATGGCTTTTCACTAATGTCAGTGAACATGCTCACAGAGATTTGAGATGGAAGCACTAGGCTTTAGAAACATTCAGGACTCATGGAAACCCACAGACATTGCACTAGGGGAAGAGAAAAGTTAACTCGAGGTGCCTTGAAAGAATACCTCAAGTTTAAAGTGTTTAAAGAGTACCCTATTGGCCCACCTTAGCAATGTCTGTTTAGGATGGGAAAGGAGGGTCAGGGAGCTGGCTTTCTGGACACACACTGAAGGCAGGTTACTTCTCCATTGGAAAACAAGCATGCTTGTTGGATGGTGGTGGGTGTTAGAAGCTTGAGGACGACTTTGTCTGCTATGTATAGCAATGTATAGCAAGAGAGAGAGAGAGAGAGATGACAATTGATATGAAGGTATCATTTCTATGTCATCAAACAAGCATTTATTTAAACTCCAAGACTGTTTTGAGGGAAGGAAGATATTTGATCTTTTTTTTTTCTTCCAGTATAAAAAAAATTGTCTTCAACCTCATTGTTCTTGGAAGATTTGAAATGTTTCTGGAAAAAAGTTAAGAGCCTGGAGATCATTCTTTTCATTAAGCAACTGAAGCCTGATGAGTGGAGCTTCCTGGTCCTTACCTTGGAAATGACACTTCTCTGTGCATTTCTCCCCTCTGATAGTTCCCTGCTGAGACGTGGCTTCTCTGATCCAAACAAAGGCAGATGGGATTCCTCAGTAGCTACATTTCTGCTTTAGGGAAGGCATCCCTTTCATAGAAGGAGTTAGAGAATTTCAGAAGCAGAGGAAATATCAGAGATTAGCTAATGTCTTCACTTCATAAAATGAGGAAACCAAGACCCCAGTACTTCTGACTGAGTCCAAACCAAGTGGAAGTAAAACTCAGTTGACTGATTAAAATCTGCCTTTTCATTCTACTGCATGGCCAATGAACTGATTCTTCTTCTAGGTTTTAAGAAAGAGTTTTCACCATTATTCAGATTTTTGGCAAACCATGCAAACTTCCAAAATGTCTAAGAGTTGTATTTTTTTAGGCTGTAAACTGGCTTGATGTCTCTCCATTTTTTTTGTATGCCACACCTGTATCTTTACTTCCTACCTCATTTAGCTCCTGCATCTGGCAGCACCTTCTTGATCATATAAGAGGATAGTTGTAATATACACTCGACCATGTCAAAAGGATGCTTATGCTCCCTGTGCGTATACATACACAAACTATTATATAATATTATATACTTGAACACACATGGTATATATCGTGGTGCTGGAGATCCACTTAGGGCTTCACACATGCGAGGCAAGGGCTATAGCACTCACCCCAGCACCAACCAATCCCATGCTTTATATATTCCTAGTTATCAACCTCCTTTCCTCTGTTCCCTTTGTCTTTACCCAGACACAACGCACCACCTAACAGTATTGTAATAAATGTGTGATAGGAAAGTTGAAGATTGATTGCTTTGATTTGCCAGACACTGTCTTCTTTTCTTTTGCCTTTTAACACTTGAAAGCCTTAGGCTGTCAGTGAGCCAGGTACAGCAACCCAGTTGGACAGCAACCACATGTTCATCCCTCACTCTACTTCCAACCAACAAAACAACCAGTGAGTATCTTAGCCACAGTTACCTTTGTCCATTGTTTTATTAATCTCCTTCAGATACTGACTGATGCTTTCTAAACCCCTTAGTTGCAGGTGATAGAGTTTGTCACGAGTCCACGGCTGGATATTCTGCTGCTCCGTGCCAGGCTTGGCTGATCTTGGCAAGGCCTGTTCAAGCATCTGTGCTTAGCTCACGGACCAGCTGGTGGCTGGCTGATGTAGGAGAGCTTTGGCGTGCACAGCTTGGCTTTCCCTACATGATCTTTAGACTTCCAGCTCAAGCTTGCTCTTGTGGCAGTGGCCAAGTTCACGCAGAAGAACAACAGGGTATTCAAAACATCTTCAAGCCTTTGCCCGTGTCAAGGAGATCTTGTCTATTGGCCAACAGTAAGGCACCAGGCAGGCCCTGAATCACTGGGAAGAGCAGAGAGATTACATTAAGGGAAAGTGAAATTTGGGAACGACTGGTCTAATCTCTCGAGTACCATAGCTATCCTGGTAGGAGTGAAGATATTTTAAGGAGAGACATTTGTGTCCCTCCCTTTGCTTCTCAGACTGTGATATCCCAAGAAAGTAGGCTTTCCCCTAGGAATCTCATTCTAGGAGAGGGGAAAGGCTGAATGAAGCCTGTAGCCAGCCTGAGGACAAGCTTGTCTCTACACAGTTCTCAGATTTGGTATCTTGCAGATCTGGAGCTGAGACCATGGTGGCTCAGTGATTGGCTGGGGGCAGAAGGGGAGGAGGAGGCAGCGACAGAGGGGAGGGGCTACATCTTGACCAGGGCTTTTTTTTTTTTTTTTTTTTTTTTTTTTTTTTTTTTTTTTACTTATAGTCCTCTATTTAAATCCAAATCTCACTTTAGGACTCCAAAGATAGCCTTGGGGGAAAAATCACTGAACCTCTTTATTTGTTCCTCTTCTTAATGTGGCCACATCTAGTAAATCTTCCTTCTCTCCTGTTCACTATTATCTGTTGAAGATGAATGGCTGAGCTGCGCTTGTAAGGACTGCCAGTGTCCAGGCTCTGACTACCAACTGAGGAACAACACATTAGGCAAATTAAGGTTGATTAAAACTGTCTAAGCTGATTGGTTGTTGATGGTGTGTATATTTGTGTTTGAAACCAACAATATGGTGACTAGTAACTGTTTTTTGTTTGTTTGGTTTTGTTTTTATTTTTTTGTTTTGGCATTTGACCCTACTTTCCACTTCTACAACTTCTTGCAAAGGAACCTGAGGGTCCGCATTTTGCCCTACCGCTGGGGTGTAGAAACTCCTCTGGGCAGACAAGAGGGCAGACTCTAGACTGCACTTCACCCTGCACTGCCTTTGGGTGTCAGGTGCCAGTGCATCACTCAGGTGTGGGAGAACAACACAGCCTAAGATGGGGGTCCCAGACCCAGGTGAGAAACTATGCAGGCTAAGGTGTTCACTTGCTGTTGGAAACCACATGAAGTTGGAATGGGGTAAGTGCCATTATAGTAGGTGGCAGAAGGACTCCTGCTTAGCTCAGGGAGTGAGTGTCTGGGAGCACAGAAGGGTCTTCTGCAGGAGACTTAGACATCTGGGCTCTGTACAAGGAAGGCTTTCCCCCATGGTGGTTCTTGATGACAAAGTCCTTGCTTGTCCATACTGTTTATTCACTGTTCATCGTGGAAAACTGGTGCATAGCACTTACTTGGGTTGGACCAGAGATTAAATACCTTTTGCAGGAAGGAATGTATGGGAAGGGAAGCATATTGGCTAAACCCTCTGGGCTGGCCCATCTAGATACCTCATTGACATGGCGAACTAGTCTGTGCTCCATGACTAGAGGTCACAATCTTCCCTAGGAGGTCATGGTCATGTGTTCCAGGACAGGAGCCCAGGTCTGGAGTAGGTGAAACTCCTACGGTCCTCAGGTACTGGGTTTCTGAACCCACTTGACCTTTCCAGTCTTTGTCTGGTTGACACGATTCCACTTGCCCCTCAGGAACCTGATTTTTTTAGTGGTGCATAATTCTCTTTATGTAGTTGGGAAACATCCTCCAAACGATGTTTAGCTAGAAAAAGCATCATGCTCTCCTAGTAATGATGATTGTTCAGGGATGGGCATGTCTCAAATTGGGCTAATATGACCCTTTAATCTTTGTGTGAAGCAGGCTCCCCCTTGCCTTGCCTGGCCACACATTTTACAGTATACTGAGTAGAAGCTACTTTTGTTTCTATGGAGCCAAGGTATGGGAACTAACTGAATCTTCTTTTGCTACTAGATTTACCTATGTCATGTGAAGCAGACATATGACTAACTTTTTAAGCCACATGAGACAATACATCATTTATATTTAAATGAATTCAAGGTTAGTACATATCAAATACTTACATCAACATCTTCAATAAATACTCAAATATGTGCAATTATTTGTTCATACCAATGCAAGTTGGGTTTTTTTTTTGTCCTTTGCAGTAAATGAATCCTAACTGATACAAATGATAAGAAAGTAAGATGGCAAAAGAGCCCATTTACAGTAGGAACAAGAGAAATTAAAATAACAGAAACAGATCCATAGGTACTGATCTAAGAAATAGGAGAGTCATATGAAAAAAAAATGACTTAAATTTATTAAGTGATCTCAAGAAGACCTGGATATTTGAAGAGGAACAGAGCCTGGATGGGAAAGATGCAGAATTTAAACAGATTAAAATTTCCTAAAACAATCCATAAAACTGTCTCTTAATGGTTCTTACTCCCACTCATACTCTAATACCCTTACCCTTCCAAATAGACACCCTCTTCCTTTTCCTCCCCCTCCTCCTGTAGTCACTGTTGCAATTTGAATTAGAAGGGCCCCCAAAGGCTCATGGATCTGAATGTTTAGGCCCCAGTTGGTGGAACTGTTTGGGAAGGATTAGGAAGCATGGCCTTGCTGGAGGTGTGTCACTGGGTGGTTTTGGGATTGCAAAAGCCTTGTCCATTCTTAGTTTTGTTTTGTTTTTCTCTTTGTCTCTCTGCATCCAGCTTGTGGATCAAGATGTATGTTCTCAGCTATTGCTCCAGAGCCATGCCTGCCTGCCTGCCTGCTCCCATGCTTCCCGCCATGATGGTCATGGACTCTTACTGTCTGTAATGGTAAACCCCCAAGTTAAATGCTTTCTTGGGTACGTTGCCTTGGTTATGGTGCTTTGTCATGGTGACGGAAAAGTAACCAAGACAACCATGCTCCATTTCCTCCCCTTTTAATCTCAGGCATATTTTTCTGAATCTGTTTTTTCTACACACCCACATGTCCAGTTTGGGCCTCTATAGAGCTGGACTGCTCTGTACTATTACTCTCCCATTACAGTCTTGCTGACACATTCACATTCGCCAGCTCTTTCACAACACACAGTAGGTCGTCACTATCCTGTCTCCCTTCGTATCCTTTTCTCTGGTCACTCTGAATGGCTGGTGATACTCTGCTCTGATCGTTGTCCCACACTTCTGTGGTATTGCTCAGGTCCTCAAGATTGAACTAAAACAGAATATTCGGGATTGAGCAGCGAGAGGGAAAAAAATATAGTCACTTGAGCTCAAATTGTCATTCCACAAAGCAGTGACAATCACAAGACATGCATATTCATGATGTCATTATCCTGACACTTTATGAGGTATTGGCAGAGGATGAGCTTTTCCGGAATTTTCACTTCACTGCCTGAAATTATTACTGAAAAAAAAAATAACAGTAATAACAAAACCTAACAAAGCAAAACCCAGTGGTCTCTGTGAGCCGAGATACTGAGAGGCTCAAGGTAACAGCAAGGGCTGAACGGAGGCAGATCCGAGTGAGCACCCACCCAGGGCGCCTGTCTGCCAAGACTTTTACTGGGAATATCCTTAGGCTGGGCTCCCACTCCTGGGCCTGATTGTTGAAGACAGTTTCTTCCTTGCCAAAGAACATGCATAAATTTAGACTCCCAAGGCTATGCTTGCTCTCTCTCAGAGAGTATTATTTTATTATTAAATGAAACTATAATTTTCTTCAGATTATGGGTACTATATATGCTCATGGAAGGAAATATGGAAAGTATAACACACACACATTCATGATTTAAAATAATGAACACACAGAACCCCCTCATACATACTGTGTAACCCCATTTTTAACTCCTGAGATGAACAAACAGTAGATGAAGAGAACAGATTAATGGCTGCCAGGGCTTAGAGACTGGGGATAAGGGTGGAAAGTGGGTGTGGTTATATAAGGTGGCACAACACCTCCCCTCCTCCCCAATTAATTACTTTTATCCACACTAGCCATGAAAAAGCAATTACATTTTACATAACACTATTAACAAAGAGACTCTTTATGGTGATAGAATTGTTTTAAATATTGTCAGTGTTGATGATGGCACAAATCTGCCCTTAAGCTAAAACTGCATAAAACTGAACAACAGACACTATGGTTCATGGGAATATTGGCGAGGTAGTGGATTGTATCAGTGCCAGTTTCCTGACTGCCGTATAGTTACATATGACATCGTGGCAGGAGGAGAGTATAGGTTAGATGTGATATTCCTATCATTCATGAAAACTGAGTGTTATGTGACAATATTCTTAGAAGTTTCTAGAGACCTAGGTTTAAAAATGAGCAAGTCATATGATTTTAAGGTGTTAATAAATAAAAATAAACACACAGAAAGCCAGGAATGTTTTAGAAAAAGAATATTTAGGTTATTCATGCAGACTCATATTTGGATAACTAGGAATAATTAAGAAGAGAGAGCCTCTCACATATTTATAGCCATTCATGTTAGTTCATTTCATATTTTAAAAAATCCAGGAATGGGCTGGGCAGTGGTGGCACACGCCTTTAATACCAGCATTTGGGAGGCAGAGGCAGGTGGATTTCTGAGTTCAAGGGCAGCCTGGTCTACACAGTGAGTTCCAGGACAGCCAGGGCTATACAGAGAAACTCTGTCTCAAAACAAAACCAACCAACCAACCAAACAAACAAAATCCAGGGATGTAAGTATGAACAAAAAAGGCCTAATGCCAAGAAATTAGCTATGAGGCTTACAGTAAGGGTAGATATAACCCAAACCTACAGTTTGATAAGAACACTTAAATAGCTTTCTTGTAAATGGATAGTATTTTAAATTGAATTTACACACATTCTATCATAGACCATGGAAAAAGAATCAGATGATTGCTGGTCTTTTGATTTAAATAGTGATTCTATCTTATTTTGGTTCTCTTTTAAAACAAGGTCAGTAGAATTAGAAGCAGAGTTCATTATTTTGGTAGAATTGGTGACTTCAAGGTCCTGGATCAACTTCAGGAAGTGCAAGGTTCAGAATTCAAATAACTTCTACAAAAAGTTACTGCCAAATATTGAATTGTATGTTCAGCCCCCATTCATACACCGAAGCCCTGATATCTAATGAAACTGTATCTGGAAATAATTAAGGTTAAATGTGGTCATAAGGGTGAGACCCTAATCTAATGGCATTGGTCTCCTTGTAATAAAAGACAGATGTATCCCTCCAGGAGCATACACTAAAGAGACCATATGGGCACAAATTAGAAGGTGGCCACCACAAAGACCTGACTAGCCTGATATGCTGATTTGGGGCTTCTGGCTCTAAATCCATGAGAATGATTAAGCCATCCTGTGTATGGTATTGTGAATCATAGCCCAAGACTATGACAACAGCTGCCAAGCTATAACTGGATGGTTTTATTACATTGGTTCACATGTAAAGTCTATTTGCTATTTTACTATCAGCTAGGAGGCTGATTATCCTGGCAGACATCTTGAGAGAAGGAGACTCAATGAAAGCCCACTAGGGGGAGTTTGCACCGCAACACCAGTTTTGGCTACAGTTGGAAGATTCCTGGGAAACACATCTTTGGGGAGAGCAAAGAGAAACTCGTGAAAAGAAGCTGTTTCCAGAGGCTGATTGGCTAATTAGAGTGTCAGTGCTGTGGAGAGACTGGAATGTTGCAAGTCCAAAGGCTAGTTACCTTAGCTTGGGCTAGTTCTCTCCAGAACAGCCATTCCTTGTCCACCTTTGATTGGAACTTGTGATTACTTAAAAGTCTTTTGGAATCTATTGATTTAGCAGATCACTAACTTCCACCAATCCAAAAGCTAAGCATGCCATCAGATCGTGTCCTGGTCCTGTTGAAAGCTTCCCCGCCTCTCTGTACCTCTCTCTCTAATGTACTCACCAGTATCTTTTAAACTTGCCTTGAGTTATAACTTTCTTTGCTCTGTAAAACTGTAAAAGCTTCATGAAACTTCTTCCACCCTGGAACACGGAATTTGGGGTAACCCAAATCTCTCATGACATGAGTGTCATGTCGCAGGACATGGTCACTCAAAATGGTTCCAGAGTACACTATCTCTTATTACCTTTAAGATAGAAGCTGTGGTTAGGGGACAACAGACAGCAAGTACTTGTTCTGGTGATGGCCCCCTCCCTCACCATGCCCACATGTGACATAGACAAGGGACCACAGAACAGAACAACAATCTTTTCATGATAGCGGTTGTCATGTGACATTTTCTGTACAGTGTGAACAAAGTGTTCTGACCCAGACCCAGTATGTGATCCCACCAAAATCTAACTTGATGAGCCAGTGAGTTCATTGAACTGACTTACAGGAACAGGGTAGAGGGTAACCTACAGGAACATGGGTAACTCAGTGACAGCTCCATCACCAAAAAAAAAAAGCACATGCCAGAACAGGTGTCAAGTTCCAGAAAGCTGTATCACTGGGGCTCCATGTACAACTTTCAGGCAGCTCAGCTCCTAGAGTCTCCACTACTCAGTAATTGTTACTGCTTATATAACCGTGAGAGAGGCTTTGTGAATGCCATGATTTCTTCAGCGCTGGGAGTCTGACAAGTCTCCTTTACTGGGCAAGTTGTATGAAGCTCCCTCTTTACTCCCAGGAGAGGATCTTCCAATTCTGAGGAAATAGCAACGCTGCTGAGGGAGGCATAGTGTCAGGTTGTACTGGCAAGAGCAGAGGGCAAACAAAGGGAAGGGTTGCTTGTTTTCCAGGTCGTTCACAATGGAAGCCAAACCTAGTCAGGTTTCAATGGAGAGCCATCAGATCGATACCCTGGAGCGGAGCCTCTCAGTTTCACTGTACACAGGCCAGCCAGAGAGGGAGTTAACGCGGCGGTGCACTGAGGAGCACCCCAGCTCACTCATTTCTCTCAGCGCTCATGCTTGTGGTCCACACGCCAGATTCAGAGCGCCCCCAGTTTTATACTCTGATGCACTTGAGAGCAGAGCCACTATCTTGCTTCCCGTTTGATCCCCAGACTTGGCCTGATGCCTGGCACAGAAATAATTTCCCAATAAATGTTTGCTGAAGTGAATAATTAATGGCGATATTGGCTATAGGGACAAATCTTATAGGTTTTCTCCTGGTGATAGCTTCTAGCCAAAACCCAAACAGATACAAACCAAACCATGATTAAGCACGTATTTATTACTCTGAAGTCTCCAAGTGCTTTAATTAATAATAAATTATTTAGCTCTCATGCTTTCTATAATGCCCTCAGAAGGAATGGTCATTATTCATTTGTTATGGGTATAAAAACAAAGTTAGACAGGTTGAGTGATGGCCCTAAGGAAGGCTAGTAGTATGGGCACTGGAATGGACCTACTGGTTGCCAGTGTTCTTTTCTGCTATACTCTGCTGAAAAAGTGAAGACTTAAGTCTTTTTTTGTCAGCTTGAGACTGTTTATTTTTTTTTTGTTGTTTTGTTTTTTGTTTGGTTGGGGTTTTGTTTGTTTGTTTGTTTGTTTTTTGTTTTTTTGAGACAGGGTTTCTCTGTGTAGCCCTGGCTGTCCTGGAACTCACTTTGTAGACCAGGCTGGCCTCAAACTCAGAAATCCACCTGCCTCTGCCTCCTGAGTGCTGGAATTAAAGGCGTTCGCCACCACGCCCGGCTCAGTTTGAGACTGTTAATGACCCCATTTCTCTATTGTTATACACTCAGCACAGACACACTATTAAGACAAAAATGTAACTGTAGTACGATATGAAAAAGTTTCTCAATAACTTTGTTGAGCTCTATTTGGGGAACTTGGGCAAACCAGGGGTGCTGATGGTTTTTCTCTGTCCCAACAGAACAGTTCCAACTCCATTCAGTTTCTCCCAAGCCATGACATTTCTTGCCTCCCCCAGAATAGCATCCGGCAGACACCATGTTCTCTAGGCATGAGGGGTTGACTCCTGCCGGCGGGCAGCCAGGTCCAGCCTGCCTAGTTCATGACAGCTTTCACAGTTGCTTTCATGCTTGTTCTAAAAGAAAGAATAGCAAGGGGGTGGGGCTCTCTACACATCAATTCAAGTCTCATGCTCTCCTCACTTTGGGCTTCTGGTTTTAGAAATGTCCTGAATCAAAGTAGTTCATTTGAGTCTTTGTATGTACTATAGGTGAAAACCATCCAGGGACACCTTGGTTTACAGGGTAGAGAGGGTTTAACTTTTTTCTTTTTAAGTATGTGTGTGTGTGTGTGTATGCTCACACGAGTGTGTGGGTGTATGTACTTATGTGCAAATATGCAGAACCCAGGAGAGGACGGCAGATGTTTTCTGTACTCTCTGTGCCACTGCTTTGAGGCAGGGTCTCTTGCTGAATCAGGAGCTTACTTACCATTCAGCTAGGCTAGCTGGCCTGTGAGTCCTTGGGATCCACCTGTCTCCATCTACTGATGCTAGGGTTACAAACTTGCATATGGCCTTTTATGTGGATTCTGGGTATTCAAACTCACAGCCTTACACTGTAGAACAAGGCTCTTACCCATTCAGCCATCTCTCCAGCCCTGGTTTTTCTGAGTTTGATCTGTGACCTTTCTCTGACTTCTTTCCTTACCATGACTGTTGGGTCTCTATGAAGCCTTCCAGGGATATAAATGGATGGCATAATGCTCAGTAGTGTGTCTGTAAGCAGCAGCATTCCAGAGGCTCAGCGGGGGCAGGGGGAATGTATTATTAATGAAGAGTCCACGTGTTGATGCTCTCACCTTTTTCTTTTTCCACGGACATGCCCTGTAGCATCTGACCAGAGCATGAACCAGCCTAGGTTCTGCAAGCCCATCTTGCTGAGGCCTCCCACATGAAAGTAGGAAGAAAGAAGACAGCTTCCTTCCCCAGGGAGGCAAGGGTCAGGAGAAAGAGTCTAGAATGCTGTCACAACTGTTTGTGTATCAAAGCAGGGAAATTCCCAGTGGTGAAAACAGAGAAAATGAAACAATATTTGTAGGGACGAATTTACCTTGCAGGGATCTGACTGAGAAATATTAGCATGTTATCACTTAGGAGCAAGATAGGAGAATCTATGCCTGTTTATAACCCACCAGAACCCCAGGACAGTAGGGTAGAATTCTAAGTGGATGGTATAGCAGTTAGAAGTCTTAGCTTATAGCGTCAGAGTTCAAGGTTTAGTTTAGCCTTCTTCATCCTCATCCACTTCCTCTTCCATTCCTCCTCTTCCTCTTCTCTTTCTACTTTTGGATCTTGAGATAGGATATCACTCTGTAGCTTAGGCTGGCCTAGAACTTGTGATTCTCTTTTTCCAACCTCCTCAGTATTGGAATTATGGGTGTGAGCCACCGTGCCTTGCTCATTTCCTTCCCTTTCTTGAAGCCTCTGGCACTGCACTGAAATATTATGAGCCTGCTTGGCGAGAAAAGCATTGGGGCAGTGATGGTTCAGATAGCTTAAGAGCACTGGCTGCTGCTTTAGAGGTCTTGGGTTCAATACTCAGACACCACATGGTGGTTGACAGCTATCTGAAACCCTTTTCTGACATCTGCAGGCACCAAGCATGTACGTGCCACACAGGCAGGCAAAACACATATGAAATGAATAAAGTTAGTCATTTAAAAAAGGAAGGAAAGAAAAGCAAGCAAGGGGGCAAACAAAAGCTGCTTGACTTCAGATGCTGACCAGGAGCTTTGGCTGTGCAAGGCAGGGCTAGCAGGGTCCTGGCTCAGGGCACTGGAGCTCACCATGCTAGCATTTGTTAGCCTTAGAAATGGAATCCATGCTGGAACCTCTTTCCGGGGCTTAATGTTGCCCTCCTTAATGTTGTTTTGCTTTCCTGCCCTGTCTCTGAATTAGAGCATTGCCTGATTATGCTCCAGGAGCACTGGGGTCAGTGCTTGGGCCGAGTAAGTATTACTGTGCCTTGGGTTCTTCCATGTGGCTCTGCACTCAGTGGCTAAGACTTTCTGCTTTCCATTTTCTCTCCCTTTACCCTGTTTTCTCTAGAACCCTCTATGTCTTCCACGCACACTCCACCCACTCTGGTCCCATCAACATGCCTATTCAGTCTGGACTCAGCCTCCTATGTTTGCAGATCAGTAAAGCTTTTGCCCATGGAGATTGATTTTCATCTCCCCATCACACTTGAGGCCCAATCGTTGGAGTCAAAATTCTCAACCAGGACAAAACTGATGGGCACACAGGATCCCATGATGCACTTCTGCCAGAGTGAGGGAAAAAAGAGACAGACTTGTATCTGCATCATTGAGCTACTAGTAGAGAACTCTTATTATATCTGTCTTTTGGTCTACTTTGGTCATGTAATATCACTGTTTCCTTAAACTGCCCCAGTTTAACGTGTCGACAAGGATGTCAACAGCATCCATCTCCCTTCCCTTCCCCCTCCCTCCCTCTCCCTCCCTTTCTCTCTTCATCCTTTCTTCTATCCCCCCTCCATCTCTGTCTCTGTCTCTTTGTCTCTCTGTCTCTGTCTCTCTCTCTGTCTCTGTCTCTCTGTCTGTCTGCCTGTCTCTCTCTCTCTGTCTCTCTCTCTCAAACATTCTCTGATTTGGAGGATGTAAAACTACCCCAGCTTTGTCCTTGGAATGATGTCTATCTAAGTTTCTTCACAAACACAGACAAGATGATGGATTGCCAGGCAAATGCTTTTCACTCTAGCACAATAACAAGTACTTGGAGAAGAAAAAAATCCAGCCAAAGGCTCAAGTTTCAGAAATGATACTTCAAAGAGTATTTTTTATTTTTCCCCCTGTAGTGCAAACTAGAGTGTTTTAAAAATCATATATCAAGTAGTGTTTTGGAAACCTTGAAGGAAGCATGCTACACAATTTACATTCTATGCGGTCAACCCTTGCTCAGTGGAATAAACATGAGCAAGCTAAAAATACTCCAGGGAAACACATCCACACATAGCATACATCACATGTCTCTGCTGCTTTTTGAAACCTCTTTTTCTTTTTCTCACCTTGCTCTGGGTTACTGGGTAGAATGCATCTTCTACAATGAGGTGTGAACGAGGAGGCTAATAACACATCCAGGGATCTGGCAGTGATTGCTCATCCTAAAATCCTGTGGCCATGTTCAGATACCATTGGAACGCTTCCAAGGAACCAGGAGGGAATGTCTTAGCTTTGTAACATCTGCTATCTCCACCAGAGCAGAATAACTTGAGCGAAGAATCCCATGCCATCAAGGTGCATTGCTGCTATAGTTCTACATTAGATAGGCAGAGGCAGTACACAGATGTGGTCTAGCCAGCATGTGGTGCCATGCCTTCATCTGCAGGTGCAAGTACTGTTGTGCTCAAGGCAAAGCACCTACTTGGCTAATAGCTTTTCCTTCTTCTAGAGACATTATTCCTGGGATGCGTTAAGTGTTGACCGACTCTCTCTTTTGCACTGTCTAACAGAGCGCGCAGGCTGAAGGAGAGGAAGTAGGAAGGTTACCACCTGGCTCTGGGATGGAAAGATAAATGATGGCAGAATCATAGAACGGGGAATTCCCACTAAGCAACCACAGGCAGCTGAGGGGTTTTAAATAGCAGATGTTTTGCAGTAGTCAAGTCAGATTTTACAGTAAGTAGTGAAGAAAAAGTGGGGATGCATGTCTTAATCCTAGTGCTTTGGCAATGGAGGCAGGTGACTATGTGAATTCCAGGCCAGCCTCGTCTACACAGTCAGGTAGGGCTACATAATGAGATGCTGTCAAAAATGAAAAAAAAAGAGAAAGCATCATCGGACCTCAAGATTAAGGGAATCTCTCAGCCATAGCACATTCTGAATTACACCTGGCTGCTCTGAAAGGCAGTAGTTTATAAACAAACAGCTTCTTGTCACTGACATTCTACCCAGTCACATATTTGCATATCTTAAGACCTATAAAGGGCACAGACATCAGAATGAAACCCACTCTCCATTACTGTAGAATGATATGCAATTTATTCATATACTGACAGTTAGGCAGTACTCAAAATTTATTTAAATAAGCAAGTGATTACACAAACATCTAATAATACTAAAATCGATAGTCCCAAAGTATAAAATACCACGGGTATGAAATACCATGGTAAATACTATTCAACAGACTACAGTCATAATTCCAAACTAAATTACATTTTAAAGAAGATGATTCTTAGCAGTTTGAGGATGATTTTGTTTTTCTTCTTCCAAGCCACTTCTTCCGCCGATATAAGGATGCTAATTTCAGGAAATATTGCATGGTATCATTGCTTAGGTTCCTGTGTTCTAACACATTTCCTTGCCAAAAGTTTTAAAATATTGCCCCTCAACATAGAAACAAACCAGTCAGCACTCAATCCCCTAAGCAAGGATACTCAGATCTGGGGAGTGCTAAGAACTAAGTCTGGGTTCAGCAAGAGTCAGGTAGTGAGAAACCCTTTGCAGCCTTGGAAAGATATGGCTTCTTTTCTGGGGGCTCCGAGCATCATACGCATATTTAGCCATCCAAGCCATGAAGCGATGGGAGAATAGTAGTAGTTTTCTATCCTGATGACTACGACACAGTTGCAACTGTGGTTAAGTTAGGCTACAGTTCGGCAGGATTTCACACAAGGATGGCTCCTATTTAAGCTAATTTCTTATAGCCTCATTACATTCTGGTGAAGTGCAGTTATATGTGCAGGAAGAGTTTGGCTTATCATGTGTCTGTATTATTTTAAAAGTCTTATGCTTTACCCAAATGAGGTACAAGCAAGGGTCCAGCTTGAGAGGCTAGCAGCGGTCTTCGTGAGACATTTTAATAAATATGAACACAGAACGAGATTCAGCTAACTCTCTTACATACAAATTACAGCTAGAGAATTACTATACATTTTTAATATGGAATGATGGGGGGGGAGAAAAAAATCTAAAAAAATAGAAAACTTTCTTCATACCTGGGTGCCAAGGACAGATGTTAACACTGCACAATGCCACAATGTGAGCAATCACTGGAGGGTTGATGCTCCAGAAATGGTGATTTTGGGGGAATCTTGGAATAATGACCAAGAGATGAAAATACTGTACCAAAAGGCATGCATATATATATATATATATATATATATATATATATATATAGTCACTTATGTGCATTAGGTGTGTGAGCTGTCACCTAAGCAGAGATCTAGGATGACAATGAGGCAGTGTTCTGGGGTATCCATTGAAACCAGTGTGGGCACTACATGTTGATTAAACCTTCCGATGCAGCAAAATGCGGGCACAGCGCCATATCTGGGTTCTGCAGCTGTTTTATGATCCTCTTGCGGAATTTCTCCCTCACACGATTAAACTCCATTATGTCCATGGGGTCCTCTTCAATCCAAAACTTGTGAAACTCGTGCATCAAATAGCCTGTTAGGGACAAGACAGTAATAAGCCTGCAAGGTTATCATCCTTAGTCACATTCCAATCCTCAGTGGAAGAGTTAGACCAGAACAGTCTCCATGGATGTCACAGCAAACACCAAGTATTAGTGAGATCAGTGGAGTAGAAGCTACCAAGCTGCTTATAATTTCCTCCTTTTGCAGCTGGTATGAGAGAAAACTTTTACTCTACAAAGCAGGAGAACAAAAAAATGATGTCACCTCTTGAATATGAATCACGTTGGAAACATATTCTTTTTTCTTAAGTAAAAAGTTTTAAATGTTTATGAGTATTTACCTGTTATGTATGTTTGTGCACCATGTGGTTATGGTGTCCCTTGAAGGCCAGAAGAGGGCATCGCATGCCCTGGAGCTAGAGTTACAGCTGTGAGCTGCTATGTGGGTGCTGGAAATTGAAATGGGATCCTCTGGAAGGGCAATCAGAACTCTTAACCACTGAGCCATCTCTCTAGCTCAACCTTGATATCTCTCTCTCTCTCTCTCTCTCTCTCTCTCTCTCTCTCTCTCTCTCTCTCTCTCTCTCTCTCTCCAAGGTCTTTGGCTGGCCTGGAACTCGCTCTGTAGATCAGGCTGGCCTCAACTCACAGAGGTTCACTTGCCCCTGCCTCTCATGTGCTTGGGTTAAAGGCTGCACCACCACACCTTTATTTTCAAATATTTCAAAAAATATTTTCAAATTGTTAAAATTACATTTATTTGTGTACATGTGTTTTCAGGTACGTGGGTGTGTGTATGTGTGTGCACATGTTTGTGGAGCCAGGGGATAATGGGTGTCTTCTCTCTATCTTATACGTCAAGGTGGAGCCTCTCACTTGAACCCAGAACTTGCCACTTTAGTTGGTCCCACACTCTATGTCTTCTGAGCACTGGGACTGCAGATGGGTCACAGTGCCTACTTGGTATTTAAATTACAGGTGCATTTAGTCATCTACTATGAGACAGTGAGAATTGCAAACCAAGTCTGAGCTGCAGAGTCCTTACAGAACAAGCATATTCAATGGAAAACCAAAGGAAAACCAGTAGCTTTTCCTGTGTAACGGACAACATATGCAACTACTTTCAACACAGTCCTATACACAGTTTGAAAACATCATTTATTCCTATCTCACTGCACAGTATTTGAGATGTCCTTCCTCTATATACACTGCGATGTCCACCCGTTCTCACCCTCTCATCCCCCCTGTATTGCATGTTAAGGTGTATTTGTACATGTTTATGAACTCAGTCACTAAAGCATAGGGGAAATGGCTCAGGGGGCAATTATTTTATATTTATTTTGGGTTGTCTATTCTGTTTTATTTATTCTCTTTATTTCTTTCTTTTGACAAGATCTCTTGCAAGTCAGTCTGACCTTGAACTCACTAAGTTGCATAAGATCTTGAATGCTTTCCTGATTCTCCTGTCTGCATCTCCCCAGTGCATTATCACACCTGGTTTATGTAGTACTGAGGATTGACCCTAGGGCCTTGTATGTGCTAGTGAAAGAAGTAAAACATAAAAACAAAATTCTAGGCCTTTAGGCCCAAGCTTGGGAATGTGGCCTCTGTGGCTCAGTGCTCCGAGGTGTGCTGGTCATAAAACAGATAGCGACATTCCTTCCTCCACCCACCCGCTTCCTGGGTTCAAAGAGTGTTCATTCAAAGAAAGTCACCCTGACCATTACTGGAACCTGCAATGCAAATGTGCTATTGTTAGGGGCTCTTAGATTGTTAGGGGCTCTTAGAAACTGTCTTGAGAGATAACCTGACACTTGTGACTTTGCACTTCCTTGTGACTCTTAACTGGTATTTTTGGTATTTTCCAACAACGCCCTCCCCACCTCCTTGAGTTGTGGTTTCTTCCTTTAAATACCCCCTTATCCAGCTACTTGGGGTGCCACAGTCCTCTACCCCTGCGTGGTGTATGACCGTGGGCCCGAGAGCGCTCTTGAATAAAAATCCTCTTGCAGTTTGCAGCAAGATCGTTTCTCGTTGGTGATTTTGGGGTGTCGCCTCTCCTGAGTCAGAACGTGGGGGAGTCCTCACTTTGTGGGTCTTTCACTAGGAGAACACTCTACTGGGTAAACGACATCCCCATTCTACTTCTTTCAGGCTGATGGAAAATACTGCATATTAACGTTTTTGATGAAGATATTCACTCCCCTTACCCAGCAGGCCTTGAAGCTACACATAAACTGACTACCAGGAAAGCTGCAAATCAATCCACCATCTTGCATCTTACCCATCCCAGGAGTTGCCTTATCTGTATCCACTCATATGACCTGCCCTGAGGCTGCTTCTAGGCTTGGGCATCTCTAGGAACAACACTGACAGTTACATAGATGAGGGAATAATTTGGTTTTTGTATTTTTAAAAGGCCTTGGTATGTAGCCCCGGCTAGACTTTAATTTGTAATTCCCCTGCTTCATCCCAAGAGCAGAAAGCTGTTGGCCTATGCCTCATGGAACAAACGTGGTCCTTCTCTGACACTCGCAGTGCGCTTTGTGCCCAGCCCTCATCTCCACTTCAGGCTAAGCGGCAGGCCCTCCCACCATAGCACATGCGCAGTGAGTGAGTGCTAGAGAATTTTTGTCCTATTTGTTTTAGCACTATTTCTTCTGATCCCTGCATCTTACTCACTTCAAAGAACTCAATCCTCTGTCCATTTCATCGAGTACAAAAGGTCCTAAAATATCTCAGGAATAGCCAGGAGTGATTTGTTAAACGTGCAGATCTACCCAGATTCAACGAGATGAAGCATCACACATCACTGAAGTTTCAAAACTTTAGGTCCAGAAGACTCCATCGTTTTACACCCCCCACCCCAGGCCTCTTTCTAGGAATGGTTCAATTGATATGGTTATAAAAGAAATGAATGAGAATTCATAATTTCTTCTTTTCTTAATATATAAAATACATAGACACTTTCCCCAGTGGGGCTTTGAGCTCAAATAAACATACTTGAGCGATTCTTGCTAGGAGAGTCAGATTGATTTTTTTTCTTATTTATTTATTCTTTTCTCATATATTACACCCTGACCATAGTCCCTCCTCTTCTCCCAGTCCCTCCCCACAGCCCCCATTTCTCTCATATCCACTTTTCTGTTTCCCTTCAGAAAAGAATAGGCCTCTCAGGGATACCAACCAAGCATAGCATAACAAGTTAAATAAACCCAGGTATATGCCTTCATATCAAGACTGGATGAGGCAACCCAGTAGGAGGAAAATGGTCCCAAATGCAAGCAAAAGAGTCTGAGATAATTCCCCACTCCTACTGTTACGAGTCCCACAAATAACACCAAATTACACAACCATAATGTATATGCAGAGGACCTAGTGCTGGTCTATACAGGCTTCCAGATTGTAGGTTCAGTCTCTGTGAGCCCCCATGAGCCCTGCTTAGTTGATTCTGCAGGCAATGTTTTTGTGATGTCCTTGATCCCTCTGGCACCTGCAATCCTTCCTCCCCTCTTCCACAAGATTCCTCACATTCTGTCTGCCTAATGTCTAGCTGTGGGTGAGAGTCAGATTCCTAATATTATAAATTAAAATCATCCATGATGCACCCATCTCATTAGCATACTCCTGTTGACAGTGATAAAAACAAATGCTGCTAAAACCAACTTTTTAATTTGATTTTTTGACTCTCTATCCATGGTACAATGTGATAATTTGATGCACAAGTATGCTGTGGACTATCAAACCAGACTATGTAGCAACTCTAGCCCCTTTTAATGAATGGTCTATTTTCTATACTACACAGAAGGATGCCCAATTTTGTACTCTGTGCAGACACCCACCTTACTCTTAAGGGGGTGCAACACATCACACAGTTCTAGAAGAACTCAGACAAGTTGTTCCCTCCATGTTTCTCTTGTGCACATAGTTACAGAAGACCATCTCCGAGAGCGATGGTGCGTCACAATTTGACACCATTTTCATTATACTTCCTCTATAAGCACAGATGTGAACTGCTATTCCTGTAGACAGATTCCCCAAGACTCCCCCTATGTTATCAGGAAAATGGAGAAAGACTGTATAACATGGTTGCTATAAAATACAGGAATGGTGACCTGGCTCCCAAATTACATATGACTCTACTCATGTATGTGCTATTGCACAGCATTCAAAGATTCATTTGGCCAGTTTTCTGACTGACCCATCTACCAATTATGTCTGTAACAGATACACTATTAGGCACTGAGGATGAAGAAAAGGGTAGAGTTCTCATGTTTCCTAATTCTCTGTCTTTTGGAGAGAGAGCGAGATGGGTATTCAATTTCTGACAATGATTTGTTATCTGAGACAGCTAACAAAGTAGTGTGGAAGGGGAGGGAGAAAACAGAGTCAATCTAATGCTCCTAGCTTTCAATTTCATTCATTCCCTAGTGCTGTGGGTTGCCCAAGCAGATTTTATATTTCCGTCTTACAGATGTGAGCACTGGGTTCAGCCAGGAAGCTTGAACAGTGCATAGTCACGCAGTGAACAGCTGGATGCCAGGACTGAAACAGGCTGTCATCCCATCATCAGCACAGGCTGCCTCTCCCGGTGCCTTCTGTTCCGCTGGTGCTTGTTTCTATGTAATAATTTCTTCTCATGAAGGTCAGAGAAAAGATAATCCCCTCCCTCTTCTGTGCTTGTCCTTTCCTCTGATCACTACACCTAGCCTTGCCCCATTACAGCTGGGCTCTGTGTTCAGTGGAGCTTCAGATTGGATGTCAGTTTTACAACACAGTGCCCTGGCGGTGCAGCTTTCACCAAGACTGTAAAGCCAGGACGATAGAGCCATTACATTCTTATTTCCTTTCCTCTAGACGAAATACTTGTTTTGAATACTAATTTGCCTCACCATCTGAAGCCTGCTGCATATTTATTGCTGCTTAAATGTGTCTTGGCTTTGCTTCATTGCATCCTCCCTGTTAGTAGAAAGCAAAGGAATGTGCAAGGACACAGATAACTGCAAGCATATTACAGGGGAGATGTGCAGAAGTGACCATGCCCAGTGGAGGGACAATGAATCCAGGGCATAGTGTGCCTCTTCTAACGATGCCTATTCTCTCTGTCCATAACCCAGTCTGTTAGGGACTGCTGCTCTTTCTACAAGAAAGAAGAGTATCCTGGGAAATACGATTCTGCTTTATGCTTTCTTATCTGGGCTAGGAGCCTTTTGGAAAAGCCTATCAATTGGGTAATGCTAAAACATTTCCATATCAGTTACACCCTTTTTTCTCCCTGAAAAGAGGATCATTCAATATTGTAGAATCTTATCTGTCCATCCATCCATCCATCCATCCATCCATCCATCCATCCATCCATCCATCCATCCACTCTATAGTTACTAAGCCGATCATATACCAATGAACAAAACATCTATCCCTACCCTTTAAATGCCAGTTTTTTCCTGGCATTGAGAGGGAGATGTTGGCTGCTGTGTGGTTCTGATTTTTAGCTCCAAGCAGATGAGTTAAAAGTCTGTAGGCAGATCTCTTCTAAGTCATCAGGGCTCTAAGGTGTCTCATGGAAATGTTCGTTTTGTATCTCTGAATAGATTTCCCCAGAGGAACTTATCTTTGGCTTGCCTCAAGTTAATCTCATTGTATTTTCCCTTGCAAGAGCTTCCATGATTTTGTGAAGATGGAAAGCACAGGGTAGGGCAACTTATAAAAGGCCAAGGAAACACAGTGCACACGCTTTTATTTGTTATGCTTATGTTCTCCAATGTGGCTCAAAGTCTCTCTTTTATTTTTTTTTTTCCAGACAGGGTTTTTCTGTGTAGCCCTTGGCTGTCCTGGAACTCACTCTGTAAACCAGGCTGGCTTTGAACTCAGAAATCTGCCTGCCTCTGCCTCCCAAGTGTTGGAATTAAAGGCGTGCTTCACCACGCCCAGCTGGCTCAAAGTTCTTTAGGGTCCGTTCCAAATTCTTCTCTTACACTTCCCGTATCATATCTAATTAACACTTCCCTCTCTACTATACTGCTTGGATCTGCTATGCTCTCCTGTTTTATGGTCTGTGTCCTTGGCACATCTCTGGCTGGATCACTCAGTGCCCATTACTTTACTTCCTGCTGCTCACCCTTTGGCATTCACTGAAAGTGGCATTGCTTTAGGGAGCTCTCGCTGCCTCTCAGACTGGGTGGGCAACGACAGCAATATACCTTTGCAATGTTTTAAAACACTGTCTTTACTTCCCAGTGTGTTGTGCTTGTTTGTTGTTAGAGGCCAGTATTCTTCAGTATACACTCTGATCTGCAGTGAATTGTTATAGGAGTGAATATAATCACCCGGTAGTCAAAACAGGCGCTACAAAATGTCTTGTGAGGGACTTAACGTTTCTACTGACAAGTTATAAAGTAAAGATTTCTTTAAATATCCTTTTCATTCTTATCAGTTATACTTAACCTTGTTAGGCACTGGATAGCTTAATACGTTTTGATGGGAAAACAAAGCCCCACAAAAGACAGAAACTTCTCCTATTCTGACCCTTGTTCTATACTTGCATTGGCTGAATCTTTTGACAGCTCCACAGCTCCACATAAGTTGCATTCCACTTGGGGGCTATTTTTGAAACCCCTATGTGCATAAGGGTTTAGCTCCTGTTCCCAGACCCAGCTATACTCATTTCCCACTGTTTTTTTTTTTAACCAAGTTCTAACGTCCTACTTCTATCATATACTTAGTTTTCCAACTCATTTAACCACAAACCACTTTCCCCAACGATGCCAAACACACCCTAGATGTGTTAGAGCATGGTGGATACTCTCTCAGTTCCAGAGTTTTGTCAAAATCCATGACTGTTCTTAGCCTGTTTGTGGGACCCTCCTCAGTGCCCTTTCCTTTGTCTGAAGGGTCCCTTCACTTTTCTTTTGGAAAGATCTTCTGTTATCTAGGTCCATTTATTCTTCCCAGAATCATTCTTTTACTTTGTGGAAATGTTATATTTTTCAAGAGTTCTCTGAAATATTGAAATAGTAAAATATTGGAGACCTTGCATTTACTTAAAAAAAAGTCTCTCCTATTTTGATACTCAATACTCACTTGATAAGCGAGACTGGGAATATAATTTGAAATTGTAAATCATATTCCCGTATCCCATCTTAAGTTTTTGTAGTTGCCATTCCATGGTGTTTTAGAATAAAATGCTGCTCTTGAGAAGTCTAGTATAATCTCAATTCCAAAGTTTTTGAGTGACAGTTTTGGAAGAGTTCAGGATCATCTCTTTACAATGTCATAATATCTCACAGTGACACAGACCTTGGTTTGGTAGATCTTAATCTATTATGTTAGTGCTCAGAACTTAAAATACGAAAATTCCTCCTTCAGGCCTAAAATTTTACCATTTTAATTAATTAATTAAATGTGTGTGTGTGTGTGTGTGTGTGCACGTGCATATGTGGAAAAGTCAGAGGACAAATTGTGAGAGTTGGTTCTCGCCTTCTATCATGTGGGTCTTGGGGATCAAATTCAAACCTTCAGGCTTAGCAGCAAGTCTCCTTACCCATAAAGCCATCTTACTGGCCTGATTTTTTTCCTTCTTCCTTAAAAAACAAAACAAAACAAAACAAAACAAAACAAAACTTTTCATAAAACTTTTTAATCTATATTCTAGGCAAGTCTTCCAACATTACTTTCTAATCTGCTTATGAATTTCATTTCTGTCAAAACGTAGGACCTCGTAGTCAACCCAGGCTGTCTTTAGAGTTTCATTCTTCAGTGTTAAGCCATGTTAGATCAAAGGGAGACGGACAAAGGTCAGACCTGAAGTCGACACATTGCATTTCATATAAGAGCTGGGGAAAAGAAATATCCATGGTGCCCAGAAGTATAAGCATAGGTGTTTCATGAGAAAACAAGAGACAACATGTTAAACGCAGAGGAACTTCCTCAAAGGGCCTACGGTAGCTCCTTCACAGTGGCCTCTCGGCTGTGACCCTTGTCTGGAGTTCTCTATAGAAACCCATACTGATAATTAAACAATAGACACTTACAGAATGTTTGTTGGAAGTGAGACAGTGTCGGAGCTTCGGGGGCAATGTTGTAGAAGTGTGTTTTTAGAGCGCCGCTCACGAGCAGATTATATGCCAGGTCGGTGATATTGATGCCCACAATTGCAAAGGAGTACCTGCAGGTAGGATCCACAAAATCCAAAAGTGTTGCAACATGGGATAGAAGCACTCCAAAAACCGATAACCTGGGTTCTAAATCCCCATGAAATCATCAGAGTGGCAAGCCACCCGGTCATCTCTATCATATAAAAGTCTTGCCCTTTAACTTTACCACAAAGTTTCAGTAGCATGTTCTAAGAGAATTGAGAGTGTGCATGCTTTGACTTAGTAATTCCATTTCCAAATATGTGGTAGGTCAGTGTCCAAAGTTGACACAGCTTTATATAAAGGACTATTTATTACAGCAGGATTTATCATGGTGAGACACAGAAACCACTTGTGATGGTTTGCATATGCTTGGCCCAAGGAGTGGTACTATTAGAAGGTGTGGCCCCGTTTGACTAGGTGTGTCACTGTGGGGGTAGGCTTTAATGCCATAGTCCTAACTGCCTGGAAGCGAGTATTCTGCTAGCAGCTTTCAGATGAAGATATAGAACTCTCAGCTTCTCTTGCATCATGCCTGCCTGGATGCTGCCATGTTCATGCCTCGATGATACTGGACTAAACATCTGACCTGTAAGCCAGCCCCAATTAAATGTTGTCTTATAAGACTTGCCTTGGTCATGGTGTCTGCTCACAGCAGTAAAGCCCTAACTAAGACACCACTCAAATATGCTAAAAAGATTCCTAGAGAAATTATGGAAAATTTTGGTGCTAACTAAATTTTGGTAATTTTATAGCTAGCTAAAATGACACTCTTAGAGACTTTAAAGCAAGATACACACATAGAACATTCCGAAATTTAGTGTAGGTGCACATGTGTGAATGAGAAATGGCTAGAATGGAGAGATCTGAGCAGTTACTCTAGGTGTGCAAAGTGGTAAGGCAGGCTGAGTTCTGGCCAATATGCCTGTGCCTTTCTAAATTTAACTTTTTATGTCAGATATTTAAGTTATCATCATAAAGTATATTTTATGTCCCTCTTTTACAGAAAGGGAACAGAATACTTAAATTCTCTCTGTTGTAATTCTATCATAAAAATAATTCTAATTAAATAAACCATTAATAACACTGGTTAATTTGTTTGTTTATTTGCTGGTGTGTGCATGTGATCTTGTGTACCATGACCTGTGTGTGTGTGTGTTTGTGTAGGTCAGGAGACAATTTGAGCTTCCTTTCTTTCTAGTTATAGGTTCCAGGAATCAAACTGAGGTTATCAGGCTCAGTGGCAAGTACCTTTCCTCCTAAGCCATGTTGCTAGGTACCTAAAGTAAAAATTTAAAATAATTTTCAAAATTTGCTTTATTATTTTTATGGATATCGGGTGTTATGTTGTATCTGTGTGCCATGTGAATGCCTTTTCACATGGAGGCAAGTATAGGATCTCCCGGAACTGGAGTTATAGACAGCTGGGAGTTACCATGTGGGAGCTGGGAATCAAGCCCAGTGTGGCTGTCTCTGGGCCAGGGCTGGAAGTTTGCATGTACAAGCCCACACTTACCCAATGGCTTTATCCATCTTTTTCTTTTCCCATTCTGTCTTGCTGAATTTGCTGAAAGAAAGAACAAATAAACACATGAATACTTAATATACTTAATTTGCTCTTGCTCCCCTTGAATGATTATATTTAACTGTTAACTACACAGAGAGATACATGTCACCCCATGATCACACTAAGTCTGAATATATTGCTGCCAAGAGCAACAGTGTAAGCTCCACATGGTGACACATCTGTAATCCTAGCTATCTCCATTTGCACTGTTGCTGTTAGAGTTGATGTATTTAAACTGACCAGTTTTAGCTAACATATAGTGTACAGTTTTAATGTTGATATAACATAACATAACATAAGATTTTGAACTCTAGGTTGGTCTGGGCTACATAGTGAGACCTTGTCTCAAAAACAAACAAACTTTAGCATTGGAGTTACGTGGAATTTTTAAATATATCCAAGCAGGAAAAGGAAGAATTTTCTAGAGCAAATGGCAAATGGCACACTGCAAACACTCATGTAATACCACAACATAGCGCGCGCGCACACACACACACACACACACACACACACACACACACACACACACACACAGAGAGAGAGAGAGAGAGAGAGAGAGAGAGAGAGAGAGAGAGAGAGAGAGAGAGAGAGTAAAGGATATTTAAACGCATGTGTTTTCTACTCTGTGAATGACTGGGTATAAAGCCAAATTACTGTTGGATTTCATGTTAAAATATTCCTATTTTAAAAGTGTGGTTCCTAACTAACAACTAAACTAAAGAGGCACCAGGAAAGTTTTACTTCTAAAAAAAGATTCATCTTCAAAATGAATTGAATTGCATGTGAAATTTAAACATTTCATGAAATGTATCCATTTTCTCTTCAACAAAGCTTTGAAAGTGAGTCCACACTGTGTCTATAAATCTTGTGTCTACATTTGTTAAGTGGAATCTTTGTCTGCATTAGAAATGTAAGAAAAGGCCAAGTAGCTTCCACTTATCTCCAAGATAAACAAACAAAAATCAACAGGCATAATTCTCCTCTTAAAATTGCATCTACCTTTATCCATCAAGTTACTTTAGGACTCTATAAATAGTCCCAAAGGCAATAATGTACCATGCTTGCTGAAGGGCATCTTGGAACATATTCTTAGTTCATATATTTTTGTTTCACTCTTGAATACCTGAAATATGTAGGGTCTGATAGAAGCTATGATGATACCATAATTGGTCAAAATATATCTCTTTCAGGTAATTATAAAAGAAATATATTAGCATTTTCAAGCCCTTCTGATTCACATTTGATGACCTTCACCATCATTTTGAAGCAGCTAATACAAAGGCCTCTTTCTCTGTGTCTGAATTGTAGCTTGAGGGATAAACCAGATTCCTACACAGCACATATACAGAGGCAAGTCTTCTTAAGAGTTGTCCACAGTTTCTCCAGTCACAAGGAGCCACAATTGTGAAGCCTCTGTCTATTTCCCCTTGCTTGAGGATGGCTCACTGATGAAATCAATTTCCCTTCAATCATTATTCAAAAATATTTTAAGCTTATTATTACTTCCCCAGATCACAGACTATCCATGGCTTCTGGTTCTGATCTGGAAACACCACTTGGAAAGACACACACACAAACCCTCAGCCATCTTTCATTACAGGACTTCAGAGGCTCCACAATGCAATCCAGAAGATAAAACTTAAAAGCTAAAATAGCTTCAGTTTGATCAGGTAATCTATTAGCTAGCTGATGTTAATGTTTTTTAAATAAATAAAAGTACAGAAAATAAATTTTTAATCTTATAAAAGATTATAAACATAAGTTTGGGAAAATAATGTAATTTAATGAACCTTAGCCAAATGGAGCCAGGAGGAAAATAGTAGTAACATCAGTGAAATAAACCCAAGTCAACTGGTTCCTGAAATTTAAGACTACCATAATAAAACTTTATGTTTATTTAGCTAGTAATAATTAAGTGCTATCATGTGGAGGACAAAATAAAATCCTATGGGACCTGGTAAAATAGAAGGAACTCTTATGAGAAGAGTAGCTCTTCTCATAAGATCGAATTGGAAATTCATCAATCAAGGCCAGGAGTGTCGAAGCACACCCCTAATCCCAGCGCTCAGGAGTTAGAGGCAGGCTGATCTCTGTGAGTTTGAGGCCAGCCTGGTCTTCAGACTGAGCACCAAGCCATCCAGAGCTACATAAATTTTTTTGAGACTGTGGCTGTGTCTCAAAAAAATACTAATCAAACACCATTTTCACTATGCAAAAACAAACAAACAAACAAACAATAAACAACAACAAAAACAATTCCAAGTAAAATGTCTCATGAGCAGATTAGGTCATGTGTGTGGGATGTTCATCTTTTTAAAAGAAGGGATTAACTGTCCTTTAAGCCAGTTACAGTTCTGGCTTCTTGACCTTTCGTTAGATTAGATCAGTTTGGCTTTTAGCTCATAAAAAATGCAGTCCATGAATTATAAACTATATCAGATTAAAAGTTGGTGATGTTTGCCTTTAAGTGTTTTCCATAAATGTACTTATTTTAGAAATTCTTAACCTATTCATTCTAAAATAGAAGTAAAACAAAACATAAAAACAAAGAAAAATACCTTATTTCCTCCTTAGTGATATCCCTTCATGTATTCAGTCAGAGGAAAAAAAAATAAAGTAAATGAGATGTAAACATAGTTCTGAACGTGAAAGCAAAATAGCCTTTGTAAGTCCTTTCTCTGTTGGTCTTTGACCTAACGTCTTCCATTTCCCTCTATGCCCACACAACACTTCCTTGTCTCTGAATTCTTCCCTCCAGGTATGTCCCTCCATGCTCACCTTTGGATTTCCTGACACTCTTGACACACACTTACTTGAAGGACACCACTCTACATTCTAAATCCTGAAATGCGCGTCTGAGGTATTAACCTTCTTGTTTAGCACCTGTCAACCGAGCTAGCGAGAGCACTTTAAGCTTGGCTTCCTGTGAGCTGACTCTTTGGATATTCTTCGTTAGATCCATGTGAGAAATGACATTTACTAATCCAAAAATCCTAAATCCAACCTTTATTTTGAACACGTACCTGCATTTTGGATGAACAGAGTCGGAGAGGACCTGCTGAGCCACGGTGGCATCCCGTTCTGCAAAATATCTGTAGGGAAGGAACACCTGTGACTGCACTGTCTGCATATGAGAGAGCCACCCTCTTGTGGTGGTGAGGGGCACTTGGCACTCAAAGGTAGACACTGGCATGAGACCATCATTCTTCTGGAGCCAAGAGACTTGAAAACTTACTTATGAACTTCGTTACTACCCAGGGAGCTAAGTATATAACTGAGCATTATAGATAAGGGATCAGGTGATTGAACGGAACAAACTCCCAGAGGCAAAAGATGGCGAGAAGCAACATGGTAAAGGGGCGAGGGAACTCCAGGTCCCTTCTCTCTCCCTTCCTCTTCTCCCCTCTCCTCCTATCCCCTTCCCACCTCTCTTCCCATTGCCCTCCCCTCCTGTTCTCCTCACCTCCCCTCATTCTCCCCTCCCATTCACTTCCTTTCCTACTCGTCTTGTACACACACTCTTTCTCTATCTCCCTTCCTTTTTCCTTCTGTCCTTTCTTTCTTCCCAGTGCCTCCACCTGCCCTTACACAGTGCCTCTGCAGCTCAGGTTGGCATCGACCCCATAGACAGACAAGGATGAGCCCTAATCTCCTTGATCTTTTCTGTCTTCCAAGAGTTAGGATTACAGGTATGAGCCAGGGTGTCCAGATCAAATGCATCTTTCTTAGAAAGCAGTCACACTGTTTTTGGATTCTTGATGATTAAAAAAAAACATCTCATAGGACTTAGGGATGCTAATAAACAACTAAATTTCTGCCTTAGGGGGTGGAATTAGCAATCAATTTCCATAAAACACACAAAAAACTCACACAACCTCAAAAGCGCTTCATAAAAGTATTTAGCATGGGTAATAATAAAGCTATAGCAAAGTTACTAATGCATGCCTACATAATTTATTATAGAAATCTAAAGGGGTCCAGGGAAATTCAAAGCAGCCATTTTAGATTTATTTGTTTTGTGTGTCTGTGTACATATGGAGGTCAGACGACAGCTGATTGGTCAGCTCTCTCCTCCCACCACATAGGTTTTCACTCAAACTCAGGTCATTGAGTGAGGCAGCCCGCCATTTTCCCTGCTGAAACATTTCAAGGCCCAGGATTTATCTTTCTTTTAGAGGTATATATTGAAATAGGAGATGACAAATGGTCCAGGATTGTCACTAAGTTTTTTTTTTGGTCTAAAACTAATGCAATTTTTGAGTTTAGGTCATCAATATAAGAGGGTTTTCTTTTTCTTTTTTTTTTTTTTTTGCATGTGGCTTAAAGTTTTACAATAAAAAATTTAAAAACCCATATCTAAGAGCTGTTTTAAACATTTCTATGAAGTCTGTTGTACTATAGGTAAGCTGCTGTCAAGTTTAAAAATTGTAGGAACCTGATTCTCTCTTCAGAGGATATACGTCATCTTCCTGGGATGTGACTTTTGAAAGCGATAGCCTTTCTTTGCAGGTTCAGGGCCAGCAGACTAGCACATTGCCCTAATGCTCAACCATCCTTTCTTTTACTCACTGCAAATTGTAAAGTCCCAGAAGACCCATTCCTCGGAAATCTGTTTTCGGATCATCGCCTTGGAAGCCAATCTCACACCACTGCTTCGAAATCCGAGACTCCAGTGGAGTGTTGGGCTTCAGGAACTCCCACAGCTGGAGACAGAGGAAAAGACAAGCATCCATGGGTGTGCACACACAAGTGTCCTGTCTTACTGCCTCAGATGCTGTGAGCTGTATTCTGACAAGGGGATTTTCAAAGGTGAATATATGCACATATTTTATGATAGCAGTTCTTAAAGGTGACTCAACACTTATCTGGGTTAGATGATAAAAAGAAAGAAAAAAAGCCCCAAACGTTATTTCACACTAAGAGCAAGAGGCTATAGGCCTTTACTCTCTTCTCAAGGGTGAGCCGTAGAATGTGGTTGTGGAACTGTTGCTTTGAAGACAATGGGATGCACACATGTATAGTCTAATGTTTTAAACCTTCTCATTTTTGTTCCTAAGTAAGTGAGGTAAAGAGATAAATAATATCTCACAGAAATGCTCTGGGGGGCGGTCTCTAAAATATGAAATCTACAAGGAAAAAGGAGATTGGAAAATGTTGAGGTCACCTGGTGTTCAACTCCACAGAAACCTTACACCAATACGCTTAGCATGAATATTAATTCCATTAATAAAAACAATAGTGGACTGGCTTGAGTTTCACTTCTTAGGTCTTACTGTGATGGGCATAAGAGCAAATACCACACAGCTAGATAAAGAAACATCAACATCGTTCATGAGTGAGCCTCAAAATACATTAGCATCTTGAAGAGTTGCCTAAAATAGTCCCATTCAAAATCTACTCTATTTACCAGTGGAAAATACAAATTTAGAACATTATACTCTTTGCTGCATTATAAATTTAGTTTATTTTCCAGGTTTTCTATAGACAACTAGGTTTAGCATACACCATAGTGATAGAAATAGGTCAATGGAGGACAGGTATTGGTGTTGGTGTTTCTCTGTAAGTGTGTAATGCCCAGACATAAATGCAGCTCTAAGCTTCCTAATGCAGGTGCTAGAATTTGAGTTTGGGTCCTGCGGAAGAGCAGGAAGGGCTCTTGACTGCTGAGTCATCTCTCCAGTTCCACAAATATTATATACATTCTAATTATTACATTTTATTTCTTTGTGTGTGTGTATGTGGTAGTCATATGTGTTAGCACATGGTGTGTGTGTGTGTATAGATGCTGCACATGTCTGTTCACTTGACTGGGGCCAGAGGTTGGTACTGAGTCAATTGGTCTTTACCTCACCTTTATTGTTTTGATACACGGACTCTCAGTGAACCTGAAGCTCACTGATTCAGCTCGACTAGATGGCTAGTGAGCTTCAAGGAGATTTTGTAGGATGCTGCAGATTTAAATTACAGGTCCTCATGCTCACACAGTAAGCACTTTGCTGACAGCCTTTTCTCCAGGCTGAGATTGAGTCCCCAAAACTCTGTACAAAAGTTTGGAATGATGGCTTATGCTTTTAATTCTAGTTCTGGGATGTAGGGAGGGAGGTGACTCTGGAATTTGCCAGTTCCAGGTCAACGAGAAACACTGTCTCACAAAGCAAGGTGGGTGACCTCTGAGGAGTGACATCCAAGGTTGACCTCTCACCTCCATGGTCACACACACAAATGTGCACATGCACTCACAATTGTGTATGAGCATGCGCGCGTGCACACACACACACACACACACACACACACACACACACACACACACACATTGCAGTTCACTTCCACGTGTTGTGGTTTTAGTGAAAATGATGCTAATATTACTTCATCTTAAGATCCAACATTTATGCTGCTGTCCCAGTACAGCCGTTCAACTTATCTAAAGGTACAGCGATGTCAGGCATGGTGGTACATTGCCTGACATCATGGCACATGGCAGGTAGAGGCAGGCAGGTGGACCAGGAGCTGAAGGTCAGTCTTGGTTACACAGAGAACTAAAGGCCAGCCTGGGTTAGCTGAGCTACAGACTGGGTGAGCAAACCCTGCACGTGATCTTTTTACATTACTTTGGGCAGCGAGCTCTGTTGGCTCTGCTGTAACTGCTTTCTTTTGTCTTTGTAGTAAAATAGCAGCCAGGGACAACAGAAATACTCCCACATGGCTATGTGACAGACCATAAGTGCTACAAATGGGTGGGAGGTCAGGATTTGTCTGTGGGCTTTTGTTTGCTGACTTTTGTCCTAAACAGGTTAGTGAAGTAGGAAGCAGGGGTGTCATCGCCCACCTTAAAGACTGAGCTTGAACTGGGGCAACTCTACACCAACATTGGCCAGGTTCTGCAGACACAAGGTCAGACCAAGGCATGGTTTCCTCTGAAGACACAGTACGTGAGAGCCTTTCTAATGATGTGAGCTTGCACAGTTACTAACCACTCAGTCTCAGTTTTCTTACCCCCATTTCCAAATGATAATAAAGACAGTAGATCAGCACAAAGTTACTGTGAGAATTAACATGGAGAACTCGGTGCAGAATTTACTGTAGTAATCAAAACGTAGCAAACATCCAGCAATTGTTTCAATATTATGACTGTATTACTTTCATACTTGGAATTCAAATACCCAAAGGGGCAGAATAAAGATCCCTCTACCGTGTGTGTTTGGGAAGGATAGAGACTATTACAAAATTCAGTGGATAAAGATTTTAAAAGCTAGGTGGCTCCTTCCTTGAGAATAGTGAATAACAGTAGGAGCGATGAACAAGGTCCTGGGCACTTGGGTGTCACGGCTTAGTATGTGCTATGGTGAATGGCTCTGTATGTCATGGATGGGGACACAGGAGGTGGAGCTCAGAGATATATTGGGAAGAAGCTGAAGGGCAGCTCTGAGAATATGGGCTCTCTACTGTAGTACATAGGAAGCCTGAAGATTTTTTTTGTTTTGTTTGAGAAAGAATTTTTCATGCATCCCAGACTGAGCTTCAAGCCCCAGACATCTTGCTTTGGCTGCCTCAGTATGATAGAGGCATGTAGGGATTAAAATGGCTAGACTTGTCTCACAAAAGCCAGAAGATGGAAGGAAAGAGTGTAAAGGCCAGGGTGTCTTACATCTGTAACCTCAGCATTTCAGAAGCTTAGGCAGGAGGATTGTCACGAATTCAAGGACAGGCTTGGTTCTATAGTGAGTTCAGTACCAACTCACAATTGCAGGTAAAACTTTGTCTCAAAACAGTCAAACACCAAACAAAAAGTGCCAAACTTAACAGTCAACTGTTCTGGCTTTATTATTTACTAGACATGTGATAGATAGTCGGAACCTGAACTAACATAAATGTCGTTTTTTCTCATCTCTAAAATAGTCACTAACCTGATTCCTTAGCCATGACATCAGAATAATAGCATGTACATAGTCAAATCCTAACCATTGATAAAAGTTGACATACTGTTGGAGTGTGTCTGAAGTACACTACACTGTTTGAGATAAACTCAAAGTTAGCAAATAGGATTTGGATGCCTGTTCTGTGCCATCTTAGCTGGCTTTAACATCTAGCCAAGTATGATGGCTAATCTTGGTTGTCAACTTGACCACATCTGGAATTAACAAGAACCCAAGCAGTTGGGCACACCTGTGAGAGAGTTTTATTGGATGGATCATTTGAGGTGGAAGACCCACCCTAAATCTGGGCCACATCTTCTGGTGACTCAACCCTGCCCCCCCACCCCGCCACACACCTAATAAAGGTCATGGAAGAAGGAAGCTTTTGGGTTTTTGGCCTGCTTGTTCCCACTCTCAATGGCAAGTTCATCTGTCTTGTTCTTGAGCCTTTTTGGTGCTAGAACCATCAAGTGAATCAGTTGCTTCAGGATATCAACACGGCCTGAAAACTGGCAGCTCTCTGGGAATACCTGGGGACTCCAGCTCCAGATTGGAATGGGTGAGACATTAGTCTTGTAGATGAACAGTTACCGGATCTGTCAGGAGACAGCCATTGTTGGACCTTGAGCCATAGCTGGAAAGCTGCTCTAGTGTATCGCCTTTTAATATCTACGGATTCATTGCCAGTTCCGTTACTTTACAGAAACCAGACTAACACACTATGGAACTACAGTAAGTCATGCATTCACCCATATGTCTGTCTGTCTCTGTCTGTCTCACTGTGCCTCCCCCACCCCTTGATGGACATCCACTATAAGCTAGCTCACATATGAGACAAGCCACACAGCAGGCACACAAATGCCATTAGCTAATGTTGAGTTTATCTCAGCCATTGCAAAGCATTTTGGACATGTGTAGCCAGGCTGTTAACTGATTCATTTCCTCTTCATTCACCTTGATCCTGGCTATTACATCACTTTGCTGAGCTTGACAACCTCCATCAGAAAATGGTCAGGAGGACGGGCAGTAGGAGGAGGCAGAAGGCAGCTAGTAGGCTAGCTAAAAGTAACAGGGGAGAGAGTGAAGAAGGAATGCTGGGACCAAGAATGAATTTTCTTCAGTTCTTAATGATCACTTCTGACCCAGCGTTGATTAATAGAGACATATGGATCACAGTTTAAGTACTTGCACACACAGAAACACACACTCTTCCACACAAAGCACAAGATGTGTTTAGAAAATTAGGTTTGTTGATATTTTTTTAAACAAGATAAAAATGCTTCTTTCTTTTTTTAAGATTTGTTTTTAATTACATGTACGTGTGCATCTGTGTATGACTACACATACTTGAGTGTAGGTGTCTGAAGAGGCCAGCAGAGGGCATCAGTTCTCCTGGAGCTGCAGCTGCCTGCTGTGGGTGCAGGGAACCCAACATTAAGCCCCAGGCCCTCCTGAGCCATCTCTCCAGCCCCTCCCTACATTTTGTCACTGGCTATTTGAATTTTAGGAAGAGACAGAGAAACACTTGATACCAGAAGAGCATCATCTATTTTTAGAAGTGAATGTCTGAAACATTTAAATTTAATTAGTAGTTCCAAATGTTGGTCTGAATGTTCTTGTTTGGGCTTTAATTACCTCGTATTTTGGTGTTTTGTGAAAAGTTTTATTGCTGTCTGATGAAGTTGCAGTATCAACTCTCATAAGATTAGAAACAGGAGTACTTACAACTCCGCATTCCTTGGCTGGCAGGTTTAATGTACGAAGTACAATCCTTTACCTTCTCTTTGACTGTTTGCCAAGTCACATGAATAAATAATCAGCCCGAGGATCCTGGGTAATTTCCCCAGAGGGCTATTGCTGAAGTAGAAATCAACCTCGTTGTCTTTGATGTGTATTAAAGTCGTAAGTAAAAACCCCATGACAGTCTGACAAATGCCGCCTCGATTCTCCTACAGCTTTCAACACATTTGAAGCAATCCACACTTGAGCCAAGTGTGAGATGCCCCTCCCCCATACACATCAGCTCTGATGTTTTCTCAGGTTATAAAAATCAACTGACAGGCTTTAAGGTTGATTTTGCATAGGAATTTTCTGATGAAAACTATACATCCAAGGAGGAAGAGAACTCAGACCTGCCCATCTGTTACAGCACCCACATCTTATTTATCTCTGTATCCCAGTAAACATATGAGTGGCTGGCCTGAGTTGCTTGGCAGCAGTTTGTGGACAGTGGCAAAGGGCTCACCTTCAGAAGCATCTCTTCATGCTGGGGGTTGTCGGAATCATAGGGTTCTCTGCGCAGTTTTTCCACATCTGCAATGAGGTTTCTGTAACCCACGATTTGCAGAAGGCAAGCCTGGAGAGAGATCCCCAACCTAAAGTACAGAAGAATCAAGTGTGAGGGAAAAATATGACCCCCTGTACTGTTGGCATCTGCTCACTGGATGCTTGTATGATAGAACTTCTAATGTAAATATTCTTATGTATATATTCAGGAATATATATTCATGTATATATTTACCATCCCTCTTTAAAAAATCCTTTTTTGCTTGTTTGTTTAGTTTCTCCTGACAGGATCTCATGTTGCAGTCTAGGCATGCCTAGAACTCATTCCATAGCCAAGATTGGCCTCACTTTCATGACAATTCTCCTGTCTCAGCTTCCCATCATGCCTACCTAGAAGCACAATTCTTGCTGAACTGTGAAAAATCTTTTTCCTTCATTTTAGCATTTTTTTTTTTTGAGACAGGGTTTCTCTGTGTAGTCCTGGCTGTCCTGGAACTCACTTTGTAGACCAGGCTGGCCTCAAACTCAGAAATCCACCTACCAAAGTGCAAGTGCAACTGTTTTGGAAAACAAAAACAAAAACAGACAAAAAACCCAAAAGCCCCCAAACCAAACCAAACCAAACCAAACCAAACCAAACCAAACCAAACCAAACCAAACCAAAGACCAAACAAAGCCTTCAAGAAGGTGAGTTGACGTAAGATTTGAAAGCAGCGCTGACGATAGATTCCTAGGGACCATCTCTCTTGGTATATTAGATTTACTTCAACGGTCTGTGTTTGAGAGGGAGGGAAAGGAAGAGAAGGAAAGAGGGAGGGGCCCTCAGGAGATTCAGGATAAGAAAATTTCTGTACAAAATAAAAGGAACAAAGGCAGCGGTGGTGACTGTAAGAGGGGTAGCAAAGGCCACATCATCTGTGTGTGTGGTGTCTCAAGACAAGCGGGGACAGACTTATCTCCACCATTCCTGCCAGGACTACTTATTTTATAATATTTGTTCTTCAAGTCTCATTTCCAGGGCTAGAATGAAAACCCCCATTCCTTTCATTTCTCCTCATGAGGCTTCTCATGCCGTACCATGGTACACGTTCTGCTGTGAGTGGACAGCAGATTGAATTTATATATTTATGCACATACATACGTGACAATAATAATTAAAGAAAAAGAAGCCATAAGTTTGAGGGAGTGGAGGAGACAGAGCATGGGAGGGATGGGAGGGATGAGGGGAAGGGGGAATGGTGTAATCACTTTTTAATTAAAATAGTTTTAAAAATTTAGTAATGATTGTGTGTGTGTGTGTGTGTGTGTGTGTGTGTGTAAGCGATTATGTGCACATGTGCATTCAGATGCCTGCAGAAGTTACAGGTGGCTGTGAGACCCCATGTGGATCTTGGGAACCAGACTCAGGTTCTCTGCAAGAGCATTAAGTGTTCCTAACTGCGGGGTCATCTCTCCAGCCCAGGAGAAGATTTTAAAACTAGTTACTATGTAGTGAAGTCAACCTTAACATCTGAGTGAGGGAAAGGTTCAGCTTACTAGCTCATAAGACTACAGATAGATGTTGTAGAGACTAGGAGGAAATGGAGTTTTTCTGACTGAACTCCCAGACAGATCAAGACATAGAGCAGTGCCTAGCATACTGTAAAATCCCTTCAACTCTGTCTCCTTCTTGGTTAATTAACAGTTTTTCTCAGCAGTGACATCTGAAGTCCTCATGCAAACAGATCTAAAAGACAGTTTGATTGTTACCTACCTCAAAGTATCTCTAAATATACCTGCCTTTAGAATTTATTTTATCTAATGCCTTTAAGGTCGAAACTTTACTGAAAAAAATTGCTGCACCCAGTGGAAAATATAAAGCTAAATTTAAATGTCATGAACATTGCCAAGTGCATTTTAATACTTCCAAGATGAGAGGAATAAATTATAAAGTTCTAAAATATTCATATAAAAGCCATCTCTTCCTCCCACACATGCCTGTCTTCTTGACAAGCAGGTAGGAACTGTCTCTAAGATTATCATCCTAGCACGATGGAATATTCATGAGAGAACTGAGGAATATTCTAGATGGAGCAGAACCAGTTAAAGCACATTATGATTTGAACACGTTAAATTAATGTAAAGCACAGACATTAAGTAGTGTCCTGCTGATCAATAGGCTTCCTTGATCTCATGTTTGACACCAGCTTACACACTCTCTTTTCCCCTCCATGGCAACAAGCTCACAAGCCAGAAATCTAACACCACTGCCATTTACGAACATGAAGAGCCTCCGTTTTTATTTATTACTCATCTGAAAGTCAAAACACTACAGATGGTTATTTTAAAGAGAAAGGGAAGAGGGAGAGGGAGAGGGAGAGGGAGAGGGAGAGGGAGAGGGAGAGGGAGACGGGAGAGGGGAGGAGGATTGGGAAGAGGAAGAGGACAGGAATGGGGAAGGGGAGAGGGAGAGAGAAGGGGAAGAGGTCAGGGAGGTGGGAGGGGAGAGGGAGGGGAAAGGGAAAAGGGAAGGGGAAGGGGAGGAGGAAGGGGAAGGGGAGCGAGAGAAGGGTAGCCATGTTCTGTATTTCTCACATACAAGTCTAATTCTTACTGTGGATTGATGTCAGGGTTAATTTTTTTCAATTCCATGATGTCATCAATAGTCTTTTCGATAGCATCAGGATGAACACTCACGGATGTCTGCAACAGCTGAAAAACATCTTTCAGTCAGTTTCCTTCATTCGCACCAGTGGCTTCAATACTACCTCTTGGGATGGAGGCGTTAAGTGCCACACATCTGTATGAAAGCAGGCGCTGAGAGCAGGCTGAGGTGGTGTGCTTGAATTCCCGTGCTTCCACAGCTAGGGGGCGCCATTTTCCTGGTTACGGTACTTGGCATACAGGAGGCACATGGAAGGCTTGTAATTTGCTTCACTCCTCACCATTGTCGATTGTTTTAAGCGATTTATATCACACTGATCTGCTTCCCTGTTCATCTGATAGACGGAGGGCTCGGGAGACATAGTCAGTCTAAAGCAGCGGTTCTCAGCCTTCCTAGTGCTGCGACCCTTTAACACAGTTCCTCATGCTGTGGTGACCCCAACTATAAAATTATTTTTATTGCTACTTCATAACTGTAATTTTGCTACTGTTATGACTCGTAATGTAAATATCTGTGTTTTCTGATGGTCTTAGGTCACCCCCGGGAAAGGGTCATTTGACCCTCAAAGGGGTGGCAGTCTTCAAGATGAGAACCAGTGGTCTAAAGGTTGCCAAAGTTCAAGAAGATGAGATTAAAAAAAAATCACCAAAATTCTTGCAAAACAAAATGTTTTTTCCTTGTGTAGAGAGTCAACTGTGTAATCGTTTTGAAAAATATTAATTTTATTTGATATGTATGTGTGTTTTGCCTGAGTGTGTGTCTGTGCACCATGTGTGTGAAGTGAAAGTCAGAAGACAGTTAATGATGGCTGTTAGCCCTATGTGTCCTGGGAACCCACCTTGAGTCCTCCGAAGAGCTCCTAACCACTGAGCTCTCTCTCTATCCCTGTGCATCGTTTTTATTATTAATATAGGGCTTCTCTGACTTCATTGGAAAAATCTCAAGTATAAAGTTAAGTGATTTGATTACTGTGCTATCAAACAGATAGCTGATATAGTTATTACAGTCTTATCTTTTGATTTAAGAGGGAGTATAAAACGAGTGCATTCAATACTAAATTAAACTTTACACGTCTCCCTAGAAACTGTCATATATGTAAAAATGATTGTTAGCAATGAATTTACATTAACTTTTAGTCAGAGATAACTTTTTTGCTCTTGAGACTTTTATTTTAGTTTTTATTGTTTTAAAAGTTTTTTTCTTTATTACATTGTGTGTGTGCCTGTGTGGGGTGCACACTCTACACAATATAGACATCAGAGGACAAACCTGAAGGAGTCCTTTTGTCCTTGTGGGACCAGGGCATCAAACTACCTTCACAGGCTGGGCCATTTCACTATCCCACAATTTTCATATTTTATGATAGAAGTAAGCCCCTCAGTGAAAAATTAAAGTAAGAAAATAATTTTATTTACCTTGCTTTTTGAATCTCTCAGCGACGTTTCTGTTAAGGCAATAACACACACACAAAATGCCATTAGAAATGACGCTTTATGAGTGCTTGAATATTACTTACGGGAAATGAACATTGCAACTTCAATCCCGCCAACTCTGAATCCCGCCCTCCTTGCTCGACGCTCACCAATTTTCATGGTTCTGGAAGCTCCAGGTTTGGTGCCGTAGCAAATCCTTTGCAGTTCACACCTTCCGGTGAGCTTCCGCATCACAAACTTCATGCAGCGCCACAAAAATTTACAATAAAAATACAGGCACACCTGGATCAACATCCTGTGGGGAACAAAAGACAGCACCCTTCCGATAGAAAGCTGGGAGAGAACAGAAGCAGCCACCACCAGCAAGAAAAGAAGCCGGGGAAGAAAATCAGCCATTAGATTTCAGAGTCCATGGGTGTTCATTACTCCACTCCGGAGAGTGACAGTTACTATGGCTACACCACGCCAACAAGCTGAGGGTAAAACCCTGAGATTCTTCTACCATCTCTGTCTAAAGTATTTTGGAATTCAGTCGGTGTTAATATTGCCTCTGTCTGAGACATTGGGGCGGGTGTGCCTCCTATTACCTCGAAGACTGGCTGCTCAGCTCCCCCAACAGCGCCCCCCACCCCCAACAGCCCCCCACCCCTACCGTCTCCAGCCATTACTTAAGGCCCTCTACTCAGGGTCCACTGCTGGCATTTTCTCCTTTCCTCTCTCTCTCCCAACCTTTCCTGTTTCCCTATGTGGTCCCTTGCCCATTGCAGTTCTCCTTTGGTTGCGCAGCGGCTACTGACCAATCCCAGCACTCGTTGCTTCTGCCCTAAAGCTTCCCTGTCCTCATCAACTTGCAGAGGAGGCACTTTTGACCTTTTACTCCTCCTCCACTAGACAGTGTTCTCTGATTTAAACTTTCCAGAGACACGCCAACAAACCAGGGATCGTGTTGTCTCCAGCATGCCTGTATTTGCATGTAACTGAACTTGTGACTTAGGTTTTTATGTAGATTTTCTTTTTAAAAATGGAAGTGCCCGCTCCTTTGTGCTACTGTGCCAAATCTTACAAACCTGTCACCCAGAGTGCTATGTTCAGCCCATCCCTTCACACTGTGTCCTAGGAAACAGAGTTATTTCTATTTCATCCCGCTGGTGTCATTTCTAAAAGATTTGAACGCCCTGATTCCCTTTAGTCCCAAAATAAGGTGTTTAGGGTTATTCAGCTCAATTACAATGATTAACATTCTTAATAATGTGACCCATTTAGTTGATTGATTAGTCAAGCAGTTATTTGGTTATATTCATGCATTTGAATTGTTCCAGTCCAAATATTACCAACAACCTTGTATTAAAAGTTAGGAGTCTAATGTGTCCAAAGGCACAGGCTTTCGATCTTGTAAACACACACACACACACACACACACACACTGATGACAAGAAAGAGCCAGTATCAAAGCTGCCCCACCAAAAGAAACAATGGAATACTTTTGCAGGCAAGAAAATCACACCCTAGGATAGCTAGTAATATGGGAATGTTCACAATATTTACTAAACAGAAAAACTGCACTCAAATACACACAATGACCTAAGTTTTATTTAAGAAATAAAACAATTTTAATAGTGATTTATTGTTAATTATTGGAATCAGTAGCAGTAATTTTTTCTCCATTCACTAAGTACATTTTTTCTCTACATTTTTTAAAAAAAGCTCAAAAATGATAAAGCCCTAAAGTGTATAAAATGATTACCATAATCACACCCAATTACTATGAAATCATTACTATGACATCTGACATTTAAGTGTTCAAGTCAAATACATTCTAAGCTCTGTTAGGATTCAGATGAACAGGTTTCAAAAAAAAAAGTTATCCTAAAAATAAATTTAGTAGAACATTTTGATTAGGCAAGTGAAAAGATTATAAAACCTCAATGTGTTCATTTGGAAAAAGAATGTTATTTTCTAACTAGTGGATGACTATTGCAGGAAAAAAAAAAAAGAGTTATCTTTTTGTTGACTGGTCTCCAGCCAGCAATGATAGAAATTCTGGGAAGTATTACTTTTTATTTTATTTTATTTTTATGGTTTTAGAGCTTTATTGTAGAAAGGTAGGGAGAAAGGAGAGAAGGGAGAAAGAGAGAGGCTGGCCATGGCCACATGGAGAGAGGGGGGAAGAGAGAGAGAGAGAAGGAAGGCTAGAGAGTGAGAAAGGTGAGAGCTTAAAGAGCGTATGACTTCTATTATAAGTGTAAAGGCGGAAAGCCTTTACCTGTTCTGTTCCCGCTTTCAGTCGCCAGTGACTCGTGTCCAAACAAAGCCCCCTTTCAAGTCTGTGCATCAGGACTCTAGACCACATATCTCTGGGTCCTTATAGTACTAAGTCTTGACAGAGTTAAAGGCTCTGAGAACTGCTTATGGAGGGCTATTGTTTAGGAAGTGAGTGTCCTCCAAAGGCCCATGTGTCAAAGTCTTGATCACCTGGGAAGTGGTGAGACCCGGAAGGAGGACTTTCGGCCAGTGAAGGGGACCATGGGATCCTGTCCCTTTCCTCTGCCTTTGCTGTGTGGTCACAGGTGAGCAGCTTTGCTCCCTGAGTACTTCTGACCTGAAGTGCTGCCTCACCACAGGCTCAGAGTGACACACAGCAATTACTGCAAAATTGGTCTTGATCACAGTAAGAGACGCTTTTTAACCCACGGAGCTCCTTCATCGTCACTCCACCCAGAGTAAACGCACCAGCTATTTTATAGCTTAAATTAGGCTCTGGAATGTCACCCCTGTGACTGCTGTATCAGGCCTACACACGTGTGTGTCTTGAGACTTAGAGGTGGTATCCAGATGTCAGGAAGTGACTTGGAGCCTGGGTAGCATTTCTCCCCCAAATCTCCTTGTATTTCAGAAGAAAAAGCCTACATGACGTTTGCAAGCAGATAATTTTGTATAAAAAGAGAAAAAAAAGACATCGTATTCTGTTTGCTTCTCTCTCTCTCTCTCTCTCTCTCTCTCTCTCTCTCTCTCTCTCTCTCTCTCTCTCTCTCTCTCATACCCCCAAAGATGTTTACATTGTCAAGAGTAGTGAAATGCAGCAGAATTGCATTGCTTAGGATGCTTAGAATTGCTTAGGATGAAAGCATCACTCTGACGATGTGCCAGAAGACTATGGCTGCCCTGTCTCATAGACGCATAAATCACCCAGCAAACCATGAGTGACAAACTCCGGATGGCCTGGCACTCATGTGCTACCTACTCGGTGGTGAGCTTCAAGCCTGCACTCTTTGAAACACTATTTGTTATCCAAGAAAAATTTAAATTTCCTCCTCCTCCTCCTCCTCCTTCTCTCTCTCTGAAAGAAGGGAAGTTTGTTTTAAAGATATGTATTTTATGTGTATAAGTGTGGCAGCATGTATGTACGTGTACCACATGTGTACCTGGCACCTGAAAGTTCAGAAGAGGGAGTTGGATCTTCTGGAACTGGAGTAAGAGATGGTAGTGAGCTGTGGTGTGGGTGCTGGGAGCCAGACTCAAGTCCTCTGCAAGAGTTACAAGTGTCTGTAACTGCTGAGACAACTCTCTAGTCCGTCCCTTGTTTTTCTAATTACACAGACACTTCATTTAAAGTACAGCTTGTCATTCTAAATACTATCTTGAAAAATGTCAAATCTTCAGATCAATCAATATTGTGACAGACATAATCTATGTTGTGTTTACTGCATAGGCTAGTCTAGTTAAGGCATGCTTGGAAGTAGAAGATCTGAGTTCTCCCTACATTGACCCAGTAGGTATATCCAACTTTCTACCCCATGGAAGGACCAGAGCAGCAAAATCCCCATACGCCTGGGTTCAATTACGAAAACTATGAAGTTTACGGGGGAAATTCTTGATCAAAAGAAGAACAACATTTTAAATGATGAAACATTTTGTGAGGTTGTTAACTATGTTGACATAGTACTCAGAGAAGGAAGAAATTAAGAAACAGACACATAAATATGTTTTTCTTTTTTGATTGAGGGAGGGAGAGAGAGAGAGAGAGAGAGAGAGAGAGAGAGAGAGAGAGAGAGAGAGAGAGAGAGAGAGAGAGAGAGAGAGAGAGAGGAGTGAGGGGCATGGTCTGTCTAGTTCTTCTCCAGGTTGAGGAACTCTTAGGGCTCGTTCTTGTCCTTTCCCCATTGTGCTCTATGCCCTTGGGTCTGAGAGGGGGCACTGCACATACAGCCCTGGGACAGACCTCCCTCTGTCTCTCACCCCTTCCACCAATGACACAGCCTAGGGGGCTTCTCCCCACCTCAATCAGCAATTGATAAAAGATTAGTTTTAAGGACATTGCTTTTCTCCACCCACTAATGAGAAGTCTTTTAGAGACATGAGTGACAAACTCCGGATGGCCTGGCACTCATGTGCTACCTACTTGGTGGTGAGCTTCAAGCCTGCACTCTTTGAAACACTATTTGTTATCCAAGAAGTCTTTTAGAGACTTCTCATTAATGAGAAGAATTTTGTAGGCATTCTCAGGACTAGAAGGTAAAAGCCTGACAGTCACCCATGCACAGGCAGTAGAGTTTTGCACTTGCTTCTGATTTTTAATCATGTCTTTCTTTTAATGTCCCAGAATGAGCTGCTGCAGCCCCTGAGCAGGACCCTGACTCAGACTCCATAAGAGCTCCTATATGTCTCCCATCTCTAACGTTTTCTGCTACTGTTGTTTATTAACACGCTGGATAGTGGGGTTTTTTGGCTGAGTTCACAGCAATGTTCTTCCATAAAACAATTGTGTCTATATTTAGTATTCACTCTCTAGCCTCAGTCAGAGTAAATTTATTGAAAATGAATCATATCTTTGTCTCCAAATAAAAGTGAACTCCTGTTTAGGCTGCTTTGTGAGAGAAGCGCTGATGGCCAAATGGGGGCTCTGGAAGAGCAGATTCAGGTAGAACCTGCTGGGGCTTTTGCCTGAGGATGAGGGGTGGGCACCTGTGTTGCATACTACTCCATCATTTAAACTATGGGTGTCAGCCATCTTTGTTTGAAATGATAAGAGAAAACAGGCTTAAACATAGTTTCATTGACTGTGCTAATGATAGTCAACTCTTGCTTGAAGAAATCCTGTAATAAACAAGAAGTAGATTCTTGGTGAGAAACTAGGCTATCCAAAGGGAGAACGATTGGTTGTCTCAAATCACAGTGGCTGGGTGGAAACAAACACTAGTCGCAGAGAGTCCCTCCATACCCCAGCACCACGGATACAGTCTAAAATGACCTGAGAATCTGTGGGTGTTCTCTTGAAGTGCTTGATTAAGGGGACCAGCAATTGGTATAGAATTAATGTGACAAAGGTGTTTGGCTGAGTAAAGCAGACCTTCTCCTTCACACACTTTTGAAGGGGAAGGGAGAGTCCGAAGACTTGATATGTGAACTGGATGGGAAATCACACATGGGAGAAAGAAAACACCTGTGAGTGGCTGGGAAAATGTTCCTCTCCTACAGAGAGGGGGCGAGTCCCTGGGCCCTGTCACCAGTGGAGTGGAGCTCACAATCTTTCCTAGCATTCTTCCTCTGAAGAGACCATACTGCCTTCTGAGAAGTAACTATTAAAGGGACTTGTGGGTAGCTATCTTCCATGGTTTGATGCTGTCTCTAATTCTGTTGCCCATCATGGTGATGGGCATTGTGTTTACATTCAGGGAGACTTTATCTGTGGGCTTACAGAATACGCAGGGATCACGAGATCAGTGAAATAATTAATTAATGGTTCATCCTCTTCCATCCACGGAAAAGGAGTGGAGGTTTAATTTAATTTATTAATGTTATCTTTACTCAGATTAAAAATCTGATACATAAAGGCATTCCTTTTACAAGATTTATTTTTTTACACTCACATTTTTTTTGTTCTGTGTATTATGCATGAGAGGACCAGCAAACACTATATATTGACATTAAAACATACTTAAATGTCATATCAACTATAAACTTTTATTGGCAAATAAAAGTACTTTTTAAACTAGGGGCTGGGGAGGTGATTCTATAGGTTTCTTCACAAACAGGAGGACCTCAGTTCAATCCCTAGCACCCACATAAAGAGCCAGGGGTGGCAGTGTGCATCTGTAACACTAATTATGAAGAGGCAGAGATGGGGGGACCTCTCGGGGTCCCTCTCCTGCTATTGTAGCTGAACCAGTGAGATCCAGGTTCAACAGGAGGCCCTGTCTCAAAAAATAAGATGGACAGTGACTGAGGAAAATACCTAACATTGGGACCTTTGCTCCCACATACATGTACATATATATGCCTTTTCACTTTACCATACATGTGCACAAATACATATACAATAATAATAAATAAAAATTTAAAACCAAAATATTGAAAAATAACATAATAATTCTAGAGGAAAATATATGGTTCTGTCCTCTGAAATGGCACAGAAAAGCTTAATCATTAAAATATAAGATTAATTTTGTTTTTAATTATATGCTTGTGTGTGTGTGTGTGTGTGTGTGTGTGGCATGTGTGTGGTATGTGTGTGTCTGTATGTGTCTGTGTGTGTGTATAAGTGTGTGGTATGTGTGTGTGTGTATAAGTGTGTGGTATGTGTGTGTCTGTATTGTGTCTGTCTCTGTGTGTGTGGCATACGTGTGGTGTGTGTGTGTGTTTGTGCACCTATGAATGCAGGTGTCTACCTGCAAAGGCTAGAACTCCACGTGAGATGAAATTACTGGTGGTTGTGGTTGTCAGAAGTTGGCATTGGGAACTCAACTATTTTGCAAGAGCAGATGAGCTGCTTACCAGTGGACCGTCTCTTAGGCAATAGGAAAGCCAACCTTGATTGTCCCACAGGGACTTAAGAAAATGCCTGGGAGGTCATTGTGTTTTTTTTCCAGAGGAAGAGAGAAAATTCCCATAGATAAATAACTAGAATCCAGAGCAGCTTCTATGGGGTGCCCTTGGCTTTCATTGGTCTTGTCTCTGTAGGAAGGGTTTAATAAATAGTCACATAGACAAAGAGTGAGCCCCTGAAACGCTGAGGGAAAACACAGTGCAGAACTGGCATAGCACACCCTAGAGATGGCACCCAGAGGGAATAACTGAGTGAAGAAACAGTTGTTGTTTCAATGCATGGAAAAACTACAATATGTGCACATAGATATATGTAGATTAATCAGCTATATGTGTGCGCATGTACATGTATGGCTTATGTGGCTGTGTGCATTTATGCTTTATATACACATATAAACATGTCTGTATATGTCTGTATGTATATATATGCCCTGAAAAAAGGAAAATTATGACAATGTATTAAAGTACCCAACTTCTGTGAGAAGAATTGGGTGCATGGGCCATTCATATACTTTGCTGGGTTTTGTTTTATTTATTTATTTATTTATTAAAGATAGCTTCTCTATCTAATAAACTCTATCAATGTTTCAAGTGATACTATGAAAATTCAGGGATAGCCACACACCACTGTGCTGTTGCCCCTCAAAGGCACGGGAAGTCAGTTGATATTGGGGGGAACATTTGCCTGGATAGTCTAGAAATCAAACTACAAATGCATTTGTAATTTGCCAGAATGAGTTATGTGGTATCAGACAAGCTACTTGGTGTCTCTGGGTCTCTGCTTTTACATGTGTGTTAAAGGACGGGCTTAGACTGGGTTTTCAGTTAATGGGAGATAAGCTAGCAGAGAAAAGGATTCCCTTCCGAGCCTTCTTTGAGTTGGGGTAAAATGCTACTGTGTTCTGGGCTGTTTGATCCTATAGTTGCAAATGTAGGATTATCTCTAAATTCCTCCATTCACCCTCTGCTCTCTCTACACGGTGTCCACATCTCTCAAAGTGGGCCACCTGCACTGCGGTGCTCACTCTACTTTGCTCACAGTGGCTTTTCCATCTCTTTTTTTTTTTTTTTTTTTTTTTTAATATTTTTATTACATAATTTCCTCAATTACATTTCCAATACTATCCCAAAAGTCCCCCATAGCGCCCCCCACTTCCCTACCCACCCATTCCCATTCTTTTGGCCCTGGCATTCCCCTATATTGGGGCATATAAAGTTTGCAAGTCCAATGGGCCTCTCTTTCCATTGATGGCCGACTAGGCCATCTTTCGATACATATGCAGCTAGAGACAAGAGCTCCAGGGTTCCGGTTAGTACATCATGTTGTTCCAACAATAGGGTTGCAGATCCCTTTAGCTCCTTGGGTACTTTCTCTAGCTTCTCCATTGGGAGCCCTGTGATACATCCAATAGCTGACTGTGAACATCCACTCCTGTGTTTGCTAGGCCCCGGCATCGTCTCACAAGAGACAGCTATATTTGGGTCCTTTCAGCAAGATCTTGCTAGTGTATGCAATGGTGTCAGCGTTTAGAAGCTGATTATGGGACGGATCCCTGGATACAGCAGTCTCTAAATGGTCCATCCTTTCATCACAGCTACGAACTTTGTCTCTGTAGCTCCTTCCCTGGGTGTTTTGTTCCCAATTCTAAGAAGGTGCACAGTGTCCACACTTTGGTCTTCATTCTTCTTGAGTTTCATGCGTTTAGCAAATTGTATCTTATATCTTGGGTATCCTAAGTTTTGGGCTAATATCCACTTATCAATGAATACATATTGTGTGAGTTCTTTTGTGATTGTGTTACTTCACTCAGGATGATGCCCTCCAGGTCCATCCATTTGGCTAGGAATTTCATAAATTCATTCTTTTTAATAGCTGAGTAGTACTCCATTGTGTAAATGTACCATAATTTCTGTATCCATTCCTCTGTTGAGGGACATCTGGGTTCTTTCCAGCTTCTGGCTATTATAAATAGGGCTGCTATGAACATAGTGGAGCATGTGTCCTTTTTACCGGTTGGGACATCTTCTGGATATATGCCCAGGAGAGGTATTGCTGGATCCTCCGGTAGTACTATGTCCAATTTTCTGAGGAACCGCCAGACTGATTTCCAGAGTGGTTGTACAAGCTTGCAATCCCACCAACAATGGAGGAGTGTTCCTCTTTCTCCACATCCTCGCCAGCATCTGCTGTCACCTGAATTTTTGATCTTAGCCATTCTGACTGGTGTGAGGTGGAATCTCAGGGTTGTTTTGATTTGCATTTCCCTGATGATTAAGGATGTTGAACATTTTTTCAGGTGCTTCTCTGCCATTCGGTATTCCTCAGGTGAGAATTCTTTGTTCAGTTCTGAGCCCCATTTTTTAATGGGGTTATTTGACTTTCTGGAGTCCACCTTCTTGAGTTCTTTATATATATTGGATATTAGTCCCTTATCTGATTTAGGATAGGTGAAGATCCTTTCCCAATCTGTTGGTGGTTTTTTTGTCTTATTGATGGTGTCTTTAGCCTTGCAGAAGCTTTGTAGTTTCATGAGGTCCCACTTGTCAATTCTCGATCTTACAGCACAAGCCATTACTGTTCTATTCAGGAATTTTTCCCCTGTGCCCATATCTTCAAGGCTTTTCCCCACTTTCTCCTCTATAAGTTTCAGTGTCTCTGGTTTTATGTGAAGTTCCTTGATCCACTTAGACTTGACCTTAGTACAAGGAGATAGGAATGGATCGATTCGCATTCTTCTACATGTTAACAACCAGTTGTGCCAGCACCATTCAACACACCACTTTCACCAATGGACAGATCATGGAAACAGAAACTAAACAGGGACACAGTGAAACTAAGAGAAATTATGAATCAAATGGATCTGGCAGATATCTACAGAACATTCTATCCTAAAACAAAAGGATATACCTTCTTCTCAGCACCTCATGGTACCTTCTCCAAAATTGACCACATAATTGGTCACAAAACAGGCCTCAACAGATATAAAAATATTGAAATTGTCCCATGCATCCTATCAGATCACCATGGACTAAGGCTGATCTTCAATAACAAAATAAATAATAGAAAGCCCACCTTCACGTGGAAACTGAACAACACTCTTCTCAATGATACCTTGGTCAAGGAAGGAATAAGGAAAGAAATTAAGGACTTTTTAGAGTTCAATGAAAATGAAGCCACAACATACCCAAACTTATGGGACGCAATGAAAGCATTTTTAAGAGGAAAACTCATAGCTCTGAGTGCCTCCAAAAGGAAACTAGAGAGAGCACACATTAGCAGCTTGACAACACACCTAAAAGCACTAGAACAAAAGGAAGCAAATTCACCCAAGAGGAGTAGACGGCAGGAAATAATCAAACTCAGGGGTGAAATCAACCAAGTGGAAACAAGAAAAACTATTCAAAGAATCAACCAATCAAGGAGCTGGTTCTTTGAGAAAATCAACAAGATAGATAAACCCTTAGCCAGACTCACTAGAGGGCACAGGGAAAGCATCCTAATTAACAAAATCAGAAATGAAAAAGGAGACATAACAACAGATCCTGAAGACATCCAAAACACCATCAGATCCTTCTACCAAAGGCTATACTCAACAAAACTGGAGAACCTGGATGAAATGGACAAGTTCCTAGACAGATACCAGGTACCAAAGTTGAATCAAGATCAGGTTAATGATCTAAACAGCCCTATATCCCCCAAAGAAATAGAAGCAGTCATTAATAGTCTCCCAACTAAAAAAAGCCCAGGACCAGATGGGTTTAGTGCAGAGTTCTATCAGACCTTCAAAGAAGATCTAATCCCAGTTCTTCACAAACTATTCCACAAAATAGAAACAGAAGGTACTCTACCCAACTCATTCTATGAAGCCACAATTACTCTGATACCTAAACCACAAAAAGACCCAACAAAGATAGAAAACTTCAGACCAATATCCCTTATGAATATTGATGCAAAAATCCTCAATAAAGTTCTTGCTAACCGAATCCAAGAACACATCAAAACAATCATCCATCCTGACCAAGTAGGTTTCATCCCAGGGATGCAGGGATGGTTCAATATACGGAAATCCATCAACGTAATCCAGTATATAAACAAACTCAAAGATAAAAACCACATGGTCATCTCGTTAGATGCGGAAAAAGCATTTGACAAGATCCAACACCCATTCATGATAAAAGTCTTGGAAAGATCAGGAATTCAAGGCCCATACCTAAACATGATAAAAGCAATCTACAGCAAACCAGTAGCCAACATCAAAGTAAATGGTGAGAAGCTTGAAGCAATCCCTCTAAAATCAGGGACTAGACAAGGCTGTCCACTTTCTCCATACCTATTCAACATTGTACTTGAAGTCCTAGCCAGAGCAATTCGACAACAAAAGGAGATCAAAGGGATACAAATTGGAAAAGAGGAAGTCAAAATATCACTTTTTGCAGATGATATGATAGTATATATAAGTGACCCTAAAAATTCCACCAGAGAACTCCTAAGCCTGATAAACAGCTTCGGTGAAGTAGCTGGATATAAAATTAACTCAAACAAATCAATGGCCTTTCTCTACACAAAGAATAAACAGGCTGAGAAAGAAATTAGGGAAACAACACCCTTCTCAATAGTCACAAATAATATAAAATATCTTGGCGTGACTCTAACTAAGGAAGTGAAAGATCTGTATAATAAAAACTTCAAGTCTCTGAAGAAAGAAATTATAGAAGATCTCAGAAGATGGAAAGATCTCCCATGCTCATGGATTGGCAGGATCAACATTGTAAAAATGGCTATCTTGCCAAAAGCAATCTACAGATTCAATGCAATCCCCATCAAAATTCCAAATCAATTCTTCAACGAATTAGAAAGTGCAATCTGCAAATTCATCTGGAATAACAAAAAACCTAGGATAGCAAAAACTCTTCTCAAGGATAAAAGAACCTCTGGTGGAATCACCATGCCGGACCTAAAGCTCTACTACAGAGCAATTGTGATAAAAACTGCATGGTACTGGTATAGTGACAGACAAATGGACCAATGGAATAGAATTGAAGACCCAGAAATGAACCCACACACCTATGGTCACTTGATCTTCGACAAGGGAGCTAAAAACATCCAGTGGAAGAAAGACAGCATTTTCAACAAACGGCTTTTCCATCTCTTACACCTGCTGTCCTTATTCTAAACTACTAACGTCCTAGGTCCTGGAGATGTTGTTCAGTGACCAGCGACATGTTTAGAATGTGAAGGTCCAAAGTTTGAATCCTAGCACCAAACAACCACATTCCAACCACCTGGCTCCTCCAGTGTTACCTCACTGAAGACATCTGTGAACATCACAGAAAGCCTGCAACTGCCACAGACCATGCTCTTTCCTGTATCTTAGCTTGGCATGGCCTCTCCAGCTGCTCTGTTACTTGGGAGCAGAGACCATTTCACAAAGACTCATAGCAGCACACGGTATGGGGCTTACAAAATGCAGAAGCTACCGGAAATTGGTCTGCGTTCGAATGCTAAGCAAGCTTCCTCATCTTCCGCTGTAAGACACCCATCCAAGTCGCTATAATATGGGTGTCATCTCAACAAGTGCTGACAGGAAGAATCAGTCTCCTGTTATCCAAGTGTGAATGACTTACAAAGCCCCACACAGTTATGCTTGTGAGTGATGAGGCTTTAGTTAGCCAATCAGAACAGTAAAATACTTCCCCCAATTACTTCAAAGCCCAGAAGGATGGGGAGGTTTGCTGTGTTGCTCAGTTTCTCTCATGGAGGTTTGAGCTTGGCAAATTTTTGCCCTTCTTTTCTTACTTCAAGAATGAACATACACAGGAAGGTTCACAATGGAGAAGTGGGAGACTGGGGCTGGAACAGTTAGTGGCAACTATTTATGAGGGGTGACTTCAAAATTCCCTTTATCAGAATCTTCCAAAATAGTGTTCTGGTGGCTTTAAAAAAAATCTAATTTCAAAATAATGACATTCTAATGAGGACAAATATCTTGAGTGTAAGTCTTGAGCCCCATTACCATATCTATCAATTGAATTAAAATAAATACAGTATATAATAAAACCTAAACTCCTAAGCCTTAGTTACACGTGGAGTATAAAACATGCTGACCTTCTTTTGGGGTCATATGGGCACGTTGTTCTCATTCACTGTACCCTTTGCTTTCTTATTATGCAGTCGTGGCTAAAGTCAGATTGGGTGCCTGTGAACAGTTAGCCAACCTCCCACAACTGCGTTCAATTACAGACTGCATTCAATTACCTCTAGCTGGGTGTACTCTTCCTGTAGTAATGATTTGCTCTATCTGATGTATTTAAAGTGACATACATAAAACATTTTCTTTTTTCCTTTATGCATTGAATATCTCCACTATTACTATATGTGGTGGCAGTGGCAGCTGAAGTGGAGGCTACTGCTGTGATTTGATTGGCCGGTGTAAAACTCATGTTCAAACTGATCTCCACTATGAAAGTTAAGGGATTGGACCAGTAACACCTTCTAGAAATGACTAGGCCATGGATGCACCACCCTCATGAAGGAGTCCATTTATGGGTTAGTGGGTCAATCCATTTATGATCTTGAGAGTAGGGCTCTTATGTAGTCTAGTTTGGGCATCTGTCATAGGCTCCTCTCACCACGTAGAGCCTTGTGTAGCCTTGTGATTCTTCAGGGTCTTTGGCAGCAAGAAGGTCCTGTTCAGACGTAGTCTTTCTACCTTGGACCTCCCAGTTTCCAGAATCATGAGCTGAATAAACTTTTTCTTTCTTTCTTTCTTTCTTTCTTTCTTTCTTTCTTTCTTTCTTTCTTTCTTTCTTTCTTTCTTTCTTTCTTTCTTTCTTTCTCTCTCTCTCTCTCTCTCTCTCTCTCTCTCTCTCTCTCTCTCTCTCTCTCTCTCTCTCTCTCTCTCTCTCCCTCCCTTTCTTCCTTCCTTCCTTTCTTTCTTTCTTTCTTTCTTTCTTTCTTTCTTTCTTTCTTTCTTTCAATAAATTGTTTGGATTGAGGCATTTAGAAAAGAAAGGACTAATACAGATATTGTATAGTTTAAATGTGAGTTAAAACATTCTTTCTTACAATCTGGATGCCTCAAAATTAATCTAGTTTGCTAAGGTATTCATTCAGGACATTTCAGTTGACAGATTAATCTCCTTGTGGCCTTTTAAGTAATGCTGAAATTCTCCTCAGTAAAAGTCAGCTCTTCATTTTACCTAACACAAGGAATCAGGAGTTAACACTTGATTCACCCAGGCAATGTTATCAATGTTATGTATCTTTTCTTTTCCCTTCCTTCCTTCCTTCCTTCCTTCCTTCCTTTCTTTCTTTCTTTCTTTCTTTCTTTCTTTCTTTCTTTCTTTCTTTCTTTCTTTCTTTCTTTCTTTCTTTCTTTCTTTCTTTCTTTTGAAAAGAAAGAATTTTGAAAGTTGCCAAACAACTATGAGAATGGACTGTTTAGGGGAATAAATGGTAATATAACCTAAGAGAGTTTGTAAATTTCTTGATGTCTATCCTTTCACATTCCATATATATTAACAAAAAATAAACTGAAACAATATGACAGGAAAAATATTAAAAACAAAATCTCAAGCAAAAACCAGTAATCAACTAAGAATGGGCAATGAACCTACTTTTGCTATTTCAAAATAAATAATTGGTGGAGACCCCCTCTTTTGTTTAACACTTCTTCATGTGGTGTCTGTGATTGTGTATGTGTGCGCGTGTATGCTTGTGCACATGTGTGTGCACATGTGTGTGTTTGTGTATACCTGTTTGCCTGTGAGTATGTGGGTATGCCACAGCACACATGTGGAAGACAACAGGCAGGAGTTGGTTCTCTCTTTCCACCATGTGGGTTCTGGGATCAAAATCAGGTCATCAGACTCAGTGTCAATCATCTTTACCCTATCAGCCATCCTGCTGCTCCCTCATTTCCTTCTTAATTTTTAGTCTGCTATTCTATCCTCAGTCTCACATAAGGAGTCAATGACAAATAATCTTTATAAATATATGCGTTAAGGAAAAACAGAAGTTTGTGTTAGAACACACAACTGACGCTGTGGGTACAAAATCTTACCAATGGATTTTCATTTTACCAGTTCCCAATCATCAGGTGGAGATTGGTTCTGAAATAAAGTATTAGGATCTCTCCAAACACACCATTGCACCCATTTGATTTCATAAGGAAACTTAGAAAAGCCAGTGCTACAATTGCTTGTAGAATGACTGGTTTTGGCTCAAGTTTAGTTCATCAGCACAGGCCTGACACAAATCTCACCATCACCCTAACCTCTGTGATGGAAGTAGCTCCTGGCTGCTAAGCTTCAGGCCACATTGAGCTTGGAAAGAATCCATATTTGCATTCAGGAGATAGTCAAAATACCAGCTTTTCTTGACTGTATGAACAGGAGAGTTAATAGCCATGTCAACCAAAAATGTATCAGGTCAAATAAATGTCTTAGTGATACTTTAAATACTATCTTTTCACATAGCTGAGATAAATTAGTGATATTCTGTTCAAGCTAGCAAACTCAATAATGATGATCTCCAGATAGTTTTGCATAATTGTCCAGTAATCACCACTGACCATGACAAAGCACAGTGAATCCCTCACACCCTTATCTACACCCCCAGAAACAATGATGGAAACAAAACCAGTGGGGGGAAGCAATCCTTAAGTCACCTCTGAGAGAGTCAAATAATATCTTGAAAGAAGCAAGCCCATTGCTTAGAGGGTGACCAGAGCAGAGCAAAGGATGTGTCACTATCTTGATGGAAAGACGACTACATTTTTTTTTGAAAATGCATTTAATTTTTCTAACACTCAGCCTGATTTTATTTTTTCATATTTTAATATTATTCAATATATTTTATTAATAGAAACATTGATGGCAATTAATAATCTTGAAGTTAGTTATAAGATGTCCAGCCGATGTTTTCTAACCAGCAGGACTGTCCAAAGAACACTAACACAGATACTCCATGCAGGTCTGTCTGGGAGCTGTTAACAGATAACGCAGAGACATCACCAGGCAGCAGAAAGAAGCTGAAAACAGACTGTGGTGAGGAATAATACTAGTGTGATTTGGTGTGTCAGCCAAGTTCTAACTTTTTGGAAATTTACAATTCTTTATTTCAGAGCAGTGGATTTTACACAGATTACAACTGATCCCTTAATAGATGATTCATAGACTTCAAATTTCATGTGTTTGTATATCATCCGTCAGGAACACATGCCTCCAAGGTTGTGAAGAACATTCATGTTCTTAGGCCCAGGCTCTCCCGTCACCTCCACGTGCTCTCTCAACATCAAAGGGTGGACAAGAGTTAGGAGAGGAGCCTCACACACAGGTTACTCTCATTCAAGATGCTATGCCAACAGACCTGTCTTGGGACCACAGCTGAGGACCAGAGGAAAGAGCTTTCTGACTGGCAGGGGAGTTTCAGCTTCAGAGGGGTTACCCAGGGAGCAGAGGTCACTTACCTCAGGAAGTGCTTCATTTTGCAGGCGTTGACTCTCCGGATGCTATGCCAACTGTCTTCAAGCAACTGCTTCCAAATTTGCTTTTGCAAAGTAAGTGTGGGCTACAGGAAAAAAATTACATGAGTTACTGGGATTTCCAAACAAAGTCCTCCTGTCTTGCTGGATACGACAACATGCTCCATGCCCAGAACACTATCACTAGAACTGCCCACGGGAGGAATTCAAAGGCTGGAGAGGAAAGCTGCAGCCTTTCACCTTACAATCGTACAGTTAACTTTTCATTTTATAACTCACTTGCTGGGGATGATTTTGTGAGCTTCAATAATAAGCCTTTTCTCTTTGGGGGGTATTTTTCCTAATATTTTAAGGAACAACATGTATAAGAAAAATAAATTAAAAAACCATAAAAACTACTATCATGGTTTCCAGGTGCCCCATGACCCCAGCACCCTTAACTTTCCAAAAGCACAATTCAAAAAGAACAGGAAGGAACTGATACTATTGTTAAGCTCAGAATTGCTATAATTGGTATATGTTAATAGACAATTTTAAATAGTTGTTCAAGAGCCAGGTGCTCCTGACAAATAAATAAATGTGTCAAGTTCAAGGTATGTATGTATGTATGTATGTATGTATACATTTTGCACAATGAACAGAGGAATAAGGTACTACATTGCACAGTTCTTTGCAGTTCAAAATTTCCCTAAGAGATATCATAGAAGAATCATAGAAGAGGAAGACAAAGACTGTAAGAGCAGAAGACAGGGAGAGGGGCTGTGAAACGCCATCTTCTGGATGTGTTATGGCATTACAGTCATATCTCCCAGCAGTTGTGGTTATATACCCTTGGCCTGCACAAGACTGGTCCTGTCAACACAGGTCTCTCCCACCCTTTGCTTGACTATTGGCTACTGATGGATTCTGGGAGGGGAGAAGTCACTGTCTTTGGTGAGGCTGCCAAGTTTCAGTAGACAGCCCTGGTTAAAGTCAGTGGGTCACAAAAGAACACAGGCAGGCATGACTGTGAGAATGGGATCTGTAGAGAAGGAAGGAGTTGAAAGGGGAGGAAGAGAGTGAGGATGGAAGTTATTAGAAGGCATTATAGACATGTATGAAATTGTCAAACAACTCATTTAAATGAAAATTTCTCAATAATGTTTGCTTTCCCAACACCCATGGCTTCTGGCATATTTACTCTCTTCTGGTAAGGATGATACACGGGGCAGTCTACAGAGAATTGGCTGCAAATAAGAGCAGAGAGAAGATACCATTGAAGGAAGGGCAAAGGGGAAAGACAGCTTCAGGAGAAGTGAGTGGAATGGAGTGTGTGCACGCCCTGCAGAGGGCAGTGTCACAGCTACCACCCAGAGCAGCTCACAAGTCAGGGACATAGCCCAACTCAAGGCCAACTTCTCCTTAACATATGTGCACCTACAAGTACTCTCTACAATGTACAGTCTACATGTCTGAAAAAAAAATCTACACACGGAGACTGTGGCTGATTGCTTCCGGCAAGACAGAGAGGGGAGAAATGCCCTTTGACGTTATAAGTGCTTTTCCCTTAAAATATGTCAGAAGCAAAATTAAAAATCATACTTGTTCATTTGGGGTAGTAGGGACATTACATCATTCTTTGTATATCTGTGGCTTCCAAATGAATCCAATTATGAATCTGGCTTTTAATTTAATTATGCAATGCTTCCAGATAGCTTATGGTTTCTCATATATTCACCTTTGCAAGGAGCCAGGGAGTCTTGGAGAAACGGACAATTTATAATTGGGTCATGCTGAGAAACATCATGCCAGAAAGGGATGCGCCTAAGGCAAAAGAGGGGGTATTTAAAGTAAACACAAATAAACATGGAAAAAGCCCCAGTGGCCAGGGAAGGAACAATCTGGGCAACAAAATAAAGCACCGTTGAACTAGAAGCTATGTGTAATGAAGATCCAGGGTTCTGTATCAGGGCAAAAGAAGACTGGGTCAGAAAACACAGAGAGAAGGCTACATAGGTCTCACACACACACAAGAATGTCGATTAAATAGGTTGACACTTTGTCCTCAAGGAAGTTGTGCAAAACTTCTTACCCCTAAAAGGAAGGCTAGACCTAGTGTCTTCCCGAACACTGTAAGGTAAGAGAGAGGAGTAAGTGACATGGGGAAACGTGACAAGCACTGCCCCAGTCAGGTGCTAATGTCACCAAAGAGTGACAGCAAAAAGCAGAATGTCCATGATACTTGCTCCTGTCAGTCCAATCATTCTAGTCTAATCCGGAGAGAAACATCAGATAATCCCAGAGGGAGGACATACCACAAAGTCCGTAACCAGACGTCTCAGAATGCTCAAGGTAATCAAAACTAAGGAAAGTCCAGTAAAGTACAGAAGCCAAGAGATGTGTTCCTAAGGAGACAGGTCCTCTAAACGAGGCATACGAGGCAGGGTCCTGGAAGGCGAAAAGGGGAATAAAGTAATAGCTAAGGGAATGTTAATAAAGGTCAGTCCAGAGTGCCATAACTCAGTGGGTGGAAGTGTTCGCTGTGTGAGCCTGATAACCTGAACTTAGTTATTACAATGGAAGGAGAGAACAGACTCCTGAAAGAAGACCTCTGACCTACACACAGACACATACACACACGTTTGTGCTTGCACTTATATACACACATCATGCATATGCACACAGAGTAATAATAATTAAACAAAACCAAAAATACTTATAAAAAGAAAAACGTGAACTTGGATTAATTAATGAGATGCTAATAAACATCTGCCAGTTGTGGCAAGCATACTGCATCAGTGCAAGATATGAATACTGGAAACTGGGAGACAGTATAAAGGAACTATCTGTATTACTTTGGTAACTTCTTTGTAAATGAGTATCATTCTAAACTTAAGTGTTTTAAAGAATTAATGCCTCTTCTGCCTTACATCCAGAGTTACGCAGTGAATTAGAGGAGTGTGGCTGCATTCTTCAGACCAACCATCTTGAGTGACAGGCTGATACAGGATGATGGCGTTCAGGCTCCATTTCCCTGCCCATTGTTGAGATTGGTGGATCCTGAGAGGGGAAGTGGGGGCAATAATGCTCTCTCTCTCTCTCTCTCTCTCTCTCTCTCTCTCTCTCTCTCTCTCTCTCTCTCTGTGTGTGTGTGTGTGTGTGTGTGTGTGAGAGAGAGAGAGAGAGAGAGAGAGAGAGAGAGAGAGAGAGAGAGAATGCTCAGGTTGCTGTGAGCCTGATGAGAAACAGACTTCTCCAAGACAGCTTCAGTGACACTGCTTGTTTCATTTGGGGGAACAAAGGCAACTTAAACCTTTGGGGGTGGGTGGGTCGGGGTTATTGAGATGAGTGTACACCATTGGCCCTGGCTATGGTGCCGGAGATGCCTCATTTGCATAAGGAGAAGTTCCAGACGCTGCTGGACACGACCTTACAAGAAGAGAGGAAATTAAACTGGCTACCAGGGAGTGAGACCTCCTGGGGTGGGGGCAAAGTTGGGGCTACAGGGCTACCTGCTCTGGGACATTCAGTCCCAGGGTTGGGGGAGGGATGGGGTTCGGACACACCCTGACACCCCACTTCCCCACTTCTCCATACTCCAGCTCCCAGGCTCTGCAACAGGAAAGCAGATAGGTACTTAAGCACAGAATTACAAGTAGAAGTACAAAACCCTAGAAGTGAAAGAAGCACAATGCACATAGAGAAGATGTTCCTATGCCTGGTGTGGTCCTCAGTGAGAGGGCAATGAGATGTGGAAGGCCTATCAGAAGGCCTTGTAAGAGTGTGATGCAGGCTGGTGAGATGGATCAGTGGTTAAGAGCACTGACTGCTCTTCCATAGGTCATAAGTTCAAATCCCAGCAACCACATGGTGGCTCACAACCATCCATAATGAGAAATAAATAAACCTATGGGCTGGAGAGAGCAGGGCCTGGAGCGAGGGATGGGGCTGAGCAAGTGGAGGACCTGGAGTGAGTGGAATGAGTGGGAGGAGGGAAGGGGGCAGGGGAAAGAGTTTGACGCATCTCATATGAGTAGTGAGGACTACTGCAAGTTTTCAAGCTGATATGCAACACGATTTGATTAATGGTTTAAAAAAAACATGATTTGATTATTGGGGCTGAAGAGATGGCTCATGGTTAAGAGCATTGGCTGCTCTTCCAGAGGACCTGGATTTGATTCCAGCACCCACATGGTGGCTTGGAACCACCTGCAATTCCTGTTCTAGGGTATCTGATGCCCTCCTCTGGCTTTGGTGTAGATAAGGTGTACAACTGATGCACAGATATTTGTGCAGGCAAAAGGTCCATACTCATAAAATAATAGTAAAATTTAAGAACACACTCTGATCGTAGTACAAAGAATGGGTTGTACTGTGATGAAATTACAGGTAGTGATACCATTTAGAAGCTTCCGGTGATGCTCCTGGCAAGAATAATGATATAGAAAGGTGATGACTAGAGAGATGGCATGAAGAATTTGAGAGATACTTAGTGGGTGGAGTTGGCAAGGCTTTTGTTGGTGAAGGAAAATGAGGAGCCAACACAGGCCTCTGTCTGTGGATGGCAACTGGTCAAGGAATTCACTGAGCTATAGAGTTTTGCAGAGTTGGACTTGGGAATCTAGGACATTCTAGGTTTCTAGGGCCAAGTGATGGTATGGAGCTCTAGATAAATGGACTTTCTCGGCATGTAATTAGAATCATAGTCCAGATGGAATTACTAGGCAAACCACATATACAGACTATGATCATCATCACAATTCTTCATGAGGATGAGACTAAAGTTCTTATAACATAAAGAAGGAGTTACAGCCAGGAATACGTTGTCAGACTCAGCACATCATTTTCTTCTCAAGTAGTTCAATTTCATATAGCTACAAAATTAGTTTATCTTAAAAATCTCTTATTACCAGAAAAATTCTGCGTTCTTCCCTAGGAAGTTTGACCTATCAAGTCACAGGTTCTTGGGAGATATCAAGATGTAAATTTACCCATGGGGTTGGGGGAGGCATGTCTGGCACTGCACCAAACAGAGCAACATAATTTGGAACTAGGGGAAGACTTACTATAGGCAGGAACAGTCACCATGTGGTAGAGAGGGTAGGGTCATTATGATTGCAGAATTCAGGAAAGAAAGTCTGGTAGCTTTAGTCAAGCTGCTTAGTCTGTTTAGGGTTCAGTGGGAGGGGTAGTTATATCTACCTTCCAAGCACTGGATAGACCAAAGCAGCTAGGTGCTTAGTATCCTTAAGGTGCATAGCGGGCACCCAGAGCCTGAGCACCCATGGCTCCATTACTTTGCCATTATCATTATATCTTCATCTAAAGTAAAAGGTCATTTTGCTTGCACTTAAGAAATTGGAAAAAAAGCCGGGCGTGGTGGCGCACGCCTTTAATCCCAGTACTCGGGAGGCAGAGGCAGGCGGATTTCTGAGTTCGAGGCCAGCCTGGTCTACAAAGTGAGTTCCAGGACAGCCAGGGCTATACAGAGAAACCCTGTCTCGAAAAAACCAAAAAAAAAAAAAAAAAAGAAATTGGAAAAAAAAAATCTGGCTGGCTTTTGTGACCTGAATTGGCACAGTGGTGGTGGCATGAGTGAGAAGCAAATGGGGGATAAATATTTACCAAGAGGAAATAACCGGGTTCACTTGTTGGGTAGAAAAAAGTGATGAAAAAAACCAGTAATCAGTTGTAATAATCTGTCCTTTAATGGGAGGCAACGGTAACAACTTAGATCTTCTTAATTTGTTCCCTCCCAAGAAACATCAAAAATGGCTTGTTGTTAAACAGTAAGCAAATTGTCACTAAACGCATTGTCCATTGGCAAATGATTATGTAAGTTAGCCTAAATTTATACAGAAAAATGCTTAGTTCGTACTATGCCCTGTTCCTTTACGTTTCAAAGAGGCGCTGATTGCTGTAATCTGTGTAGTAAGGTAGGGTAGAATCTCTGGTGCTTTGAGTTGCTGTTGCTAGGAAATAGTCTCTGAGTTGCTTTTCAGTGAGGATGCCAAGAGTCATAGTTCTCCTTTGTGGCCAATTTATCACTTTGTACATTTCCTTTCATCTCCACCATTGTCACAGTGTGGCTACAGTAGACATATTGAGTGTCTGTACACACCGGCCTATTAACTTTAATGATTACATGGAAATTACCTACTTGACAAATGCAAATGTCAACCTTTTGGTTCAATCCAGAAAAAGTTCACCAATTTTTCTGGCTAGACAATATTGCTACCTCTCTCCTGGGAATTAAGACAACACCAAACCCACTCTGGACTGTCCCTTCCCCATGGCTTTCTATACAGAGGGAGGTATTCTAGGGTGGACACAATAATTTTTTTGTTGTATTCTGCATTCTTAATATTGTCTCAAAAGCTTAGAAAAATTGTGTGTGTGAGAGAGAGAGAAGGAAGAGCCATGTGCTTGCCTGGAGGCCAAAGGAGAAGGCCAAATGTCCTGTTCTATGCTCTCTTGCTTATTCCCCTAAAACGAGGCCTCTCTCTCAATCTGGAGCTTGTTCTTTTGGGAGGCTGAGGCATTAAGTCTCAGAAATCCTCCTGTCTCTGCCCCTACCAGTGTTGGGGTTCCAGGTGCCCGCATCTATGTTCAGCTTTTATATGGGTATCAGGTATGGACTCAGGTCTTCATTGCTGTGCAGCAAGCACTCTTATCCACTAAGCCATCTTCTTATCCCACACAGATGATCTTTTTCATATTTATTTCCTCCCTAGGCTCCTAACTCTCTGTAGTATTTGCTGTTATCTTTCTTAGGGAAATTCATGTTAAAAGCATCAATCGATAACAACACTAGTAAAACAAACTCTAAATTTCCCACCTGGAAGAAAAAAAAAAGCCCTAGCTCTTATTTTTCCAATGATAAGGAAAAGGATTATAAACCAGGCTTGTGAAACTCAGCAGGGCCCTGCAGTGACTTGTCTCCCTATGTACAGAGATGAGCAGATCCAAAGAGAAAGATCAAATGACTGAGCTTGCTGATCAAACACCCGGAGACGGTTTGGCACTTCACTATGGGGCTGTGCTGCTATCTGCCTCTTCTCTCTTTTTCCAGCTGGGAGGGAAGGGACAGTGATCACTGGTCCATGGCTTCTGAAGGGCTCCTGGGCCCCCAACATCAGGAAACTTGTGCTGCCTTCTTTGAGCACGAAGTTCCCTGCGGTTCTTTGTAAAGCACCACAGAGTAAATCCATCTTTTCCATCCAGCCATTGAACACCCCAGGGAATGAGTTAGAGACTCCACTAGAGGCAGCAGAGCTCCTTTCTTCAAAATCTTAATCCCTATATGGGGGTGGGGGCAGAAAAGCAAAAGCAAAACAAAAAACAAAAAAACAAAAACAAAAAACCAAAAACCCTATCTCTGTACAGTCTTCAAATTTTAACTGACTGTATATTCCAACAACCAAAATGCTTGTGGGTTTGCGGTACTTACACATACATAAAAAACAATCCCCAAAGTGAATACTGTTTCATTCTAACACCTGCCCAATATGATTATCCCACTACTTTGAAAATGTATATAGAGTACACTTAAAATAAAATCCTATTCTCTGCCTCCCAAGTGCTAGGACTTAAGGCATGTGCCACCACCTCCTGGTATAAAATCCAATCTTAAGAATTAAATCTTAGTTTAAGGTTTTGTGGAATTAATAACAACTAGTATTTACACACAATTTGCTAAAAGTTGGGCAACAACCAATGGGTTTTGCTTGTATAAACTCACTCCTAGCCACCTCAGGAAGTGAGTCACCATTATTGTCCCCATTTTGCAGCTGAGGAAGTTGAGCTGGAGAGGTTAAGGGACCTTTCAAGGAAGGGCTATGGTTAGCAGAGGCAGAGTTGAGATTCAGGGTGGTTCTCAGCTCTTTTCTGCAATGCCTTTAGAAGCCACTGGGTCAATATTCCAGACAGACATGGGCAAGAGAATAACGACTACATTTAATTTAGAATAAAAACTACATTTAATTTACACTAAAGTGCAAAGCCAGGAAGCCAGCAGGGTGTGAGCCTCACGAGTATCCCAAGCTTCAGAGCATCCAGGGGGAGCAACCGGGAGACCAGCTTCCAGGGACATCTGACTTTGCGTGTTTACAGCGTTTTAAGAATGTGATACAATAAAAACAGAGATGGCATTCCTCAGTCAGGGAGAGATTTAGGAATCTACTAAGAACAGACAGAAAGTGGGCCCAGAGAGATGGCTCAGTGGTTAAGAGTACTGGCTGCTCTTCCAGAGGACCAGATATGATTGCCAGTACTCACATGGTGGCATAGTGCTAGCTCCAGGGGATGCTGCGCCCTCTTCTGGTCTCCTTAGGCACTGTTTGCATGTGGAGCATAGATATATAACGCAGGTAAAAACACCCTCACATAAAGTAAATGCAAAATAAGAATTGTTTTAAGAAAAAGAAATAGATGTGTTTCTTTTTGACCTACCTCATCCTCCGTATGTTTAGGTAGAGAAGACAAAATGGAGGGAAAAACGTGAGTGCTCTGGGAAAGGCTCACACCAACAAACTCCCAAAGCTGATGTGGTTTAAAGATCAGATGAACTCAGCTCACATCAACTCTTTACTATGCTCTGCATGTATGCTTGTCTATAGATGCTTTCCAAAAAAAATTAGGGGAAAATAATCCCTCTCCAAAATGAGCATGGCAGCAGGAAACACATCTGCATGGGACACTAAGCAAGGACAGAGATTGTGGGTGAGGAGTCTGGGCAAAAATAACCTGCCTGAACTGCTGTGGCAGGCAGAGCCACAAACCAAACAAGAGCTCCATCAATCCTTCCAGATCAAACGGGCCTAGCGTCAGATTTAGGTTGGGCGAATAAATAGATCTAAATTAGCAAATTCAGACAAGGTCTATTTTCAGCCTGCTTCATATCTGATCAAGTCCTGAGAAGTAAGGATTCTCTACAAGGAAAAATGAGAGACTTTAAAAGGATATAATGCAAACAAGAGAACACATTCAAGAAAAAAAAAAGACAGGGAGTGGAAGGAATTAGTAAGGCAATGGAGAGGCAGAGTGGAATGGAGAAGAAGAGAAGAAAAATCCTAAGGCTGTGATGTACATTTGGAGCATGGATAAAGTGCAATTTGGGGTTTAAGGTATTCACAGAAGGACTGAAAACTAGCAATATGAAAAATCACCACTCCGGGGGAGGGAAGAGAGTCTTTGTAATGTAACAGTGACTGTTCACACATGGCACTGAGATATCCACTAGAGGTGTCATGCTCACACCTAACCATCGCCCTGAGGCCAAGTTTGAGAGCCTTTTTTCCTCCTTCTTGGGCAGTCAGCTTCAGAACTGCCCTGCTGACATGCATGAACACGACAACTCGGGAGGCTTTTCCCTTCCTCAGACGAAAACACTCATCTGGGGCTTATTTTGTGACTTATAGCAATGGCTGTCCACATTCGCTGGAGAAGTCGAGGCCGCCCATAAATCCGCTCATGACTGGCTTCAGCAGCACACGCTCTGCTTGTCTGCCTCTCAAGGCGGTGAAGGATAGGCGAGCACAGTTGATGGAATCTGTCTCTGACTTTTCAAAGACCCCGGGGGAAGTCTAAAAATAGAATAGTGTACTTGACGCAAAATATCCTCGATATTTTCACCTTGAAAATTAAAATTCTAAAGGAAGACCACAACAAAAGATGGTAAATATGTGGACACAGCTTCTCACATTAAAATGAAACATTCTTTCTTGATAAATACAAATTTGGAGTGGAGAAGGATCGGAGGCTGTACGGTCAAGTCTTACTATTGTGATGTTTTAAGAAATGTGAAAGCCTTACCCTGATTAAATACAGCCCCCCTTTGTGTATTTATTTCCTTAGTTTTAGTTTTGTGTATGTGTGCACGTCTGTCGCTGGATATGTGCACATGAGTGCAGGTGGCCGTGAGAGACAGAGGAGACAAAGGTTTCTTCAGCTGCTTGCTGCTTCCTTCCTTACCTGCCCCCCACCCCATTTTAAGACAGAGTCTCTCACTGAACCCAGAACTCACTCATTTGGCAAGATCAGGAACCCCAGGAACCCTTATCTCTACCTCCTCCGCTTTGGGACTGCAGGCACTGCACCTGGGTTTTTACATGGAGATCCAGACTCAGGTCTTCACATTTGTGTGCCAGGCTCTTTACAGACTGAGCCATCTCCCCAGTTCCTTACTGAGCCTTTTACTCAGATGATGATAGTGTGTTTCAGTGACACCCTAGTTCAGCTAAATACGGTTGGGGAGACCTCCAGGAACAGAATGGTAGTGACCAAGGCATGACACACTTGAGCAACTTCCACACTTTAAACATTAAAAAGGAAAGAAAATTGTTGCCTCTTGGAAGAGATGAAACACAGTATATATTGTTCTAAGAAATATCCTTTCGTATACCAACCTCCCACTTTCAAAGTGGAGCCATTCTTAAAATCACCGTGCTCACAGATTCATGTCTATACCTTCAGTTTGCCATTAGGGTTCTTACCTTTTTTTACTTGTCTCTCGACCACTAGCTTATGCCCAGCAAGGTGACTTCCCTCATAAACACTTTGAGAATGGATAAACATCTCCCCCACCTTGAGCCTCTCAGAATGTCTTGTATTCCTCGAGTCCTGGTGGCTGGTGAATACCCCTCCATCTGCTTGGGATGAGTCCCATGTAGGGTTTACTATTGCAGAAACAGAAACTAGTGGGTCAAGATAGAGTTTACCTATAATCTCAACACTCAAGAAGCTAAGGAAGGTAGATTGACAAGAGTTCAAAGCCAGTCTGGACTACTGTCTCAAAAACCCAAATCCAAACAAAACAAACTCACACTTTCTCATGTAAGCAGAAAATTAGTCATAAAATATTTCCTCAGATTTCCAGGTGGGCAAAGAAATCAGGTTTGGAGAGTGTATAGCAAAAAAAAAAAAAAAGGGGGGGGGTTTAACATGTGACATATGACATAAAAGCAGCCCACTAAAGAAACCTCTATTGCCACCACCAGGCTGGTACTGTTTCCACACTGTCTAGCACTGGTAGAGGGGCCTTAATGGCTGCAACCCCTGGAATGGATAACAGAAACAGGTCTAAGGCTCAAACCTGTGTGAAAAGGGAAACATTTGGCACTCCCAACTCCTGTTGTGAAAAGTGGGATCTGTTTTGTAACGCTGGAGAGTCCTGTGGTGGTTAAGTTCATGTGTCAACTTGATTGGGGCAAGGTGTTCTTATTACATTATTTCTGGGTAAGTAAGGCTCTGATTCTACTTTCTGTATAACATCAGTGCTTGAATCCCTACACTCAATAAAGCACGCTTCTCTGCCCAGTGTGGGTTGATTTATCCAATCTGCTATGGGTCCAAATGTAACAAAAAGGAGGAAGGCAGGACTTGACTTTCACATGATGGGCTGAGACAGTGGTGTCTTCTTGCCCTTGGGTAGAATTATAATAGCTTCTCTGGGTCTCTGGTTTGCAGACAACAGAATGTGAACTTTTCAGCTGCTATAATCAACAGAGCCCATTCTTCATAATAAATCTACACACACACACACACACATGTGCACACACACATGGGGAGAGAGAGAGAGAGAGAGAGAGAGAGAGAGAGAGAGAGAGAGAGAGAGAGAGAGAGAGAGAGAATATGTGTATGTGTGTGCACAAATGTGCCTATCTCCTGTTGGTTCTGCTTCTCTGTATAGCCTCTCTGTATAGTCCTCAGTATAAAATAGGATTTTGAAGCCCCTGTTTAAAAAGAGCAACAAATGTCCATTCTATAGTATAAACAAATGTCCCTGAAAGCCAAATCATGATGCAGAGAGATGCCTGAGACTACACACCCACTGTCATGCTCTATTAGATGTACAACTTAAGACACACGTCTAATTTTCTGGCTGCTGAAAAACATCACCATCCTTTAGAATGAACAATTTCAAATATGAATTACATAATTAGAGAATATCCTGGAAATATCCCAGTGGCAGTCACAGAATAGATGCACTTATTTACTTGTTGATTGATTTATGACTGTTAGTTGTCTAGGCAATAATTAAGTGTAAGATAATAAAGTTATAAATTAAATGAAGGACGGAAGTACAATAGCGATCTGTTACATATAGTTTGTTTAGTTGAGTTAGACACTTGCAGATACATGAGCAAACACCTAGGAACTCAATTTGAAACCTACAATGGTGATTTTAAGTTATCTGAGCCCAACTCCAACTCAGGGAGATCATTCTTTCATCTTACGCCTCCTGAGCTGTCCCAAGTGAGTCACTTTATAGCGTGTGTGCTGTACATTTTCTTTGATTTGAGCTTGGATCATTTATAAACCCATCTGCTCGTAGTCAGTGAACTAAAACTGTTTCCATGGTTCTACAGTAGTTAAGCTCTTATTTCCACACTCTGGCCTTGGAACTGATTTTAAATCATAAATGAACTTCATATCCATCCCTTTAATAACATAATATTAGTCTTGATTTTTTTCTGGGACAAGAAATATCAAGTTGGATACAGATTATTATCCAAATTCTCTTTTTTTTTCCCGAGAAGCTCACAATGACCTATGTAGATCTGGATCATTGATAAGGTAAATATATTATGGCCAATATGGAATTTGAAAGTGAACTGTTTCCCCGGTTTGTCAACATAGTTGGCCACATCTCAGATTTAATTTCTGTATCTCACTCTCAGATTGTTCAAGAGACTAATTGACAAGCTCTGTCCCCTAATATATATATATGAATCTATCACATACATTTCTAGATGAACTATCATTTAAAAGAATAGTAAAGGAGATATCTGGTACAGTATAGAAAGGCATCTAAGCTGTACCCTCCCCTCCTGTCTTGTTAAATCCTGATTGGTATTTATTGGGTTCACACGTTGGGCTATGCATACATTATACACAGAGCAGATATGAAGGCATTCTATGTTAGGCATTTTAATAAAGGGCTTTTAAATCATGGCATGTAATACACCTCTCAATTAACACAGCTCTAATGACTGCTTACCGTTTTAAGGTACCCTATGATTAAGTTTCACAACCAAAAGTAATTGCTTACATTTTTTAAAGCTTTAAAATTCTAATGGATCTTCAGGCTAGAGACACTTTAAAATTAAAACCTAAGTGTCCCACTTTGGTTGTCAGATTTAGAGAAATCCATCTGGAACTGATCGGGAAACTTCTCTCCTGCTGGTCAGTTTTTGCAGTGCTAAAAGGTGTTATGCAAGCCACTGGAAGAGAAAAGACACAAGTCTTACCTAGCACTAGATCCTGCATAATACAAAACCGACCTGCCAAGCAAGCTAGGCTGCTGGCATTAGAATGAAGTGTCTGTTATGGAGGTAACCAACTGTTTTCTAATTGGATGTCAGGTGTGCTCCACAAGGGGCAATGCATGCCAGATCCTGTAAGCCTTTCTCTGAGAGCACTGTACGGCACAGGAGGAACCCGTCCTTGCCGTTTTGCCAAGTGGTCCTGTTGTCAAATTGAACTCTAAATATCTGTTACACCCATATTAGCGCTTCTCCCAACCTTGGTCAGAGAAGTTTCTTTTTGTAATGGGCAGCAGTTAATACAGAGACTCAAATTTGGGCCAAGTGCTGAGAATAAATGGCTGTGGGTGCTTAGGCTGAATCAGATAACAACTGCTCCCCTTCCAAGACTCGGGAAACATCATGGTGGAGGGAGCAGAAAGAATGCAGTCACTGGAGCATGGGAAGAGTGGTGTGGAATGCAGTCTGGACATGACATCATCATCGCACTGCTGAACACACAGCAGCTCATGACTACAGCAGATCAGGACAGTCAAAATTCCATTTGGATGTGGGCAGGGCTAGGATATAGGTGGGGGCTTGAATACCGGCAGTGCTCAGAAGGCAGCATCTTTAGCTAAGGAACTATTGACCATTAATGACCACCAGAGGAGAGAGAATCATTTTTCTTTTGGGGGTATGGCTGCTGGTAGACTTGGCTGCTGATAAGCTGCCCATTTTCCTCCAGTGAATGGCCTCAGACCCATAGGAAGATGAATAGCACTAATTTGACTCAGTGAGGTATTAAAAAAAAAGAAGAAAGGAAGAAAGAAAAAGAGAAAGAAAGGAACATACAAAGCAAGACATAAAATAACATGAATTTGGGAGAGGGTGTGTTGGAAGTGTTTGGTAGGAGTTGAAGGAGGGATGAAAGGTGGATCATGAAAATTCATTGTTTAATTATATAAAATTCTCAAAGAATAAATAAAGATATTACATTCAAAAGGTAGATGTCAAGGTGCAGCATGGCAGTATACACCCTCAACCCCAGCACTTGGGAAGCAGAGGCAGGAGGATCTCTGTGAGTTCAAAGCCAGCCAGACCTCCATAATAGAGAGACCCTGTTTCAAAAAACAGAACAAATAAAAACAAAACAAGAAAACAAGGGTCTACTACATTATACAATTTTTTTTAGAAAATTTGTCTTTCAAATTCTGAATAGAATATCTCTCTGCTTTAAATGAAAGGGGGAAAATATATATTTATACAATAAACATGCTCACTTCAATGACTGATTTACACTGTAAATATTTACAATGCCAACTGGCAGGTAAAAAAAAATGGTGTAGGGAACAGAGTCCCTGTCTTTAATGATATCTGTTAGAATAATGTTTCAAGTCAAAACATCTGTGAGGTAAATGAGTGATTGGTTTCATCATGAACAAAACCTTCAAAACATATGGCAGGAGCTGGAAGGATGGTACAGTGGTCTGGGGTACACACTTCTGTTTCAGAGGGCTATAGTTCTTATACCCACATCAACTGTCTGTAACTCCAGTGCCAGGAGATTTGATGTCCTCTTGGCTTCTGAGGACACTGGTACCCTCACATATACATAGACATAGATATTTGTAAAGAGTCAGTTTTTTTTCACCAACTAGTTGCACAAGGAAAACTAGGGAGGAGAGTGGCTTAAGTAAGCTCTTAGGTCAGGCGTTTTAATTAATAAGTTCAACCTAATAATTAAAACGGCAACGTCATTGCAATAGTATGTGAAGAACCCTGAATCTGCGTCATTGGCTTCCTTGTGACTGATCTTAAGAAGTACTCTTACTTCTTTAGTTTTCTTTGGTTTGGTGTGTGTGTACATGGGTGTGTGTGTGTGTGTGTATTTGAATGTGCACAATCACGCATCACAGTGTCTGTGGCGATCAGAGGTCAACCTGCTGGGTCTGGTTCTCATCTTCCAATATGTGGAGCCTAGTGGTCAACGTCAGGTCATTAGGCTTGACATTATCTTTTCTGTATGGTCCATCTTCATTATTAGAGACTAATTTTTGGTCTTTTTGGTTTGGGGGGATTTGTGTGTCTGAGACTTTTTTTTTTTTTTTTGAGATAGGGTTCCTGCCTGGCCAAAAAGTAATTATGTGCACCAGGTTGGTCTTGAATGAATAGAGATCTACCTGCCTGTGCCCCCTAAATGTTGAGACTAAAGGTGTGTGCACTGCCACCTCCAGCTGAGACTAATTTTGAAGAGGAACTTAATAAATTCTAGTTAGGTAGCAAGCAAACTGTTTCGCTTCTAAAATGTAAAAATTAAGAAAATGCAATCTGTGTTACCATTTCAATGCCATGGAAAACAGCATATAGAATATACTTACTTAATATAAGTTTTCTAATTTATTTGAGAGCAAAAGTATTCAGCTATTGAAACCTCAGCAAGGACTCAAGTTTATTTTATAGATACAGACATTAGGATTGGCATCATATCATCATTATTTTTAACTTTTATACCTTGTGTTTTATAGCAAAGAAACTGTTGTTAAGATACAATGCTATTTGCCCACAGTCAGCACAACGGAGCTGGAAGGTTACATGTGCATGGGGTGCAAGAACATTCCGTACATAGAATTTTGGATTCAGAATGTTTACCAAGGACTTAGATGGAGCATCTGGTGTCACCCGAGGCTCTCTGGGTGACAGACCCCATCAGCTATCTCTGGGGATCACTGTAGTAAATCTTCTCATAATAAGTTGTGTGTGTCCATAGGAAACTTTGTTGAAAATGTGACCTAAGCTCTAATTGCCTTGGAATTTAATCATTTCAGTATGTCCCCTGGTCATAGTTTTTCTCTCTCACACATAACCGAAGAATTATGGCAGAAAAATGTTTGACTTTCTGCAAAAAGGACCGGTGTAAGTTCCTAGATTAGAGCATTTTTCTGTCCCATCTTATAGGATGATCATTTATTCAATAAGACTATTTCATGATATGTTTCAGTGTAGGGTAATTCTTATGATTTTTGAGAATTTATGTTACATTCTGAGCTGGACCTGTTAATCCCAGTTATTTAAGACTGAGGCAGGGGGATCACATGTTCAGGGCCTTCCTTGACTACAGAGAAAGTTCAAGGCCATCTGCATACTTAGTGAAACTGTCTCAAAATAAAAAGATGTTTTTTTTTTCATTTATGGATCTAATACAGCTCCATACGAAAATGTTTTATCTGGCATAAAACAGCAGGTGTCCTCCCCAGCACCATTTTAAAAAGAAAAAAACAAAGTGAAAATTAGCCACACACTTGAGGCTCTTCTGATGGAAATTGCTGAATAACTATGTTTTCTGATGGAAGGGTAATCTAAATTGGCATTCTATTCCTGAGCATTGGAGTTTTGCCAGTTAGAATCATGAAGAGATGAGTAGCTGGTCTCTACACGAACTGCATGAGTTTAACCTTCAACCTCCACACACGCAAGCAGTGTCCTCCACTGATGATGTGCAGTAGTACTCTGAGTGTCTTTACAGACACAGTTGTGTTTGCTGTGGCATTGTTTAGGAATTAATTTCCTTCAGAACACTAAGTAGGTACTCTCTGATACTACAAGCATATGGTCACTTTCACATGGTGTTATTTTTGTAAGATATACTTTCTTTCCATCACTGGCATCTGCTTCCTCAAAGATAATTCAACTGAAACAGAAAATGATAGCAATTTAATGTCTTTTCTCACTCAGAGCAACAGATTTCCTAAAACCCAAACATATGCTTATCTTATTTCAAGTAATTGTACCAAAAGAAACGGAATATTGATTGGCACCTCAAAGGATACATTTAAATATCTACATTTATATAAAAGTAAAAATGTAAAGGAACAATGCATTTGAATACTGTGGGTGGTCTTTTTGTTTGTTTGTTTGGTTTGGTTTGGTTTGGTTTAATCTGAAGAGACCAGGGTAATAGTGGAATAAAGAAAGAGGACCCAATAATGTCAGTCAAAGGACAGGTCACTTGCTTTTTAGTATACAGTGAGAGGAGCCAGAGAGGTGGCTCATTGGTTAAGGGCATAGGCTATTCTTTAAGAGGACCCAGGTTCAGATCCCAGCACCCACATGGGAACTCACAACCAACTGTAATTTCAGTCCTAGAAGATCCATTGTCCTCTTTTGGTCCCCAAGGGTACCAGGCACACACTTGGTATACAGACACACATGTGCAGACATACCTGTAGGCAGAACACTCACATGCATTAATAATTAAAATAAATTAAAAAGTTTTTTATTTTTTAAAAATGCAGTGATATACCTTTGCCCAGACTGCCATTTGCCAGTCCCTACTTGTGTCTCATCTCAGTTCCTTCATCTTTCCCATTAAGAACTATTTAAAAGTATTTCTTGGGGGGAGAAAACAATGTAAGGCAGGAAGACAGATGGGGAGGAGGGTGCTGTGAAACACTGTATTCAGGACATCAGAGGCCATTTTGTTTTTCTAACTGAGGCCAGTGGGTAAAACCCTGTAACTTGTAGTTCCATCTGGCTCTCATGACACACTCTCTTCACACCTTTCTCCCATGATAAGAACTCATTCTCATATCTGAGGCCATTCCTGTCAACACAGCTGGACAGCTGAACATGTCATTTTTTGAGTGGAGATGTCTAGCAGAATTCTGTGTCTTCCCCAATCTCTTACATTAAACACACACACACACACACACACACACACACACACACACACACACACACCTCACACTTCTGGCAAAGCAACTCCTACATAAGTTGATGTAAATCCATCCCTAGCCCCTGTTTCTTCTCATCTTTGGATTCTTGGCAACTCCCACAGAACCTAACAAGAAGTATTTGGCAAATATGTGCAGAACAGAGAATTCCCACTTTCAGGCATGAGTTACTCTCTATAGCTCAAGAGCTGAGCTTGCCCCAGATTGTCTGCAGAACAGCATATGACTTCTGCTCCACTTTGTTTTTTCAACCCATAAGTGACCCAAAAAAGGAGGAAAGAAATGTTTTCGTTACAGGGTTTACAGAAAAAAAAAGTCTGCCCAATCCAAACTAAATTTCAGAGAAACAACTAATAATTTTAAAAGTATAATTCCAAGTATCATAGTGACGTATTTAAATTCAAACAGTATCTGCTGCTGATTTGAAATTAAAATTTAGTGAAGCAACCTGAATTTTTATTTGCTAAATCCAACAACTCTAAAAATGATAAAAAAAAAAAAAAAAAAAAAAACAACCTTGGAGGATGTGGGGTCAGCTTCCTTGGCACACCTGGGAGTTGTGTCTGAGCTCTGCAAACTTCCCAATTAGCCAGATTTTTCCATCTGTGAACGCAGCTGGGTTTACTTCTGAGCGATTTGGTGACATGCTTTAGGAGATGTTGCCTGTTACATAATAGTTCCCTTATTTTGTTAATTCTATAGAGTTCCTTTATAATACCACCTATCAACGATTTTTAGCACAGTAGCACAGACATGTGATGCTGGCGTCAAAATCTCTTGGAAAGCTAACATTCATATATTTTTTAGTTGAATCAGCAAGACACAATAGAGAAAAGGAGCAAATTTTCATTTCAGGGTTTTTTTTTGTTTTTGTTTTTGTTTTTTGTTTTTTGTTTTTTAATCTTCATTAATTGAACACAGCAACACACACTGACCTCCGACTGGGAGAAGCAGCCTGGCAGGCGGAGGCGGAGCCTGTGATGTAACTGCAGTAGGTCTCTGTGGGAAGGACCTTTCCTAAATGTGAAGCCTATGTATGCAAACTGAAGCCCCTCCACCTCCTCCTTGTATGTGCGGACTTGCAAGAGAGAATAACTGTCTCTCTCATTCTTCACAAGAAGGCTTGAGTTCTTGGCCAACAAAAGAATTCCTTATAGATGGGTCAAGATTACCTATGTGTCTCCCACATACCTGGGGTTGGGCCGGGGTAGCTGACTGTAAGTCCATCTTAGGATACTGACAACTAGGCAGTGTGTCAGTTTACTGGTTAATTGTGATGGCGCAACACGAGTTACATAGTTCAAAGCGTAAGTCTGCTACAATCCAAAAAGTGCCCTGAAATAAAACATTATTTTGCTGTTTTTAACAGCAATGTCTTACAGAGAAAGCATTCATCTTTTCCCATAAGAGAGGGAAAGGATAAATATCTCCTAAGGGTGAGGAAAAACAAGAATGTGTGTGCCTTTGGCAAAATTTCAACCAGATTGATCTCAAATGAAACTTCTAGGGAATGACCAAGACTGTTGTTACTCCGTGTTGTCATAAGACAACAAGGAACTATGACGTTTATCCCAATGTAGGCATGCTACCTGCTTTCCACCATATTGGCAATAGCAGTTAAGGACGGTTGTCAGGCGACCGACACAACATGCACACACTGCTGAGATGCAGAACAAAGCCTGGATGGCTGCCTAAAATCGGTCTCTCCAAATGACAGCCCCAATTTATGACACCAGTCTAAGGTTTGCGGGGATTTGCGACGTCTTTTTCTCTGTTGGTGGGGAAGAAAGAGATGAAATTTGGAAAGCTCTAAGCAGTGGCCTGGGCTTCCATCTGTCTGTGCGGGACAGAAAGGCTTACACACATATTCATTAAACTTGATCTGAAGCGAGCGAGTCTGTGAGGTCGTTTCTGAAATATTCATAAGGTCTGTTACCGGACTCGCCACTTAGAGGTTGAGTAGAAACAGGACGAGGGGGAGCAGTTGGTGCCCACACTTGGAAATAAAGACACTAGGAAAAACAGCACACCTCGCTCCACTGTTCCTGTTTTAACAGCTCCTCACGGCTGCTCTCCGCCCGCCTGTTCAACTGCACCTGCCCGGGAGATGCTCCAAGAGTGGAGTTTCCCGGAGTAGGAGGAGGAGCGCTCGCCAGCCCTGCAGACCTGGCTCAGGGTGGAGGCTCAGAGACCTCCGGTTTACAGCTCTGCCACTCTGCCGCCTGGCACCGCCCCGGGGCCTGACCGGCAGGACAGAGGGCTCCTTAGGGGCCAGGACCCTCCACTTGCCCCAGCCAGGCCGCTCTTTGTCCCCGCTTGGGATCCCTCCCTAAGCGCCAGCAGTGGCGTTCAGTCGCTAGGCGACCTGCACCCCCAGGGACGCAAACAGCTTCCAGCGCTGACCCGCAGCGCCGCGGGTTGTTATTTCTCGGCTCACGAAGAGAAAGAGGATTTAGTCTTGGGTGACTCTGGCGCTCCTGCACCCAGGTAGTGCGCACTCTCATTCACGACCCCTCACTGTCCCCATTTATTTTGTACCCTACACACACAGGTCAGCTGCCACCTCTCTTTTTTTTCCAAGGACATTCACCCTTGGCTCCTCTGGGGTCGCGACTCACCGGGCAGGGGCAGCGGTGGGCTCAGCAGCTCTGGGATCGCAACAGTGTGGTCTCCATCTCCGCCTTCGCTTCTGCTACGCACTAGCGACCGTGATCACCGCGGCTGGTCCCCGAGCGGATGCTGGACAGAGGCGGTCGCGGCTGCCGCACTGGCTGCGGGCGCGGGAGGGGCGGGGGCGGGGCGGGAATCTGGGTCGCGTGGAGCCCTGCAAGCCCGGTTGCACCCTGGGCAGCGGGCAGAGAGGAGGCGACCGAGAGCAGCTGGGGAGGGCGTGCAGAGGTTTCCCTGGGAGCAAGACGCTGGCGGCTACTGAGCATGCTCAGTCGTGGAACCCCGGGGCGCGGGCGCGGCGGGGAGGAGTGAGCTCAGGCCCCCGCTCCAGAATGTGGGAAGAAAGGGTTAAAACTGCGCACTTGCCGGCAGTGGCCTAGTTTAACTGTGCACGAGTCAGAGTCGGCCACCCCTAAAGAAGCCCAGGGCTGTGAACCTGGGAAGACCTGTCAGTGGGATTCCTGAAGAATCTAGGGCAAGGAGTGTTCTCCAGTTCCTCTGAGGTGGATTATCCAGAAGTCAAAGTTTGTTTTTAGTTTATTTTTTACCTCCTCCCAATTCAGATACCCAACCCTCACTTGCTTTCCTGTGTGTTCTGACTCCCAGGCATCCCCTTCCTCTCTTGATTCTTGGACAAGTCAGGTGAAGTTGTCAAAGAGCCAGTTCTTTAATTAGGTGTAACTGAGAGCTCCGGTGGGTCTCCCCTGGCCCTGTGTTTCATCGAGGGTTTCATAAACAACAGCTCATTACACGTTTAAATATAATGGGATGAATTATAGATATCCCGGTCTGCAATTATTTGGGGGAACACTGCCTTCTTGCAGTGGAATGGCTGAACTCCTGAACACCCACCCCCTTCCTCTCAGTCCTATTTTCGGTTTTATGTAGAACATCTTCATAGATAAGAGTTTCCGAACAACACAGGGAAACTGACTTCTTCAAAAGGCTTTGATTTTGCTCATGGTGTTCCGTTCTTCTGGTTTACCTTACCCCTTCCGTTCCCCTTCATGACGACCTACTCACTCTCTGTGATCAATGTTACCTTCTCTGAAACTTGGCTGCAATACAAGTTAATGCCTGGCTGTCAGAGATCATCTGGACACACTGCTGTCACATAGTAGAGTTGGTTACTTCTGTATAAGAAGGTCAAACAACAAAGCCAACTGTTTTGTGCAGGCATGGAACAATGTGCTGAGAAAACAACAACAAATAAGACAGACAGGGTTTTTCTCCGCAGAGAATTTACAATCTGTTGAAAACAACAGGCAAGCCAGAATGGTGGCAGCACTTGGGAAGCAGAGGCAGGTGGATTTCCTGAATTTGAGGGCAGCCTGGACTACATAGTGAGTCCAACAACAATCACAAAACCAGAAAAAGGCAACAAATACCTAAAATAGAGAGTATTAACAAGAATAAAGGTCAAGTTGTTTTTGACTTTGTGTTAGCCATCAAATGAATCTACAGAGACTTGACTGATCTCTCTGAAACAATGGATAATAGTATTAATAATGGCCTCAGACTAACCAGAATGTGTGGGTCCTTGCTAGTCTGTTGTTAAACCATTGATTTTTTTCCCCTTTCATTTGATTCCATCAGCTAAAACTGTTCTAATCTCAAATTATTTGTAGGAAGAACTTGCTATCTCAAGTAATGAGTAGGAGGCGTGTGTTGTGGGAGGCAGAGCAGTTGTATTGTATCTATTATCTAATTCAAGGAACAGTATTTGTTAAATGGCCAAAGTCAACCGAGATTCTCAGATCTCATGAGTCTCTTCTCATGTATATCTGTATTTACAGAAATCGTTATTCTCCAAAATATATCATTTGACTCTTTGTACCTTCCTGCCATCTGGATTGTGTAAGTATTTCGCTGGATCCTGTTGTTGTCTGAGCCTGAGAACCAGCTCTCCTGAAGCTTGTTTGTATATGGGTGTCCATGATGACTAATGACCAACCACTTTGACACTGTATAATGTGGACACCTCCAGGGTTAGATCTCATTCATCTTTTTATTAAAGAACTTAGCAGATGACTAGTGGGTGGGGGATCCTCAGTGAGTTTACCAACTACAGGAATGCTGGGCCTTCCGACCACATTCTTTTTAACAGGTCTTCCTAGTAACTGTGGAATAAATTCCACAATCATGACACTTAACTTGGCCCTTGCCTGGTCTATGGATTTTTCCACTAGCCACAAATTTACTTTTTTTCTTTCTGGGTTTTGAGTTACTTTTGGATTTAGAAAAGAAGAAGAAGAAGAAAGAAGAAAGAAGAGGAAGAAGGGGAGGAAGAGGAGGAAGAAGAAGAAGAAGAGGAGGAAGAGGAAGAGGAAGAAGAAGAAAGAGGAAGAGGAGGAGGAGGAGAAAGAAAGAGGAGGAGGAGGAGGGGAAGGGAAAGGGGAAGGGGAAGGAAGGGGAAGAGGAAGAAGAAGAAGAAGAAGAAGAAGAAGAAGAAGAAGAAGAAGAAGAAGAAGAAGAAGAAGAAGAAAGGAAGGAAGGAAGAAAGACAGACAGACAGACATAAAGGAAGAAGCAGCAGCCAAGTGTGATGCACATCTTTACACCCAGCACCTGGAAGGCCGAAGCAGCCAGATTGCTATGGGTTGGTGGCCAGCTTGTTCTACATAGAGAGTTCCAGGGTTATATAGTTAGACCTTATCTCAGGAAAAACAGACAAAACAAACAAACAAAAAAACAACAAAAAAAAAACCCATAAGCCCCAAACTTGATCAAAAGTTTACCATGCAATCAACAGCAAAGAGATTGAGACCATGTGAATTATCTTTTACAAATAATGCATAAAGAGTCCACAGAGGAGGATCTGTACGCAGAGTCACAGCAGGAGAGCTGAAGAGGCTGGGGCAGAATTAGAAGGTGTTGTGTTCTGTCATCTCCTCAGGCTCAGTGCTGACTCACCCTTAGAAACACAGAACTCAGGTCTTTCTGGGATAGTGACATACTCCTTGATAGCATCACTTATTGAACATTCTCTTTAGGAATTTATTTGACTAAGAATTTCCCCACCCAAAGGTTTCTTTCTTTAGCAAGACTAGATTGAGCAACAAGCAAACAGGAATGTCTCATCTAGATAATTTTGTGGGTGGGGTAGATGCTGAGGCCCATCTGTTTATCCCCAGTCTAGCCTGTGCTTTCAGTATTGTGATTTGGAGAAGTAGGAATTGGGAGAGAATTCTTGGATGGCTTTTCCTAGTAAATAGAAAATCCATGGACTTAAAATGTTTTAGGTCTTGTGCAAGTCTGCTTAGTTGTGTAAAGTTGAGAAGTGAATAGAAATTCACCATGTTTTGTAGAAGAATGGATTTTTATAGACTGGTGGGGTTCTGGGTGCAAAGCTGAAGTGGCAGCTGGATTCAAGGATTCAATGTGACTATTGAGTATCACCAGCGATGGTTCTGGATCTGCAGTTGGTCAGGCTTGAAGGACTCATTGCCTTGACTCTCCATTTACTCCTGACATTGACTTGGAACAGGCTCAAGCAGGGTATAGTCAATGTGGCAAAATATATGTCCCCTTTCTAATCCACTGGGGAGGACAGATGTCATACCTGGGAAGAAAACAGGTTGGGGCTTGAAACAAGAAAACCACTTGGGAGAAAAGAAAACAGGGAGTTAGGGAATAGAGTTAATAATCAGTAATCAATAATGCAAAATAGCATAACTGGTCTTTTTCCAGGAATGGGTACCCAAATAATTCAACAATTATTTCTCAACAATTCTGCCATTGCATGAATCTGCAATTTTGCCATTGCATGCTATCTTCTTCATGAATACTGTGGCCTTTTCCTCTCTGTTGTGTTTTCTGACACAATAAATGTTGCTGGCTTTGGAGAGAGATGAACATGGCCCCACAATGTAGAGATAGTGAAAACTTGAGTTAGCTTACTTGGGAGAAGTCTGGTGGACATTCAGTTCAGAACAAAGAAAAAAGGATAAGCAAAAAACTTGTGTAAAAATACACGAAAAACTGATGGCTTGGCCACATAAAATTACTGGCAGTGCATTCCTGAAGGAGGCCAACACACACACACATTCCCTTACTGGGAGTTTATTCTAAACCATGTTATGACTTTTTGGGTGGGAGTTCTTTCTAAATATTTTTAAATGTAAGATTAATACTTTTACATTTATAACATTTTGTACAGTTACTGAGCAAAGACAGAATGCCAGAGTAATTGATGATGTGCATCATATCATGTGACCTAATGCTGAAGGCCTTCTTCACTTCGCAATAAAGGGAGAAAGCCTACAGTTTTATTTGTGCTGCTAGGAACAGAAGTGTTGTGTATTTATCTGTTTGTTTCATACAAGGTTTCACTCTGGGGCCCATCCTGGCCTGGGACTCACTGTGCAGCACAGGCTGGACTTGAACTCAAAGCATTTCTCCTGGCTCAGCAGGATCAGTGTGTACCACCATGCCCAGCTTGTTTATTTTTGAGATGAAGTTTTCCTGTGCAGACCAAGCTGGCCTCAAACGCTCTATCACTCTACCCCTGCCTTCCCACTGCTGGATCACAGACGCAAGCCTCAGGACTTAACCGGAATATGGAGCTTTTTAGCTCTAGAAACTGAAGATTTCTGATTCTTTTGAATATCTAGATAATCAATTTCCTTTTAGATGAGGGAACACTGAAGGTCAAATTTGTTATAGATATTGGGGCTTATGGTAGAAGGACATGAAATGGGACACGGAATGTACATTCTTTTCCATGGTAGCTGTTTAGGTGGAGAGAAAAGTTTGATTCATACTAAGAGCAGAAAGATACATTTTTTGTTTCTATATTATCTTTAAATTTTAAATCTCATTTTATTTGTGACAAAATGATAATAGTGATGATGATGATGTGTGTATGTGTGTGTGTATGAGTGTGTGTATGAGTGTGTGTGTGTGTGTGTGTGTGTGTGAGTGAGTGCATGGGTCATGGTTCCTATATAGAAGTCAGAAGACACCTTGCTTCAAAGATCAAACTCAGGTCTTGAGACTTTAAAGCAGAGCCATCATGCTGGCCTTGAATGTGTGTGTGTGTGTGTGTAATTTAGTTTATGTGTATAGGCATTTTGCCTGCATGATGTATGTATATGTGCTATACATATGCTAGACACCCGATGAGGCCAGAATGGGCACCTGATCTACAGGTACTGGAATTAGCAATGGTTGTGAATCACCACTGTGTGCTGGGACTCAAACAAGGGTCCTCTGAGAGAGAAACAAGAGCTTTTAATCACTGAATGATCTCCAGCCCAATCTCACTTATTTAAATGTCAAAGCAATGTATCTATGTATAGTTTCGAAACTATGGGTTGTAAGTATACACTGAATAGTTAAGTATTAGATGGAGAGGGGGGTAAGTGGATAAAGGAGTGAATAAAATCACTGATATGTGGACAGTCTCTTACCTCTCTAGAGCTTTCTGAGACTATTTAAATTTCAGATATTTTGTTTCATTGTCTGTATCCCAGATGACCTATCTCCATTTATTTATTTATTTATTTATTTATTTATTTATAGCCAGGATCTTGCTGTAAAACATTGGAGGGTCTATAACTCTCTATAGGCCTTGAACCTATATGCCTGCCTTTGCCTCAAGAGTACTGGATTAGATCCCTAGAAACACACACACACACACACACCCCTACACACCTATTTATATAATTTATACATCTGATGTACACATACATCTATGTATATAATTTAAACATCTTATGTAAACACACATCTATCTATATAATTTGTATATCTGATGTATACACACACATTATTTTATATATATGGAGGCATTTCTTCTACTAACTTAATTCTGGAACCAAACCAGAGAAAATTACTTCAGCATCGAGTTTCTTTTCAACATTTTGGGGTGTTATATGTTTGGTTCTGCCGGGCACTGAGAACATGTAGATGAGCACATGGAGTGTGACTTCAAAAGGATCACAAGCTAATAGAAAAGGATAAACAGAAACAGTTCAACTTCAGGCAAAAGAGAAAGCTGTGGACCATAGATTAGACAATTTTCTGATGGGAATCTCTTGCAGGGAATGTCTATGCCCTTTAGTATGTACAGGCATTTCCTACACACAATGGCAATACTCCAAAGCAGGTCAACTCTAGCTTCATATCTGCTGTGATAGTGTCCTCTGCTTCGGACAGCACAGTTCTGTAGTTCCTTTAAAAGTCAGTGGCTTTGCATCTTACTTAAGTGTATTAATTACAACATTGAATAGCCTGGAGTGGTGTATTTTTGAAAGTCTGACCTTTCAGCTCTTAGAATCCCACATAAAAGCTGAGCTGAGAGTACCTTTCCTTTCCTTTCCTTTCCTTTCCTTTCCTTTCCTTTCCTTTCCTTTCCTTTCCTTTCCTTTTCTTTTCTTTTCTTTTTCTCTTTTTTTTCTTTTTCTGTAGAAAGAGCATTTCTTCTATGAACATCTCTGAAGTATAGCGTTGGGAGCTTAGCACCGTTAACTTTTTTACTTCAATTCAACAAGCAGTTCTCAAGTGCCTGCTATAAATGAGACTTGTTTTCAGGGAAGATTTCTATTCAGTTCCTGAAACAGTTGGAGTTTAGGAATATATATGTATGTCTCCCCTTTTTAATTTGATAAATCATTTCAGCCATGACTTCCTTGGAGCACATATAGAAAGGACAACAGATTGCAGAATCAGCAGCACTTTATTTTTATCTATGATCATGATTATTATTTGTAGTGCTGGGATTGGGTCCAAGGCCTTGTACATACTAGGTAACTGCTCTACCAGTGAGCTAAATTTCCAGACCAATCAACAGTGTTTAGAGGCAGGGAATTATCCAGTGAAGATACAGAGAGCTTTGGAGGCTTAACTGCCATCAGCTGGGACCTAATATACGTTGTTTGTTTGTTTGTATAACCTCTATCCTTTTATGGACCTGAAAGTCATAGTTTATGTCTGAAGAGATGGCTCAGTGGTTAAGTGGCTCCTCTGGAGGATCTGAGTTCAGATTCCGCCCACAGCAGGCAACTGGCTGTAACCTCAGCACCCAGGGATTTGGCACTATCCTTTGCCCTCTGTGGGTACCTACACACATACATACACACAAACAAATATAAAAATAAACCTTAAAAATGTAAAGATTAGAAATGTGATTTATTTAAAGGGATAGAACTCAGTTATACTTTCCTGTTCTCTGTTCCCCTTTTATCTCCCAATCAAAGCTTTGAGGGACACGAGTCTCGGACACGGGTCTCTCTAACAAGAAGGTAGACAACTATCTTAAAATTTAGAAGTTGGGGACAGCACCCAAGAGAAAACTAGATGTGGCAGCAGCAATGCCACCATGGGGCAGCACCCCATATTCAGCACCCTGGGCAGTATCAGCCCACAGTCAAAGGAAGCAGTCCAGGAAAACAACCCAAAGGCTTGTGGCGCTGTTCTCATTCAAAGTGCAGAAGATTCACTAGGAAACCTGCTAGTCGCTCGGTCCTCCTGGAGCATCACTCACGGTCACATGGGATATTCAAACAAGAATCCAAAGCATTTTCTTTTGTTGAGTTGAGAACTTGAGAAGAGCTGTCTATCCATACTATAGCGAGTTATGTGGAAAGTGCCGTCAAAACGGTGGATAGGGTATATTCCGGCTGAAGCAGGCTTTTGTTGAATGGGTAGAAAGGAAATGGAAAAGTTGGTCCAGCAGATCTGATTCAGAATTATCTGGATAAATGACTTCCAGATAAGCAGTCAGCACACTACCTGGTTCCCTCGAATCAGAGTCTGTAGGACCCAGGCCTGAGTATTGTGAAAACTCCCCTAGGTGATCCTGATGCATGGAGCTAATTAAGCAACACTTAGGATAGAAGCCCAGTTCTCTAAAAGTATCAATCAAGGCTCATCAGCTCCATATCCTAGTCCGTATTGAAATGAAGTGGTAAAATGTCTATGCTGCTCCAGGTGGAACCCTCTAAGCAGGCCTTCTCTGGATTGGCCTCATCGGGCTAGTGCCTTCCTTTGCCCAGGTGAAGCCAGTTATGAGTTAGTGCAATGGTGAGAGTATTTAATAGGCACATCACAGAGAGAAGTCAGCATGTCAACTGTTCCCAAATGCTTGCCATCCAGAAGCATTAATGCACATAAGGCTGTGGTAGGCCTGGTAAGGCTATAAGGGACTGAGGCCGTTTATTTATGAGGGAACATAACGTAGCTGACAGAGATGAGGGAAGAGCCTTACACCCTTAAAGTGAAGCATTTAAAGAACTGCATCTAGCAATTATAGAGTCTTACTTTATGGCCAGCCTTATTCAAAACATTATAGAGATATTATCTAGTTTATCTTCACAACACTCTAAAGGTAAGTCTATTATTATTCCCATTTTACATATAGATGAGGAACAGAAGCAGAGAGAGATCAAGACTGCCAATCTAGTAATGACAGAAGAGGCCAGATTCCAGCTTGTCTGATGGAAAGTCTACATATGGGAATGCGCACACACATAAGTATATATACATGCAAACACATTCATACGCCCCTATGACCATGCATATACACAAATCCAGCACACATAAACATAGTTAAGCACATATGACTATATGCACATATGAATGCACACACGTACCTATGCACACACACACATGGTCATGTACATATGAAATCACATTTGCACCTTGTGGTTGTTTGAATAGGAATGGCTGCCATAGATTCATGTGTTTGAATGCTTAGCCCATAAAGAGAGGCCCTGTTAGGAAGTGAGGGCTTGTTGGAAGAAGTGTGCCACTGTGGAGGCGAGCTTTGAGATATCATCTGCTCAAGCTAGGCCTAGCGTGGCAGTCTTCTTCAGCTGGCTGTGGATCAAGATGTAGAACTTTCAGTTCCTTCTCCAGCACCACATCAGCCAGGATTCTTCTCTCCATGGTGATAACGGAATAAACCTCTGAAACCGCAAGCCAGCCCCCATTTTTTTTTTATAAGAGTTGCTATAGTCATGGTGTCTCTTCACACGAATAAAACTCTAAGACACCTGAACATATAAACACACAGGCACATTTATATATGAATACACACATGTACATATGTACACACACATAAATGTAAACCTCTATACAAACACACGAATTCATAAGCACAGACATACACACGCATATATGAATACACAATGCACATATGAACACACATATCCATATGCACACATGAACACAATGCACATATACACATGTACATGCACATGAGCATATGAAAACAAATATACATATGAAACTATGAACATAGGAATAAGTATATGATTATAAATAATATATATATGTATAATAAATATACATATATAAGAATGTACACATGCACATATAAATGCACACATACATCTATATATGCATAAATTGCCATATAAACACATACCTATATACATATGAACACACACATTCACATGCATATATGAACATATATACATGCAGGTATGATATATATGCACATATGAATAGATATGCAATATGGCCATGCACACATATAAATACTGATATACACATACATGTACATATAAATACACATTTATACAAGCACACATGCATACACACATACACATGCACATGTGTGTACATACCCATTCACATCTGATTTTTTTTTAGAAAATTAATGTGTGTGTGTGTTTTAAGAGATACAGAGACAGACAGACAAAAAGAGAATAAGACAGGTGGAGACAGACAAAGACTTTAGAGGCCAGAATGTATTGGATCCAATTGATCTGAAGTCACAGACGGTAAAGAATCAACTAACACAGTTGGTCCTTTGACCTTTCCATGCTGTGAGATACATGCTACCCAACTAAATAATCAGAAGTACCACATGTATGGTCTCCACTCCCAGCCACATACAGTAAAATTTAGAGAAACACTGTTGGCTTTTTGACACAAGTCAGAAGAATCACAGCGAGGGCCAGGCTGAGAAGAGAGGCTAGCAAGAGTGGGCCACGTTCTGTTTCTACAGAATTAAATCTGCATAGTTCCACTTCACAGTCCGATCCGAACTGTGCCAAAGACTGTAGTGCTGGCAGACGTGTCCAGACAGACTAAAGGCATCTCCAAGCAGTGACAAAAAGACAAGAAAGTGTGTTTCGCTTTGTTCTGATTTTTGAGGCAGGGTCTGGGTCATCATAACTGGCCTGGAACTCACTATGTAGAAGAGACTGGCCTTGGCCTCCCTGACATCCTGGCATGCACCTTCTGAAGGTGCTAAAGGTGGTTGGAATCTTAACTTGATGATAAACACAGGGACAAACTTCAGAGAACCAAACATTTCCATGTGTAAACTCAGGGTGTAGAGTGCTTTTAAAAACGTTCGGTTTTATGGGATTGGAGAGATGGCTCAGGGGTTAAGAGTTGTAGCTTCACTTCCAGAGGATGTGAGTGCTTTCAGGCCCTAAGTGGCATCTGACAGTGGTCTCTAACTGCACTTCTAGAGGATCCAGTGCCCTCTTCTGGCCTCCGAGGGAACTGCAAACATGTACACAGACCATGCACATAAAAGAAAATAATCTTTAAAAAGGAGACCATCATCTCTTGTTCTATCATCTTCTCAGCTGTACAGAGCTTTTTCCTTTTGTGACGCCCTATCTGTAAAGTCTCGACCTGGAGCACTGGGCGGTTGGACCCCTCGGCGGCAGAAGATCTTTCCCCCAAGCTTACACACTGTGGGTATTGCCTGTTTCCTTCAATCTCAGTGTCTCAATTTTCACATTTATGTTTTGTCGTTTTTTAAAATTAATCATCCCATTCGTTTGCACCTCAAATGATATCCCACTTCCCGGTTACCCCTCCACCAACCCCTCATCCCACATCTGCCTTCTCCCCTCCCCTTTGCCTGTATGAGGCTGCTCCCCCACCCACCCACACTTCCCCACCCCACCACTCCAGCAGCTCCCTACGCTGGGGCATCAACCTTCCCCTGGAACCAAGAGCCTCCCCACCCATTGCTGTCAGGCAAGGCCTTCCTCTGCTACATATGTATCTGGAGCCATGGATCCTTCCAGGTACGCTCCTTGGGTGGTGGTCTAGACTCTGGGAGAACTGGGTGGTCAGCCAGCCTATGTTGTTCTTCCAGTGGGGTTGCAATCCCCCTCCGCTCCTCCAGTCCTTCTGCCAGCTCCCCCACCAGGTTCCCTAAGCTCAGTCTGACGGTTGGCTCCAAGCGTCCGCCTCTGCATTGGTCAGTTGCTGGCCCGACCTCCCAAGGAGCACCACACTAGGTTTCTGTCAGCAAGCACCTCTTGACTGCAGCAACAGTGTTGGGTTTGGTGTCTGCAGACATGATGGATCCCCAGGTGCGGCAGTCCCTGGTTGACCTTTCCTTCAGTCTCTGTTCCATTTTTTGTCCCTGTTCTTCCTTTGGACAGGAACATTTCTGGGTTAAACTTTGAGATGGGTGGGCAGCCCCATCCCTTGCCTGGGGTCCATGCCTATCTACTGGAGGTAGTCTCAACAGGTTCTATCTCCCCCTTCTCTGTGCATTTCAGCTAAAGTTATCCCTGTTGGGTCCTGGTAACCTCACTTTTCCCTGGTGTCTGGGACCCTCCAGTAGGTGTCCCCAGTTTCTCATTCCTCCTGTTACATATTTTTGTTCGATTTCCTGACCCTCTGTACCTCTCTTGCATCTCCCCCAGTTCCTGATACTGCTCCTCCCCCTTATCCCCCCCCCCAGGTCCCCCTCTCCATTTAGAATTAGTTTTTTTTTGCCTGGTGATTGATAGGAATCCAATTTCATTCCTCTACATGTGAACATCCAGTTTCCCCAACATCTTTGTAGAAAATGTCTTGTTTTCAGTGTGAGTTGTAGATGGAATACTTACACATATTCCTGTTGGGGTCTTGGATATGACTCCGCTGGTCTCTGTATCTATTTTTGAGCCAGTAACATATTGTTTTAATGACTATGGTGCTGTACTATAACTTGAAGTTTGGGATGGCATTGAGATTGTTTTGACTAAAGAAGTTTGACTGAAGTCTTTTGTGATTCCATGAAAGTTTTAGATTAATTTTCCTTTCTTCTTTTCTATTTTGTAAAGAATGTGGTGGGGCTTGTGATTTGCACTGCACTGAAACTGATTATACCTTCAGATAGACGCATCATGCTCAAGCTATTAATTCTACTGATCTAAGAGCAGGGTCTGCCTTTCCGTTTCCTATCCCCCCCACCTCTTTTTCCTCTCTTTCTGTTTCTCCTCTCTCCCCCTTTTCTTCTCTCCTGAAATTTAAAGTTTTCCTTGTAGAGGTCTTTCACCTCCTGGGCTAGGGTTCATTCCTAAATATTTAAGTTTCTTTCAGGTTTTTGCAAAAGGGAGTATATTCGTCATCTCTTATGTTTTTTATTGGTGCATAGTCAGGCTATGGACTCATGCAAGTTGATTCTATACACGGGCACCTCGCTGACATGGTGTTTCATTTCTAGACGCTCTCTGGCAGAACATTGAGGGTCTCTTACAGATAGTATCATGTCGTCCACAAACAGGGGAGTTTGACTTCTTCCTTTCCTATTTGTGTCCCTTCACCTTCCTTCTCCTGTCCTAGTGCTCCCTCTAGTGCTCTGAGCACAGTCTTGAAAAGGATGGGATTAGCAGACAGCCCTGTCATATTCCTGATTCCAGTGAGATTGCTTCAAGCTTTTCTCCATTTAGGCTGGTGATGGGCTTAGGTTTCTCATCTACAGCTTTTAATGTGTAGGAAAAGGACACTAAGGTCCCTCTAGTCCTTCTATCACCGGGACATATAGGATTTCATGGAAGTCCCCCCCCCCATATTTATGGAGACGATCAGATTGGTTTTTGTCTTTCAGATCATTTATGTGGTTCGCTGCATTTAGTGACCTGTGTGTGGTGAGCCAACTTTGCATCTCTGGGATAAAGCCAACTCAGTCATGGTGGATAATCTTTTTGATGGAAGTCTGTATTTGGTTTTCAAGTGAGCATTTTTTTTATTCTATGATCATTAGGACACTCTCTCTGTCTCCCTGTCTCTGTCTCTCCATCCTTTCCTCCCTCCTTCTCTCCCTCCCTTTCTCCCCTCCCTCCCTTCCTCTCTCCCTCCCTTCCTTCTTTCCTTTCTTCCTTCCCTGTGTCTTTACCTGTTTTTTTAACTGCCCAAAACTGGTTAATAAAAGCTTTATAGAAGGAGTTTGAAAGCACTCCTTCCATTTCTGTATTTTTATTTCTTTCTTGACCTGTTAATTATGCAGTAATGAATGAGTTGTTTAATCTACAGTTGTAGGGGACCTGATGTTCACTTAAGTCCTGTGAGGTCACCAGGCACTCACGTGATGCTCAGACATAAGTGCAGGCAAAACAACTATCTCCGTAAATTTAAAGATTAAAAAAAAGGAGTGAATGACTATACATCATGATTATTCTCAATTCAATGTTAGTATGATTATTATTATTTTAAAAAATTTTGTTGATTCTTTGTGAATTTCACATCATGCATCCCAATCCCAACCATCTCCCCACCCCTCCGTAGCCAATCTCTGCCCTTGCAATCTCACCTACAAAGAAAACAAAAGAAATTTAAAAACTAAAAGAAATCATCTTGTTGAGGAAGCTGTGGTGTGTCACACAGTACACCCTTTTGCCCAAACAGCTTTACTTGCAAATATCCATCTGTCTTAGTCAGGGTTTCTATTCCTGCACAAACATCATGACCAAGAAGCAAGATGGGGAGGAAAGGGTTTATTCGGCTTACACTTCCATACTGCTGTTCATCACCAAGGAAGTAAGGACTGGAACTCAAGCAGGTCAGAAAGTAGGAGCTGATGCAGAGGTCATGGAGGGATGTTCCTTACTGGTTTGCTTCCCCTGGCTTGCTCAGCCTGCTCTCTTATAAAACCCAAGACTCTCAGCCCAGAGATGGTCCCACCCACAAGGGGCCTTTCCCTCTTGATCACTAATTGAGAAACTCCCTTACATCTGGTTTCTCATGGAGGCATTTCCTCAACTGAAGCTCCTTTCTCTGTGATAACTCCAGCTGTGTCAAGTTGACACAAAACTAGCCAGCACAATTGACCCCTTGTCAACTTGACACACAAACACATCACTAGTAAGCCTCAACCCTTAGTTCTTATTCATCCACAAGATCTTAAATAATTTTAAAAATCCCACAGTCTTTATTAAAAGTTTAATAAAAGTCTCTCAACTGTGGACTCCACTCAAATACTTCCTTCAAGAGGGACAGACATCAGAGCACAGTCACAATCAAAAGTGAAATCAAACTCCAAGTGTCCAATGTCTAGGATGCACTCACGATCTTCTGTGTTGGAGACCATACCATACAAAGGCAGGCCTTTCACAGCTTTCCACCCTAACAAGCCAAATGACCTTGTGCTAAGGAGAGGTCATCACCCCCTCCCCCCCTATTCCCTTCCTGGCACCTGAGGCTGTAAAAAGCTGAATTATAGTCCCCCCTTCCTTATCTCTTCCTGACTCCCAAGACTTCTAGGGACGTGAGTTACATGCTGAGCCCAGCCTGACACCCAAGGCTGTTAAGGAGGATTCCACATTCTGGAGATAAGACGAAGAGTGCCTCCTGCCACCTGGAGCCTGAATTCAGCCTTCGTATCCCCAGATGCCCACTTCTTTGTTCTTAGTTATTCCCCCTCAACCCCTCCCTATTTCTCCTTTGCTGTGTGCTTAAAACCTGGTGTTTCAGCCTAATAAACTGAGACCTTGATAGGAACCCTTCTTGGTCTCTGCTTCTCCTTCCCTTCCTCTCATTTTCTCTTCAGGTTTTGTGGTCCCCCTCGAACCTACAAATAACTGGGTCCTGCTGGGCGGGACACTTCTGGGCTCCTCCAAGGGCTTGGGTCACTTCTCCAGCCATGCCCTTTGTAGGACACAGCTTGTCCTCTATGCTCCAGCTGCCTGAACTCCACTGCTGCTGCTGTTCTTGGTGATCATCTCATGGTACTGGCATCTCCAAAACGCTGCTGTCTTCCACTATAACTAGGCCTCAACACTAGCCTCTCATAGGCTCTCTTCGTGGTGCCAAGCCTCAACTCTTTTACATGACCCTTTCTGTCCCGGGACATCAATTGCAGCTGAGGCTGCACCTTCACCAATGGCCTTCTATGGCCTCTCACTGTGCTGAACCTCAGCTGCTCTCCATGATCCCTTCATGCCTTCAAAACCAGTACCACCTGGGTGACTCTTACACATTCCAAGTCCAGCCACAGCACAAGGTACAACCTTGGTTATCTCTGGAACACAGCCTCTGTGCTCTCAGAAAACACTTCCCAGAAGATGTCACCTCAATGATGCTGGTCTCTTTTTAATCATCACTAATTTCTTAGCTCCAGCTAACCAGCATCAATAGTCCCAGTAAGGAAAAGTTTTCACTTTAGTAGTTCTGGTATTTTGTTAATCACAGCTGATTCATCAGCCCCAGCTAACCAGAACCACAGAATCTTCACAAAGTAACAATGGCCCTGAAAAGAGTCTTTAATCTTCCCTCTGAAATTTCTTTCATTTTTCTTTCTTTTTAAAAATTAGGTATTTATTTCATTTACATTTCCAATGCTATCCCACAAGTCCCCCACACCCTTCCCCACCCACTCCCACTTCTTGGCCCTGGCGTTCCCCTGTACTGAGGCATATAAAGTTTGCACGACCAATGGGCTTCTCTTTCTACTGATGGCCGACTAAGCTATCTTCTGATATATATGCAGCTAGAGATACAAGCTCCAGGGGGTACTGGTTAGTTCATATTGTTGTTCCACCTATAGGGTTGCAGATCCCCCCAGCTCCTTGGGTACTTTCTCTAGCTCCTCCATTGGGGGCCCTGTGATCCATCCAATAGCTGACCGTGAGCATCCACTTCTGTATTTGCTAGGCCCCGACATAGTCTCAGAAGAGACAGCTATATCAGGGTCCTTTCAGCTAAGTCTTGCTAGTGTATGCAATGGTGTCAATGTTTGGAGGCGGATTATGGGATGGATCTCTGGACATGGCAGTCTATAGATGGTCCATCCTTTCGTCTCAGCTCCAAACTTTGTCTCTGTAACTCCTTCCATGAGTGCTTTGGTCCCAATTCTAAGAAGGGGGAAAGAATCCACACTTTGGTCTTCCTTCTTCTTGAGTTTCATGTGTTTTGCAAATTGTATCTTATATCTTGGGTATTCTAAGTTTCTGGGCTAATATCCACTTATCAGTGAGTACATATCATGTGAGTTCTTTTGTGATTAGGTAACCACACTCAGGATGATGCCCTCCAGGTCCATCCATTTGCCTGGGAATTTCATAAATTCATTCTTTTTAATAGCTGAGTAGTACTCCATTGTGTAAATGTACCACATTTTCTGTATCCATTCCTCTGTTAAGGTGCATCTGGGTTCTTTCCAGCTTCTGGCTATTATATATAAGGCTGCTATGAACATAGTGGAGCATGTGTCCTACTTACCGGTTGGAACATCTGGATATATGCCCAGGAGAGGTATTGCTGGATCCTCCGGTAGTACTATGTCCAATTTTCTGAGGAACTGCCAGACTGATTTCCAGAGTGGTTGTACAAGCTTGCAATCCCACCAACAATGGAGGAGTGTTCCTCTTTCTCCACATCCTTGCCATCATCTGCTGTCACCTGAAATTTTGATCTTAGCCATTCTGACTGGTATGAGATGGAATCTCAGGATTGTTTTGATTTGCATTTCCCTGATGATTAAGGATGCTGAACATTTTTTCAGGTGCTTCTCAGCCATTCGGTATTCCTCAGGTGAGAATTCTTTGTTCAGTTCTGAGCCCCATTTTTAATGGGGTTATTTGATTTTCTGGAGTCCACCTTCTTGAGTTCTTTATATATATTGGATATTAGTCCCCTATCTGATTTAGGATAGGTAAATATCCTTTCCCAATCTGTTGGTGGCCTTTTTGTTTTATTGACGGTGTCTTTTGCCTTACAGAAGCTTTGCAATTTTATGAGGTCCCATTTGTCGATTCTCGATCTTACAGCACAAGCCATTGCTGTTCTACTCAGGAATTTTCCCCCTGTGCCCATATCTTCGAGGCTTTTCCCCACTTTCTCCTCTATAAGTTTCAGTGTCTCTGGTTTTATGTGGAGTTCCTTAATCCACTTAGATTTGACCTTAGTACAAGGAGATAGGAATGGATCAATTCGCATTCTTCTACATGATAACCGCCAGTTGTGCCAGCATCATTTGTTGAATATGCTGTCTTTTTTCCCCTGGATGGTTTCAGCTCCCTTGTCAAAGATCAAGTGACCATAGGTGTGTGGGTTCATTTCTGGGTCTTCAATTCTATTCCATTGGTCTACTTGTCTGTCATTGTACCAGTACCATGTAGTTTTTATCACTATTGCTCTGTAGTACAGCTTTAGGTCAGGCATGGTGATTCCACCAGAGGTTCTTTTATCCTTGAGAAGAGTTTTTGCTATCCTAGGTTTTTTGTTATTCCAGATGAATTTGGAGATTGCCCTTCCTAATTCATTGAAGAATTGAGTTGAAATTTTGATGGGGATTGCATTGAATCTGTAGATTGCTTTTGGCAAGATAGCCATTTTTACAATGTTGATCCTGCCAATCCATGAGCATGGGAGATCTTTCCATCTTCTGAGATCTTCTTTAATTTCTTTCTTCAAAGATTTGAAGTTCTTATCATACAGATCTTTCACTTCCTTAGTTAGAGTAATGCCAAGGTATTTTATATCATTTGTGACTATTGAGAAGGGTGTTGTTTCCCTGATTTCTTTCTCAGTCTGTTTATCCTTTGTGTAGAGAAAGGCTATTGATTTGTTTGAGTTAATTTTATATCCAGATACTTCATTGAACCTGTTTATCAGGTTTAGGAGTTCTCTGGTGGAATTTTTAGGGTCACTTATATATACTATCATATCATCTGCAAAAAGTGATATTTTGACTTCTTCCTTTCCAATTTGTATCCCCTTGATCTCCTTTTGTTGTCAAATTGCTCTGGCTAGAACTTCAAGTACTTTATTGAATAGGTAGGGAGAAAGTGGGCAGCCTTGTCTAGTCCCTGATTTTAGAGGGATTGCTTCAAGCTTCTCACCATTTACTTTGATGTTGGCTACTGGTTTCCTGTAGATTGCTTTTATCATGGTTAGGTATGCGCCTTGAATTCTTGATCTTTTCAACACTTTTATCATGAATGGGTGTTGGATTTTGTCAAATGCTTTCTCCGCATCTAAGGAGATGATCATGTGGTTTTTGTCTTTGAGTTTGTTTATATAATGAATTACGTTGATGGATTTCCGTATATTAAACCATCTCTGCATCCCTGGGATGGAAGCCTACTTGGTCAGGATGGATGATTGTTTTGAGGTGTTCTTGGATTCAGTTAGCAAGAATTTTATTGAGTATTTTTGCATCGATATTCATAAGGGAAATTGTTCTGAAGATCTCTATCTTTGTTGGGTCTTTCTGTGGTTTAGGTATCAGAGTAATTGTGGCTTCATAGAATGAGTTGGGTAGAGTACCTTCTGCTTCTATTTTGTGGAATCATTTGTGAAGAACTGGGATTAGATCTTCTTTGAAGGTCTGATAGAACTCTGCACTAAACCCATCTGGTCCTGGGCTTTTTTTTTTTTTTTTTTTTGGTTGGGAGACTATTAATGACTGCTTCTATTTCTTTAGGGGATATAGGACTGTTTAGATCATTAACCTGATCCTGATTTAACTTATACCTGGTATCTGTCCAGAAATTTGTCCATTTCCTCCAGGTTCTCCATTTTTGTTGAGTATAGCCGTTTGTAGAAGGATCTGATGGTGTTTTGGATTTCTTCAGGATCTGTTGTTATATCTCCCCTTTTCGTTTCTGATTTTGTTAATTAGGATGCTGTCCCTGTGCCCATTAGTGAATCTGGCTAAGTGTTTATCTATCTTGTTGATTTTCTCAAAGAACCAGCTCCTCATTTGATTGATTCTTTGAATAGTTCTTCTTGTTTCCACTTGGTTGATTTTGCCCCTGAATTTGATTATTTCCTGCCATCTACTCCTCTTGGGTGAATTTGCTTCCTTTTGTTCTAGAGCTTTTAGGTGTGTTGTCAAGCTGCTAGTGTGTGCTCTCTCTTGTTTCTTTTTGGAGGCACTCAGAGCTATGAGTTTTCCTCTTAGAAATGCTTTCATTGTGTCCCATAAGTTTGGGTATGTTGTGGCTTCATTTTCATTAAACTCTAAAAAGTCTTTAATTTCTTTCTTTATTCCTTCCTTGACCAAGGTATCATTGAGAAAAGTGTTGTTCAATTTCCACGTGAATGTTGGCTTTGTATTATTTATGTTGTTATTGAAGATCAGCCTTAGTCCATGGTGATCTGATAGGATGCATGGGACAATTTCAATACTTTTGTATCTGTTGAGGCCTGTTTTGTGACTAATTATATGGTCAATTTTGGAGAAGGTACCATGAGGTGCTTTTGTTTTAGGATAAAATGTTCTGTAGATATCTGTTAAATCCATTTGTTTCATAACTTCTGTTAGTTTCACTGTGTCCCTGTTTAGTTTCTGTTTCCATGATTTGTCCATTGATGAAATTGGTGTGTTGAAGTCTCCCCCTATTATTGTGTGAGGTGCAATGTGTGCTTTGAGCTTTACTAAAGTTTCTTTAATGAATGTGGCTGCCCTTGCATTTGGAGCATAGATATTCAGAATTGAGAGTTCCTCTTGGAAGATTTTACCTTTGATGAGTATGAAGTGTCCCTCCTTGTCTTTTTTGATAACTTTGGGTTGGAGGTCGATTTTATTATATATTATAATGGCTACTCCAGCTTGCTTCTTCAGACCATTTGCTTGGAAAATTGTTTTCCATCCTTTCATTCTGAGGTAATGTTCGTCTTTTTCCCTGCGATGGGTTTCCTGTAAGCAGCAAAATGTTGGTTCCTATTTGTGTAGCCAGTCTGTTAGTGTATGTCTTTTTATTGGCGAATTGACACAATTGATATTAAGAGATATTAAGGAAAAGTATTTGTTGCTTCCTATTAGTTTTGTTGTTAGTGTTGGCATTCTGTTCTTGTGGCTCTCTTCTTTTAGGTTTGTTGAAGGATTACTTTCTTGCTCTTTCTAGGACGTGGTTTCCGTCCTTGTATTGGTTTTTTTTTGTTTGTTTGTTTGTTTGGTTTTTTTCCTGTTATTATCCTTTGAAGGGCTGGATTTGTGGAAAGATAATACGTGAATTTGGTTTTGTCATGGAATACTTTGGTTTCTCCATCTATGGTAATTGAAAGTTTGGCTGGGTATAGTAGCCTGGGCTGGCATTTGTGTTCTCTTAGTGTCTGTATAACATCTGTCCAGGATCTTCTGGCTTTCATAGCCTCTGGTGAAAAGTCTGGTGTAATTCTGATAGGCCTGTCTTTATATGTTACTTGACCCTTTTCCCTTACTTCTTTTAATATTCTATCTTTATTTAGTGCATTTGTTGTTCTGATTATTAAGTGTCAGGAGGAATTTCTTTTCTGGTCCAGTCTATTTGGAGTTCTGTAGGCTTCTTGTATGTTAATGGACATCTCTTTCTTTAGGTTTGGAAAGTTTTCTTCTATAATTTTGTTGAAGATATTTGCTGGTCCTTTAAGTTGAAAATCTTCATTCTCATCTACTCCTATTATCCATAGGTTTGGTCTTCTCATGTGTCCTGGATTTCTTGGATGTTTTGAGTTAGGATCTTTTTGCATTTTGCATTTTCTTTTATTGTTGTGCCGATGTTCTCTATGGAATCTTCTGCACCTGAGATTCTCTCTTCCATCTCTTGTATTCTGTTGCTGATGCTCAAATCTATGGTTCCACATTTCTTTCCTAGGGTTTCTATCTCCAGCGTTGCCTCACTTTGGGTTTTCTTTATTGTGTCTACTTCCCTTTTTAGGTCTAATATTTTTTTGTTCATTTCCATCACCTGCTTGGATGTGTTTTCCTGTTTTTCTTTAAGGACTTGTAACTCTTTAGCAGTGTTCTCCTGTATTTAAGTGAGTTATTAAAGTCCTTCTTGATGTCCTCTACCATCATCATGAGATATGCTTTTAGATCCGGGTCTAGCTTTTCCGGTGTGTTGGGGTGCCCTGGACTGGGCGAAGTGGGAGTGCTGGGTTCTGATGATGGTGAGTGGTCTTGGTTTCTGTTAGTAAGATTCTTACATTTGCCTTTCACCATCTGGTAATCTCTGGAGTTAGTTGTTATACTTGTCTCTGGTTAGAGATTGTTCCTCTCGTGATTCTGTTAGCCTCTATCAGCAGACCTGGGAGACTAGCTCTCTCCTCTGAGTTTCAGTGGTCAGAGCACACTCTGCTGGCAAGCTCTCCGTTTACAGGGAAGGTGCAGAGATATCTGGTGTTCGGACCTCCCTCCTGGCAGAAGATGAAGGCCTGAAACAGGACCTGTCCCAGAAACTGTGTTGCTTCGGCCTGTCACAGAAGCTGTTAGCTTCTGTAGTCCACAGTCTCACCTGCACAGACTAGTCTCTGAGTGATCCGGGAATCAAGATGGCTCCCCCAGTTGCTCCAGGAAAGCCCTCCCGGGCAGGGTGGACACCTCTCCTCTGGCAGGGAAGGTGCCCAGATGTCTGGATCCCGAAATGGGGTCTGTCTCAGAAGCTGTCCTCTAGGGACTCTGTGCCCAGGTGGCGCTGACCGGAAGGGACTTGTGTCCCTGGTCAGGCCGGGTTTCCTGCTTTCCTAATGCTGTCTCAGGTCCCGCACGGTTGGATTGGAACAGAAGTTGTGATCCAGTCACTGGTGGTCCTAAGATTGTGTGGAGAGTCCTCTAGGGGACCTTGGGGGTGTCCGCTGACTCAGCGTCCAAGGTGACCGGGTGCTGGCGCTGACCAGAAGGGTTCCCTCTGAAATTTCACAAGCCAGGCCTCCATTTTTCTGCACTGTTCTCACCATTATCTTCCAAGCTCCTACACAACATCTCACAGAGCTCTTAACACCGGATGGATCTTCTGGCCCAAAGTTCCAAAGTCCTTCCTCAGTCCTCCCCAAAACATGGTCAGGTTGTCACAGGAATATCCCACTATGCTGGTACCAATTTGTCTTAGTCAGGGTTTCTATTCCTGCACAAACATCATGATCAAGAAGCAAGTTGGGGAAGAAAGGGTTTATTCGGCTTACACTTCCATACTGCTGTTCATCACCAAGGAAGTCAGGACTGGAACTCAAACAGGTCAGGAAGCAGGAGCTGATGCAGAGGCCATGGAGGGATGTTCCTTACTGGCTTGCTTCCCCTGGCTTGCTCAATCTGCTCTCTTATAAAACCCAAGACACAAGGCACCACCCACAAGGGGCCTTTCACCCTTGATCACTAATTGAGAAACTGCCTTACAGCTGGATCTTGTGGAGGCATTTCCTCAACTGAAGCTCCTTTCTCTGTGATAACTCCAGCTGTGTCAAGTTGACACAAAACTAGCCAGTACACCATCTTAATGAGCCTGGTTCTAGGCCTCTGGCTTCTGCTACGCTATCAATACTGGGTCCTCACTGGGACTCCTCTCAGATGTCCTGTTGTTGCCCTGTGTCATGGAGATCCTGCAGTTTTGGATCTGTAGGACCAGCCCCTTCACATGCTCCAGCAGATCATGTTGGTGTGGACCAACTCAAAGACGTAGATTTGTGCCTGGGTGGTAGCTGAGTTAGTTGGTCAGCCTGCCAACTCTCCTGAGCTCATGTCACTAGGGCCAGATCTCCAGTACTGTCCCTGCAATGGTGGGGCCAGCCGTCCTGCTCTCAGACCCTTGGCCTGTTCTTCTGTGCCCACATTACCAGGGCTAGCTCTCTCATGCTGCTCCAGCAGGGGTGGGGATGCTCTCCCCAGTGCCTCAGCCACAGAGGGACAGGGTCAACTCAGTGCAGCCCTTGGACAACAAAATGGTCTGAGGCAGCAGTCCACACCAGGGACCTCCACATGGCCTTTGGTGGTAACATGGACCATGGACATTAACACAGACACCTGCTTCTGCTATTCCTCACCATCCTCACTTTTCCAGTTCTGCCTGTCTTCACTGTGCACACACCACTCTGCTTCTCTTTCTCTCCCATCTCTCGACCATTTACTCGTTCATCATAATGGTTGACAGACCTCTGGGTGTCCTGCAGGGCCACTGACCCAGACACGGTCCTCAGTAGCAGCATGGGCTGAGCAGCCCAGGCTGCTCACATCAGGCTATTCCTCACCATCCTCACTTTTCCAGTTCTGCCTGTCTTCACTGTGCACACACCACTCTGCTTCTCTTTCTCTCCCATCTCTCGACCATTTACTCGTTCATCATAATGGTTGACAGACCTCTGGGTGTCCTGCACCCTACCCATGCCACAGTGGTGGGCAGGGGCACCAATTGTCATTGTTTCTAACAAGTAATTATTATAATCTGCTGCTAGGTTACTCGCTGGCTCCTGCTGCGTTGAGGTGAGGATGCATCTCAGTGGCGAGGACCTGCCTTTCCTTCTCTGACAGGGGTCAGAATCTGTGCTCTCTCCATAGTGTATGCAGTGGTGGACGCACTTGCTCTCTTTTTAGTGTATAGTGTGGTGGACGCACTTGCTGTCATTCCTCTCTGACCCTTGCCTCTTCCAACTGCCCAGACTACAGGCATAACACAAAGACAAACGCTGTAAATGGAGAGCCACTAGGAGCCTACTTAACACAAAGACAAACGTTGTAAATGGAGAGCCACTAGGAGCCTACTTAACACAAAGACAAACGTTGTAAATGGAGAGCCACTAGGAGCCTACTTTTGGGGGACAAATAAGCCAACTGGAAGGGAGGATGTTTGACATCACTCCAAAGTATATTTCTCCACCAAGCCACCAAAGTGTCTTATGTCCTCGGGAACAGGGTGTCCCCTTTTCATTTGTGGTGGCCATGAAAGAGTGATAACAACAGCTATGTGTTCTTTTCCTTTTTATTTACTTATTTTTGTATTTGCTGTTTGTGCATGTGTGACTATGTTTGTCTGTCTGTGCTCTTCTTGACCAGTAAACTCTAGAAAGGTTTTCCTAAGATCTCTCTCTCTCTCTCTCTCTCTCTCTCTCTCTCTCTCTCTCCATAACCCAGGTCCTGACATTACTTACATTGCGCTATAGCTCTCTGTAACTGATTGTGCCATAACAACTACATGGGTGCTGGTATACAGCATATATATACTCAACATATATACTCAACAGATGAGCATGCTGGTATGCAGGTAAATGAGTAGGTGGCATGTAGTGCTATTATCTCACACCTGAATGGGAAAACACTGGACACGGTGGCGCCCGCCCATTGTACCTGAAACTGAGAGGTAGGTGCTGAAGGATCATCATCCATTTATTGCACCTTGACCTTGTAGCAGAGACATGATGTGCAGGGCCATGGTTGAGCAGGACTACTTAGACAAGCATAGCTCTCACCTTCCAGCCAACCTTTGTCTGTTGGGTTGTGGAGGGGAAGAGGGCCTCCATACTGCCTTCCAGACTCGTAGCTTTTGGGGGGAGAATCCTATGCTTAAGTTCATTTTGACTTATTTGCTCTTTTACTTCAGTTTTAAACCGGATGTAACTGAATTTTATCTGGAATTCAGCAAGCCCTACTGATTGTCCTGCCTCTGTTACCTTCAGGACACATTATGTCACCACCTGGCCCAGGACTTCTTCCTGAGCACTGAGCAAGCCTTGAAAGAAAGTGGCCTCTCTTAAGTCTTTTAAGTTTATTATTATTACAACACATTACCAATCACCAAGCATTATATTTTTAGCATTTACATTAATTCTGGGAGCTATTGCGGGGAGAGGAAAGAGGCCTAATAAGATCTCTTGGCCTTCTTCCTGGTGCGGTCATAAATCTCCCTGTTCTGCTTTTTACCATCCTCTTGGCCTCTTAGCTCCTCCCCTCCAAGATCTGCATGCAGTGATTCTTCCAGGTTTTCACTTACTTACTTATTTCTGTGTAATGCGTTCGTTTATACAAGAGAGGGTCCCTATCTACTCCTGCTAGGCATTGAACCAGCCATCTGAAGCACAATTTGTAGTTATTACATACAGCGGCCACTAGATGGCACAAGCTCCCTTTAATATGGGATGGAGTGTGCTGGAGCATTCACCCATCTTTTTCTCTCCTCCCCTTGTCCCCTCTTGTTGATTCTTTGGATTCTCAGTTTTTCTTTACCCTTTATTCTTTCTGTGAATTTTAGACAAGCCTGCTCCACAGAGAGTCTCCATCCCCAAAGACAATGTGAGAAACTGAGCAACACAATGTGTGCCTGATATTTCCCAATGTCACTGACCTTTGAAGGAAAATGATTTTACTCCATTCTGATTGGTGGGTTTCTGTGGAGCACGAGGACCGTGCCCCAAGAGGAACTGGTGGAACTGGCGAGGTAGAGCATATTCAAACCCCCAGAAATCTCAGAACTTGAGGCTAGCAGGAGTGGAACTGGCTTCCTCCAGGTTTCTCTGCCTGCCTTGGAGGTGTAACCAGGCAACCCTCAACCACGTGGTCACAGGGAGTCGGGTACTTACCAAGCACCTGGAATGCCTCTCCATGCTAATGAGGCATCTTAGCCTTCAGCCAGTGATCTTTTTCTTCCCTAGATAGTCTCACACCCTTCCCCTAAACTATACAAACCCACCCCAAATAAAGGAATATAAACAAGCTAAGATCATCCCAGAAAGTGGCTTCATTAAAGATTGTCAGAGAAGGCCTTTGCCTGAAAGGACCACAACACAGAGAAGGACTCCCCCTCTGCTGCCCCCTCCCACCCCCACCTCATTCCCCACCCTTCATTCCCTCATCCCTTATCTTACCCCACCCTCCTATCCCTCTCCACCCCCGACATCCACGCCCCCAACCTCCCCTACTCTGGACCTCGATCCCAACTGGACCAGTATCCTGCCTGTCCAAGACTCTGCTTCACCCCATCCTGCCCTGATTGGCAGTGGTGTCTGATATCTTGGAGGGAAGAGATGGCCTGTGGATCCCACCTCTTCCAGACTTCACCCAGTCCTCTCCGAGCAGGTGTATCAGGGACATCCAGATACCCTGACATTCTGGAAGAAGCATTCCAGTACATCATCCTGTAGTCTTTCCCCTCACACCAACAGCATTTATTTATTTGTTGAATATTTATGTATTTACTCATTTATTTATTTAGAGGTGCACATATCTGTGCATGTGAAAATAGAGAGAGATGGAGTCAGAAACAGACATACAGAGGCAGAGACAGAGAGACTTTGAAGGCCAGAAGGTGTTGGATCCACTGGAGCTGGAATTACAGAAATTTAAAGGAGAGAACCAACGAACAGTTTGCCCTCTGACCTCCAAATACTCACTATGACATCCTTGCTGCTCATCTCTCCACTAAATAAGCAAGTAAATCAATGGGTCCTGCACACATGGCTTCCACCCCCAGCCACACAAAATAAAACATTAAAAACTGGCTGGCTTTTGTCACAAGTCAGAAGAATCACAGTGAGGGCCAGGTTGAGAAAAGAGGCTAGCAAGAGCGGGCCAAGTTCCATTTCTACAGAATTAAATCCTCACTGTTCCACTTCACAGTCCAATCTGCCCTGTGCCAAAGACTGTAGTACTGGCAAAAGTGTCCAGACAGACTAAAGGCATCTCCAAGCAGTGACAGAAATGTAGGGAGATTTTTGTTGTTGTTCTTTGTGTTTGCTATGTAGACCAGCCTGACTTTGATCTTGCCTATCCCCTGGTGTGTGCCTCATGAGTGCCAAGATTAAAAGCATAGGCCACCACACCCAGTTTAGTATGTGTTTCTTATATTAAATATTCAACATCATTCAATAAACATGTAGAAGGTGCCCGGCATCTTATTTTATAAAATACATAAGAATAAATTTAATTTTATGTCAAAAAACTCATGCTATAGAATGACTTTGAAAAAAAATCCAGTTTCATGGATCTAAAGAGATGGATCAGGAATTAAGAGTAAGCACTAGCTGCCCTCCCAGAGGATGTAGGCTCAGTGCTCACTCCTAAGGGGCAGCCGACAGCAATCTGTAACTCGAAGACCAGCACAAACACTCAGGACAAACCTAGCCATCCCTTTATACCTAAGCCTAACTAGAAAACCAACCTTGGAAATACGACCAATGCTCTCCTTAACCCTATTTACAACCAAAACCTTAGTCACTAGCCCTAACACTAACCCTAATCCTAATCCTAACCCCGTCTAACCCTATCCTTGACCCAAATCCTTCATTAATCACAATCAGACACTAGTCAACACTCAAAACATAAACTGAAATCTATCCCTAACAATAAAACTAGGTCTGAAACCAATCATAATACAATTTCTTTTTTTTAATTTTTAATATTTTTTATTACGTATTTTCCTCAATTACATTTCCAATGCTATCCCAAAAGTCCCCCATACCCCCCCCCCACTTCCCTACCCACCCATTCCCATTCTTTTGGCCCTGGCATTCCCCTATATTGGGGCATATAAAGTTTGCAAGTCCAATGGGCCTCTCTTTCCAGTGATGGCCGACTAGGCCATCTTTCCATACATATGCAGCTAGAGACAAGAGCTCCAGGGTACTGGTTAGTTCATCATGTTGTTCCAACTATAGGGTTGCAGATCCCTTTAGCTCCTTGGGTACTTTCTCTAGCTTCTCCATTGGTTGCCCTGTGATACATCCAATAGCTGACTGTGAGCATCCACTTCTGTGTTTGCTAGGCACCGGCATAGTCTCACAAGAGACAGCTATATTTGGGTCCTTTCAGCAAAATCTTGCTAGTGTATGCAATGGTGTCAGCGTTTGGAAGCTGATTATGGGATGGATCCCTGGATATGGCAGTCTCTAGATGGTCCATCCTTTCATCACAGCTCCAAACTTTGTCTCTGTAACTCCTTCCATGGGTGTTTTGTTCCCAATTCTAAGAAGGGGCATAGTGTCCACACTTTGGTCTTCATTCTTCTTGAGTTTCATGCGTTTAGCAAATTGTATCTTATATCTTGGGTATCCTAAGTTTTGGGCTAATATCCACTTATCAGTGAATACATATTGTGTGAGTTCCTTTGTGATTGTGTTACCTCACTCAAGATGATGCCCTCCAGGTCCATCCATTTGGCTAGGAATTTCATAAATTCATTCTTTTTAATAGCTGAGTAGTACTCCATTGTGTAAATGTACCATAATTTCTGTATCCATTCTTCGGTTGAGGGGCATCTGGGTTCTTTCCAGCTTCTGGCTATTATAAATAGGGCTGCTATGAACATAGTGGAGCATGTGTCCTTCTTACCGGTTGGGACATCTTCTGGATATATGCCCAGGAGAGGTATTGCTGGATCCTCCGGTAGTACTATGTCCAATTTTCTGAGGAACCGCCAGACTGATTTCCAGAGTGGTTGTACAAGCTTGCAATCCCACCAACAATGGAGGAGTGTTCCTCTTTCTCCACATCCTCGCCAGCATCTGCTGTCACCTGAATTTTTGATCTTAGCCATTCTGACTGGTGTGAGGTGGAATCTCAGGGTTGTTTTGATTTGCATTTCCCTGATGATTAAGGATGTTGAACATTTTTTCAGGTGTTTCTCTGCCATTCGGTATTCCTCAGGTGAGAATTTTTTGTTCAGTTCTGAGCCCCATTTTTTCATGGGGTTATTTGATTTTCTGGAGTCCACCTTCTTGAGTTCCTTATATATATATTGGATATTAGTCCCTTATCTGATTTAGGATAGGTGAAGATCCTTTCCCAATCTGTTGGTGGTTTTTTTGTCTTATTGATGGTGTCTTTTGCCTTGCAGAAGCTTTGCAGTTTCATGAGGTCCCACTTGTCAATTCTCGATCTTACAGCACAAGCCATTGCTGTTCTATTCAAGAATTTTTCCCCTGTGCCCATATCTTCAAGGCTTTTCCCCACTTTCTCCTCTATAAGTTTCAGTGTCTCTGGTTTTATGTGAAGTTCCTTGATCCACTTAGACTTGACCTTAGTACAAGGAGATAGGAATGGATCGATACACATTCTTCTACATGATAACAACCAGTTGTGCCAGCACCATTTGTTGAAAATGCTGTCTTTCTTCCACTGGACGGTTTTAGCTCCTTTGTCAAAGATCAAGTGACCGTAGGTGTGTGGGTTCATTTCTGGGTCTTCAATTCTATTCCATTGGTCTACTTGTCTGTCACTATACCAGTACCACACAGTTTTTATCACAATTGCTGTGTAGTAAAGCTTTAGGTCCGGCATGGTGTTTCAACCAGAGGTTCTTTTAGTTCTTTATGTGGTTTTCTTGAGAAGAGTTTTTGCTATCCTAGGTTTTTTGTTATTCCAGATGAATTTGCAGATTGCACTTTCTAATTCATTGAAGAATTGAGTTGGAATTTTGATGGGGATTTCATTGAACCTGTAGATTGCTTTTGGCAAGATAGCCATTTTTACAATGTTGATCCTGCCAATCCATGAGCATGGGAGATCTTTCCATCTTCTGAGATCTTCTATAATTTCTTTCTTCAGAGACTTGAAGTTTTTATTATACAGATCTTTCACTTCCTTAGTTAGAGTCACGCCAAGATATTTTATGTTATTTGTGACTATTGAGAAGGGTGTTGTTTCCCTAATTTCTTTCTCAGCCTGTTTATTCTTTGTGTAGAGAAAGGCCATTGATTTGTTTGAGTTAATTTTATATCCAGCTACTTCACGGAAGCTGTTTATCAGGTTTAGGAGTTCTCTGGTGGAATTTTTAGGGTCACTTATATATACTATCATATCATCTGCGAAAAGTGATATTTTGACTTCATCTTTTCCAATTTGCATCCCTTTGATCTCCTTTTGTTGTCGAATTGCTCTGGCTAGGACTTCAAGTACAATGTTGAATAGGTATGGAGAAAGTGGACAGCCTTGTCTAGTCCCTGATTTTAGAGGGATTGCTTCAAGCTTCTCACCATTTACTTTGATGTGGGCTACTGGTTTGCTGTAGATTGCTTTTATCATGTTTAGGTATGGGCCTTGAATTCCTGATCTTTCCAAGACTTTTATCATGAATGGGTGTTGGATCTTGTCAAATGCTTTTTCTGCATCTAACGAGATGATCATGTGGTTTTTGTCTTTGAGTTTGTTTATATACTGGATTACGTTGATGGATTTCCATATATTGAACCATCCCTGCATCCCTGGGATGAAACCTACTTGGTCAGGATGGATGATTGTTTTGATGTGTTCTTGGATTCGGTTAGCAAGAACTTTATTGAGGATTTTTTTTTTTTTTTTTTTTTTGGTTTTTCGAGACAGGGTTTCTCTGTGTAGCCTTGGCTGTCCTGGAACTCACTCTGTAGAGTAGGCTGGCCTCGAACTCAGAAATCCGTCTGCCTCTGCCTCCCGAGTGCCGGGATTAAAGGTGTGCGCCACCACGCCCGGCTTATTGAGGATTTTTGCATCAATATTCATACGGGATATTGGTCTGAAGTTTTCTATCTTTGTTGGGTCTTTTTGTGGTTTAGGTATCAGAGTAATTGTGGCTTCATAGAATGAGTTGGGTAGAGTACCTTCTGTTTCTATTTTGTGGAATAGTTTGTGAAGAACTGGGATTAGATCTTCTTTGAAGGTCTGATAGAACTCTGCACTAAACCCATCTGGTCCTGGGCTTTTTTTGGTTGGGAAACTATTAATGACTGCTTCTATTTCTTTGGGGGATATAGGACTGTTTAGATCATTAACCTGATCTTGATTCAACTTTGGTATCTGGTATCTGTCTAGAAACTTCTCCATTTCATCCAGGTTCTCTAGTTTTGTTGAGTATAACCTTTTGTAGAAGGATCTGATGGTGTTTTGGATGTCTTCAGGATCTGTTGTTATGTCTCCTTTTTCATTTCTGATTTTGTTAATTAGAATGCTTTCCCTGTGCCCTCTAGTGAGTCTGGCTAAGGGTTTATCTATCTTGTTGATTTTCTCAAAGAACCAGCTCCTTGATTGGTTGATTCTTTGAATAGTTCTTCTTGTTTCCACTTGGTTGATTTTGCCCCTGAGTTTGATTATTTCCTGCCATCTATTCCTCTTGGGTGAATTTGCTTCCTTTTGTTCTAGTGCTTTTAGGTGTGTTGTCAAGCTGCTAATGTGTGCTCTCTCTAGTTTCTTTTTGGAGGCACTCAGAGCTATGAGTTTTCCTCTTAGAAATGCCTTCATTGCGTCCCATAAGTTTGGGTATGTTGTGGCTTCATTTTCATTGAACTCTAAAAAGTCCTTAATTTCTTTCTTTATTCCTTCCTTGACCAAGGTATCATTGAGAAGAGTGTTGTTCAGTTTCCACGTGAATGTTGGCTTTCCATTAGTTATTTTGTTATTGAAGATCAGCCTTAGTCCATGGTGATCTGATAGGATGCATGGGACAATTTCAATATTTTTGTATCTGTTGAGGCCTGTTTTGTGACCAATTATGTGGTCAATTATGGAGATGGTACCATGAGGTGCTGAGAAGAAGGTATATCCTTTTGTTTTAGGATAGAATGTTCTGTAGATATCTGCCAGATCCATTTGATTCATAACTTCTGTTAGTTTCACTGTGTCCCTGTTTAGTTTCTGTTTCCATGATCTGTCCATTGGTGAAAGTGGTGTGTTGAAGTCTCCCACTATTATTGTATGAGGTGCAATGTGTGCTTTGAGATTTACTAAAGTATCTTTAATGAATGTGGCTGCTTTTGTATTTGGAGCGTAGATATTCAGAATTGATAGTTCCTCTTGGAGGATTTTACCTTTGATGAGTATGAAGTGCCCCTCCCTGTCTTTTTTGATGACTTTGGGTTGGAAGTCAATCTTATCAGATATTAGAATGGCTACTCCAGCTTGTTTCTTCATACCATTTGCTTGGAAAATTGTTTTCCAGCCTTTCATTCTGAGGTAGTGTCTATCTTTTTCTCTGAGATGAATTTCCTGTAAGCAGCAAAATGTTGGGTCTTGTTTGTGTAGCCAGTTTGTTAGTCTATGTCTTTTTATTGGGGAGTTGAGTCCATTGATATTAAGAGATATTAAGGAAAAGTAATTGTTGTTTCCTGTTATTTTTGTTGTTAAAGTTGGCATTCTGTTCTTGTGGCTGTCTTCTTTTAGGTTTGTTGAGGGATTACCTTTTTGTTTTTTCTAGAGCTTGGTTCCCGTCCTTGTATTGGTTTTTTTCTGTTATTATCCTTTGAAGGGCTGGATTGGTGGAGAGACAATGTGTGAATTTGGTTTTGTCGTGGAATACTTTGGTTTCTCCATCTATGTTAATTGAGAGTTTGGCTGGGTATAGTAGCCTGGGATGGAATTTGTGTTCTTTTAGTGTCTGTATAACATCTGTCCAGGATCTTCTGGCTTTCATAGTCTCTGGTGAAAAATCTGGTGTAATTCTGATAGGCTTGCCTTTATATGTTACTTGGCCTTTTTCTCTTACTGCTTTTAGTATTCTATCTTTATTTAGTGCATTTGTTGTTCTGATTATTATGTGTCAGGAGGAATTTCTTTTCTGGTCCAGTCTATTTGGAGTTCTGTAGGCTTCTTGTATGTTCATGGGCATCTCTTTCTTTAGATTTGGGAAGTTTTCTTCTATAATTTTGTTGAAGATGTTTGCTGGTCATTTGAGTTGAAAATCTTCATTCTCATCCACTCCTGTTATCCATAGGTTTGGTCTTCTCATTGTGTCCTGGATTTCCTGGATGTTTTGAGTTAGGATCTTTTTGCATTTTCCATTTTCTTTGATTGTTGTGCCGATGTTCTCTATGGAATCTTCTGCGCCTGAGATTCTCTCTTCCATCTCTTGTATTCTGTTGCTGATACTTGCATCTATGGTTCCTGATTTCTTTCCTAGGGTTTCTATTTCCAGCGTTGCCTCATTTTGGGTTTTTTTTATTATGTCTACTTCCCTTTTTAGGTCTGGGATGGTTTTATTCAATTCCATCACCTGTTTGTTGTGTTTTCCTGCAATTCTTTAAGGGATTTTTGTGTTTCCGCTTTAATGTCTTCTACTTGTTTAGCAGTGTTCTCCTGTATTTCTTTAAGTGAGTTATTTAAGTCCTTCTTGATGTCCTCTACCATCATCATGAGATATGCTTTTAAATCCAGGTCTAGCTTTTCAGGTGTGTTGGGGTGCCCTGGACTGGGCGAAGTGGGAGTGCTGGGTTCTGATGATGGTGAGTGATCTTGCTTTCTGTTAGTAAGATTCTTTCGTTTACCTTTCGCCATCTGGTAATCTCTGGAGTTGTTATAGATGTCTCTGTTTAGAGATTGTTCTTCTGGTGATTCTGATTACCGTCTATCAGCAGACCTGGGAGACAGGCTCTCTCCTCTGAATTTCAGTGGTTAGAGCACTCTCTGCTGACAAGTTCTCCTCTTACAGGGAAGGTGCACAAATATCTGGTGTTTGGACCTCCTCCTGGTCGAAGAAGAAGGCCCAAAACAGGACCTTTCCCAGATGCTGTGTTGCTTTGGCAGGTCACAGAAGCTGTCAGCTTCTGTGGTGCACACTCTCACCTGTGCAGACTAAGTTTCTAAGTTCGGCGGAGTCCCGGAACCAAGATGGAGCTCCCTGCTCTTGAGGCAGAGGGCTCCCGTGCAGGGCGGGACTACTGTTCTCCGGCTGGGAGGGTGCCGGATGTCTGCGGCCCCAAAAGGGTGCTGCCTCAGCGGCTCTGTGGCTCCCGCCTGTCCCAGAAGCTGTTTGCCTCTGTGGTGCACACTTTCACCTGTGCAGACTAAGTTCCTAAGTTCGGAGGAGTCCTGGAACCAAGATGGCGCTCCCTTCTCCTGAGGCAGAGGCCATAATACAATTTCTAACATTAGCTGTAGCCCTACCCTAAAGCTCACTGGACACTATTTCTAGTTCTAGCTCTGAAACTAATCATAATTCTAAATCTTACTGTAGCCACACATAGCTCTATTTGTAAGCTTACATCTAACCTGAAACCTAATTATAGCTCTAACCTTACCTTAAGCCTACAGCTAGCTGTAACTGAGCTCAAATGCTTACCCTAAAGTTGGAGTTACAGTTAATCACAACCCTAACATAAGGTCTAAACGTTACCATAGTCTAACTTAGCCTTAAATGAAGGGTTACTTACCTATCAGTCTCATACCTAACCATAAACTTAATACTCATTCTAACATTAATATTGGAAATGAATACAAACTGCCTCTAGTCCTAACCCTAAACCCAACCATGACCTTAATGAGACCCTAGAAAAAACCTTGACCCTATATTTAGCCTATATATTAAGGTTATATCTGAAAATAACCATAAACCAATTTCTTACATTAGTTTTACCCCTTACCCTAATGCTATACTAAGCTCTACCCCTACCCTGAGTCCTAAGACAAATCCTAGCTCTGCCATGACCATAAATCAAGCATAAATATAACCCTCACATACCTATATCTATAGGTATAGACCTAACCCTATTCCTAATCATTGCTCTAAACTTACTGTAACCTTACAAGCAAAACTTAACTACCATAACCCCATCACTGATCATAACCATAAACCTAGCACAAACAATAGCCACACCATGAACTTAGCTCTAACCCTGTGTATAACTTAACCAGAAAAACTAAGCAAAGCTCTAAACTAACCCCAATATTGTCTCTAACCCCAGTCTTAAGCATAAAATTAACCCTCAACGTAGTCCTAATTCCTTCCTAAGCCTGAACAATGAACCTTAACCCTCACCCTAAAATAGCTCGTGCTTTAGACCTAACTCCAGTAGTAACCCAACACTATCTCTAATCCCAGACACAACTTGAACCAAACCCTAGATGGCACCATACACTTCCAAACCCAAATATATAAATGGCTCTAAACAAAATTCTAACCTTAAATCCTGGAGGAGCTTTTAGGCCCAGGACTTCTTTTTAATCACCCAAACTGGATATTCCAGGGGCTTCTAGAGGGACAAATGTGTCCCATGTCTAACTGGTGTTTAACAAATTGTTCTAAAATTGTTAATATCTCCGTGTTTAAAGGCCATTCTTATAGTCACATAGGATCTTTTGTGACTTGTTAATAAGGTATTCAACAGTGACCCTTGGACTTGGGGGTTCTTTAGATCTTGATATTTTTAGTAATCTTCTATTTGGAGGCATTCTCCCTCTTCTCCACTAGCAAGGACCACATTTAAATCTTCTAAGAAAGTGCTTGCTAACAGGAGCCTGATATAGCTGTCTCCTGAGAGGCTCTGCCAGTGCCGGACAAATACAGAGGTGAATGTTCTCAGCCAACCATTGGACTAGCACAGGGTCCCCAGTGGAAGAGGTAGAGAAAGGACCCAAGGAGCTGAAGGGGTTTGCAGCCCCCTAGGAGGAGCGACAATATGAACTAACCAGTATCCCCAGAGCTCCCAGGGACTAAACCACCAACCAAAGAAAACACATGGAGGGATCCATGACACCAGCTACATATGTAGAAGAGGATATAGCCTTGCCAAACATCAATGGAAGGAGAGGCCCTTGGTCTTGTGAAGGCTCGATGCCCCAGTGTAGGGGAATGCCAGGACAGAGAAGCAGGAGTGGGTAGGTTAGTGAGCGGGGGTGGGGTGGGGTGGGGTGGGAGAGTGGATAGAGGGTTTTTCGAAGGGGAAACCAGGAAAGGGGATAACATTTGAAATGTAAATAAAGAAATATCTAAGAAAAAAGAAAAAAGAAAAAAAAAGAAAGAAAGAAATTTCTACACAGCAAGTGAGTGGCCATATTGGCCACTAGGGGTCTAATGGTCTAATGGTCCTGTTTGTTCCATCTGGCCCTGTCCAAAAGATTTGGGTAATGAATGCTCGGAAGAGACCACCTACCCCCATCAGTTGAGGTCCTGGTTCAATGTGGAGGATTTTGGATGATCTTATCTGTACCTATGTCCATTACCCATTTAAAACTTGTATTCTCAAATTTTATTGAAAGTTTAAGGTGAGATTTCCCCAGTATGTTAATTACCTGGTGGTCATGTGGGTTTTCCTCTGACTGATGGGTCTGAGGGTTGCCCCACAAGGAGTTTGACAGTGGCAGAGGTTTGCTGTCTTTGTCATATCTGAATTTTTAGTCCTTTTTTTCCAACGAAAGCCTTTCTTGCAGAGGGTACAACTGGGTTTAGGAGGTTTAAGGGCAGTCAGGTCATTTCTTAAGCAGTCTTCTTTTTAGTGTCCAGTCTCTCCACATTTAAAATGTTTTGAGTTAGATTGTGTGACAGCCACAAAGGCTTGAGTGAGAGAGGATGCCTGAGATGAGGCAGACCCAGTGTCCTGGGTAGCCATGATCCCTTTGTCACAATGTTCACATTTTGTTCCTGGCATCCCTGTCTGTGTTCTAGGGTCACCCTTCCCAGATAAGGTTGTTTAGGAGCATTGCTTTGGCTGGCAGAGTCTGCTGTTTTTCTGTGTAAATTGGCTCAAATAGTGAGTATAAAATTCTGGAGAGTCTTGGCTGGTTTTTGTTTTAGGAAAGTCAATGAAGAGGTCTCTCCCGGCCCTGCAGACAAGGGAGTTAAGCCACCCCAGTGTGGAGTGCACATAAGCAAGCTAAGGTTCCTCAAAGCAGCCAGCAGGGAGTATGTCCTGCTGAATTCCTGTGGGGAAGTTACCCTGGTCTAACAGTTGGTCGTAGTTCCAGTTTATTAATTGAGTGGGGTGGTTTTGTCCTTGGCATGGTCCTATTTGCTGAGTATGTGACTCATTTTTTATTACTCTGCATCTGAAATTCATCTCTAAATGAGGATTCTCATTTTACAAACAGAAGAATAGGGAGGGTAGATTGGCATATAGTTCTCCAGTCCTGAAGAGTTAAGAGGTTGCTATTGAAACTTTATAAAATAGAGTTGGTCCAGGGGGCATAAATTCATCCTTGTGGATGGCGTGGTGTGACTCTTTTAAGTCTGTTGCCAAGAGGGGATATACCAAGCCAGTAGATATTGTCTTGATGTATGTATGTTAATGGGAACGGTCCTTATGGGTGGTGATTCTGGATCCCTGGGCCACTGTGGCTGAGGTGACTGGGGATAATTCTTCATAGCATCTCTAAGGTTACAAAGCTGCTCAATGCTGTGTTCAGGGGTGGGGGAGGGATCATTTGGGTGTTTTTAGGAACCTTGGTTTTAACTTCTGGGTCTTTGTAGCTGATGAGGACTCAGAGAGTTCTGGAAGAGGGGATAAAGAGAGAGGAGTTCTCTGGGTTGGGGAGTAACTTCTGTCTGATTATATCAATTTCGTTTTCTAGAGCAGCTAAGTCAGCTCAGAGTCATCTTCCTCATTAGAGTCTTCCCCTTTGTCCTCCTGTGTTTTTTCCTCTAATGGGTCATCCTTAAGCTTGGGGGGTTTTCCTATGCATTGCTATGGTAACTATCATGGGGAGGAAGGAGAGGGGCAAAAGATAGCCTTCCTGGACTTCCTTTTTATTAGCCAGGTAGGCAACCCAGGTCTAGATATCAGGGTTGGAAATATTCACCAACAGGACCCATGGTGTGAATTAAACTACCTCCTTCCAAAATTCTAAGCCCTCCTTTTGGGAGATTTTTAAGGATTTGAATTAAGTAAGGCTCTGAGAGAATGAACTTGGAAATCCCTCTAAGGTGATGTGCACAGCCAGCTCTTCCAGAAAGCCCCTGGGTCTTGCCTCACCACATGTCTTTCTTCAGCATGTACGTCTGTCTTAGCAAAACTCCACATGAGTCTGTCTCAGCTGACATCACTCTGCCAACTGGCCAGAGTCCACAGAAGTGGCAAGCAGCCGCAGCACACCACCAGAAGTTAGTTTGGTGCATTTCTCCCTATGGAGTCCCAACAAGTGGAGCTCAACTATACAGGCAGACCAATACATGTGCGTCATTAGCAAAGAGTCCTTCATCACTGTCCTTTCACGAGCTTGCTTAGTGAAACATCCTTTCACCTGTGTCTGCTTCGGCGAAATGCTCCTTCTCATGTCTGGTTTACCAAAACACCTTGCACTTGTGTCCACTCCAGGAAAACACTCCTCCATGTGTTTGTCCCAGCAAAATACCATCTGACACAACTGACTTTCCCAAGAACACTTTACTTTCCACCTCATATCTCCCTTTCTAATTAAGAATTTTCCTTTTCTCTAACATTAGCAATCTATACAAGATAAAAGTAATTATAAGAATCGGCACATTTCCAATAAATGGCTTATGTACAATATAGTCAAACAACAGTCTAACAAAGCAACCTTAGATTTCTGTCAACATACAACAATTAAGCAAAAAACCTTACATTCCTATCAATATAGAATATAATTAAACAAAAACCTCAAATTTCTATTAATATACGATGATTAAGAACCTTAAATTAGGGCTGGTGAGATGGCTCAGTAGGTAAGAGAACTGACTGTTCTTTCGAAGGTCCTGAGTTCAAATCCCAGCAGCCACATGGTGGCTCACAACCACCCGTAATGAGATCTGACACCCTCTTTTGATGTGTCTGAACACAGCTACAGTGTACTTATTTTAAAAAGAAAAAAAAGAAGAACCTTAAATTACTATTAACATACAATAATTCAAACATAACAACGTACCATCCTAGATGATGAGAAACATAACACATCAAGTAACCAAAACTGCCCACCCCAATTTAAGGCGTTGGGACAACGGTCTTCTTTTCCTGCTGAACTGGGGTGAAGAATTCTTATTTCAGGGCCCCAAGGGGAAAAATGGTTAGTCTGAAGCTAGCTGTAGCATTTATTGCTCAGTGTCTGTGTTTACCCGGTCTCTGTATTGTCTATCCAGTCCATGTATTGTCCAGTCTCTATGTTTATCTAGTCTTTATGTGACTGATCACTTGGGCTAGCCCTTTTAAATTTGAATTGTATGATTTTTTTTTTAAATTAGTAACTGAGACAGTGTGTGAGTCATCTGGGCTATTTGCTTTGTGAAGACAGCCATGTCTCAGGTGATAGGAGGTTTTCCTGGTTAGGTATGATGTTTATAAGTTTTGTTGGTAACTGTACTTTTTCATTCCCCATAGATACATAAACATGATTATGTCCTCATCCTAAAACTATTGTAGGTTTACACTCTAATATCAACATATCCTTATAATATACTGGCTGGCCTAGTGCCTCCGTTTTTTTTCGATAACCCCGTGTCTCTCAGCTGCTGTTGTTCCTTTCTCACCAACATTAAGAAAAATGAGAGTTAACAAAGCTTTATTTAGTCTGTGCTGGGGGAGGGTTTACTCCCCGTCTTTGTTTAATAGGCACCTCTTTTAAAGTATGGCTCTTTCTATGACTGCTTGTCCTGTGACGTTGTGTGTATGCCAGCAACATGTTTTATATTATAATATGCAAAGAATTGCTTCATCTTATTGGATACATATACAGGAACACTGTCAGTTGCAATATGTGCAGGTATCCCCATAATTGCCACTATTTCCAGTAAATATTTAATTACACAATCAGTCTTTTCAGAACTTAAAGCAGTTGCCCACAGAAACCCTGAGTACGTGTTGATAGTATTGTGTGTATACTCTTGTTTTGCAAATTCTGCAAAATGATAAACATCCACCTGCCAGATGTCATTTCCTTTGGTGCCTCCAGGGTTACTACCAGCAGGTTACAGAGTCTGGTTGTATAGGGAACACGTAGGACATTTTTTATTATTTCTTGTTGCCAAGTGATAGAATTTTTTTTTAAAAAAAAAAACCTCATTAATAGGATGTATCTCATGAAATGTTGTGGTTTCTAACACATTTCCTGTCCGTAATTGGTCAATGTCCTCATTTCCTTGAGCTAATGGACCAGGCACACCTGTATGAGGCTGATGAAAACATAACAAATGGTCTCTACTGCTGATGGCCTGTTGTAATTGTGTAAACAACAATCTTAATTCTGAGTTATCAGGCACAAATTCAGCAGTCTCTATATGCAAAATGACTCTTCCTACGTATAAAGAACCAGGAATTGAGAGGTTCAGGATAATCTCATGATACCATAAGGATTACATACAATTCTGACTTTTGAACCAATGTATATTGGACTTGTGACCACCTTTTAAAATCTGACTTATAACCTGCCATTCCCATCTTGTTTGCATCAGTATAAAATGTTGTTGCCTCTGGAGTTGGTGTTCTCTTTACTATACGTGGAAGAATCCAATTAGTTCTGTATACATCTGCTTTTGGGGTATTTGTTATTAATTTCATACAAGAAGTTACTACAAGCTTTTTGCCAATCCTCATTAATCAATCATACTGAAAAAAAATTTCAGCATTTGTAAGAGGTACAACTATTTCAGCTGGATTTGTTCTTGCTAACAGATGTAGTCTTATTCTACCTTTTATAATTAATTCAGAAACTTTTCTATATATGTCTCCAGTTTTTTCTTTGTTCTGCAAGAGTTAACTCTTTTTCTGCTTCAATTGTTAGGCATCTTGGACTGTTTAAAATTGAATATCCTTGCAATGTTTGAAACAAATTACTTGACTCATATGCACTTAATCCAATTGAAGACCTCAGCCAGTTAATAGCTCCCATTAAGTTTTGAACACTGTTATGAGTTGTCAGAATTCTTTGTGTTACCTTAAACATATTCTCTAAAACATCTTTGTCAGAATCAGCCAACAGAATGTCATCCATATAATGATAAATGACAGCTCAAAGAAACTTACAAATAATTTCTGATGGTTGTTGCACACAATACTGACATAAAGCTGGACTATTTAACATTCCCTGTGGGCAGTACCTTTCAGTGGTATCTCTTTAGTGTACGACTGTTATTCAAAGTAGGTACTAAAAAGCACACCTTTCCCTATCTTTCTCATGCAAGGGTATTAAGAAAAAAAATCTTTCAAATCAATTATTATTATAGGCCATGATTTGGTAACAAAGATGGTAAAGGAAGTTGTAAAGGACCATTGGTTTAATTACCTTATTAACTGCTCTTAAATCTGTTATTACCCTCCATTTACCTGACTTCTTTCTTTCTTTCTTTCTTTCTTTCTTTCTTTCTTTCTTTCTTTCTTTCTTTCTTTCCTTCTTTTCTTCCTTCTTTCCTTCTTTCCTTCTTTCCTTCTTTCCTTCTTTCCTTCTTTCCTTCCTTCCTTCCTTCCTTCCTTCCTTCCTTCCTTCCTTCCTTCCTTCCTTCCTTCCTCTCTCTCTCTCTCTCTCTCTCTCTCTCCCTCTCTCTCTCTCTTTCTTTCTTTCTTTCCTTGGTTTTTGAAGACAGGGTTTTTCTGTGTAGCCCTGGCTGTCCTGGAACTCACTCTGTAGAACAGGCTGGCCTCGAACTCAGAAATCCACCTGCCTCTGCCTCCCAAGTGCTGGGATTAAAGGCGTGTGCCACCACTACCCGGCTAATTTCTTTTTTACAATAATGACAGGGACATTTCATGGGCTGGTAGACTGAGCCTCAACTGTTATGTTGAGCCTCTAGCTGCTCTTGTACCAGTTATTCAAGTGTCTGTCATTTTTCTTTTGTTATGGGTCACTGCTCTTGCCAGAGAGGCTGGTTTGATAACCATTTTAGGGGCAAGGCTGTTGGTATGTCAGCAGTGGCCCCTTTTATGAATTTGGAAACTCAGTCCCTATGATGTCCTCTTTTTTGATCATGGGCACAGCTTGTGATTGTTCTCAATCATCTGTATCAATACCTTCCCCAGAAGCATCTACCATATCACCCCTAATTTTCTTTTATGCTTTCTTGGTAATTACAGACAAAATGTATGTGTACATCTCCTTTTTCACATATGCCATAATTTTTATTTCTTTCTTGCTATCCCCATCTACTATACCTGGATGCACAATAATCCTTGAGAAATTAATCTATTTCCTTCCAAGATTATTCCCCCTGTCCCTGAAGCTAAGGGACCATACACACAAGTGAGTAACTTGTAACATTCAACTCTTGGGGATAATGTAAGAGGGGTATCTATAGCTAGATCCAAAACCCTTCTCTTAATACTTTATCTAGCCACAACACTAAAACTACGTCCAAAAAAAAAACCTCCCAAAAATCATTTTCTAATGCTAATTGTACCCTTTTCCTTAATACTCCCCCACATTTCCCTACCCTGAGTCCTTGCTCCCTCATGTTTTCCCATCCCGAGTCCTTGCTCCCCCACATTTCCCTATCCTGAGCCCTTGCTCTCCCATGTTTACCTATTCTGAGTCCTATGCTCTGATCTTAACCATTACTCCAAACCTAAACATAACTCTCACAAAGCTATATTTGTAAGTTCAGATCCAATATTAATCTACATCTTAGATCTAACTTTACCCTAAGACAATACTCAACAGAACTGCAAATACTGGCACAATATAAACCCTTTTACTAGCACAAATCAAAACCCTAACCCCAAAGGTCACCAGAACCAGAACCTAAGCCTAACCCCATTGCATCCATAATCTTAATCACAATTCTAATCAAGCTATACTGTTGGGGCCAATGCAAGAAGAATGGCAAACAGCTTTAGAACTCATGGAGGGTGGCCCTCTGATTAACACAACTGTGATGGGTGTGCCTCAGAGAGGCAGAGCCCTGAGGGCTTAGTGTCCTGAAGACCTCTGCTGTCAGGGAGGATCTCTCTGTTGTTGCCCTTGTGTTCTTCACATCCTTCCTAATCTATGGGTTGTATGCAATCCCTAAGGGGGTTTCCAGCTCCTCACTGGACAGTGTCGTTGGCACTTATAATGACAGTGATTGATCTTTCTCAAGCACTGCTGCTGGAGCAGATTAATGATTCAACCATCACCCTTGGAAAGACGTAGAGATGTAGATGGTTAATAATGACTACCACCCTTAGAAAGAATTTAGAGATGTAGATTGATTGTATACTTAGGATGTTTTTGTTTGTGGCTTTGATGTAGAAAATCTTGGGGAAAAATTTTAAGTGCAGAAAGGCAAACTCTTGATAATTGAGCAAGGGATTTTTTTTTTTTTAAAGTCATGGAACAAGAACAATGGCAGCCCAACTAGTACTAGCTGTCATGCCTTTCTTACTAAAGCTGGGCTGGTGATCAAGGTAGTGATTTTTTTTTTTTTTTGTACTCATTTTGCCTTTGGCTTGCTGATATGATTTTAATAAAACATTGTTGGCGAGTGGGTGTGCACTCTGAGGATTTAAAGTAGAAATGACTGATTTTTTTTTATATAAAAGTTTAGACTTGTTTTTCTTTTAAGAATTTTTTATAAGATTACTTTTTAAGATAAATAATAAAATGATTGATCCTTTCTTTGTAACTGCAAATTGCAGCCTGCCAGGAAGAGAACTGCCTGAGAAGAATACTATGCTTGCTTACACTTGGCTAACCTATAACAAGTTGCTTAGACACAGACATATGTAGGTCCTTGAGAATGATGTGTTTTTTCTCCTGTAATATGTAAAACATTTAACCATGTGAGGGTGTCGGGGAATATGCTGGGTTTCCTTTTGTTTTGGTTCATTTTACATATACTCATTATAATCATTTACCTAAAGAAAGTCACAGTGTAACCACATTGTAATTTTTATACTGCTTGAGAGATTTTGCTGTGGGGAAAGAAAGTTTAGAGAACCTGAGAACCTGTTTGAACTATCAAAAAGATTCCTGTGTCTGTGTTTTCTACTGACTCCACTATTCTCCTTCAAACCCTGACATGTTGAAGCTGGCATTTGTCACTATACACTGAGCCTGTGCATTGACTCTAACTCTAAACTTAACACCAAACCTAATTTTTAACCTAGCCCTAACCTACTTCTGACCATAACATGACCCTAGGTCTAATCTTAAACCTAACACTACCTCTAACCATATAGTTAATTTCACTAGTAATCTAAACCTTAGTTCTCTCAGTAAATCAACCTTAGCTCAAATATTACATCCCTAGATCTAATCTAAATTGTAACAATACCTCCAGCCAGAACCCTAAAACTAAGATTAAGCCTAAACTTAACCCTAATACTAACATTAATTACAGCTCTTACACTAACTTGTATCAATCTCTAACCTAAGCCCATTCATAATCCTTACTCTGGTAATGCCACCGATCCAAACCCTAAGACTAAACCTACTTCTAAGACTAACCCCAGGAATAAAACTAAAACTATTCATGAACTAACCGTAACCCTAACCATAACCTAGTCAAAACCCTGACTCTAACTCTACATCTAGCCTATACATTAAAACTAGTTCTAAAATAAACCATAAATGGATCTCTAACACTAACTGTACTCCATACCCTAATGCTACACCAAGCTAATTCCCTAATGGACTTCTATCCTTGAAAGAGTTTCAGAAGGCCTTGAATCTAACCTATTAGAATTTATTACCACAATAAATCTGAGTGTTTGATTTATGAGGATTTAATAAAGAGGAATGGTAGACACTTATTTTTATAAACCAAGACATCATGTTTCATTTCCAAACCCCGCTGAGTCTTCCAAAACAATACATTTGTAATCAGCTAGAAGCTCACTTCCCTACAAGAGTCATTTTTAATGTGTAATTAGAATTTTGCTGCCTCAACTCTGTGGCCCAATGTTAGGATCATTTTGGCAGCCTATTGTGAACTCTATTTAGTACACATGCCTTTAAGTGTTTTGTTCCGGGGACCATTTACATTGATTTGTGTCCAGGTGCAGTTATCATGTTAGCCTAGCACAGTGTTTAAGTGACTGAAGCTCCGTGTACGGATTCAGTGATCTCATTATTGCCATCTTACTCAATTCAGCATCATCTGTACCCTTGATAACATTCTTACAATGCAAATGTCTTCCATTTTCAGCTGTCGTTTCATCAGTTGTACATCACAATATAGATTTGTGTGGCAGTAAAATGGCAGAGCTGAGAAGAGCTAAAATAGTTTATAAGCGTTGTCCCTTACTTTCAGAATGAACCTTGTGACAGAGGATTGAACTATTTTATTTTTATGTATGGCTATAAAAAGTACATTTCTTGAGGATCTTCTGTTGTAAAGAGTGTAATCAAGAGTCCCAGTTGATGTCTCTCTGAATCTACCACAGTAGTTTAAGGCCCTCTGTGCATATGCTCAAGAATGTCCACATTGTGAGCTATTATGGTGGGCACAAACATTTTCAAATATAGATGGATAAGAAGTGGCATTGTCAGTCTTGAGGTGCTGTGGATGGCTCATGACAGCCAACGGAGCAAGGTAATGAGCAACAATACACTTTACAGCTTCCTCCATGTGGGCAGAGTCATAAACTGAATGAGAATAAGGATCAATAGAAATGAGCACAAATTGTACTTCCCCAAAGGGGAGACATGAGTAACCTCTGTCTGCTAAAGAGTGTTGGGAAGTAATCGTCTGGGGTCAGCAATGCCGTCATGCCTGACAGACTGAAAAGGGACACTGTGGGTGCACTGCTTAACTATTTTCCCAGCTTGTTCTTGGGAAATAGCACATTCCTTTCAGGAAGAGGCAGTATTTTGATGTTACAGATCATGGCTCTCATAGGCTTTTATCAAGACAGATTGCAGAATAGCATAGAAGTGCATCATGCACCAGCTTGTGCAGTACCTTCAGCCAATAGCCTGGGGAGACTTGAGTGTGACTGAATATGGCCAACACAGTAAGGGCCCTGGTGGCAACACAAGAGTTCCTGGGTCCTATGGGAAAGATGCAGTAACTCTTTCCTTTCTTCCTTTCTTCTTTCCTCCCTCCCTCCCTCCCTTCCTTCCTTCCTTCCTTCCTTGTTCTTTCTTTCTTTCTTTCTTTCTTTCTTTCTTTCTTTCTTTCTTTCTTTCTTTCTTTCTTTCTTTCTTTCTTCCTTCCTTCCTTCCTTCCTTCCTTCCTTCCTTCCTTCCTTCCTTCCTTCCTCCTCCTCCTTCTCCTCCTCTTCTTCTTCCTCCTTTTTCCTTCTTCCTCCTCCTTTCTTTCTTCTCTCTTTTTCCTTCTTCTTTCTTGAGATAGGGTTTCTGAATCCCAGTCCCAGGCTCATCCTCCTCAGCCTGTGGACCCCCTTCATTCCTGAATCCATGAGGTTTCCAGTGGTGACTGGATGCCAGGGAGCTTGAGAACCCCAGCTTTGGCCTCAGCCTGTGCTGTTTCTCCCTTGGGCTGAGACTCCCTGCCCAGGCTGCATTCTCCCACCCTCTGAGCAGTGCATTGGAGCTTCCCATAAGCCCAGCACCCATTGGCAGCATAGGGTAAATGTAATCTAGCATCTCTCCTTTCACCTGCTCAAGTGGCGGTCCTACATCCCAGTGGCAAAGCAGAATGTGGGATCACACCTGGCGATGGTATAACTCTTGATCTGGGGTTCAACCAATATTGGCTGCCTCCGAGCTTGCTTTCCTCTGTTACATAGGAGCTGTCACTGTAAATATCAATGGGAAAGCAGACATCTCTAGAATCATGCTGACTGCTAAGAATTCTGCTTGTTGAGCTGAAGTGCAGAATGCATTGTACTTTAGAACTCAAGGAAGAGTGTGGGTAGCAATGTCATTGCCAGAGGTATCCATAAAGACAGCTTAGCCAAAGGAAGGGTTTGAGACTGTGTTACCTTGGCAAAAATAAACCAGTGAGTGGATGCAAAATGTAACATCCTGAATGGTGGAAAATGGGAGTCAGGCTGGGCAGGGTGACTAGCCAAAGAGCATTGCCAGGCAGTGGGCTGTTGGCAGAGCTGACGTTGTCGATCTCTTGAATATGGGATGATAATTACTTTTACCTTTTTACACAGCATTTCTATAGCACATTTGCACCCCCTTACCATAGTAAGGTTTAGAGTCCTGGAGGTAGATTGTTCCAAATACAACTATTCTAAAGTGCCCTACAGTTGTCAAATAGCCCGGTAGGGGTCACAGTAGCTTTTACTTTGGCTAAAGCCATCCGGGACCTCAGAAATGAGAGAGATCTGCATTTGTTTCTAAACATTGGAAAAGTGTAGAAAGTTTCTGGGTTGTAAGCTTCAGGGAGGGTCTGAGCCAATTATTATCTCCCAGCAGGATTTAGAATCACTAAGAGTTTTGAGACCATCTTTGCATATTTTTAGATTTTGAGGGCAGAAAGTATATCCTTCTATAATTATGCTTAGATGTTGGACTAGAGATGTTTTTGAACCTCTTTGCTTATTTGTTTCTGGAGTAATTTGAAGCCTATGGGCCTAAATGCTGTTTTGGAGATGGACAAAGACAGCTGCCATTTAGGAGTCAGGATGGTTGATTAGACTATCATCCATACAGTAATGATACAAGCCTTCGGGTTTTTGTCATACATGGGCTTCATAGACTCAACAGGTTCCTGATAGGATTGTTTTTCATACCCTGGAGAAGAACTCTCCATTGGAAGCAACGTGCAGGTAGACTGGATGAGAAAGGCCTGTGGGGATGAGCCATGAGCATATTTCCTTGTTTATTATTGGAGAATATCACTAGTTGAGCTACTTTTTTCTTTTTTTTTTAACCTCCTAGTTGAGCTATTTTTAATTTCTGTATAATATCCAACTAAGTTTGGGGCAACTGAGTCAAAACTTTATTATTTCCCCTGTATAATATTCATCTATTATGCCTAGGTAAATCTGTAGTCCTCATAGGGTCTGGTCACTCTTTCCTAAAATAAGTCCTACTGTGCCAGTGAGGATGGCTTGGAGTCCCATGCAGAGGTTAGTCTAAGACATGTGATGGAAATGAGGTCCAATCTTCCACTGCCCGAGGTTACCTGACAGAGCTGACTGATACTGTTCTTGGGTGGCTGAGAGTCATCTGTCAGCCTTCTTGGCTCACAGGCATTCACAAGGTGATAACCCTTGTAGTTTGATGGGGTTAGGGCAGGTTCTATTTCCCATTTCCCAACCCTGCCAGAGATTGCCCTGTATATTTGTCTGCCAATGGGATTGGTTAACCCAGTGGATTCTTCTCTCACATCGTGGGCATAAACATGGGGGCCATGATGATTATCCAGATGGTCCTGGGGCCTGCTTGTTCTTACTTTGTAAATCCTTGTGGTGGTAGTCACAAGCAAAAAAGTTTTCCCACATGTATAACAGGTGTCCCATCCCCCACAAGGCATGTGACTTCCTTAAGGCCTGCCATGAGAGCAACATCTGGAAGATGGCGAGGACCTATGTCTGTACATTGTCTAATCTTCCCTTATAAATTTAAATGCTCGTACAATTCCCCCAAGTGACTCTTTATATGTCGTGTGAGCATTTTAAAAAGCCAGCTGTTTTATGAGCACCTTCCCTGTCCCAGGACCATGTGTAAGGTGCCCTTGTAAGAGCTGGGCCACGAAGTCTAGGTAAAATTCTTCTGGACTCTGATGAACCTCAATTATTGACAAAGATTTTTGTCCCTTGCTGGGCAATTCTTCCCATGGTCTCGGGCTTGCAAAGGTTAATGTAATTCATTGATGGAGTGTTTGTAAGGTCCTTTGGTAATAGCAACTCTGTAGGCTAGATTATGTGTTCCTGGTCCTGACATAATTCTGTAACTCAGTCTAACTTATTACTGTTACTCATAACTAAATGAAAAGTAATGCCTTAGGTTTTACCCCCTCCAATCAGACATGAGCCAGGAATTGTCCCCAGGAGCACTCTGAGTAAGTTCTTAGGCATAAAGAGCAGTAGGCTCATAGGCTGTACAGGCTTGTTGGGTTTCATTTAAAGACTGAAAGGCACAGTCTCGTGATAGCACACCACCTAGTTTGGATTCTGTGGATCAGGTTGCTCAAACACAGAAGAGTAAGTAAAAGCATGAGTACCTTTCTGTAAGTCTTACCTTACATAAGCTTTGCTGTGAAGGAGATTACTTCCCCCTCAGACTCTTGTTGGCACAGCATCAAAGGCATGAGGCAGGCCAGGGCAAGCATGGCATGTGAATCACATTTGCCTTTCTATCTCTCCAGGTTGCAGAGGTGCTGCTGGAGTTACAGATGTGAACCTTACCCCCACCCTCACCCCCACCCCGTCACCATTTGTGGCTATCTCTTAGGGACAAAGGCCTACAAAGCCAGACAGACTGCTGTAGGATTCACTAAGGCAGTGCCTTCTGTTTTATAAGGAAATGGCTGCAAATCTTTGAGATTATATACACAACTCCATAAACCAAAAGTGACAATGGAACTATGTTTGGGTCCCTCACCCTAGTAGCTAGCTCCTAATTCTTCTGTTCTTTGTCAAATAGCTAAACTTACTGTCCTTACCTTGGGAAACCAGGGGCATGCCTCTGGAGCACCGTGTAAGAACCAATTGATGAAGCTATAATGTTCTACCTACTTCTGAGGTTCCTCAGAATCTTTAAAGTACTAATATGTAACTGCTTGTTTGTAGGTTCTACTGGTCCCATGTTATACCCCTAACACATCAAGTCCTACTTCACATTTGCCTTTGTGGTTGCTTCTCACTGGAGCCTTCCTTTGTCTGGCCAGCTGAGTGTCGTTAGTCAGGTGTCCTTGCTTTGGCTCCATTTGCCATGACTGTCACAGCTTAGGGACTCACCTAACTGGGACGGTAGGGAATGAAGAAACAACAGATACACATACACATATACATAGGCTTGGGTGGGTCTGTGATCTGATGGAGACACACCAAGAGCAGGCCAGAACTCCAGCACATTTTTCTATATACAGCTGAGCAAGGTTGTGAGTTTATTGCAGACAGCCAAAAGAGGAGGCAGGTTTTGATAATCCTGATTGGGGGTGGGGGTTCTGTAGGGGAATAGTTTCACACTGTAAACATCCAGGAGGAGGAAGCTGTGGTTGACATTTTCTTCACACACTTTCAAAATCCAAATTAGGAACCAGGGGAAGGCTTTGGCATTCCCACGGGTCTCAGGAATTGGAGTCTTGGACATGACTGCACCCATGTCAAAAATACACACTCACAGAGGACTGCCTCTGCTCACCACAGCGTGGTCTTAGATCTCTCCATCCTTTGCTCAACTTTAGTTAAAACTGTGCTGTAGTTACTGTTCAGCCACCTTCCTTCCTTCCCATCTCCTTCTCTCCTTCCTTCCCATCTCCTTCTCTCCTTCCTTCCCATCTCCTTCTATAGGTGCCACAACTCTACCCCAGGCTGAAGGCTCTCCCCTCCTCCCCTTGAAACCTTCCAATGCAGTTGGGTCATTTCTGTGTTTCAGTGTGCCCATCATGAAAGACACAGACTAATGGGACTTACTATTCGAAAGTGTTCTCTTAAGGCCAATTAAAGGACGTCATACTTGTGTTCTGGGTGTAGTGGCTCACATCTGTGATTCCAGCATTCAGGAAGTTAAGGGAGAAGGGTTACTGCAAACTTGAGGCCAGAATAGGCTATACATGTCTTCCAAGATGGTCTGAGTTGTACAATGAGGTCTTGTTTCACAAAAATGTACTAATTACTAATACACATGTGAATTTTCAATTTATTGTTTTGTGAAATGGAAAAAAAGGGACTTTTTTTTTAAATCCCTGTACTCGAGGACTTTGAGTTGAACGTTGAAATTTCAAAGCATTATTTTCCTCCTTAGTGTAAAACACTTGGAATCAAATGTCATCACTAGCCCATACACCAAGCTTATGGTCTTATTTCATACTACACATCACAGATTCCTAGGCCAGAGGTCTTGAATTTTTAACATTTCTGAAGCAATATGTTTTATAAGCATGCATAAGTCATAATTTTTTTTATTTTTGACAGCCTTTTTATTTCTTAATGGTAAATGCACTGATGAAATTACAACAAAGGACATCTAAGTTAGATACAAACCATTATCTTCTCTTTACAAAGTATTTGTTTGTTCAAGTGTGGGTGTGTCTCTGTGTGTATGTGTTTGTGTATATGTATATTATGTATGTGTATGTTTGTGTGTGTCTGTGCTATGTTTCTGTGTGTGGACCTCTTTGTACATGTTATGTAGTATGTGTGTGCTAGTGGGTATCTGTGTTTTATATATGTGTGTGTGTTATGTGTGTATGTGTTAGTGGATTGCTGTATTATGCGGGTGTGCATCTGTGTTATGTGTGTATGCATGTGTGTGTTAGTGGATGTCTGCATTATATGTGTGTATATGTGTCTGTGGCATTTATGCGTGTGTGTCATTTGATGTCTGCAGCAGTGAATTAAATGCTTCATTGATTGTTCTTTTCCATCTGACCAGTGATCTGTGTGATGGGACATGTGCCTGGACTCTTCCCTTTTTTCAGTTCTCTTTTTCTGTCTTCCTGTAATACTTCTCTCCTGGATATTTTAAAGGAAAAAATAAATTACATTCATAAATTTGAAAATTTTGAATTCCATAAGCTTTTTTCCTCCTACTGAGTCTTGAGATAGTTTTGTGACTATATTGGAGATTTACGACATAGCAGATCTTTCAAAATTCATAATCTATTTCCAATCAATCAAATTCTTATTTACTTTCATTTTTTTAGTCATTTACTTCTAAGAAGCAAAATTATGTTGATAATTATTACAAAAGTATCATTATCATAGATAAAAACGTGTACCCTAATCTTTTAATATATAAGCTAAAGACCAAGACCAAAAGGGGGAAATTTAATTTAATTTAATTTAATTTTATTTTTGGTTTTTTGAGACAGGGTTTCCATGTATAGCCCTGGCTGTCCTGTACTTTACCAGGCTGACCTTGAACTCAGAAATCTGCCTGCTTCTGCCTCCCAAGTGCTGGGATTAAAGGCGTGCGCCACCACTGCCCGGCTGGAAATTTCTTGATCCTAAGGAATCATGACTAATACACAGAATAATTCAGAACACAATACATGGAGCTCAACTTTTAACTTTATTTATACTAGTTAACTATCCACAGTTGTCTTCCATTTGTTAATTACTTAAAGTGATTTTATATACCTAGATATCTATGTCATTCAATCCAGTAGCTTTGAGTTCCAAGGCCACTTTTCAATATTTGTTGTGTGATACTGGGGCTGGAACTCCAGACCACATTTCTGCATTGTCAGGTTTCCTGTTGGACTCTATAGCTCCGGAGTTTGCAGGGCTTGAGTAGGGGAGGAGATATTCTGCTGGTGTTGTTTGCTCCAGTATCACCATAGCAACACCTCTTTACTTCAGCAGCAACAGCTGAATCTAGTTTGTACTTGTTCTAATATTTATGGACCAACTTTATCATAGCCTTTAAATGTCTCTAGCACCAGGCAGTTGGCATTGATCCCTCTGCTAAAAATCTAACCTTAGTCCCACAATGTCTCTTCTGGGAAACCACAGACTTTAGCAGTAGATAAAAGAAAGGTCCTATTCTAAGTGGTCAGCACTTCATGTCCTTGAGACCTCCTCTTATGTATTTTTTAAAAATGGTTATAACTGTGGATCTCTGTTTTTGCAGTTGCTCTCGGGTGATTCTTGAAAGTTTGTGGTGTTTTGAGGCTTATTTAAATTAACTTGCAATAGGTGAACTTGCTGTTCCCAACTTTCTACACAAGTTACAGCTAAGCTGAACAACAAATTAAGTCAAAATTAATAGGCTCTTTTTAGTTTTGTTTATTCTTACCATTATTCAAGAATTACAAAGGAAGGAAGAGGGGGGCAGCAAAAAGAAACTGAAGGCATTTTCTTTAAAACTGGAACAAATCAAATGTGCCCACCTTGTCACCATCCTAGTTACTAAAGTGCTGGAAGCCTTATCTCCCTCAATAAGACACGTGAAGGCAATAGAGAAGATACAAAGAAGGAGGCAAAGTATCCTTGTTTGTAGATATGATTCTATACACAAAAGACCCTGAAGAGTCCACAAGAAATATCCCACACCTGATTAACACATTCAGAAAAGTAGCAGGATTCAAATATAACACTGAAAAAAATACATAGCCTTTCTGTACACAAATACCAAGAAAAAAAATCAGGGAAACAATTAAGTTTACCATAGCCTTTAAAAGTCATGGAAAAAATCAAAGGCAGCAAAAGACTTATACAATAAAAGCTTTAAGACACTGAAAAAGGACATGAAAGATTATACCAGGAGATAGATGGAAGGAGCGCCCATGCTCATGGATTGGCAGGATTAATACTATAAAAACAGCCATCCTAAAAAAAGCAATTTAGAGATTTAATGCAATTCCTACCAAAATTCAAAGGCAACCCTTTACAGAAAAAAAACTTGAATGTTATATAAAAATACCAAAGACAACAATCAAAACCTTAAACAGTGAAAGATGACTGGAGGGACTGCCATCCCAGACTTCAAGTTGTACTCAGGATATACTTAAAGGACTCTATATCGTATTTCTTGGTTTGCTTTCTACTGGCATGATAAAACATTTTGACCAAAAGCAACTTGAGAAGGAAAGGGTTTATGTATCCTTGCAGACTAAAGTCCTTTATGAAGGGAGTTAAGTGCACAAACTCATAGTAGGAGCCTGAAGGCAGGAACTAAAGTAGAGGCCATGGATGGATGCTGCTTACTAGCTTGGTTCTATGGTTTGCTCAGCCTGGTTCCTTACACAATCCTAGATCACCCACCCAGGGGGTGAAACCATTTCCAGCAAGCTAGATCCTTTCACACCAATCACTGGTCAGGAAAATGACCTAGACATTTGCTACAATTAGATATATGTGTTTTCTCAATAGATATCTGTCTTCCCAGAAAACTCCAGCCAATGACAAGTTGACAAATATTCAACCAAGTCACTGGACCCCATGTCATGGTATGCATTGATAAAACATTATTCTTAATCCACAACCTTCCCTTTTTGTTTATCCCAAGATCTCACATTAATATCAACGTCACAATATAAGACATGATATAACTTTTGAAGTTGCACAGTGGTTAAAAGTTCAGTCTCTTTAAAATACCCAAAGTCTCCATAAAGTTCCAAAGTTTGGGCTCCTTTAAAATCACAGACAAGTTACATAGTTCTTATTCCAAGAGGGAAGAACCAGGGACAGTCGCAATAAATCAAAGCAAAACCAAAGCTTAACAGTGGAAATTAAATCCTGTAGCTCAAGGTCTCACATCTGGAATTGACTCAGATCTTAGCCTGGGCAGCTCAGTTTCACTGGTTATGCCATCTACAGAATACATAGTCACTAACTCTAATAATAATAATAATAATAATAATAATAATAATATACGTATATATTATTATATATATATGACTATTAACATAACCAAAGATCTCAACCACGTACTAAAACACAATCCAAATTTTAAAAGGGAAAAGACAAGGAAAGAAATCTCTCAAAAAGAGGCACACTGATAGCCAAAATATTTGTAAAAATTATTACAATCATTAATTATTAGGAAAATACACATAGAAATCACAGTGAGATTTTACTTCTCTGAGGATACAATGGTAATATAAAAAAAGACAGAGGATGGCACATGTTAATAGGAATGTGGGGGAAATGGAAATCTTTTATAACATTGCTGCAGATACACAGCAGAACAGCCATTGCAGAAAACAGAGTGGTTGTTTCCTATGAAGTAAAGGCTAAAACTGCCACCTAACCCAGAAACTACACTACTGGCTCTGTATGCCAAGTAAATGAAATAATCATGTTGAAAACAGGTACGGGGACTCCCCATATTTATTACAGCAATATTCGCAATAGCTGAGAGACAGACTCAAAGCACCCATCAGCAGATGATGAGCGACAGAAGAAAAAGTGACATTTGAACAGAATGGAATGGTGGGTTTTTATTTTTATTGTAAAAAAAAAAATTCTGACATTTGCAGCAATGTGGATAAAATCACAAAACTTTATGTTAAGTGAAATGAGACAGACATTGAACAAACACTGAGTAATTCACAAACAGGAAATAATTCAGAAGTTGATATCTAAGAAATAAAAGGCAGAACATCAGTTATTACAGAGTGGGAAGTGGAGAGGGAAAGAGATGAGGAGGGGCTGATAGTCACATTTACATAGGAACGTTATACTGTTCTGTTTCATAATAGGGTAGCTATAGCTAACAATAATGTGCTACATATTACTAAATAGCTCAAGTGAGGGATTCTGAATATTCCTGCCAGAAAAAATAAATATTTGCGATAGATTTGCTAATTACACTGATTTGGTAATTCAGTATATACATCCACTCAAGCCTTATACCACAACAAATACTTAAAATGAGTACAGATCAATTATAAATAAAATTTAAGGGCAGAATCTCCACCCCCTACAAAACAGAACTTATCATCTCATTAAGGAAATTAAAAACCATTCATCCAAACAGAGCATGTCTGTGTAAGAGAAGAGGAGAGGAAAGGAGGAGACGTGTGAGACAGTGAGTCAACGCAGCCTGTGACGTAGGGTGGTTCTCAACAGATGTAACTGGAGATGAAACTGGAGAGCCGGAGAAACCAGAGAGAACCGGAAAATAAGGAAAGCTCTTCCTAAACTGAGAGTCACCGTGGCAGCCTTGAATGGGTGTCCTCATTCCACATGCAGAATAAAGGGGGCAGCATCACCCGGACTCTCGTTTCTCTTAAAGGAGGCAAGGAGCTCTTTCTTCCTTTTCTTCTATTTCTTTCCCGGGAGTTTTCTGTATAGGTCAGGTTTCTGTGAACCTCATTCTTTAATCCATACTCCCCCCAACCCCAATCATAATTCTTATAACCTGGCCTCTACAGTACTGTGATTACTAAATATGCTATGACAACTAGCAACAAACAAACCCACTAATTATGAACAATTATGCCACATCCATTTATTATATACAGTCACTGGTCTCTGTTTCAGAAAGCTGTGAATACGAGTTTTCCTGTTCAGTCCTCACCACAGCCCAGTGAGGTAGTCAGGAAGCATCCAGTTCCAGAACACAGATCTCCTTAATAGCGGCAGGGCTGGTATCCACATCCATGTTCTCTGTATCCTAATCCAGGATGCCTTCCACTTTGAGATTAACGGAGCTCAGGAAGGTAAGCGAAGCAGCCTTTCTGCTTACAACAGACTGTTCTTTGCTAAACACAGTTCGTTTAGACTTGAGAGCTCTTGCCTGTGCCCAGGGAGTAAACACACCCAAGTCTGGGTTCAAATCCGCATCAGAGTTATAAAGAAGACACAAGAACATCTTGAACAAGGGTTGCTGCTTGATTCTCACTGGATGAGGTTGAATATTCTAACTTCGAAGCAGCAAAGTCCAAGAGAGGGGGAAGCTGTTCAGAGGATCTTGTCATCTAACAATTTATTGATTCCTTCGCAAATCCTCTTGAGATTGGGCCTGCAGTTTCCATGCGGACCATAGAGAGTGGAAAGGAATTCCACATCAGCAAAGTGGTTGAAGACATGGTCTATGCGTCCATGGGTTCTGGGTGTCAAGTGTCGCTGTACCAGTTCATGTACCAGGTCCTTGCACTCATGCAGAAGCTTAGAGAGCACATTCGTATCAAAGGTATACTCTACTTCGTAGAAGCTAACCATGGTCATCGCAGTCTGGTTTAGTTTCTTCCGAAGTTTCTCCACAATTATAACCTCCTCTGGACTGAACTGTTTGTTCCGGTAGAGAATACCAATTTTGATTGCCACCTTGATAGCATCCTTCATGATCTTGTGGGCCTCCTTCTTGTTGTGGGTGTGTACTTCTGTGACTTTGTACAGCTCATCAAAGATCTCACTGCTGGTGTCATCAATCAGCATGTTGGCCACAGTTTTGCTGGCTATCTTGCTCAGGATCTTCTTCTGGGCTTGAAGGGCGAGATTCTTGGAACTAAACACATGAGGACCTATGGTAAAGAGATACAAGCAGGAACATGAGAACTGTTGCTTTTTGTTTTTTAGTTTTTGTTTCTGTTTTTTTCAAATAAAATACATTAAGTTGAACTTATATTCTCAGAGCAAAACCTCATGCCTATATCCACAACTACCCTAACTAAACTGTACCCCAGATCTTCCCAAGTGTCACCATACCCTAGTCACCAATGTTTTTTATTAACTTTAAATTCTATCTATCTATCTATCTATCTATCTATCTATCTATCTATCTATCTATCTATCTATCTATCTATTTATCTATTTACTTATTCATGCTGTGTACATGTGTGGGTGTGTCTGTTGTGGTCACATGTGTGTTTGTGGGAGTCAACTCTCTCCTTCTCCCATGTGGATTCAAAGAATTAAACTCAGTTCATCAGGCTTGGTAAACACCTTTATAATAACTGCTTCACTCTTAGCAGCACTCACCACTGGTCTTGACAGTATAAGGAAAGACTGTTTGGGGAAACGGACACCAATAACAATGCCAAACCGCCATCTGTTCTACCCCCTTCACATATGCCTGCTCATCCTGAGAACTTTAAATGGCACGCAGGCTCATCCCTCTGTGGTAGTGTCTTCCTCTCAGCCAGACCAAATCGTATCATTTTAGACCTACTCCATGCATATGGCTTCTCCGACTTGACTACTTACCCAAAATTTCCCTATAGCTGTGGGTTCCATGGAAACAATTCAGTTTTGCAACTTATACAAGAGAATTATTGCACAGTGACCAGAATGTAGTTAATCTCATTTTCAGAGACATAGGGGCAGTTGATCATGAAACTACTTTTTTAAGCCGAGTTTCAGGACCTATATTTTGTTGAGTCTAAGATATATTATTTTCACTTTCAAGATCTTAGAAATTTTGTTATGTTACAGATGCCAGGCAGCTGTTGTATTGTGGTTGTCATTACCTGTATGTACAACAATTTACACAATAGATATAAAAAAAAATGGAGAAAAAGTCAAAACAACTCTGTTAAGAAATGTTACTAACAACTGTTTACTTGTTCATTATTTATTTACTTATTTAATTGTTTATTTCTATTTTTGATATAGGAGTCTCATGGGAATGTGGACTTAGCTCAATGGGAGAGTACTTCCTTAGCAAGCACAAGGCTCTGGGCATGGTTCACAGTGACACACACACACACACACACACACACACACACACACAGAGACACAGGGTCTCACTGTGTAGCCCAGGCTGGTCTGAAACTTCTTATGTAGTATATGCTAGACTTGAACTTAAGATCCACCTGCCTCTGTCACCAAAGAGTTGGGATTTCAGATGTGTATCACTATGCCCTGGTCACTACAGTTCTTGAGGGCATAAAATGGTACTGTGTTGAAAATAGTAATATCAACAAATGGCAAATCAAACATGCTTTGTAGGACTAGCACACTGAATGAATCTTAGGAAAACCATAGTCAATTTATTTTGTTCTTATACACATTGTGAATAAAGGAAAGCATATGTGGTTTTTGTTTTTTAGTTCTACAACACTATGTCTACATAAGCTTATCTTGAATTTGTTGAAATACTCTACAAAGTCTACAAATGGTCTGTGTAGTCCAGGCTGGCTTTGATCTTCGATACTGATATGCCTACCTCTTTGGTACTGGGATTATAGGAATGGGCCATTATACTAGGCTCACCCACAGAATTTTAATTTCATATTGGTTGTTAATGCTTAAAGACTCTTGAGTAACCCATCATAATTATGCCAACTAAAGAGTACAGGTAAACTGAAAAGATTCTTGTGACAATAACCCCCCCCCCCAAGGATCGATAATTTTTTTTTCTTTTAGCAGACATAATGCTCATACCAAGACTAGCCTGGGCTGGATATTTATTAATCTTTAAAATATAAAAGTTTTACTAGAAACACATCTCTAAATGGCTTGTGGAATAGTAGGTTAAGGTACTTTGATTAAAAGACATATCATCAATGTGAATTTCAGATTGGCATTTTGTCTGGGAAGGCTCTCCATCCCAGAGCTACAGATTCCTCTAAAGTTCTCCCTAGGAGGAAACACCATGACTGAACAGTGGAAAGAAGGAAGAGTACCATGCCTTGGCTTCATATAGTTTCCCAGGTGAAAGAATTTGTGTAAAGTCTGCACAGAGAGGGTGTGTAGAAAGAGAATTTGTATCTGGAAGTCTGTTCCTTCAAAACTCTCGCATGTTTGTGCTGAGGAGGAGGAGGAGGGGCAACGCTTGAGACCAGCTGTTAAGCTTCAAAATAAGATAAGAAAACAGGCTTAGCCATGGCTCAGCAGTTAACAGCATGGCATGACTGCCCTTGCAGAGGACCTGAGTTCAGTTTCCAGGACCCATACCAGGCAGCTTACAACTGTGTAACTCTGTCTCCAGAAGATGGTGTCTTCTAGCCCTGTGGGCACCTGTTCTCATGTGCATATATACACACACGCAGACAGATAGATGGACAGACGGACAGACAACTTAACATAAATCTGGTTTTTTTTTTTGGTTTAGACAAAAAAAGTGTTCCTTGTGAAGAAAAAGAAGTCCCTTAATTAAATAAATTTGAAGAACACAGGCTATTACACAGAATGAAATGGTTTATTTTCTGTGAGGCTTAATAAATACATTAAGGTGATCTATCAATTCCAAGAGAAGGAGAGAGTTGACAGAAAAAATGCCTGATCCCACCATGATTGGAACCAATGCTATCTTACATGACAAACAAATGTATTAAGTTAAGGGTCTTGAAGGAGAGGGATTATATTGTTCTATCCACAGGCCCATGAAATGACATGTTGTTGAAAGGGAAAGGTGTGAGTGGAAGGGAGCAAGAGAAAACGAGTGTGAGAATAGAAGGTGGGGTTTTGTGTGTGACATGTCTGCTAGCTTTGCAGACAGAGGATGAGGGCGTGTGAGCCAAGGACTCTGGGTGGTCTGTGGAAGCTAAAAATGCAAGATTCTTCCCTATGCCACCCAAAATCCCCATACACTTACTTCAGATTTTTGAGTTCCAGAAACGAGAAGACAAACTAATAGTGACTTAAGCCTCTACATTTACGGTGAACTGTTACGGTGGCGGTAAGTTAATTTAGGTGGGTAGGATGAGATCTTCCACTTTTATCATGATACCAAGCTCCTAGGTGGTTTCCCTGATGTTTCTGACCATCTCCCTGAATAGAAATTACTTATCTGCAAACACACAAGATTTATAAACTTCTACTCTCAGAACTCAGGAGGGTTGGAATATGAACATCTACAAAGACTTAAAGACTGAGTCTTGAGCAGAAGAACCTGAATGTATGGACCATCCAAACCACCAGGAAACCTTTAAAGAAAAAAACAAAACAAAACAAAACAAAAAAATCCCACATCACCAAGTAGATTCCCACATGACCACAGATTTAGGCATTCTATGAATGTGCCCCAACACAAATGTCACATATAATCTATCCTATTAAATGTTTTGTTAAAGAAGGCTCTTGATGGTCCACCACATCAGGTATTGTCAAGGCTTTAAGAAGTTCTAAGGCAAGGATGACCCTACAGTTTTGTTTAGTTACCCAGCCACAGACTTACTAGGCAGGCACACACACAAACACACACAAATACATATACATATAAATGTGTAAAACACATTCTGTGGTATGCATTATTGGAAGCAGTGGACAGGATTAATAGAAGTAAAATCAAGACAACCTGATCAACAGAACATTTTTACAGAGATCCATGGGGGAGGGGATACACAATGTTAGTAATGATTTAAGGGAGCTTGGACCCGAGGGTGTGGTTATATTCAGAGATATTTTTGCACATGAAAATCCTGGGCTTTTCCTATCCACACTTCTGTACTAGCAGTCTATAGAGGAACCATGTTTGTAACATACCAGGAAGAGACTGTAGGCTTGAAGGAAGAACATGAGTTAAATTTGGGAACCAATGTCAGTGGTAATTTGATTTGAAAAGCACCCTTCACTGTGGCTAGTGGGAAACACCAAAATAACCAGAGCAGATGTTGGTACTTTAGTTTTTATTCCCATATACAAGCCTTCAGAAAGTGCTTTGGTTGGGGGTATTTCTCTAGGATTTCTGACTCTAGTCTGACAGTGGGAATCAAGTAGTTTAGAGAGAGAACACCAAAGATCTAAGTGGATGCCTCAGTGCATGGAAAAGGCCTGGGGTCACAATGAGTGGCTGTTTTAAAATTAGTGTCCAGCCAGCACACAAGTTATGCTTCCATATTTCTAGAAAATACGAAGCTCTCCCAGATGGCAAAATGTCATGCTTATAGTGACGGACAGCAGGAACGTCTTACCAAGCTTGGTGAGTGGGCAGGAAAGAGGCAGAGGAACCTTGTGGGAATAAGGTAATAAACTTCATCAGAGCCAAAGCAGACTACCGTTATAAAAGGTTTCAGACACTGAGCTGTCACCAGAGCCCAGGAAAGAGCCTCACCAGGATGTGGGGGTATAAGGGCCAGAGCACAGCTCTTCTGCCCTCCTCCTCACAGGACTCTGGTTCTCTACCTTTGTTGCTTCCCTAAAAGGTGTGTGGAATACTTGCATATTAAGTACAGAGAGACATATGTTTGCAACAGAGAATTATTCACACCAGCAAGCAATCAGCATGGCTTCACTTCCATTGACAGTTTAAGATGACAACAGGAAAGAGAATTATCTACAAGATGTTAAGTAGAAGTTAGAAGTAGGCATGGTACCCAGATGGAAGCAATGGATGTTGTTTATGAGACCATCTGTGAAGGCCGGGAATCACATGTGCAAGGAAAGTGGTAAGGCCAAGGCCACAGAGAAGTAAGACTCAGGCTGAGGAAGTGAGAAGATCTCATGGTTTTTGGCTGCCAGTCACTTGTCTCAGTCCAAGGAATAGAGAACTCAAGGCATTCCAAGCAGGACAGGCTCACAAACAACTCTGAACTTTAACTTCCTCCACAGTGAGTTCAAAAAGTGTTGGTCTGTGAGACACAAAACCAAAGACTGGGGACTATGTTCTTTGTATGCAAGCACATATGAGCAGAGAAAAGATGGCAGAGTCAGTGGTCAACGACTGCCCTCCTCTTGGCAAGATCTCTTCCACAGACATATTTTTAAGGTAAAAGCAATGATCTAGCATGATCTAATAAGAAATTAGCCATAAAGCCAGGCATGATGGTACACACCAACAGTTTTAGCTCTGGGAGGCTGAGGCAGTTGGATTGCTGTGAGCTTGAGGTAAGCCTAAACTACAGATACTGAGATACTAGCATATCTTAACAGTGAAAAGTGCTCATACAAATTTCAAAAATTAATAAAATTATGTATGAAATACAGATTGTATTTCAATGTTGTCACTTGCTTTCAGATATTTCCAAAAGGCAATGGCAAACCATGGTAATTAGGTAGACAGTTGCATAGATTTTGGGTTTGGTCTTGTCGTTTGGGTGATGAGAGAGAGATAAGCAACCACTTCTATTGCTTTGCAGGGAGAGAAAAGTTAAAGATGTAGGAGGACATTGAAATGTCACCAGCTGAAACCAGAAAAACCAGTGTAGGAAGAAGATGGACTCAGCCCGAGGGACAGGTGCTTGTGGGCATTGTCGCAAAGATGGAGATAAAGTCAAACTGGCTTAGGTAACAGGGCATCTCAAATCTCACTTATCTCACCCCGAGCTCCCCGTGTTTCCCATACGTCCCCTGTTGTTGTTTTCTAACAAGAATGAGAACATGGACTTCCTGTAACAGACCGTTAGCCACCCTGAAGGATAAGCTGGCTTTCTTCAGAATGCAGATATTTGTCCTGCTAAAGAATATTCTCCCTGGAGTCATGCTGGATCCATCTTGGGATTCCCTATCTCTTTTGTAGTCTACCACCTAATGCCCTGTAATCACCAATCTAGAGAATGGGTGTTTTAAAGGCTATGCAAGGGAGGAAAGGCAGATCTGAGCGATGCAGAGTGGGGTGAAGGGCAACATAAGAAAAGACTAAATTATGAGGCTGTAGTCTCAGAGCAAGGAGTGCTGTGTCAGCATCTTCTACCTCCTTTGTCCTATAGCCTGTGCTCTGGCTTTCAACTGGCACGCAGGGGTCCCTGAAATCTCAGCTGCTATACAGGTGCCCCCGAAATCTCAGCTGGCACGCAGGGGTCCCTGAAATCTCAGCTGCTATACAGGTGCCCCCGAAATCTCAGCTGGCACACAGGGGCCCCTGAAATCTCGGCTGCCGTGCAGTGGCCCCTGAAATCTCATCTGTAGCTCCTCTTACAAGCTTGTGAGCAGGCAGAGTTTGGATTTGCTCGCGGTGGCTGCTAGGTAGGTCCTGGAAGTTAGTCAACCCAAACACAGGGGGAGCGTTCGTGAGCCAGGGAGATGTCTCACCTATGTTAACCATCCAGGGTGCCGAGGATGTAAGCACAAAAGCCACAAGAGTAAAAGCATGAAAGCAGATCCAGACTGCTGCAGAGCCGGATTCCAAATCATCGCATCAGAAAAGCAGTATTTTAGGACGGTCACTATGAAGACCAAAGTTTTTCATCCTCTTTTTAGGAGGGGTTGTTTTGTTTTGCTTCCCCCATATCGTTTTAGGTGAAATGAGGAGATTTTGCCAGAGTCAGCTGCTCAACTTTTCAGCTTATTACCTTGTCTTTTCTAACCCACCCCAGCCAACCATCAACCTACACTGCACAACCTGTAACTCAGCCCACGATTCTGAACCTGAGGCCAAGTGGACCATGCATTTGATCCTTGCAGACCGGGAAGAGAAGGCCTGTGTGCTCCAGCTCATAGATTAAGAAACTGAGGCTCCGTGGATGTCAGCAGTTCACTCAGAGATGCAGGGCTAGTCAGTAGCAGAGCTCCAGAGCCCAGTTCACAAGATTCCAGACAGAGCCTGCATTCTTTGTCTTTGCACATCTTCCTTCAGGAAGTCGCCTCAGTTCCTGAGAGGTTGTTTGAATAAGAAGGGCCCCCATAGGCTCATAGGGTTGGATGTTTGATCCCCAGTAAGTGTTGTGGGGAAAGATTAGGAGGTGTAGCTTCATTGAGGGAGATCACTGGGGAATGCCTTTAAGGTTTCAACCCCCATGCTATTCCCAGTCAGTCTCTGACCATCTCTGTCTCTGTTTCTGCCTCCTATGTCTGTCTGTCTCTGTCTCTGTCTCTGTCTCTGTCTCTGTCTCTGTCTCTGTCTCTGTCTCTGTCTCTGTCTCTGTCTCTGTCTCTGTCTCTGTCTCTGTCTCTGTCTCTCTTTCCCTCTCCCTGCCTGCTGCCAGGGTAAAAATCGGAGCTCTCAGCTCCTAGCCTCTGTCAGTCCATTACAAGCAAATCTCCAGTTAAATGCCTTCTTTTGAAGGTGGTTTTGGTCATGGTGTCTCTTCACAGACATAGAAGAGTAACTACAAAAGCTCCTTAATGATAGGGACTTTTACTTATATGAAACATTAAAGGGACCTCAATTTAAATCTCCATCGAGCTAGGGAAGTTAATACTTGTCATTTAACACACTAAAAAACAAAACAAAATATAAACCAAAAACCTAGCATTATGACCGAATAATACCTCATTTGCCAGAAGTTGAGGGTAGATAATAGATACAGTTTTTGGTTTGGGACAGAATTGTGTCTGTTTGAAACAATTACATAGATTTTTTTTTCTTATTGATTTTTATAGCTAGCACTGATAGATCCGCATTCGATCACTTTCCTTTGCCAGAACTATCTGAAGCAGATAAATTGCCACGTCTCTATAGAGACCGAATCACATCTAACTTGACAGGTTAGTTCTGATGACCCGAGAGAGATTTTTATACCACAGAAGAGCGTCCATCAGGAAAGCCAGCATCTACTTAAATAATTATTTTAAACGAAGCCTAGTCAATCCCCATCTTTGCATGGTGTTTCTTTAAATGGCAGGTTATCATCAGGTATAATAACAAAAGAATTCCCTATGAAGTAGTCTTGATCACTGACGTACTTTCTGCATTTAACTGACCATATTCCTGCAGCAGCTCTATGATGCACACAACGGCAGCAGCATTTTACACTCAAGTAAAACAAGGGGAGAGAGAGAGAGAGAGAGAGAGAGAGAGAGAGAGAGAGAGAGAGAGAGAGAGAGAGAGAGGTTCTGCAGCCCACTCCATCATCCTGTGCTTCACCCCAAACCAAATACACAGTATTTCAATACATTCTAAACTTCCATGCATGAGTGACAAACCAATTAGTTTAAATGTCCTTTTGAATTACTGCCCATTTTAAAATGAAGATTGATTGGTTTTGTCTCCCTCAGAAGAATTGCTTTTTTATAAACTGGGGCTGGAGAGATGGTTCTATGGTTAAGAGTTCTTACTGCTCTATCATGAGGGCCAGAGTTCAGATCTTCTCTCCTTTATCAGGTGCTCAGAAATGCCTGTAACTCCAGGTCCAGTGGGCCAGACACCCTCTTCTGGCATCAATGGGCACATGCACACGTTTCTACAGACAAACACACACACACACACACACACACACACACACACACACACACTACAACAAATCTTTAAGCCAATAAAGCCATATAGATAAAATGGAAGGAAATATATCACTTATATGGCCAATACCCAGAGACAATTTCTTTTAAAATTATTTTTAAATGTATTGTTATTGTGTGTATATGATGTGTAGGTGTGGGTATGTACATGCGCCAAAGCCTACATATGAAGGTTAGAGAACAACTCTCTGTAGTTTGTCCTCTGTGCCACTGTTACATGAGTTCTGGGGACTTAACGTGGGTCACTGGACTGTGAGCAAGCACTTTACCTGGCAAGCAATATGGCCACCCAGGAGCAGTTCTTAATATTTTGCCCTCCGAGACAGAGGGAGGTGAGGTTCTCTTTGTTCAACTTCTCTCCTGCTTCTCTCTTCTCAAATCTAATTGACTTTAGATGTTTGATCTCTGGTTTTTATAGATAAATGCTTTTAAACTTTTCATAAAAGGTGCCACATAAACCCTTCAGAAACATTTCATTTGACATCACGCTTTCAAGATTTACCTAGTATGAACGTGTCTGCATCATTCTCATTGCTGGACATTTAAATTCATTACACTCCCTGCGGACACACAGCAGTCTGCCAGATTCTACATCTAGAACATGCCTGCCAAGTCCTGGCAGAAGTGCTGCCAACTGGTCTCCAAGGAGACTGCACCAATTTTTCACTCCCAGCAGTAGTGAGTTCCTGGGGTTAAGCTTGCTCATCAATAGCCCACTTTTAAATTTTTCTGTCCATCTGAATTGGACAAAAATGGTATCTTAACATGCATTGCTTTCAGCCAACGCTTTACCTTTCTCTCATGACAGCATACAGAAGGTTTACACATTTACACTTTAACAGGCATTGGCCAATAATTCTCTTGAGTTTTTTAAATCTGATTTAAAAAAATTCTTTCCTGTCATGCCATAATATTTCATATATTTTTTAGAATGTTAAGATTTTCTTTTCACATTTAGATCTTCCACCCATCTGAAAAATATACATGAATATTATATGAGGTTTGAATTACTTTTCTCCACACAATTTATTTTTTTTGGTTAAATAGCACATCTTTTCTACTACTGGACTCTCAGACCTCTTTGGTTTTGATTTTTTTCCATATCAACCTTCCACATTTAATGGATACAGTTCTGAATTTTTTAGTGTATTCTTTAGTCTCTTTGTCTATTTCAATAACAATACCACATCTTAATTGCTAATGCAGTGGGTAAATTTTCCCCTTTATTCCGCTTAGAAACTCTCTTGACTATTCTTTTCCTCTCTGGCATGAACTTTCAAATTATTTGCTCAAATGCATAAAGTCTATTAGAACTAATAACAGAAGTCAGCAAGCTAAGTCTCTTGGTGATAAATACAGAAAAACCCAGTCATTAACAGCCATTTAGTAACTGCAAAAAATGGCCAATGAGATAGCTGTGCACGCTAATGACTGGAGCTTCATCCCCCAGAAGCCATGTGAAAGGCAAGAACTCGGAAGTTGGTCTCTGACCTCTGCAAATGCGCACTGGCTCACACAAAATAACCAAGAAGCGAAATATAAGTGATATCTAAGGATATTCGGTGAGCAAAATGTGCAAATGTTTTATAAGCATGATCAGAGGACAGAGAAAATCTGGCCAAAAGGTGAGGAAATTGTGGTTAATGTATATGAAGTTTCCACATCAAAGACACGAGTCCACCCCCACTTATCCCAGTTATTTGGCTTGCCAAGCTCAGCTGATAGCCCTAGTGGGTTTTATGTAGCATCTCCTCGATACTGTAAGGTAGCTAGTGTTACCTGCACAGAGTCATCATCCCCTACTCCATGTTTTCCTGTTTGTTGTTTTACCACCTTTTTTTTACCCAGTGCAATCTTGGGAAATAAGAATTATTTGGCATTCCTAACTTCAAAAAGATTATCTGTAAATCTTTCCCATCAAATATGATCCCTGCTGTGGTTTTCATAAGGGTTTTATAGTTTTTGGAACTATAACTTTAACTTTTGTGGAAGCTAGTAGTCATCACAATGAATAGATTAGAAAAGGTCTTAATCTATTAATCACAAATTTAGTTCTAACCCAGAGGTGGCAAGGAATGGCTGTTCTGGAGGGCTAAAATGAGCTCACACTAAGGTGACAAGTCTTTGGATCTACACCATTCCAGTCTCTCCAGAGCTAACATTCTCCTCAGCCAGTCTCTGCAGATGCGGCTCCTTTTTAGGAGGCCTTGCTTACGGTCCCCCTTATTGGACAATGCACTTCGTGCACACAGGGGCTACATTTTGTTTATTAAATATTATGAGGTATCTCATAGCTAGGAAGCCATTAAGCAAGGAACCCTTGGATTGTTAGGATCTAGATCTGAATTATTTTTATATCCTCTGTATCTGGTATACACTTATGTGCAACAGATTACCATACTTAAATTTAAGTAATCAAGAACACAGTATGGCACAATAGAATGAAGTCTACAGGTGAATCAAACACCTAAAATAACTAAAATTTATATATTTGGAATGAGATTGACTATATACTTCCTTCTATACTTATAGTTACTTGTAATCTATGAGCTGTCTTACTTAGATTTAGAAGACTAGAAATGAGACTTTCGAAGAAGTCACTGTAGTCTTTCTATTACTTAAATACAAATATTATGAATTAATCTTTAAGCCAGTCTAATTATGTTATAGAACATTTTAGATACTAATCAAGAAATATCAGTACTTAAGGTATGAAACATCATGACTATTATTAGACATTGATGTCTTTTATATAATCTGATTAACCAACCTCTGTGGCTATCTCTAGCCAGAGTAAATGGAGTTACAGTTTAATTTAACTAGACTTTTTTTTTAAACTCAAGTTATACTAAAATATAGAGAATGAAAAAACCCGAATCTTTCACACATTCGTTTCCTGTAAGGTAGACGGGTTTAGGGTAAGCAAACAGTGATGGCGAAAGGTTTGATCAAATGAAAGGACACGATATTTTCATTTTTATCATCACTAAAACTAGAACTAGTATTTTATCAATTAGAGATATACTAGGCAGAATATTAGATGTCACGAACAATTTTTAAAAATCTAGTTACCAAAATATTTCAGAAACAGAAATGGTGAGAAATTGTTTAGTACTTGACTGTCGGCTATATGGCAATGATTGACTATTTAAGAAGCAACAGCTTTGTCCAATAAGAAAATGTGTTTAATAACAGCTCTTAAATGTTCATTTAGTAAAAGGAGACTAAGAGTAATTTGTTACTTAAAAAAAGATTATTATTTAAAAGCAAGCATTAAACTTAGTTATAACCATATTTATTTTTACACAACTGATTACAGCATACTTTAATCTTAACATTATTATTGTTACAAAAATTCAAAAACAATGAGATAATTTTGAATGAAAGCTCAGGAGGGCTATATCTAAAACATAAAAAGTATGATAACTTAGCTACACAATAATTATAAACACAGGTAAAGTACATTAACAGTTCTTGTTTTCTTAACCCAATTTAAGTTAGTTACTTGTTAAAGATGTAAGTTATAAAAGATAGCTTGAAATGGCTTTTTGTTAGAAAAAGTTTTCTCATTTTTAATACTTCTGAAGCATCAAAAATAGGGTGAGGCATCCAGAGCAGGATGACATTTGACACCTATCATCATCATTATTATTACATTGCTAAAATAGAGATGCCTACTTTTTACAATATAAATATCACTATGGTGTAAGACATTATGGTGATCTGTAAACTCTAAGATGTCTGCCTAAACCTCAAAGGAGATTTTCAAAATGATAACTTAAAAATACGGGGAGGTTTTCCTTACACAGACCTGACTATAGTAAGGGTCTTAGAAAACATTTTTTTATATGATTGGTTAAAAAAAATCTTAAAATTCCTAAAACATATGTGTATTTATACATATACAGACATATCATATTTAAAACTGTAGGCATGAGCTACATTTCTTAATCTTTGTACCAAAAACCTTAGTATCTCAAGGGAGGGCAACTGTCTAATAGGAAAACCATACCTTGCAGTACCTCTTAAAGTTAATTTGTGCCCTCAAGCAGTAGGGACCACTGTTGCAGAACAAGAATTGGAATAAAGGTCAAGGGGATAACATCTTGACCAGAATTGTATGATTATGTGTATCTTGCCATTAAAAGCAGTTTCAAATTTTTAAATTTAAAAACTCCTGTCAGTTGTTTTGAGTACCTGAGGACCATCCATCTCTATTTGCTTTACCTATGAATCACGTTGATTAAATATATGTTTGTCTTTTCTCATTATGTTTTTTTTTTAAATTTTAGTTTACCGAAAGCCAAAATGAAGCTGAACCAAGTTAGTTTACATAAGCACTTACTTATAAGGCAATTTGGCAATACATACATCATGTAAAAAATATAACCAAATGGAAACAATATATTATATGATATATATTTTAATAAACCAATATTTTTATCATAATTGTGCTAGAATTTTTTCTGATGTTCATTATAAAAAGGATAGAGCACAGAGATCTTCAGTAAACATATATCTCTACTAACTTATATATGGTCCAATAGTAATGAAAACCTTACATTTAAGTTGTAGGTTAAGAAGTTTTATGAAATTCTTGGACAAATGGATATATCTGGAGGATATCATCCTTAGTGAGGTAACCCAATCACAAAAGAAGTCACTAGATATGCCCTCACTGCTAAGTGGATATTAGCCCAGAAACATAGAACACCCAAGATACAATTTGCAAAACACAAGAAAATCAAAAAGAGGGAAGACCAATGGGTGGATACTTCATTCCTTCTTAGAATAGGGAACAAAATACCCATGAAAGGAATTACAGAGACAAAGTTTGGAGCTAAGATGAAAGGATGGACTATCCAGAGACTACCCCACCCGGGGATCCATCCCATAATCAGCCACCAAACCCAGACACTACTGCATATGCCAGCAAGATTTTGCTGAAGGGATCCTATTATAGCTGTCCTATATGAGGCTATGCCAGTGCTTGGCAAATACAGAAGTGGATGCTCACAGTCATCTATAAGATGGAACACAGGGCCCCCAATGGAGAAGCTAGAGAAAGCACCCAAGGAGCTGAAGGGGTCTGTAGCCCTATAGGTGGAACAACAATATGAACTAACCAGTACCCGTAGAGCTCGCATCTCTAGCTGTATATGTAGTAGAAGATGGCCTAGTCGGCCATCACTGGGAAGAGAGGTCCCTTGGTATTGCAAACTTTATATGCCCCAGTACAGGGGAATGCCAGGGCCAAGAAATGGGAGTAAGTGGGTAGGGAAGCAGGATGGAGGGAGGGTATAGGGAACTTTCGGGATAGCACTTGAAATGTATATAGAGAAAATACCTAATATATATATATAAATATATGTGTGTGTGTGTGTATAAATAAAAATACAGTGCATCTGAGAGTCACCCATGCTTTCTGTGTATGGAGATCCATTCTTTCTTACTGTTGAGATTTATCCCTGTGTTGCTATAACATGGGTTGTTAATGCATTTTGTGATTGGCATTTTGTGTTGTTCCTAGCTTTGGGCTATTATAAATAAAATGTGTGAATATGGATGTAGAAAAAAAAAAGAAGTTTTTTTTTACCCCTGGCAATGGGCAATGAAACCCGTTGATGGTGGTAGTGTTCGTATATCAGTCAAGGGCAGAGCAGATGGCAGTCTGTTGTTCATTCTAGCTTGATGCCTGGCTTGGTGGCCAAAGCTGTCTTATGCCTAAGTCTCAAAAAATCAAACCAATCAAATCAAATCAAATCAAATCAAATCAAGTACAGGCAGCATAGTATAGGAATAGGAAGACAGAGGCCTGCTGACTGCTGCACCACTTACAGACCTGCCCTCCAGCACATAGCACACAGCACACAGGCGGGCCACTGGCACCCATTTACTGCCAAGCCATACAGCACAGATGGAGAATGTCACCCAGGGGTCCACCAACTTTGTGCCCAGTCTGCAGCTGGAGCCACCACAATGTGCAAGTACGTGGTGGTCAGATGAGAAAGAGAGGCAAAGAAACTTCAGCTTTATGAAGAAAAATGAACTGGAGACTCGAGGGTACAAAGGTCACCCTTGTGAGTGGCCAACCCTGCCTCTTGGGGCCATGGTGAAGTCCCAGTCCCAGCTGAGTGCCATGTCTGGGTCAGTGGCAGGGATCAGTGTTGGTGGATGTCCGTGGCTTATATTACCATTAGAGAACATGAGGACTCCCTGGTTGGGGCTGCCGATGGAAATTACATGGATGCCCTAGCTCACCCCATCGCTCACTGGATCATCCTGAATGTGGCACTCTGAAGAGTTCGCCCCATCTCTTACTGCTGGCAGCACTCAGGAGAGCCAGCCTTGTGCCCGGCTCAGGCAGCACAGTGGAGCTGACCCTTGTGGCAGGGAAATGGGTGAGCCAGCCTGGTGGCCTGAACTTGGGAAAGTTAACCGAGCCAGTCATCTAATATGAGATGGCACAGGCACAGAGGTGATGCCTTCACCTCCTGCCATGAGCTCAGGAAAGTTAACCTTGCTCCTCAACAGATCTAGCACTTGGGAGAGTGGCCCTGCATCTCTCCTGGACAGCACATCAGAACTGATCGTCATGGTTGAGGTGCAAGTGAACGAGCCCCAAGGGAAAGAGCATGGGAGAGCTGGCCCTGCCACTCCTTTGCTGAGAGGTGGTGTGGGTGTGGGGAGGATGTTCTCCTTCCAACCACCACCACCTGAAGCAGTCGGGAGAACTGACCCTGGGATCCTTGAGAATGAGAGAGCTGGTTCTGTCCGTTGCCGGCTGCACCACTCGGGAAACTGGGCACTGATCCGTGCCTGGGCAGCACAGTAAAGTTGGCCCTGGTGGAGGGTTCACAAGTGAGTAAGTCGGCCCCAAGGGTGAGAGCACTGGAGAGCTGGCTCTAGGGTCATGAAAGATGGAAAGCTGGTCCAGACCTTCACTGGTTGTAGCACTACGAAAAGTAGGTCCTGTACCTCGCATGGCCAATGCAGTGGAGGTGACCCTAACGGCAAAAGCACAGGTGAGCCAATCCTTAGGATGTAAGAGCCGGAGAGCTGGCTCAGCCCCTCACAGGCTGCAGCACTTAGGACAGTGGGTCCCCGCACCTTGATTGGGCAGTACAGTGGAGCTGGCTCTGGAGGCCTGGGTGCAGGCAAGTCGGCTCCAATGGGCATGAAAGCAAGAGAGCTGACCCTGCCTTCTACAGATGGTGGCATTGGGTGGCCTAGCTGAAGCAATGCTGGAAAGCTTGCCCTGGTGCTGCAAATAAGGGAAAGCCTGCACACTGATGAGCTTAGTAGCTGCCACCCAGTTCCAGAACCAGGGCTCTGAGTTGGCCCACCCCAAAATCTGTATCATCTACAAATAGTTGGAATGTATAAAGGGGTCAATCCTGCTGATCCAGGGATGCAGGGTCTCCCACGATACACAGCAGCAATGGGAGGACCTAGAGGCGTCCCATAAAGATACAATATTGATGGTGTCACAGAAGCCAGAGATCTCGGGCCAGACTTAGGACTCGCGGCGGCAAACATTTGCTAGTGAAGATGTGTAGACAGAGAGATAGACTGTGGAACACCCTGTGACACACTACAGCTTCCACGGTGAGATGGTTTTTATGCTTGAGATTGGTTTGTCATTTGTTTGTTTGTGGGTGTTTTATTTTGGGGGTTAGATTGCAAGGGCAGAGGGTGGATATGAGGGGAGGGAAAAATGAGCGAAACTGGGGTGCATGATGTAAAACTCACAATGAATCAATAAAAATTTTTTAAAAAGAAAGAAAAAAATCTACTTGGATATATATATATATATATATATATATATATATATATATATAATTTAAGATTCCAAAAGATATTATTTTAATCAGTTTTAAAATGTTTAGAGTACTCAAATGTATAAATAGCATGTATTTATCAGCTCCTAATACAAAATCATAGTATTGAAATTTCTATCTGTATGTGCATTTTAGTTGGGCATAGTAAAAATAATTTTAGCACATAACAAAAATTAATTTAAAAAGAGAACCAAAGTGGCCACATTGTATAAAAAAATCTTTGATGCAACAAAAAATACACTAAAACAATTATCACAGACATATGACACAATTACATGAAAGCAGATACACCTACTTTAGAAAAAAACCCAGAAAGTTTGTTTATCTTATTTATTTTTTAAGATGTGAGAAAGGCTTAGTAACAGAGGAAACTAAAAGGTGAAGTTTGTCTTAGAGACTTAAGGTAACCTTTTTCTCTAGCTGAGGAGGGGGAGTAGTTGTTTTGTTTTGTTTTGTTTTTTAAATTGTGTCCCAGACCCATTTCTAGCAGGTAACTTGGAGATCACAACTTATGCCAAGCAGGCTGGCCACTTTTCCACTACCTGCCAATTAAAAGATCAAAATTAAAAGTAGATAGCTGGGAGTTAAAGAAGAGATTTATCCAATGTGGTCACAGTAAGGAGAGGTGACAAAGACCCAGCAAACCTTTCTCAAGTCCACCCTTAGGGTTTCACCCTAAGAAAAAGTTTCAATAGAGGTCCAAGGATATGCACATTTGAGCAGTCCTTGTCAAAGAACATTTATACCCACCACTAACTCATCAATATCTGGATTTTAGTCTCAACAGTGAGGTGGTCTAAACAGCTGCTAGAATGGTTTGAAATCTCCTTCAGAGAGACAAGTTGTTCCTCTGGGTGCAGCTCTTTCCTTTGCCCAGAATGCAGTCCTAGAGAAATACCTGATCCTTAGGGCCCATTCTTCTAACAGTCTGATAAATTGATAGACACACGTGTCTCTTCTGGATCTTTATGCAAGTGGAGTGGGTGGAAATCAGGCTTTATGAAGCTGCTCCTCAGAAATGACATGGGTTACCACATATGCTCTACCCAAAAGTGGAGAATGGATAGGTCTAGGCTTTACCAATTTTTGATGTCAGTATCTCTAAGATGTTAAGTGGATTTCTTGTTAAAACAGGAGTAGCAAAGGAATACAGGACTCACATTTAGCAGGACCCACCAAGTCAATGAACAGAGGGAAACCCGTCTAAGAAGCTTAAAGATGGAACTGAGTGTAAATCCCCACGAGTATTGTTGAGGTGACAGGGACAGAGCTCCATTTGGTTCTCTGTAACAGCCTGAGGAGTTCCCCTAAACTGTAGGGACCTCAATGCACACTAAACTGATTTTTGGCTTTAAGCCTGAAGGGACTTTTAGGACTGGTTTGTGTACAAGGGTTTTCCATAAGACAACAATTGTTGCTTAGACACAGCAAATAATTTGGATAAAGTCTGTGAAGATCTAAAAGACCCTTGCTTCTCCAATCTCTGCCAAGGAATTGCCACTTGTATGAATGCCTCAGAAGAAAGGGCCTTCCTGTTTCAATGTCCTCCTGGGTACACAAACATGAGGGACTCAAGACACTGGTGGTGTCTTCCCAAGCAAGCTAATAAAGTCCCTTCAAACTCAGGAATGTGGTATGTTTGTTGGGTTTCCCTATTAGTCTGTGGTATATCATGGGGTGTTTTCCCTGAAATCTCCACGCCTTTCGGTAGAGGGAAACAGGTGCCTCCCCACTTTGGAGACTTTATTAAAGCTTAGCAAGGTCAGAAGAGAAGAAATAGGAAAAAAAAAAAAAAGAAGCAGAATTAGGAGTTTGAGGAGAAATGTCAGGGGACAAGGCCAAAGGATAATAAATTGAAACATTTCAAAGACAATGAAAACCAAGACAAAGGTCCAAAAGCAAACAAAATGCTGATAAAAATGCTTTTAGAGATCCAAAGCAAGCAATCAAACCAAATCAACCCAAACCAAATGCCTACACCAACATGTTTTAAAAGCAAATAAATTATCCAGATTTCATAAACCAAATACATTGGGAACAGACCAAAAAGGTATCTGTTAAAGTAGAATCCTTGATAATCAGCTCAGAAAAAAAAACAGATAGACCTTCAACCAAACCAACGGATTCCCTAAGCCCTGGAAAGAACTTACCGACATTGCACTTGAGGAAGTGTCTGGACTGACTGGGTCTGTGCAGACAGCCATCTTCCACTCACTTGGTTCCTTCAGTGAAAAGTGGATGACTTTCAAGACCCATGTGTGGTACCACAATTGTCAACAAATCAACACAGCTCTTGTCTTAAAGGGAACATGAGTTTATTCTGGAGCCATCTTGAATGACCATGGATGGCCCTGGGAATACAGATTTAGGTTTCCCCAAATCCCATGTTCCCTGCTATGGGTTTCTGACAGACAACACCAGGTAAAATCATCTTCATTCTGCTCCTTATTTCCAAGGTTTTTTGTTTTTAAGGAAAATTACATACCTGATTTTGGTAAACACTTTCTGTGTGTTTGATGAGATTGTTTCTCTCATAATACACAAGTTAAATAATTATAAAAGTTTTAGACATAAATCATATTTGCATTCCCATGAGAAGCTTTACCTTATCTGGATACATGTAGTTAATATGCTTAGTAGTTGACATTTTTCTGGAAAAAACTCCAGGGAAAATAAGGTATAGCCTGAGGTGGTGGGAATTTAAACTTGTGAAACTGAAGACCCTGAAAGGTACTCCTATAATCTAATTAATTCACACACACACACACACACACACACACACCTGTAAATTGAGCAAGAGAAGTTGAGGCACACAAAGGAAAAGCCAGAAAGGAGGCCATTTGGAAGAGAGCAGTGCATCTTTCTTAATGTTCTATCTAGTGTTGTTTGTTTTTGTTGTTGTTTTTAAAAATAAGAATTTTGTTTTCATCAAAATCTGACTATGGAACATCAAGAAAGGAACACTTGTAACATATTGCTCATGAGATCCTTCATGAATATACTGTAATAAAATTGGCACTGGAGTCAAGCCATACTGGAATATTCAAGATCACCACTGTCAACATCAGGGTTACGGACTAACAGCACTGGCAGGGGGTGGGTGGAGGGAGGGATAGGGTGTGCAGTTCACAGTGGACAATAAAATGGTCATCCACAGGCTCTGAGGCTATGATCCTGATCCACTCATATTTGTGTGCTGGTGGAGGTCTGTCTTCCTGGAAGTTTCTGCCACTGTAAATCAAACCCTCCCTCCATTTTTCTCTAGGACAGTAAATGGCCTAGAATTATATATAGAGAGAGAGACACAGAACAACTGTCCTGTGTACCACAGTGCCAGAGCTGTTACTCCTCAAAGATGGAGAAAAGAGTTGATCTGACTCGGGAATGGTGGCAGGGAAGAGAGGAAAGCTGACTTCCTGTCCCTCTGCCAAGTCCCCCAAATTCTCCTGCTCTGTGACAATCTCCTCACCTTCCTGGTTTCTTAGTCAGCTAAATAAGGAAGCAGACCAGTGACTTGTGTTCTCAGTTTAACAGATATCCCCTTTAGAAGCTGAAATTGAATTTTTCATCCATACCACTGGGTACAGACCAAGAATGAGTGTGGAGTGGGTCACAGCTATGCTTCACTCAATGCTGTCCAGATTTCCCCCATTTCCTGATGTCTTTAGAAATGGGATGCTGCTGCCTCCTTTAAAAACCCCAAGACATTTACCTCAGAGCCTACAATGCACCTCTTTTATGGCTTCCCTGCAGAAGGCCTTCTCTGGGGCTCTTGACTTCTCCAGCAGACCTCTGTGTATGCCAACCACAGAACAAGAAGTTGGCAGGATCTCTCCTAAAGCCCCTTCCTGTGTCAGCCTCAGTACCCACAGACTCAGCCACAGACTGCCACTCTGCCAGCCTGTGGCCTGAGCAAGCTGTCCTGTGCTGTCTACACGGGCTCTGTAGAAACCTCAGCTCCAGTGCATCCTGTCACCCCATTAGATGATGCATACCTGTCTCCCCTAAGTGCAAACTCCTATTCCCTCCAGTCTCACCACAACCACAGTGTCCATCCGCTTACAGGTCTGCACAAGTCCAATGACCCTCTTACACACTCCTCTGAACAAATTGTTCTGCATAAGTCAGAGAATTCTCACTGCCCTTTATCTGTTTGTTCCTTGGCAGTGTCAAGAGGGATATCCCTGACACATGGAAAACATTTCATAAACTAAAACCTCAAGAATTACATGGTGGTTGGATCAGCACAGGAAGATGCCCACAGAAGGGAGGCCCTGTATCTCCTCACCTTCACTCCAAATTCAATGGTAACTGCTGTTGCCAGTGCTACAAATGGCCTTTTAGTAATAAAATTGTCAAATACAATTTAATTGTTATAGTCAAGTTTCTTTTTTTTTATTAATTGTACACTTGATGGTAGTCAGTGCAATGGTTTAGTACGTGTGTGTAGTACATGTGTGCAGCATGTGCGGATCAAATCCAGGTTTGTTTTATCTATCCCCTGCCTCCCAGCTTCCAGAAATCAATATTCTACATTCAGGAAAAGCTGATATCCATGCATGAGACACAGCAGGTGGTCCTTACCTTTCTGTGCCTGGTTTATTTCACTTAACATAATGTATTCTAGTTCCCTCTATTCTGCTGCTAGTGATGGGATTCTACTGATCTTTATGGCTTAAATCACAACATATACATCATGTACATATACACATACATGTTCACACACATTTGTGTATGAGAGAGAAAAGAGCGGGAGAGTGAGAGAGCAAGAGAGAGAGAACATTTTCTTCATCGTTTAAGCAGCTGACGGGCACCTGGGCTGACTCTTATCTCGCCATTGTAAAAAGGGCCGTGATGAACATCAGTGCCCAGGTATCTTTGCTGTGCTGACTTCACTTCCTTTGGCTCTATATGTAGAAGTTAGATAGCTGGGTCAGGTGGGGGATCTGTTTTTAGACTTTAATTTTTTATTGTTTGAGTGTTTTGCCTGGATGTATGCCTGTGCACAAGGTGCCAGTGCCTGAATCCCCTGGAATTGGAATTGTAGATGGTTTTGAGCCACCATGTGGGCTCTAGGAATGAACCCTTGTCCTCTGGAAGAGAAGCCAGCGTTCTTAACACATAACCCATCTCTCTAGCTCCTTTAAAATTTTTTTAAGGAACTTCCGTACACTTTTCCATAGTGTCTATGGTAAGTTAGATTCTCACCACCAGTGTCTGAGAATTCATAACTTCCCATGTTCTTGCCATATTTGTTATTTTGGGCTTATTGATAACAGCCATTCTAGATGTGTTGAGATGGTTTCTTACTGTCATTTTGATTTATATTTCTCTAATGGCTAATGATAGTGATCATTTGTTGGCCAACCAAATAGTCTTTTAATTGTCCCGGGGCAGGGTGGTTTTTGTCTGTAGTGTGTATTGTGTGAATAAGGAGCTCTACAGCTTTTACTAGGCAGATCTACTAACTAATGGGCAGCCCAAGACAAGGAATGAAAAGGGCACCCCCAAGGTAGGCTTCTCAGTCTTTGACTGACCTGTTCTCCAGCAACACGGAGCCTTTCTTAGGGTTGCAGGGGTGGGGTGGGGGGCACCTCTGCTATCCTCACCGGGCTCTCTGGGGTTCTTCACAGATTTATTCAGATTCCCAGGCATGGCTCAACTAGAACTCTGAGCTGTTTGTCACTCTTCCGTTCACTCTGTTGCTCTACAAGATTTCCACCTGATGTTACACTCTGATCTCAGCTATACCCTCATCTTTCATACCAAAGCCCCCTCTATGACTCTGCTCAGTCTGTTGCCTGTGTGGGACACCTTACCCCCTTCTCAGACCAACTCCTCCTCAACCTCAAGGGCTCCTCTTGAAGGACTTCAGATTCCTGAGAAAAATTTTCCTGCAATTCTCTACTTTTAAGCATACTCTTGGTACCTTTTAGGCATTAATCATCAGTAATCAATTATCCACCACTTTTGTGAACAACTTTTACTCCCACCAATCTAAACTTCTTGAGGCCAGAAATCATGGTGGTTCATGCACCCAATGGCTACAGCCTGGACTTGAAATATAAAAAACTACCATTAGGTGAATGGTGTCTCTAAGTTCTGACATGTATTAGAATTCATGTTAAGAACACCAATAATAACCGGGAGCTAGTGTACACTTGGGATACTGAAGTCTACTTCCTCCTCCAGAGGTCTAAAGTCCCTGCTTTATGCTCCTTATCCAGTGTAGGGGGTGTGGCTGCCATACTACTCTCTGGGCTGATAAGCTAGGTTGTTTATTATTATTAATTATTATTTCAAAGTAATGCAACTATATCATTTCAAAGTCAAACCTATCTATAAAACTTATAACAAAATGAAACATCTTCTGACCCATCTCTGATGTTGGCTCCTTAGAGACAAAACACTTCAAGCTGTTTCGGCTGTTTCCATGACTAATGGCCTCCACTATTTAAATTATATACTTATACTTTTAGTTCTTGGTTTTATTGGCTTTTAACCTCATAGTACAGAGGGTGGAAATTTCATTGTCTTTCCCGTTTGTTTTTCTGTGTACCTTCTAGTTTGGTTCTCTGTCAGTCTTTGGTTAATCATGCTTTGGCAGCTGTTTTATTATGATCTAGATAACACTCATAGCTTGTTCAGGATGCTCTATGATGTCTCTGACTACACTTCCTTTCTTACTCATCTAGTTTTCCCAAGGAGTTGACACAGCTTGTCTATTTTTGTTTAATTCCCTATCTAGATAAAGCTAAAACACTCCCCCAGTTCCTAAGAGATACAAAGTCCTTCTTGGTAGGTTGTATATATATCAACTACTTGACCATGTCTACTCTTTTCTTGAATACTCCTCTGGGAAGCTTGTCTCCTCTGCTAAGGTCTGAGCATACTTTCCTCCATATCTGATGTCTTCTTCCTCCTTTGCCTCTTCTTAGCTCTGTGCCTTAGTTCTTGGATTCATAGCTTCTCTTTTTAATCCACTTCCTGATCCAAAAAAACCTGACAGAGACAACCCCAGGATGCTCAGAGGATCAGTCCACAGTTGCTTAGCCCCATGTACATGGGAAGAGCATCATGGCAGCAGGAAGATGGACAGGGAAAAGAAACAGGCTGTTCACTGAAGGGCAGACAGGAAGTGAGGAGAAAGGGGAGAGGCAGAGCAAGGTAAGCCTAAGGACCCTCCCTTGATGATGTGCTTCATCTACCCAGGCCCTACCTCCTAACGTTTCCAGAACTCCCCAAAATAGTGTTACCAGCTCAGGACCGAATATTCAGTACACAAGCCTGTAGGAGATGCATTGCTTTCAAACCACAACAGGCACTCTGTCCAGGATAGATACTAGCACACATCTTTAAAAGCCAGAGAATAAAGCATCAAAGGGCAGAATAGAAAATATACGCAGGTTTTTAAACATGCATGTAAACTGTAACCATTTAAATGTAAATACACAAAAAGGGGTTGAAATTATAGAGACCTGTGGACCCAATTGGCTGATCCCTATGATCTGGTAGCTTTCCATGAAGGGGTCATGGAAAGTTCCTGTTTCTGAGATCCAGCATGTTGCACGGTGACTTTATTCCATCTCTACATTTGATGAATGATTTAACTGGTTCCAGAACTCTATCAAATTCAGTTACCTCAAGTGTGCAAGGGATCCCAACTTGAAAGCCAGCCTAGAAAACATAATGAGATTCATTCCACCACGAAGGACACCAACCCAGCCATGAAACCTAGACACAAAACCTTCAACCTATAATTTGTCCTGCCTACGAGATGTGCAGGGGAAAAGAGACAGAGCAGAAATGGAGGGGGTGGCCAATAGTAATTGGTCCAGCTTGAGACCCATGCCATGAGAAGGAGCCCACCCCTCACACTGCTAATGACACTCTGCTGTACTTGCAGACAGGAGCCTAGCATAATCTTCATCAGAGAGGCTTCATCAAGCAACTGATGGAAACAAATGCAGAGACCCACAGCCAAACATTAGGTGGAGCTTGGGGAAATCATGTAGAAGAAGAATTGTAGGAACCAAAGGAGTCAAGGACGCCACAAGAAAACTTACAGAATCAACTAACCTGGGCCCATAGGTGCTCACAGAGACTGAACTGTCAACCAGGGAGCCTGCATGACCTAGGTCTTCTGCACATTTACATTTATGGAGCTTGGTCTGCTAGTGGGACTTCTAACAGGAACAGAGGCTGTCTCTGACTATGTTTTTTTGTCTTTGGAACCCTTTCCTACTTGGCTGCCTAGGCTAGCCTCAATAGGAGAGCATGTGCCTAGTTTTGCTGCAATTTGATAGGCCAGGGCTGGTTGATATCCATGGGGCGGGGGGCTCCCATTTTCTGAAGAGAAATGGAGGAGGAAAGGATGGGAGGGAGTGGAGGTGGGGAAAGGACAGGGAGGAGAGGAGGGAGGGGAAACTGCATTCAGGATGAAATGCAAATAAGAAAGAAAAGTGGGGGGCAGGAGGCAAACTAGGAGAAGGGGGTGACTAGATGGTTCATCTGGTAACAGCATTTTCTTTTTTTAAAATTTTTTAATTTTTAATTTTTTATTAGATATTTTCTTTTTATACATTTCACATGCTATCCCGAAAGTTCCCTATACCCTCCTCATGCCCTGTTCCCCTACCCACCCACTCCCAATTCTTGGCCCTGGCATTCCCCTGTTCTGGGGCATATAAAGTTTGCAATACCAAGGGGCCTCTCTTCCCAGTGATGGCCAACTATGCCATCTTCTACATATGCAGCTAGAGATGCGAGCTCTGGGAGTACTGGTTAGTTCATATTGTTGTTCCACCTATAGGGCTGCAGACCCCTTCAGCTCCTTGGGTTCTTTCTCTAGCTTCTCCATGTGTTCCATCTTATAGATGACTGTGAGCATCCACTTCTGTATTTGCCAGGCACTGGCATAGCCTCATATGAGACAGCTATACCAGGGTCCCTTCATCAAAATCTTGCTGGCATATGCAATAGTGTCTGGATTTGGTGGCTGATTATGGGATGGATCCCAGGTGGGGTAGTCTCTGGATAGTCCATCCTTTCGTCTTAGCTCCAAACTTTGTCTCTGTAACTCCTTTCATGGGTATTTTGTTCCCTATTCTAAGGAGGAATGAAATATCCACCCGTTGGTCTTCCGTCTTCTTGAGTTTCTTGTGTTTTGCAAATTGTATCTTGGGTGTTCTAAGTTTCTGGGCTAATATCCACTTAGCAGTGAGTATATATCTAATGACTTCTTTTGTGATTGGGTTACCTCACTAAGGATGATATCCTCCAGATACATCCATTTGTCCAAGAATTTCATAAATTCATTGTTTTTAATAGCTGAGTAGTACTCCAATGTGTAAATGTACCACATTTTCTGTATCCATTCCCCTGTTGAGGGACATCTTGGTTCTTTCCAGCTTTTGGCTATTATAAATAAGGCTGCTATGAACATAGTGGAGCATGTGTTCTTATTACCAGTTGGAACATCTTCTGGTTATATGCCCAGGAGAGGTATTGCTGGATCTTTCAGTATTATTATGTCCAATTTTCTGAGGAACTGCGAAACTGACTTCCAGAGTGGTTGTACAAGCTTGCAATCCCACCAGCAATGGAGGAGTGTTCCTCTTTCTCCACATCCTCGCCAGCATTTGCTGTCACCTGAAGTTTTGATCTTAGCCATTCTGACTGGTGTGAGATGGAATCTCAAGGTTGTTTTGATTTGCCTTTCCCTGATGATTAAGAATATTGAACATTTTTTCAGGTGCTTCTCAGCCATTCGGTATTCCTCAGTTGAGAATTCTTTGTTTAGCTTTGCACCCCATTTTTTAATGGGGTTATTTGAATTTCTGGAGTCTAGCTTCTTGAGCTCTTTGTATATATTGGATATTAGTCCCCTATCAGATTTAGGATTGGTAAAAATCCTTTCCCAATCTGTTGGTGGCCTTTTTGTCTTATTGACAGTGTCTTTTGCCTTACAGAAGCTTTGCTATTTTATGAGGTCCCATTTGTCAATTCTTGATCTTACAGCACAAGTCATTACTGTTCTGTTTAGGATTTTTTTTTTTTACCCTGTGCCCATATCTTTGAGGCTTTCCCCCACTTTCTCCTCTATTAATTTCAGTGTCTCTGGTTTTATGTGGAGGCCTTCTATCCACTTAGACTTGAGCTTTGTACAAGGAGATAAGAATGGATCAATTTGCATTCTTCTACATGATAACTGTCAGTTGTGCCAGCACCATTTGTTGAAAATGCTGTCTTTTTTCCACTGGATGGTTTTAGCTCCCTTGTCAAAGATAAAGTGACCATAGGTGTGAGGATTTATTTCTGGGTCTTCAATTCTATTCCATTGATCTACCTGACTGTCACCGTACCAGTACCATGCAGCTTTTATCACAATTGCTCTGTAGTACAGCTTAATGTCAGGTATGGTGATTCCACCAGAGGTTCTTTTTATTGCTCAGGATAGTTTCTGCTATCCTAGGTTTTTTGTTATTCCAGATGAATTTGCAAATTGCCCTTTCTAACTCAGTGAAGAATTGAGTTGGAATTTTGATGGGGATTGCATTGAATCTGTAGATTGCTTTTGGCAGGATAGCCATTTTTACTATATTAATCCTGCCAATCCATGAGCATGGGAGATCTTTCCATCTTCTGAGATCTTCTTCAATTTCTTTCTTCAGAGACTTGAAGTTCTTATCATACAGATCTTTCACTTCCTTAGTTAGAGTCACACCAAGGTATTTTATATTATTTGTGACTGTTTTGAAGGGTGTTGCTCCCCTAATTTCTTTCTCAGCCCATTTATTCTCTGTGTAGAGAAAGGTCATTGATTTGTTTGAGTTAATTTTATATCCAGCTACTGCACTGAAGCTGTTTATCAGGTTTAGGAGTTCTCTGGTGGAATTTTTGGGGTCACTTATATATTCTATCATATCATCTGCAAATAGTGATATTTTGACCTTTTCCTTTCCAATTTGTATCCCCTTGATCTTTTGTTGTCGAATTGCTCTGGCTAGGACTTCAAGTACTATGTTGAATAGGTAGGGAGAAAGTTGGCAGCCTTGTCTAGTCTCTGATTTTAGTGGGATTGCTTTGAGTTTCTCTCCATTTAGTCTGATGTTGGCTACTGGTTTGCTGCATATTGCTTTTATTATGTTTAGGTATGGGCCTTGAATTCCTGATCTTTCCAAGAATTTTATCATGAAGGAGTGTTGGATTTTGTCAAATGCTTTCTCAGCATCTAAGGAGATGATCATGTGGTTTTTGTCTTTGAGTTTGTTTATATAGTGGATTATGTCGATGAATTTCCATATACTAAACCATCCCTGCATCCCTAGGATGAGACCTACTTGGTCATGATGGATGATTGCTCTTATGTGTTCTTGGATGTGGTTTGCGAGGATTTTATTGAGTATTTTTGCATTGATATTCATAAGGGAAATTGGTCTGAAGTTCTCTTTCTTTGTTGGATCTTTCTGTGGTTTAGGTATCAGAGTAATTGTGGCTTCATAGATTGAGTTGGATAGAGTACCTTCTGTTTCTATTTTGTGGAATAGTTTGAGAAGAGTTCGAATTAGGTCTTCTTTGAAGGTCTGGTAGAACTCTGCACTAAATTCATCTGGTCCTGGGTTTTTTGGTTAGGAGACTATTGATGACTGCTTCTATTTCTTTAGGGGAAATGGGACTATTTAGATTGTTAATCTGATCCTGATTTAACTTTGGTACCTGATATCTGTCTAAGAAGTTGTCCATTTCATCCAGGTTCTCCAGTTTTGTTGAGTATAGCCCTTTGTAGTAGGATCTGATGATGTTTTGGATTTTCTCAGATTCTGTTGTTATATCTCCTTTTTCATTTTTGATTTTGTTAATTAGGATACTGTACCTGTGCCCTCTAGTTAGTCTGGCTAAGGGTTTATCTATCTTGTTGATTTTGTCAAAGAACCAGCTACTGGTTTGGTTGATTCTTTGAATAGTTCTTTTTGTTTCCACTTGGTTGATTTCAGCCCTGAGTTTGATTATTTCCTGCCATCTACTCCTCTTGGGTGAATTTGCTTCCTTTAGTTCTAGAGCTTCTAGATGTGTTGTCAGCCTGCTAGTGTACACTCTCTCTAGTTTTGTTTTGGAGGCACTTAGGGCTATGAGTTTTCCTCTTAGGACTGCCTTCATTGTGTCCCATAAGTTTGGGTATGTTGTGGCTTCATTTTCATTACACTCTAAAACATCTTTAATTTCTTTCTTTATTTCATCCTTGACCAAGGAATCATTGAGTAGAGTGTTGTTCAGTTTCCACGTGAATGTTGGCTTTCAATTATTTATGTTGTTATTGAAGATCATCCTTAGTCAGTGGTGATCAGATAGGATGCGTGGGATAATTTCAATATTTTTGTATCTGTGGAGGCCGGTAACAGCATTTTCTGTCAAGCCTGATGACTTGAGTTCAATTCCTGGAACTCACATGATGGAAGGAGAGAACCAACATCTGCAAAGTTGTCCTCTGACCTCTGTATGTATGACACGGCATGTACAAACACGTGTACACACACACTAAATAAATAAATGTGAAAAAGACAAAGTGGAAGGAAAGAAAGAATGGTATGGGAGAAGAGAAGAAGGAGGGGGAGTAGGGAGAAAAAGAAGGAGAAAGGAGAAGGAGAAGGAGAAGGAGAAGGAGAAGGAGAAGGAGAAGGAGAAGGAGAAGGAGAAGGAGAAGGAGAAGGAGAAGGAGAAGGAGAAGGAGAAGGAGAAGGAGAAGGAGAAAGACTGTTGTAAGTCACTCTCACTCAGGCAAAGGCAATTCAAGGCTTCTGAGACTAGTGAAACAGTCTGAAAAAGAAGCAGAGACCAGCTGAATTGCCCAGAAGAAGCTCAGACCAAATGACGCTCCTTAGAAGGATACTCTCCAATCTGCTGAGCTGCCTACAGGCTGTGCAGTGAGCTCTAGGTGCCCAGCTTTTATGAGCTGTCACCCATGCTTGGGGGTGGGCTGTGATAGTGGTGGTGTCTTTAAGTCATTTCTGCCCCTGTAAGTACCCCTCACCCATATCCTTTAAGTAGTCCAAGTAAAACTCATAGATTCACCAATGTGGACTTCAGTAGTATCAGTCATGCATGGGCTCCCAATTTGGGGTTAGTAGGGATGTGTGCTGAGTCTCCTCAGGAAAAGTCTTCTCAAATAGCAACTGGGGATTCAACCCAGGGCTTTACCAAGTGTTCTTACTCATGAGCTACATCCCAGTCCCAAGTCAGCTTGGCAGGGAACTAAGTAATGGAATGTCTTGATTTGCTTTCTACTTGAAAGCTAAATAGTTTCTGTATGTGGAGAAGAGAGTTCTCTACATAATCTATTATAATTTTGTTTTTGAGTATGCATAAAATAAACCATTTTTTAAATAAAATAAGCCAACAAAGTAAGTATAGCCAAAAATCCTGGCAAATAATGAACACTAATCCTTAACAGGGATTGAGAGAAATTTTAAAACTGTATTAACAATGCTGTAAATGTGAGTATTGCTCTCTCCTACCAGCTGCCTGATAGGCTGCCTTTGTTTGGTAGGCTGCAGTTGGAGGAGGAGACAGAAGGAGTGAACCTACTGTGTGGTTTCTTCTTTTCAGGCTCCAAGAAATCCCTCAATCAGATTTCCACCTAACTGCCTCAGGAACAGATATTATTTCTATAATTAAACTCACTGCCACATAACTCCTCCATGCCGAGTTTGTTTTAGAATGGTAGATAAATGGTAAGGGTGACAAGCCGATAAGCTAATGTAATCTTGTGATAGCAAACTTTAAATGTTCTTTTTCTCCCCAAGTTTTAAAAGTAATAAAATACAAAAGCAAAACATGTAAACCAAAGGAAAAAAGTCAGTCATAATTAGGATAGAAGTCAAAAATAGAGAAAGAGTCACAGGGAGATGGGGGAAAGTCAGAGATGCCAGATGTCCATGCTGCTGGCTAGCAAAATACTGTAATGTTGTGCTCCAAGAAAGCCAAATGAATGGAGTCCACAGGCTCCCCCAGTTGATCCTATCAAGATCCAGAGCCCAGCTGGGAAACCATGGGAGAAAGAGGGCTAAGGGCAGGGGTGGGCTCACTCCAGGCATGGAGAATTGCTGAGATGTAGGAGAATGGAAGAAGTCAGAGTCCAGGGAAGAATCAGGAGAGAGAACAGTACAAGATTACCAGCAAGTCAGAAGGAAGAGCCATGGAAGGGAATGGTGGGTCACACTTGGATTTTTCTCTTAACTTATGGTCCCTGAGATCAAATCCAGGGCCTTACACATGCTAAGCAGAAGTGCTGTACTGAGCTTCATCAACACCAGCTCCTGGCTGTTGCTTTTCAAGAACAATTCCTGTGGAAAATCATATGCATTTATGGAGGGAAAATCCACAGGAAGTATATCTCACTCATTTCACAAATGGTTGTGCCTATCGATGTGTATATGTGCGTATATGCTCATACCTACCTATGAACACTCAACAAAACTGAGATCATAGAGTATTAAACTTTCTTTGAGAAGTGCTATAATATTAATTCTTCTCTGTATCATTAAATATTCTTCAGACGAACTTTTCTTAACAGCTGTAAATGTGTGAACAAATAAATTAATAAAAATAATCAAACTGTCAAGGAAAAAGGAGCTAAATAATGTTGTACTGCTCATATTCATCAAGTGTTTAGTGTATAGATGTCACATTGTTTCTGTGTAATCACTGGGAATCAATCATTCAGTAATTATTTGACTGAACATTGAAATTGTTTATTTTGGTTATTTGAGTTTTGTTTCCCATGTTCTTCCTTTGGGGTGATCAGTTCAAAACAGTACATATTACACCACACATTTGGTGATCAAGATAATGTAACTGTCCTGGTAGCGTTTGCTTATTGTAAACAATACAACGGTAGCTTTGTGCTATAAGAATGAGTGGCACTGCCTCAAGGGAAGGGTTTGTCAGAAGAGCAAAGTCAACCACTGTACCCTGGGGGGGGGGCGGGCACAGCCAGGAAAAGGGTATCTCGGGGAATACAATAGTAATAGTCATGCACGGTGCAGGAGCATCAGGATCACAGAACATTTAGTCAAAGAGTTAAAGCAATTGAGGTTCAATTTCTGTCACATACTACTCTGGGCTCTCTAAAAGTTGGCCTTATATAAAGGTAGTTCTCCCTGCCTTCTCAATGGGCTTGATTCAGTAAATTACGACGTTATATCCTAAAGATAGAGAAGCTTAACAGAAGGGAACTTGTTTCCCAGTTTCCTTACAACAAATTTAATTCTTTAAATTAAAAAAAAAATCAGTCTCAAGAAAGGGAAGACATACTGGAGAACTAGGGGATGGTAATTTTTTTTTTTTTGAAACCGATAGCTGTTAACGCTCAAACCAAATTAACCTTTGTGGCAACCATGCAACTGGATGATCATACTCCTCAAGAAATAAGAACTTGGGCTGGAGAGATGGCTCAGCAGGTAAGAGCACTGACTGCTTTTCCACAGGTCCTGAGTTCAAATCCCAGCAACCACATGGTGGCTCACAACGGATGGGATCCGATGCCCTTTTCTGGTAGTGTCTGAAGACAGTGTCAGTGTGCTCACATACATGAAATAAATAAATAAATCTTTAAAAAAAAAGAAGCAAAAATATAATCCGAGGGTTACATGTAGGGTGCCTCTAAGTGAGAAAAGGGAATGAACCTGACTCAAGGGCAGAAGATGCTCAGCAAGGTGGAGGTGTGGGCTGTGGTGGCCAATCTTCTGGCAAATATGCCCAGAATAGGAAACCCAACAGAGGAAACGGAGGGGAGGGGGGGTTAGTTTTTTGAGGAATCACCTTGAAGAATTCCTCCCATCAGTCTAGCCGGTGGGCAAGTCTGTTGAGAATTTTCTTGATTGCTAATTGATGCAGGAGAACCCTTCCCCCTTCCCACTGGGAGTGGTACTATCTCTGGGCATGTGGGCACGGGCTGTATAAGAAAGGTAACTGAACACAAGCTTGGAAGAAGCAAACCCATCAGTAGCATTCCTCTGTGGTTTCTCTTTCAAGCTCCTGCCTCGGCTTCCCTCCAGGATGGACTCTAACTATATGCTGCAACTAAAACCTCTCTTCCATAAGATTCTTTTAATGATGGTGTTGATCATGGCGACAGAGAACAAACTAGAGTAGACACTGGTATCAGGAATGTAGGGTACTGTCGTGAAAGACCTGACTAAGTTGTTTGGGGGCGAGAACTGTGGAAGAGCCTGGAACTTTGGGCTGGGAGTTCTCAGAGTTTCATGACCTGTTGTGGGACCTTAGAGGAGAATGCAGTGAGCAGAGCGGACAGTGGAGGCCTGGGCTGTGATGTCTGAGAGGGAAGCAAAGACTAGCAGGGCTGTTCCTAGGATACTCTGAATTTAAAATCTGTGGTTTCTCGTCAGCAGAGACTGAAGAATCAGATGCGATTAACAGGAGACCTGCACCATTGAAGTGGAAACTTTTACTGTGACAATCAATGCTGGTTAGCTGGGCTGAAAAATGATCTGTCATTAATATGACAGCAGCATCATTAAGGCGAAATCATCTGGAGATTACTTCCTTACGACAAGCCCAGATAAACAATGCCCTAATTGACAGGGAGGTACAGTTGTCAGGGTTCTGGGAACCAAGGGAATTGAGCAGGATATGCAAAGCGGTCTAGTGACATCTGTCAACCCAACACATGGTCTACCTGTACAAGAGAACAGGATTTGGACTTAGGCTGGCTTCATCTCCACTCAAAAGATGCAGTCTTAAGAAAGTTAGTTACATTCTGTGCCTAGTAGGCTATTTCTAGCATTTAACCCAGAAGCATGGTTAATATATTATATTAAATACCATGGGAATGACTAACTTTAAGACATTATAAGGGCTTAATGTAAAATTTAAAAATGAGGTACCATTCTTAAGGCTGGACTTTTGGTGACAAAACAACCTTCCAACTGTCTTCCTTTTGCTTGACCACTTAAGATCCTTGTTTCTCTCAACCTAGAGTCTCTAATCCCACTCTTTCTTCACTGCCTTTCTTAATTTTATCCACTAGAAACCGAGGAAGCAGGATTCAAAGGCAGTGGCAAAGAACTGGTGCAGTAACAGCCCGTCACCGCCTTCCCCTACTCTACTCCCTGTTTCATAACCTTCCAGCTGAATTGCAGGCCCCAAGTTAGGAGCACAGAACACTCACACGTACCCACCATTAAAAGCACTTCCTGTCTCACATATGAAGTGGATGTCTCTATCATGTGAAAAAAAAAATAAGCTGGAGGTCTCCCCAGAGCTGTGTATCATTACTAAAATTCTGCTTTTGGGGCTAGAACAGTTCACAGAAAGCATATTTTACTTTTGAAACAGAATCTAGCAGCCAGTGGCTGTCTCTGTGGTTTCTCTAGTTTAAGCAATATTGGACACCACCAAAGTGTCTCTTTTTCTTCCCAGAGAACTGAATTACAAAGTCCTGGTTTCTATTAGGGTGTGTCCAGCACTCTCTGTGCTGCCAAAACCTTCCAGTTTTATAGTCTGTACATGGGTAGATTTTCCATGAACTTGCTCAAATTTATTCCCAAGCAATGATGTCTAAGAAACCCAGTAAGCATTTAACCAAAAAGAACATTTCTGATGTAAAACAGACAGAGCTTATTTTTATGCCTCAACATATATGGGAGGGGAAGGGTCCGTCTTATGGTTTTTTGCTTGCTTGTTTGTTTGTTGTTTGTTTGTCTAGGGAGGAGTTGTTAAGTGAAGTTTATTCTTTAAATTCTCTCGTTTTTCTTTTTCTTTTCCTTCTCTACCTTCCTTTCTCTCCTCTCTTCTTTATGCTGTTGGAATCAAAGTCAGGTATTTATCCATGCTAGGAAAGCACTCTACCACTGAGATATACCCTCAACCCTATATTTTTCTCTATATACTGCAAGCACCCACCTACACAGACATTTTATATAAATTAGAGGCCAAGTAACTGAAACACTAAACAAAATTATTTATAGGGTATCTTCCTAGAGATCTAAACAGCCAGGGACACACAAAGAAACCCTGTCTCCAAACACAGATAGATAGGTAGATAGATAGATAGATAGATAGATAGATAGATAGATAGATAGATAGATAGATATGTTTAAATGCGCATTAAAGTAGAAGTTAGTGGTAGCTGTGTCAGAGAATGAACCCATTAGAGACAGTACTAATGGAGAAGGTGACAATAGTTACATTTGGCTGCCAAATGATAAAAACAGGTACTATATTGGAAATGTGTTTATATGTGCATAGTCATATACACTATTTCAGAAACTTCCCATGAGAACCAACAATGTTACCCCATGTTCCAAGTCCTACATTACATACTGCTAAGGTTGCCCAATTTCACAGATTTTGGAGCAAGTGTTTCCTCTACCTAACATGACTGCAAACAGCTGCTTCCTGCCCTTCCCCTCACCTCTTCTTCTACAGATATTGATCCCGAGAGATGTTCAAACACAAAAACAAAACAGACCGACCTTCCTCCAGCCAAGTTCTACCGCAGAGTCTGCTTCCTGGAGAACCAACCCACCTGCCCATGCACGCATGCTTGCCTCCTACGCATCCAGCAACCTGCCACTGGGACTAAGGCACATAGGTGGTGTGGGGGTGCATGATACACATGATGAAAGAGCCAGTCCTAACCTTTAGGAAGCTCACAAATACAATAGCCCAGGATAAGAACAATCACAAAATACAGAATACTGTGTCCAGTGCTAAGGAAGAATACAAAAGAGATAGGGATGTAATCCCAGGAAAGAGAGGTCTAGAATCCTGGTGCATTTTAGCTAGCAATATCTCTAACCTGCTTCCCCCATGCAATGCCAAACCCTAGAGGACAGAACAGACTCTTTTATCTCTCTTTACAATTCCTCATTATTTCTAACAGAGTCCAGGTCAGTGCAGAAATTGTCAGACACGGCAAGCAAAGCAGAAGACATCACACCTGCCAGTTGTACTTTATAGGGTAGGCTTCTGCCCCTGGCCTGGCCATGAGTGTCAAGTTCCCAGGAAGTCCCTCCAGATGTTCATATGTCTATCTTTAAAACCACATCCACAGAATCTGAGGATGCGAAGAAACAGAAGATCATCCAACAGCTACAGCTCAGCGTGTGGGCAGGACAGAAACCAGTTCAAGCTTCAAAAACAGGAACAAGGAAAGGAACTTGACTAATAGCCAAATGGTAGTGTGCCCAGGCCATTCCTGCCTTCAGTTAGCCAGTTCATCATTATCAATCCATCAGCAGAGAGGATTCAACAGCCTCCACTGTTGGCCTAGCAATGGGACTCAGCAGACCCCTAAAGCTCACCAAACAAACCTGCAGAGTCTAAGAATTTACCTCAGATCCAGAGAAGAAAAGATCATTAAACAAAACCTCACTGTCAAGTGCCTGAGGGGACAGAGATCTGGGAACATTAGCTGGGTCTGGGACTCAACCCCCTGCCTTTCTCTGCCTCTGGGGCAGCTTCACTCAGCTGTGCTGCTCTTATGCCTCCACACAAGCTACTGTCTCCCTTCCTTCTCCTTTCATGGCTTGGGTGCAATCTGTAACTAGCTTCTGCTGCTGTCTCTGAAATGTCATTTGCACCCTTCCTCTGGCCTGCATTCGTGTGCCACCTCTCCAGTGTTGTGGTCACACCCTGAAAGCAGGGACTCCGGATCTCAGTAATCTCTGCCTTTCTTTGTCTCTGCAAGATGTGGTTTCTGGTGATGGTTTCCTGTTGGTCATGTCTGTCCAACAGTCATGGAACACCCCTTTCCCAAGTTTTCAAGACCTTCTTATGGTTAGCCTGCCTTATACTGACTTTTTTTCTATTTCCTAAGAACTCCCAGCCTTTCAGCTGCCTCCCTGTTTACCTGTCCCTCTGCTCAAACTATCTAGCTTCTGGAGTGTCTGTCTCCTCTTCATAATTTACTGCATCCACCCACTGCTTATTAGATGGACCAAGCTTAGGATCCAAGGAAACAGGAAAGGCAGCCAGGGTTTACCATTTCTTTTCTTTAAAAACAACTACCTCAGGCACAGACTCCATCACCCAGAAGGGCTTTTCTGCAGCCCTTCTTCCTCAGGTACAATCAGCCAGTCTTTCCTGGACCAGGGAGCTGTTGGTTCAAGGTCCTTTGACTTTAGCTGAGTAGACAGACTCTCTTGATCTTCCAAGTCAGAAAGGGAAAAAGAAAATGATTTAACTAATGCTAATCCCCTGTTGCTTCTTAGGAATGATTCTCATTCACTTTAGAATTAATATATCAAACCCTAGGATTTCCAAGAGGTGGATGGTAGATTTGCCAAATGGAAGACTGCCAAGCTGGGTCTCTGGAGTGGATCCAGAGTTCCATAAACTCTGCTGCTTTCCTAATCACAGAAGGAGCCATAAAATGACAGAGAGGGAGGGGCGATTCGAACAGTAGAGTGACATAGAAACATCAGCCCGTGCCTCCTGGGAGGGAAAGAAAAGGAAGATTTCTACAAATGTCACCCCAGACCTCTCCTCCAGAGCCCTCCTCAGCCCAGCGTGCTTGTTGTTCAATGAGAAATCTACCCCACATAAAATGGAAGACCATTGGAAGAGTCTCTTAAAGCAGGAAAAAAAAAACATGGAAACTGCCCCCACCCCCTGCCAACAGGTGACCATCATGGGCAAGTACAAGAAGGACATGAGCATCTCTTGCCTCCTGGATGGTGGGAAGAGGTTTAGGAGCTGGAGCAGTGGGAGGAGACTGCCACTTCTTTTCCACTTGGAGTAGCACTCCACATGGGAGCTGCCATTGCCACATTAGCAGGAGGACTGGCGGAGGTGTCCTGTTATCTTTCATAACTCTCCTAGAGCCCCAGAACGAATGGGGGAAGCAGGAGGCCCCCCCATCTTGATGAGGTTAAATTTCAATGAAGTTGAGAAGAGATGTAAACCAAGACTCACTCGGAGCATTCCCAGGTATCGAAAGGGAGACAATAGAAAAATCTCACCAGCTAATCAGTGTAATCATGACAAATATATTGACTTCTTATACAGGCCTTGAAATGTTTACTCTACAAGCACTAGGACCCATTATTTAGTAGGATTCCTAAATATAACCCAGGTTATATTTCTAGAGATTTCAGGTGATGAATAACAGTGTCCATTTACTGAAATGACCAAGAATACATTTCAGGTGTTATTTACTTGATCATGGTAGTGCTATGGTTAGGAAGTGAAGTTACCTGCCCCTGAGTGAGACACTAAGGTCTTCCTAATCCTAGAGTTTATTTTCTTAACTTTATCTTAAAGATTCAGTCTGTGTACAACTTGTTACAAAGTAAGTGAGTGTGCCTGCAGAGGAGTTTACTCTGTTGCCTTTCTCCCTTAGAGACTCGTTCACCTGGAGGAGGTACAGGTCCACAGAGGAATATGAGTTTCTTGTAAAAGACAAATGACAGCTCTATGGATAAATGTCTGCCTTCTAAATTGTCTCTGAAGCTGCAACAACAGCTTCCGTTTGACAGGATGCAAGCAGAGCAAGATGGAGAGACAGTGCTAATTCTGAAGCTTCGTCACTAAGGGGAACACTTTCAGACTGAAAATAATGAGTGAGACTAAATGCCATTTAGCATAATGGCTCATGACATTAAAATAAATGTTCAAGTCGTGAGACTCAAGCACACAGAAAAGAAGGAATGACTGCAGACAACAGTAAGGTGCAAACAAATGAGACAGCTTGTGAAAGCTAGCTGCCCTGCTCTTCCAGGCGCATCTGACCCCAGTGACAAGGTGTGCTGTGAGCTGTGCGGCTCACACAGACTGTCAGTCACTTGGACAGGCAGTGACATTCAGAGCTGAAGCAGGCTGGAGGAGTGGGCACACTAGGATATATATGTATATGTATGTATTCCTCTTCTCCTCGTCCCTCTCAATACTAAGAACCCTGGGGTTCTTCCTGCTCCCACCTCCCTTTAAGGACTCTCATTACCTTCCTCTCTTATTCCTCAATTTCCTAGCTTCCACCTACAGAATAAGTTGGTAGGTTGTGACACTGTGACTGAGATTTCTAAAGTGTCAGCGACAATGTTTCTGATGTCCCTCTTCCCCAACCTTTGGTGATATACGTGGATACACACTCCTACCTACTAGAGACACCTATTGGATCACATGATTAAAGAAGATCCAAAAGCCACCTGTGAAGTGAAATCTTGGTGCCTTACAGTCACAGAAACACATAGGCATGCAAAGGGGTCTTGCTTAGGAATAGCACCCACACCCATACACTACACCAAGCAGGAGTCCCTTGCGCAGCTTTTGGAATCCTCACATGCAGATACCTCCCATGCCGCCTACCTTAGCCCAGGAAGCCTACCCACTCTAAGTGAGGACCAAAGCCACCTGGAGCTGGGAGAGGTGTGACCCAGGGCCCAAAGCAGAGAATCTGGACCTCTGCAAAATGGAGATTAAAAAAAAAAAGGTAAAAACAAAAAACCAAAAACATTTGGCTAGATGCTATCTTACCCTGATTCTTGAACACGCGTTCCCTACACCAGCACCCGGTCTAGTAGACCTTCCCGAACTGGTCTCCACTCTTGGCACTCAGGTGTGCCCTTTGGAAGTGTGAGGACCTGACTGTGTACAGGTTTGTGCTAGGAGACTCCCAACAGACAGGCATGGTCTGGTCTGTGTGGCAAGCAAACTTTCAAGGCGTGCTGGGTGCTCAGAAGGATGACTGTAGATAGAAAGTGAGTGGTCCTGGACCCTGCACTCCAGGGAGGGGCCTGAGGGGTGAAGCCTGCAGGTGGAGGTTGGGTGAGTATGGAGGAAAATAGACCTTGGGTTGTGGGCAGCTTCCTCCTGTTGCTCAGTACCGAGGAGAGGCAGAAAAGGGCATTCATTTCTCTAAATAAGCATCCTCCTATCCTATTGCTTGCATTCCTATTGATTATGGATGGAAAGCGGTGGCACCTCTTAAAGGGGAAGGCCGGCAGCTCTGCGTGTCACTTTGGGACCCCTCCTGGGGGTCCACCTCCGCTAGCCACGCCACAGGAATGGGTTAGCACTTCTGCACCCGCTCGCCCAGCAGTCTCAGAACCTCAGACATTAGCCCAGGCAGGAGCCCTGATCTACCCAGGAGTCTTTTCTTCCCACTGACTCTGAAGCGTGGTCTCACCGCCCCAGGATGGCAGACTAAGCAGCACATGGGAAGTTACTTCAGTTCGGTTTCCACTGCAAATTACAAGACACAGATATCTCAAGCTCTCCTTTCCCCCACCCCCACCTTGCAGTGCGCCCCAAGGCTTCCGCTGGAGACCCTGCCACTTTTCGATCCACGGGCAAAATGTCCCTCCCGTCTCTCCGACGCACCTAAGTGCAGTGGGGTGGGAGGACGCCCCAAACCAGTCCCCAGTCTCGGCATGGAAGGGTTCGGGCTGCTGGGGACCGGCCTTCTGCCCCACAGCTCCAAGAAATACTCTCGATTTCCTGCGCTGGCCTCCCCTCCTTTTTAACCCCAACCCTCCCGGCAGGGTTGCCCCCTCGCTACCTGCAGCAGTCCCGGGCTCGCCCTCGCTCTGCTCTCCAGAATCTGAATCCATACTGTGGGCTGCCGCCCGCGCATCCACCACCGCCTGCCTGCGGGGCGCTCCTGGCTCGGATGGACGCGGCACACACCGTATGGGCTGCAAAGAGTCTGGAGCCCGGGCGGTGCAGAGTGGGCAGTGTGTGGCCAGACACTAGGGCCAGGGGGCGGCTCCGAAGAGGCCAAGCCTGCTCCAGTGGCCCGCCCGCCGCCCGCCAGTGCCTGCACGCGAGGGTAGAGTCCGGGTGCGGGCGGGGGGGGGGTGATGGTGAGGGGGGTGCTGGTGGCGAGTAGGGTGTAGGGAGGGAGAGGAGGAGTGTCCAGTGCTCCTGACTGGGATTAAATAGCCCAGGTTCCTCTACACCCAGAGCCCTGGTCTGGGAGTCTGGTGAGCTGGTGGGGGGAAGCCAGGACTCTCCTTTGAGTGTGGCAAACTTTGCAAGATTGTTTAAGTGCAAATGCACCTCTCTGCCCACTGAAAAAGGTGTATTGCTGGGTTTAAGGTTGTGAGGCTGCAGTTTTAGTTCCACTTCACCACTTAGATCCTTTGAGGAAAATCTGTGTGTCTGTTACCTCGTGTTGGGAGGGGAGCGAACAGTCTTGCAGGAATTTTGTGGGAAGAATAATGCCGGCTCCCTTGTGAAGGAACAAGCAGCCAGCCTGTCGCCTGGTGAGGAAATAAACAACTAGTCAGGTAGAGATAACTCCCGCAGTTCTGACTCCTCTCGCTGGGGGCGTGGCTTGTGGAGCTGGTTCTGAGAGCTGGGTGAGCGCCCAGCCTGATTTGGCCTGGAAGGCTGGACCCGCCCTGCCAATCAAGCTGGCAAGCCAAGTTTTGCCTCCAGCTCAAAAGGCATGAATTGATTTTTAGAACGTTTTCTTTTCTGGGGAGATGGCCTAGTGGGTAAAAATGCTTGGTGTTCCAGCGTGGGGGAACTGAATTAAAGTCCTGCATGGCCCCTACAGGTGCCTGTAAGCCCTGTGGAGGGCAGCCACAGGAGGATTTCTGGGACTTGCTGGATGTCAGCCTAGTTCCAGGTTCAATGAGAGGTCCTATGTGAAGGGAATGAGGAATGTTGGACACCTGATGTCTTCCTCTGGCCTGAGAGCTGGAGAGGAACCATTTCGTTTCTTGCTGATGGGGTTAAAGGCAAAGTACAAAGGCTCTCAACATCCCCTTTCATTTTCTTTTTCACAAAAGCAATTTATTAACTAATCAAGTGGCCAAGGCAGGAAGGAGAAGCACCTCATGGGAAAGTGGTCACTGTTGGTTTCTAAGTATCCATGAGCTTTCATGTATTCCTCTACTATAGGCTTTGAAATTCACGAAGCCGCAAGCCTGCTTCTCATTACTATAAACTTCCTACAGCAATTGCAAACTATTGACCTGAGAGAAAATTAATCAGGAAGAGAACGCCGACTTAAAGGTGCTAGACTTCCAGTGTATCCTCTGAGCACTCATTTTGTCTGAACTAACACCCAGAGACGCATTAGGTTGAACCATTTGAAATTGCATTTTGAAGATTGGAAACTGTTGAAATTTGGCTATTGTATAGATTCAACCTATTGTTAACCCCATTTCACAAGGCAAGAATCTGGGTCTCAGGTCAGTGTGTTCATGAGGACTGACATCAAGGCTGCCCAGAGTGGGCAACTGCTATTTACTGCGGCAGTCCATAGATGTAAACCTCACAGAACACTATTAAAACTCTACTTTATATTCTAGGAGAAAGTTTCCTGGAAGACCAAACTCAAACTCATTGGCTTTGGTGATAAAAGTTTTATCTGAGGAAATGCAAAAGGAAAAAAAGAAAAAGAAAAGGAAAAAGAAAAAGAAAAAGGAAGAAAAGAAAAACCCCTATATAAAATGTGTATTTTGGGGGAAATGGCCCAACCTCTCTGTCCCCTCCTGTGTTAGCATCTCCTTCACAGTCCCCTGTGAAAGAGTAAAAGTAGCAAGTGTGGAAGCAACTGCCCAACAATAGCACGTTGCTAATGTTTGATAAGGGGGAAAAAATAAGTCCTTTAGTCTAATGGATCTCATTTAGAAACAAATAGATAAAAATAAAACCCTAATTTTTAAAAATAAAAGGCAAAAGAGGATGCAAAATTGGATACAAATTAGAGCTCAGGAAAAAAAAAAAAAACAACTGGGTCATTTCAAATGTTTGCTGAGTTAAAGCTGATAACTCATGCCCACAATTCCAGCGCTGGGAGGCTGAGGCAGGACTGCCAGCCACAAGTTCGAGGTTAGCCTGGGCTGTACAGTGAGTTCCGGGTCAGACTCTTCTGCAAGGTGAGACCCTGCTTCAAAAAATAAATAAGAAAATAATTTTTAAAAGCTTGCTGTAGCCATGCCACAGAGGAAAATGGCAATGATGATGTCACATGACAGAGAATATTGGGCTTACAGGATGGGGAGTATGTGGCTTGGTGATAGACTGTGTGCCCAGCATGTTTAAGATGCTAAGTCAGTCTCTAGCACCATAGATCTCTCTCTCTCTCTCTCTCTCTCTCTCTCTCTCTCTCTCTCTCTCACACACACACACACACACACACACACACACACACACACACACACCCCTAGCATCTCTAAATACCTACTCTAAATTTAACAACAGGAATGTTTTTTTGTTTGTTTTTTGTGCCTTAGACTTTGTTTTCTTGTACTTGGAAGGTGTGTTTTCGTTTTTACTTATCTGTATAAGTTTCATGGACTGGTGCTTTGTTAGCATTATGCAGATACAATCAATGTCTAACAGCAAAATAATTAAACAGGAACCTTCTTGTGCCAAGATCAACAGAAAAGTCCTGAGAACACGAATTCCCAACGCACATGCGTCCATCCATCCCCGGACCTCTTCTGAACACCGGTTTATTTGAGCTCAGAGGTAAATGTTCATGAGCGCAGAGAAGGAAGAACCGATCACAGTGTCTGGAGAAGTCCACGAGATAAGTCTTTACATAGCAATCCCTATTTGGTTAGCTGTTCCCAGTCTCATACTTCTGCATAATGAGACAGATGTAGAATGAAATAGCATATGTGCTGTTAAACAATGGAAGAGAAAGATCCAAACTAAATAACATCTCCATTCTGGTTTCCTATGGAATGTAATCTGTTGTCACGGGACAAGACAAAGGGAACTGATTGCAGGCATAGAAGTTTAAAGAGAAATGTTAACAGAATGCACATTATCTGTGCCTCCAGATGGGAACCCTAGGCTTAGAGAAGGAAGCCCTTAAACAATATCTCGTGACCATCGCCCAATGAAGACAGTGAAATCCAAGGTGGATCCTCTCTTTACAAATCCATCCCGGCACTTTTTTTTTTTCCTTTAAAAAGTGTTTGGGAACTGAGAGGGGATCTAGGTTTCAGCAGAGCCTTCCTGTATTTTTAGAAGAATGGCGTCACTCCGCAAACTTGAATCTTGAGTGGGAGCATCACAAACCACCTTCTCACTGTTTCCACTACATCGCTGGAGCCTGGCAGCTCTTACTACATGGAAATGTCTAACTTCCACTGGCCATTTTTTTTTTTTTTTAACTTCAGCAAACAAAAATTCCTCAGTTTTTATAGAAGTTGCCTATCTGGTGGGGAAAGTATATCTATCTGTAAGGTGTCAAGAAACAGAAAATAAAATAGATTCATTTCTGCTAAGGAAATAATCCTCCTTTAGTCTGAGCCAGGGCTATGACTCATTTGCCTGTCTCCTCTTGTGGGATGGAAAGGGCGTGTCTGCTAACCTCTTGACAGCAGAAGGGAGGGAGGTTTTGAGGAAGGTGGTTTATAAAGCTCTGACTCCAGATTCAAGTGTGCTTTTCTCTGGGCTGAGGTGGCCTTGACCCAGAAGATGAGGGCCTGTTCAAGACAGCCTCATTACTAATAATGTTTCTCAAGGTAGACATGAAGTCAGCTTCTGCTGGAACCATCATGGCTCCATAGGAGCTGTTGCTTAAAGGGAGTTCACTGGACAAATGTAGTACCAGGACAGGGGGCTGGAACACAGCCTCGAAAGAAGGGAGGGGCTTTTCACATTTCTTTCTTTCTAGCAAAAAATAAGATTTTATGATTCCCACCTCTGCTTTCAAATGTAATGCACTCTGACCATAAAAAATGGGAAAATATAAGTACAAAGGAGGAAGATAAAAGAAAATCCATAAATAATTCTACTAGTTGTAGTCACTGCTGGTGCACTGTGATGCTGATCTTAGCTGTCACCTTAACACACATGAGAAAAAGGAGCTCCGTTGAAGATTTGTCTCCATCAGATCAGCCCATGGGCATGTTTGTGGAGAATGTTCTTGACTGCTAAGTTGCCTGCTCTGGGTTGTACCATCCTGAGCAAAGGGGGACACAGGCAAGGGGGAGGGGGGAAATGGGGTAAGGGCAGGGTAAGGGCTGTGTATGATTGGTAGCTGGACTTGAGCCTGGGAGAAATCAGGTTAGCAGAGTCTTCAATGGTTTCTGCTTCAGGTCTGCTGAAGTTCCTGTCATGACTACAAGATGAGGTAGATTCCTTCCTCCCATGTTGCTTTTAGTTGTGGTGTTTCTCACGGTAACCAAAAAGCAAACTAGGATGGGTGTCTTTTGAAACTTTCCCTTTGTTGGCTGTACAGTATTCTGCTTTTGCAGATTCTTATTTTTGTTGGCTTAGTTTTGTTTTAGCTGACTGAAAACTTGGGGTGAGTGGGGGCAAGGGAATGAGTACCAAGGGAATTCTTCCCAGCCCTCTATCCCTGAATCTCAGCTTTCTGATGGCAGCTGTGTCTTGCCTGTGACCCCCATCTTCTATCAAGTGACTTCAGCATCTAGGATGCTATCAGAGCATCTCTTGTTTTATGTCCTTCCAGCTCAGAGTGGCAATGGCTGCCTGCTGCAACTAGCATTCAGATGGCCTCACTAGCTCTATTTGACATCTCCACTCTTCCGTTACCCGTGTAGCCAACCCCATAAATTCCTTTACCTTCTTTGAAAATAGATAAGATGATGTTCTAATTTGACTTCATTAGGACCTAGACATAAGAATAATGTTTGCTGGAGGGTCATAGACAGAGATATCATGGGAGGCTAGAGTTCCATATCTTTAGGATTCCTTTGGAATTACTTTAGGATTCACACTTCACATTAAGACAGAAGTGGAAATTTTTTCTTATAGCCAAGAATATCACATTTATTTTCATTAGGACATATTATCTGGGGCTGGACACATGCATTGCTCTTACAGAGGATCTGAATTGAATTTGGCCCTCTGCTTTCATCGCAGTTGAGGCAGAGGAGAAATGGCATGTCCAAGTGCTTGGAGTGGCAGGTGAGATTGGAACTCAGAATTCCTAAGGATTTCTAGACCAGAACTCTTCTTCTGTAATTGGCATTGGCTCCCTGGATCCGCCTTCAGCTCCCGTTCTCCATGGTTTGTGTTAATCATCCCTCTGGTCTATGCGAAGGAAAACTGAATGCCCCAAATTTCCCTTTTAATTTTATTATAATTATATGACAAATAATGCTTACTTGCTAATTATTATACAGAACAAATGTTGCTTGCCAAGTGTTGAGTGGAACCTTTTATTCTTCTCTTCAAAAAAAAAATTTATCCTTAGGAAAGCTAAATACGTGTTCCAGCCTGAAGGCTTCATTTATGTAAGTCTCCGATTTCATAATGTCCATGCTGAGTCTAGGGGTGGAGAAAGGAAAAGAGGGTGCTCAAGGCCACTCAGTCCTACCGTGACACTTTAGATAAGAAGAAGCGTGTCTAAAATTATAGAGTGCCTTACCCAGAGTTAGGGGCAGGTAGCACTAGAACCCAGGTCAGGGACCTCATGTAAGGCACACCATCATACTAGAATCCTTCTCTGGGGCCCTTCTGCTTGCTTGCATTACTTCTTACTTACAGCTGATGTCACAAGCTCTTTCTCTAATACCGATCTTAACCCTCCTTTCACCTCAGCGGCTAGCCTGTTTCCAAAAACAGGAGTTAGCCAAAACCTCTTTTCAGTTTCCTTGTCTCTTCCTCCCCTCCCTCTCCTCTATTTCTCAGGATTTAAACTGTTGATTCTTGTCTTCAGTCTAGTCAATACTTTCTTTCCCAAGTCTTCCTTTGGCATTGTCCTTTCATTGTTCTTCTGTTTTGATTCAAAGCCAATGTGTCTGGAGGAATCTACTAATCCCTGGGTCCGATGTCTGGTTGCCATAAACCTTTGATCATTCTGAGAAAGGGCACGTGTTAACACCATAACCTTTTAGCAGGAACCTTGAGAATATCCCTACCACTGCCTGGCTTCATGGGTACTGATGTGACTATCTTCACACCTCAAACACTACAACAAATGTGGGAAACCCTTCTTTAGCCAAGAATATCACATTTATTTTCATTACAACATATTATTGGGGCTGGAGATATGAGGAGTTAGGAGTTAAGTGCATGTACTGCGGAGCTTCTGAATTTGGTACCCAGCATTCATTATTTGGTGACTCACAACCTCCTGTCTGTAACTCCAGCTCCAAAACTGATGCCTTCCTCTGGCCTGCACAATTACCTACAGCCTCTCTCTCTCTCTCTCTCTCTCTCTCTCTCTCTCTCTCTCTCTCTCTCTCTCTCTCACACACACACACACACACACACACACACACACACACACAGAGAGAGATTTCAAAATATATATCAACCATGAAATACAGGTTTTCAATGCTTCAGCAATTTGCTCCGTTGGCTGTAAATCCTAGCTGGGTTTTAGATCTTTGCCAAATTTGTGTTATGTAGACATTTACGAGTGGTTGAATTTATTAAAGCTTTTTTAGGATAGCATTTTATAATATAACATCTGAGTCACAGTGACCATGTTCAAGTGCACTAGCCCTCCCCCCAGAGCAAAGCTTATTGACACCACAGCTCCAGTTGGCTTGTGTTCTTCTTGCCTTCCAAATTGTGTTCCTTTCCTCAATGTGGATTTTGTCTCAGGCACATAATTGTTGAGAAGTCAGGAAATCAGTTCATCTTCCACATTCCTGTAATTCATATTTTAATTCCTCTTGATAAATTTGATTAAATATAGTGATCAAATAGTAAGATTCCATTCAGAAAATAAGTGTACAAGACACCTACTTTCTCCCTTCATGCTGTGGTATTTCAGCAAGAGTTACCAAGAAGGGGGATTATTGGCAGAAAACAGAAGGAGAGCTTTGGGAAGCCAACAGCACAATCTGTTGTCTTCTTCTCCCCTTGTGTGAAGGGTAGGGTCAGTGTGGTGCAGGCTCTCAGCTTCTGCTCTGAGCAATCTGCCTTTCTAAAGTTCTCACTGTAACCAAAGGCTCTGAGTTCCCAGACTCATGGCCATTAGCTTTGCTTTCTTACTTTTGTTTTATTCCTATATTAGCACCCAATGTCCTACTGAATTCTAACTGTAAGTCTTCCATGGATCTCTAAATTTTACTTTTTCTTTCCTCTATCTAACACCTTATAGCTCTTGACCCCGACTTTTAAAAGATGGGTTCTTGCATGTTACCCTAACTGGATTCAAGTGATTCTTCCATCTCAGCCTCTTGAATGATGGGGACCACGGACACAAACATTGCCAAGTTGTGACACCCCCTTCTTCACCAACATCACTGTCACCAGCCTCATTCTAGCCCATGAACATCTAACTAAAACCTAGGTTTCTTCTAACTTTTCATGAACTGGATGTAATTCAAGGGCTGCCTGTCTGTCCTAGACCTCTTTAGATGCTGGTTCTGAGGACCAAATTTTCTACATGATCCTAAGTCAGTTCTGATCAAGTGCCCTTCCATTAGATGACAAGAGAGAAGACAATCTCATTTGTTACCCAGAGTGCTTTGTGCCCTGGTCCCTTATATATCCTCTGATCTGAAATTCCCAATCTGGCTCTGCAAGCAGAGAGCCATGTGCCAGCGTATGACAATGAGTTATATTTGACTCAGTTTCACCACTTTCATTTATGTGTCTCTTTTGGAAAGTTAGACCTACATACACCAGAATAATTTGGAGTTCTGGCCATTTTCAATGACCTGAAATAACAGAAAGAAGTCAGTGTAAACTTCTGGAGAACTTACCTAACATAAGCTACCATTTTGTGTCCGTTCACCTTATTTAAAAAGTTATTTGGTTGGCTTTTTTGAAAGCACTCCCAATATATTTGGACTATTAGTTTCCTTGCAAAATGTATTACAACTATAGCCAAGAACCAGAGGGAAATCATGAAGTAAAGGTCCTAAGCTACTTGAAAATGTCATTGGTAAGTCTCGTAAACTGACACTTATTATTTAGTTTTCTTTCTTTACTCCCAAACTCCGTTAGGCAAGAGAACAAGAGGGAGGAATAGGGCACCAGAGCTGGGTATAATAATCCCTTCCCATGCCCACATGGCCTATATCACTCATCTTCCTGCAACCTTGATGGCTTTCTTCTTACTGAAGGGAACATCAGGCCTCTGGAAGTAAAAGTGAAAGAACCCTTGAAGAACAGTGGGAAGGATGGGGAAAAAGCCTGAGTCCTCCTTCAGTGAGGTCCAGCTTTACACAGCCTTATAGAGGTCCAGGGCAACAAGCTCCAAATACCCTCAAAGAACAGGGCCTCCAATTAGTACATCAGAGGTTACTGCTCTCCCCTTTCCTGGCCCATGGCAGCCTGCACTGGAATGTACTGGGACCTGCTGAAACATACTGGGATGTACAGGGATGTACTGGGCATACTGGGATGTACTACCATGTACTGAGACATACTAGGGCATACTGGGGCATACTGGGATGTATTGGGACATACTGGGGCATACTGAGATATACTGGAACATACTGGGACATATGGGGCTTACTGGGATGTACTGGTGCATACTGGGATGTACTGGCATGTACTGGGACATACTAGGGCAGACTGGAATGTACTGACATGTACTGGGACATACTGGGATGTACTGGAGCATTCTGGGGGCATACTGGGATTAACTCTCAAGAAAATATCTTATCAGGTCTTTTTTTTTTCATGGCCTATTTATGACAGAGCCTATCCTAACACAAGTTACAAGAATAAAACCAGGAATGGGAGAAAGGAAAAAGAGAACTCTTAACAAATAGAGGTAGTAACAGAAGTGTATTAATACTCTGAGTTCATTACCAGGGCCTACTGAGTCACAAATGTATGAGACATACTGAACTGAAGTAGCAACCAAGGTAAAAATATATTCCAGAGGAGAGGACTGGAAGAGAGTTCATTGTTTTGAAAAACTTTCTACATGCAAGGGTGAAAATAAACTGTGAAACTTCAAGTATCTTAAGAATTTATTGACTATCTAGAAGATTAAGTTTCCTGAAAGACCCATCCCCTGATAACAGGATTTACTGAATTTTCAGTTGAATTGAAGTCATTGTCTTAAAGATTTAAACCTATTGGATCCAAAAGTTTGGATTTTTATGACTCATGTTCTTCATATTAGTCTTTGCTTGTATCCCTTCTTTGTCTGCACAATAGAATTCTCTTTTTAAAGTCTGCCTTCCCACGGAAGCCCCCTTTGCCCCTTGGCCATTTCAGTGGCCCTTCTTGGGCACCATTATCTCATTACTGGGCTGTGAAGATCTGCTCTGCATGCACAATCCCAGGGGCCAGGACACCAAAATCTGTACTTCTGTTTTGTTTTCAATCCAAATTGATTATTTTTTTCAATTTTCATCCAGATGTTTAATATCATGTAAACACAGCTTGAAAGTGTTCCTGAAGTGCTTGCAGATGTATGTCAGCAAAACACTTTCCAAATTACATATAATGATGCTTGCAGTCTATTTATATCTACTCCATAATCTCTGCCTAGAATTTTAGCTGCGAGATTAAGATGGAAAGAAAGTGAAAAATTCACATGTATGGGTGATTTGTCTATTTGATTAAAGACTCCAGATATTTTGGAAACATTCGGGGATTGACACCATTTCCCATTGAATGCTGACATATCTACAGCCATAGTGTTATGGGTAATTGTTTGTATATCCCCCTGAGAATGTATATGTGAAGTTCTAGGTCCTGTGTGATAGTATAGTTTATTTTGGTATTGTTTTCATTTGTTTATTTTGGAGACAGTGTTTGTGAAGGAATATCTTTCTATGTGGCCTAAGTTGGTCTAAACTCCCAGGCTCAAGTGATTCTCCTACCTTGACTTCCCAAGTAGATGATTCCCACCATGATACCTGGTGAGTGTGAGCCTCTTGTGACTGGATTAATGCACTTACAAATGAGGCAGACAATATCTGCCTCCCCTCCACACCCATTCTTACAGAAGGAGTACTGGAATAGTAAACTGACTTCTAGCTCTCTAATTTTGAAATCTGGCTTCCAGAAAATAAGTTTCTGGTGTTTATGACACTTAGTCTGTGCTATTTTAATATGGCCTTTTTGGAGTGACCCCAATATTATTAGACTATTAGTTTCCTTGCAAAAAATTTAAAAACTATAGCTAAGAACCAGCCTTTTCCCCTAGACTATTTCTATGCTTCTCTGCTACCCACTGAACTTTAGAAAATGGTATCTATCCTTCTACTACATTCAAGAAACACATTTTACCCCCAAGGATAACCATCACCTAAAGATAAAAGGATGGAGAAAGATATTCCAAGTAAATGGACCCGAGAAACAAGCAGACGAAGCCATTTTAATACTTGACAAAATAGACTTCAAACCAAAACTAATCAGAAGAGATAACAAAGGACAGTACATATTTAACAAAGTGCAGAAAATCCACCAAGATTATATTGTAGTTCTTAACATCAGTGCATCAAATACAAAGGCACCCAAGTTCATAAAATAAACACTACTAGAGCTAAAATTACATATTGACCCCTATAGAGTGTTTGTGGGTGGCTTCACTATCCCACAGGCCATCCATAAGAGAAAAAAAAAACCCAGAACAGAAACACTAGAGTCAAATAATATCATAAATCAAATAACAAATGTCTACCAAATATTTCACCCAAATACAAAAGAATATACATTTTTATTTCAGCAGCTAATGGAACTTTCTCCAAAATTGACCACATATTTGCGTACAGACCAAGACTCAACGTAAATAAGAAAACTGAAATAGCACCCTCTCTTACTACTATGGATTAAAACTGGCTATCATCAACAACAGAACGCTTACAAGCTCATGGAAACTAAATAACTCACTACTAAATGAAAATTGGGTTAAGGCAGAAATTAAAGACTTTGTGGAATTGAATGGAAAATAAGCCCACAGCACACCTATATAATAAAAACTTTAAGACATTGAAGAAAGAAATTGAAGAATAGATCAGGAGATGCTCATGGATTGATTGGCAAGATTAATTGGGTGAAAATTGCTATGCTAGCAAAACCAAGCCTACAAATACAATCAATGCAATCCCCATCAAAATTCCAACACAACTCTTCACAGAAATTGAGAGGACACTTTTAAGCTTCATATAGAAACAGAAAAAATACAGGATAGCTAAAACAATCCTGAACAATAAAAGAACTGCTGGAGGTAACACCATTTCCGATTTCAAGTTGTACTAGAGAGCTATAGCAATAAAAACAGCATGGTACTGGCATAAAAAACAGACATGTTGATCAACGAAATCAAATTGAAGACCTAGACATAAGTCCACACACAAATGGGACCCCCACCTTTTTTTTTTAACAAAGAAACCAGAAATATACATGACTAAAAAGGTGACATCTTCAATATACAGAGCTGGTGGAACTGGATGGCATGTTGAAGAATCCAACCATGCTTATCACCCGATACTAAACTCCACTTCAAATGGATCAAGGACCTCAGCAGAAGACCAGATACCCTGAATCTAATAGAAGAGAGAGGTGGGAATAGCCCTGAATTCGTTGGCATAGGAAAGGACTTTCTGAACAAGAAATTTATAACACAGACATTAAGGACAACAACTTATAAATGGGACCTCATGAAGCCAAACAAGCTTTTTTATTACAAAGGTCACCATCATGTGGGCAAAACAGCAAGCTACAGACCAAAAATGCTCTTTGTCACTTTTACATCAGAAAGAGTTTTTATATCTAAAATATATAAATAACCTCAAAAACAGAACATCAAGAAATCAAATAATCCAATTGAAAAATGGGATGCAGAACTAAACAGAATTCCCAAAATACATAAAACAAAAGGCTGAGAAACACTTTAAGAAATGTTCCACATTTTTTTAAAAATATTTTTTATGACTTATTTTCCTCAATTACATTTCCAATGTTATCCCAAAAGTCCCCCATACCCTCCCCCCCACTCCCCTACCCACCCATTCCCACTTTTTGGCCCTGATGTTCCCCTGTACTGGGGCATATAAAGTTTGCGTGTGCAATGGGCCTCTCTTTCCAGTGATGAGCCATTAAGGAAATATGTAGTAGAGCTATTTTAAATTTTCATTTTACACCAGTCAGACTGGTGGTCAATAAAACAATTGACAGCACATGCTGGTAAGGATGTGGGAAACTTCCTCATTGCCTGTGGGAGTTCAAAATTGCAAAGTCAGTCTGGAAATCATTGTGTCAGTTCCTCAGGAAGCTGGGAATAGATCTACCTTGAGATCAAGCTATACCACTCTTGGGCACAGACCCAAAGGACTCTGTACTCTACTGTAGACACACTTGCTCATCTGTGTTTATTACCATTCTACTCATAATAGCCAGAAACTGGAAACAGCCTAGATGTCCACCAACATAGAAATGGATAATGAAAATGTAGTAATTCACACAGTGGAATATTATTCAGCTGTTAAGAAGAATGAAACTATGAAATTCACAGAAAAGTGAATGGAGCTAGGGAAAAAAAAAGTCAGGCTGAATGAGATAATCTAGACATCAAAAGACAAATATTGCATTTTTTTCCATAGGCATATATTCGTTGTTAAGCCTTCAATGTGCATGCTGCAATCCATATAACAATTAAAGTAAGGTATCTAGCCAGGGACTAATGAGTAGGAGAGGATCCTCCAAGGAAAGGAAAATAGAATATATTTTTATAAAGACGTGATGGAGGAAACTGGAGAGGAGAACTAAATAGGGTGGGAGATAGAGGAAAAGAATGTGAGGATGGATATATAACACTGAGAGCTATTCAGGGGACACATGGAAACCTGCTACTGTAGAAGACTCCTCAAATATATTCATATAGGAAGAATCTAAATGGAATTACAAGATTACGGGGAGACAAAGCTCTGTCTAGACATCTTACCCCACCAACCTAAACCTCAAGTTACAGAAAGGGGTTGCATCTTGTTGAATTGTTGGCCAAGGCAGTTCCACAGAAACCCTCAAACATCTCAGGTTACAGCCAGAACTATTGGTTATTCTCCACAAACTTGTGGTAAGGTCCTGAAGACAGCACTTAATATCTCATTGAACATGGAGACGTTTAGCTCATGCCTAACTAAAGCTTTGTCCCTACTGACCTACAACTGTGACCTGCCTGGAAGTAGGCTAATGCAATAGTGGTACCAAGGTACCCAAGAATAACAAGTCACTCTCTTATTAGATGTAAGGTCTATTCCACGAGATGGAACCCATGCCTGAAACTTCTAGGTTGGCCAAGCCATGGGCCTCACAGAAAACTCAATATTATTGTTTTACTAAAGGAACACAGTGATAAAATGATCCCTAATGACATCCTGCTATGCCCATAAGCCAATGCCACACTCGGCCACCATCAAAGTTTTTCTTGCAATTGATTAGAATTCAAGCAGAGACCCACAATGTGCAGAGAGTGAGATACTTTGGAGCAGTCTGTCCTAAATGGGATATATTTATCCTCCCACCCTCAGAGCTCAGGGCTCCATGTGGAAGAGGAAGTGGAAAGATTTTAGAGCCAGAGGTGATGGATGACTCTAAGGAAACTGTCTTTCAGACACAGCAGAACCAACACACATGTGAACTCAGAGAGACTGTGACAGCATGCACAAAGCCCAAAGTGTCTCAGCACTGGGAAGAGGAAGCCCCGCCCCTAACCAAGAAGATCTTTACAGATGATACTTGTTGGCAAAGAAAAATTAATTTTCTCCAATGGAGTCTTACCAGGTATAGTAACCACATTTCAGAGCAGGCTTCATGCCCAGAAGTCAATACAAAGTCAATACAAAGTGAATTGAATGGTATTTTGGGAAATGTTCCAGACTCCCAAGAGGGTGGCATCTCTACATCATATGATGTTGGAATATGGGCATCCTACACCAGAAGGGGTGGGCAGATGTCAGATCAGATGTTCTCTAGGTTTCTTTTCCTCCCCCCAAAACTCTGATAATGTATTTTCCAAAATTTTATTTTGTTGCTTTGCTGTAAAATAGGTGTTAGGATGTTAAAAATTCAAATATGGGAGGAATGTCAGGGAAATTATGTTACTAGGAAACCAGAAAGCCTTGGCATTCATTCAAAAGGAGTTTATTTAGCTACCATATACTGTTCCTGAAGTCCTGCCAAACCAAGCTCTTTATCTGTGGCCGGTCTTTGTGAACTGGTTTCCCTCCCCAAATGGCCAAGGCTCAACACTCCTGAACACCAAAGCCACTGGTTAGCATTTTTTGTCCTGTTTGGGGGGGGGGGGGCTACTAAGGTAGAAAGCAAAATAAAAAGTATAAATAAAAGAATAAAAATATTAAAAAGTATAAAAAAAAGAGTAAGCATGCGTATTATTCTAAATAAGAGCATGATTTTTTTTTTACTAATATTTGGAGCTCTGTTGCCTAAATATATGAAATGTTTAGTCAAAGTGTCTCAACCTTAACACAATAGCATTGTGAACAGGTAGCTATTTCTTGTGGTGCTGCCCAGTGTACTGTAGGCTATCTTAGAAGCATCTTTAGAGCCGGGGGTGGTGGCGCACGCCTTTAATCCCAGCACTCAGGAGGCAGAGGCAGGCGGATTTCTGAGTTCGAGGCCAGAAGCATCTTTGGTCTCCAGCTACTAGACACCAGAGTTACCTTTCAGTTTTGACAAATAAAATTGTCAAAATAAAAACACTGGGTGTAAATCATCTAGATGTTATTAACATAACAACCAGCCAAGTTGTATCAGAAACCCATCCTTTCTTCTTCTTCTTCTTCTTCTTCTTCTTCTTCTTCTTCTTCTTCTTCTTCTTCTTCTTCTTCTTCTTCTTCTTCTTCTTCTTCTTCTTCTTCTTCTTCTTCTCCTTCTCCTTCTCCTTCTCCTTCTCCTTCTCCTTCTCCTTCTCCTTCTCCTTCTCCTTCTCCTTCTCCTTCTCCTTCTCCTTCTGCTGCTTCTGCTGCTTCTGCTGCTTCTCCTTCTCCTTCTCCTCCTTCTCCTCCTTCTCCTCCTTCTCCTCCTTCTCCTCCTTCTCCTTCTTCTCCTTCTCCTCCTTCTCCTCCTCCTCCGCCTCCTCCTCCTCCTCCTCCTCCTCCTCCTTCTTCTTCTTCTTCTTCTTCTTCTTCTTCTTCTTCTTCTTCTTCTTCTTCTTCTTCTTCTTCTTCTTCTTCTTCTCCTTCTCCTTCTCCTTCTTCTCCTTCTTCTTCTCCTTCTTCTCCTTCTTCTTCTCCCTCCTCCTCCCCTTTCTCCCTCTTCCCCCTCTTCTTCCCCCTCCTCCTCCTCTTCCTCCTTTTCCTCCTCCTCCTTTCTTCTTTGCCCACAACTATTAACAAACTACAACTGACAACAACTACCAACTACCAACAACTAACCAATAACCCATCGACAACCCACACTGCCTCCTGGGGTCCTAATGTTTATATACCCTCTGAAAAATCTCCAGAGTTCTAAACATCACACAATTGAAGAAACTATCTGCAGCTGGCAAAACCACACCCCTGCTAGAGGACGAGGCAAATCATACTCAGCTGCTGTGGATCACCCCATACCTCACACTTGGGTTTCAAATGAAACCATATTCTTAAAATAATTCTGTTTTTTTAAAAACAGACCAAAATTCCAGAGTTCTCACTACAGTCATTCATTTGGCCTACTACCATTATCCAAACCCCTGAACTGAGCTGAAAATGATCGTTTAGTCCTTGGTATGCAACTTGACCTGAATGCATTCTGTATTGAACAGATAGGCTAAATACTGTAACCAATAACTTTGAGTCTTACAGACTGAACACAACAATTTATTCTCATGTGCCTGGTGGTCCAGGTGTTTCTACTGGAACATCTATGCTGGAGAACTCTTCTGCACACAGACTTGGGGACCTGGACTCTTTCTTGTCTGCTAGGTAGCTCTGCCATGCTGGCATCTTTCCTAAGGTGCAAATGCTCTGAAGGTTAAATGAAATTGCAAGCTAATCTACTTTTACATGGCTTGGACATTCAAGTGGCAGTAACCTGTCTTGAGTATCTGCAGTAAAGAAACCCACTGAACATTGTTTAACACAGTGTGTTTGATAAATCAGTTTCCAATTTTGAAATTATTTCCTATTAGCTATTAAAATCCAATGGAGGAAGTATCTTGTGGGAAATGTGGGTGTTGTTTTGAGGCAGAAAAATGACACAGTCAAACTACATTTCAGGAAGAGAAAACTCTGTTTTCTGAGAAAACTTAGTCTAAGGGCTGCTTTGAAAAGCTGAGCAATCAGACCAAGAAGGAAGATCTTGCTGACCCTCTAAGCAAATGGAGACTTGGACTGGGCAATGGCCAGTCAGCAAACATTCGGATTTTTTCTTTATTAATTATGTCTCCATGTAGTAGGACCAAACAATGGGGAACTGAAGGGGGATGGGATCCGTAGACGAACACGTTGCTGACATGTGCAAGGTCATGGGCTTGATACCTAGGATTGCAAAACAGAGACTAGAGGAATTCAGAGTCAGGATTACAAATGTCCAGGGAAGTGAAAGTGTGACGGGAGAGATTGGTGGAGACGCTGAAAGAGGAAGCCTAGAGGCTTGGAGGAAGCTGTAGAATCTGATAAGTGAGCTCATCCCCGACAGACTCGAAAAGGAGAACAGGAAAAGAAGCATAGAGTGGATTCCAGGGCATGGCCCACCTGGGAGGCTTGGAAAAGAAGAGGAAGGGAGTCCAGACCTGTGCCTGACCTAGTAGGAGGGGACAGGGTGTGACAAGAGGGGCGCAGCAGATGGCAGACATTGCACGAGCCTTCAAGGAGTCAAAAGAGAAAGCTATGGTTGGGCATACTCTAACAGGAGTTCTCAGTCTGTGAGTCCTGATCATGTTTTGAGGGTTCAAACAACTCTTTCACAGGGGTCGCCCAAGACCATCAGAAAGTACAGATATTTGCATTATAACTCATAGCAGTAGCAACATTACAGTCATGAAGTAACAATGAAAACAGTTTTATAGTTGGGGGTCACATGAGGAATTAAAGGGTCACAGCACTAGGAGGATTAAGAATCACTATACTATAAGATGTTAGGTGGGGCGGTAAATCTCAAGGTTTAATGGGCCTGTGGAGGCAGCAAGGCAGACATTGCTCTAGAAGTTTTCGCTGGAGGGACTGGGAAGGACTTAAAAGGAAAGAGTTTTGACCATTTGGCAGGCGAGGTCAGGGGTCTGGTTGGAGGAAAACAATGTATCTGGGGAAGGAAGCCTGGGAAAGGAAGAAGGAGGCCTTGTCCATTGAGAGAAGCCCAGCAGACAGGGTAGGAAGCAGTGCACAGCAGTGGAAGTGCCAGGCAGGGGAAAAGCGGGGGTTTCTCTCTTCTCTTCTCTTCTCTTCTCTTCTCTTCTCTTCTCTTCTCTTCTCTTCTCTTCTCTTCTCTTCTCTTCTCTTCTCTTCTCTTCTCTCCTCTCCTCTCCTCTCCTCTCCTCTCCTCTCCTCTCCTCTCCTCTCCTCTCCTCTCCTCTCCTCTCCTCTCCTCTCCCCTCCCCTCCCCTCCCCTCCCCTCCCCTCCCCTCCCCTCCCCTCCCCTCCCCTCCCCTCCCCTCCCCTCCCCTCCTCTTCACTTTTCTTTTCTTTTCTGAGTTCAGGTAGTGAAGAAAATGTAGAGGGCAAAAGAAGGAATGTATGTGAAAAGAAACTCTTTAGTGGATGCCATGAAGCTGCTGAAACTCATCTTGTGCATGTATGTATGGGAGAGAGAGAGAGAGAGAGAGAGAGAGAGAGAGAGAGAGAGCACACACATCCATACATAGTGCTAACATAAGGAGAGTCATGGCACCATTTTGTGACAGACTCCAGAAATTAAAGGTTTAAAAGGACCATGAAAATCCAGAAGTCAAAACACTGTATTTTGCAACATGGAACAAAAACACTCAGAGATTAGGTCACCTGCCTCTGTTGCAGTCAACCTGTAGGTAGCAGAGACAGGGAAACCTACCTCCCTTAAAGCGTTGGCAGCAGCTTTTCCTTCTGGTAAATTGGGGTGTTTTACCTTCCTATTATCTTACTATGAAAAGAAGAGTAGCAGCTTGCCACATAGACTTGGGCAAGTATTAACATAAGAGATTTAAACCATGCTTAGGACCCTTTTCTTCACACCATCAGAGGAATTATCAAAAGAAAATTATTGGAAAGAACAACCAATGTATTATAGCTTCCAAGCCCATAAGCACAGATGTCCATGGGCAAATAAAATTGAAAAGAATTTAAACTTGTTTTGTTTTCTAGTTCCTGGGAATTAAAAATTCTTGCTATACATGAGTGCTGTGGTCCGGTCTCCTCCCCCTTATTACTAAACAATTCAGAGCGTAACAAAAATAGAAACCAACGCAGGAGTCTACTCCCACTTCTTCCTTTGTATGACAATGCTTTATTTATTAATTTATTTATTTCTGTCAAATCACATCTTGGAGTATTCATCATGACAGTGTCTTCTTAGAGGCCTCAAAGAAACTGAAGCATGTGAAGGGTGGTCTAGTTAAGAGAAGGACCATGTGAGATCTACATCTCTTTTGGTCCCTTAAGCCCCAAGTTGGTGATGGAGGAGTCATTAAGGCCAATATAGAATGAACAAGATGGGAAGTGTCTTCAGGTGGTTAAGGCTATGGGTGGGAAGCAAAACTTTCTGGGTTCAAAGCTCACCCCTTCCATCCACTATAATAACAGTTTTATTTTTGGAAAGAACTTTAAACAAAATGGCTGCAGTTCTGGCACTGTTGTCAGAGGTTATTCTGAAGTTAACTGTGGAAGGGTAATAAATACAAGTGTGTGGCTTTATCAGGGTAGCTGGGCTATAATGTCAAGTGACAAAGACTCCTTCACCAAACTTCTCCAGAGCTCCTCTCAGCCTTCTTTCAACTGTGTGGACCTTGAGCTTCCACGTCTGTATCTATCCTTGCCAAGTCTAGAACCAGTCTTAGAGAGAGATTGCTTTATCCTTGGTAACTAATCACTCAGTCCCACCTTCAGCAAAAATCCTTTTGAGTTGGTTTAGGAAGAATCTACCTACCACTGATTTTTCCTCTTAATAATTTTCCATATCCACCAATCCCCACCTAAGCTCCTTGGTTACAAATTACCACTAGTCCCTGTGTTTAGAGTTGAACCCTCCTTGTATCTCCTATCACATCCCTGAATAAATTCTCCCTTGCCATTTTAACAAGCATGGGTGTAACATTTTCTTCAACAAGAATAGAGAGGAATAAAGACTCTGATAGGAATATTCTCTCAGTAGGATAAGAGTAAAGCAGAAACCTGGTGTGAGAATTGGGAATGGCTACATGCTAGTCCTCACAGGGTATCTGCAGCCTGGCTGGGCCTTGTGCAATCAGCCTTTCACTCTAGCTCTGCTGCTTTTAAACCAAATCTCAAATATTCACCCCAGATGCTCTGGTGAAAGCCTGCTAACTCAGAGAGGCAGAGAAAGATTCAACTGTTCTTCCTCTCTCCCCACCCCCAAAAGCGAGCTCTCCTTCTCTACACTGTCTCAAAAACCCCTCAAACAGAATGTCCCTCCCTTACTTCTTTGCATCTATCTGCCCTCCTGACTCCCTTTTGCTCTCTATGGTTGTTTTCTATGTTCATTTCCTGTGGACAGGTTGCTTGTTCCACCTCTTGACCTGTGGTTGACTATATGTAATCCTGTTTCTAAGAAACAGAAAGCTCTTGGATAAAAGGTATGTGCTAGGGATAAAATATCCTGCATCATAGCTCTGCAGGTTCTGAACTTTGATGTACCAGAGCCTCCCGGAGACAAGCAAGCACAAGAAAGTGAAGTCCAGACCTCACAGACTTCTGCTTCATATTACCTCAAATTCTTGTTGTTCTCAGTAGCTTTAGAACCTTGGTCCTATAAATTTTACTTGGTATTTATATGGAAATTAAGGATAACAAGGACAAATTAAGGATAAAGTTTCCTTTAGATCTAATATGTCCTGAAAAGCTTAGAATGGTTAAGACACCAATAAATAGACACTATTATTCATTGGGTTTTGCAGATTGGATATAATCAAGCACACAGAGCCCTGTCTATAAAATAGAGCATGAGAAAGGACCCAAGTTGCTGAAGGGATTTGCAACCCCATAGGAGGAACAACAATATCAACCAACCAGTACCCCCAGAGCTCCCCGGGACTAAATCACCAACCAAAGAGTACATATAGAGGGACCCATGGGTCCAGCTGCATATGTAGCAGAGGATGGCCTTGTTGGTCATCAATGGAAGGAGAGGCCCTTGATCCTATGAAGGCTCTATGCCCCAGTATAAGGGAATGCATGGACCAGGAAGTGGGTGGGTTGGTGAGCAGGGAGGAGGGGGAGGGAGATAGGGTGTTTTCAGAGGGGAAACCAGGAAAGGGGATAACACTTGAAATTTAAATAAAGAAAATAAAAAATTAATAAATAAAAAGTGGAAAAAATAGAGCATGAGTTTTTTTTACTTCACAGAAGTAAAAAACTTTGCATATACCTAAGACCCATGGCTGTGCTCCACGCCTTCCTTGCTTTACCTCCCATTTCCTGGGACAGTGAATCAATAATGGAAGGGCTGCTAAAACGTGGGAATACATCCACAAGGGTGGCCCAGCTGTTAGCATCCTGTTCCTCTGTGCTTACTGAACACAACAGCAGGCTGCCCTCTGCAAGCACCTGCCACCCGCAGCTAGGTGCTGCCTCCAGTCTGCTAGCAGAACACCCTCAGATCACATACAGAGAATAGTCTGGAAATATCTGGGAGTTGTTACTCCTAGCAACAGCCTCAAGTTAGTCAACCCCATGTTGGGACCACTCTACGGTGTATGTTCCACCATCTCGTAGAGCACAAGAGCAGAATTGAGCTCATATGCCCAGTGACTTTTGCATGACAGAAAACCCTTTGCTCTCTCTTATCTCTGTCTCATTCCCCATACCTCTCAAACAAATTGCTTGCACTTGAATTCTTGCCTCAGAGTCTGCCTCTTTAGAATATCTGTATGCAAGGCCTTGGAGAAAAGTCCAGGAAAACAAAACAAAACAACCCAAAACAAACAAGCAAACAAAAACCTCAGATGCAATGTTGCAGGAAATATTAAAAAACAAACCCACCAACTCTCAGAGGGACCAGGTCACGCTCCCTCACTCCTGCCCCTACTGCCAACTCTCTGGAGCTAGACCCCATGCCAGGTGATCTCAGTCACTCGGTCTCTCGGCCCACCAACTCTCTGGCCCTGCAAGGCCACAGGGCTCCCACTAGGCCATCTCTAGGACGGGAGACCCGTGTTCCTCTTGCTTCCACGAACTGCCCCATGAACCCCTGGTTAGCCGTCTCAACACCTAATTACCCCGAAGAGTTAAAACTCTTAAGCTTATAGTTAACCAATTAAATTTATGTATTAATAATATCACATTTTACAAGATGCCAATACAATAATTTCAGAGCCAACTGATAACGATAAAACTTTAACACAATTATTCTAACCTTTAGATAACACCAGGTCCGCCTCCATTCTGGTTCTTCTCCTCCTTCCTCTCCTGCTACATCTCTATCTCCCTCCCCAGCTCCTAGCTCTGCCTCCTCCCTTTTACCTGAGTGTGGATCTGACACAAACACCCAGGTAAAAAACACGGGCACAGAAGTCGTGATCAAAGGCTAGGAGAGAACTCCAGGCTCTAAAACTTGCTGGAAAACCATAGTCAAATGCTGGGTTAATTAAATGCTATGTGAAAAGCCTGTGTGAATATCCATGCCTAAACATGGGTAAACACACGGGCAAAAGAGCTGGGAGCAAAATCTTTGCAGAAAGTAAGGCAAAAAATCCTAGTGAAAATTGATGAGGAAATGTGATGTGAAGATACAGGGACACAAACCCAGGCGCTAGAGCTGGGAGGAAAGGATACTGGAAAGATCTGGGCACGGGCTGATGAAAACTTATGTTGAAAATGCAGAAGAAAAACGCTGGGAGTAAATTCAGTGCCAATAGTCCAAGAGAGAAATCTGAGAGAAAATTATGGAAACAATATTTGTGCAAATCCTAAACAAAAAGTACAACAGAAAGGCTGGGTGCTGTATCCTGGTTAAAATGCCAGTTTAATTACTGAGTGAAGATGTTGGCCCAAAAATTCATGCAATTAATCCAAGCCAAATATATATATGCACAATATCGGGGAGAAAATCTTGGCAAAATGTACTGCACAGAGGTGGATTCTGGTAAATATGCCAGGTGAAAATGCTGGGCAAAAATTCAGGGAAACATGTGGGAGAAAAATGTGGGAAAATTTGACGGAATGAAAGGTTAGGAGGAAATCTGGCCAAAAGCTAAAATGAAGATCACTGTTAAAATTTCTAAGTGGAAGCCAGGCACGGGTGGCTCATGCCTTTAATCCCATCACTCAGGAGGCACAAAGCTGGGTCCAGCATCCTGGTAAATATGCCAGGTAAAAATGTTGGGTAAAAAGGTCAGGGAAATCCAGAGAAAATGTAGGTGAAAAAATATGGAGAAAAAATGAAATTACAAAAGACTATGAGCAAATCTGGGCAAGAGTTAAGGTAAAAAAAAAAAATCATTGATTAAAATACCAGGTGAAAATATCATGTGAAAGGTTAGGGCAAAAACCAAGGGGAAAAAAATACCACGGGGGAAAAAAAAGTAAAAATGAAGGTGGGGAACAAAGGCTACTAGAAAACTCCTGGCAAGAGTGCAGGATGAGAATCTCAAATAAAAAATTGTTGCTAAAATGCTAGGTGGAAATCCTGGGTGAATAGGTCAGGCCAAACAAGCTGTAGAAAAATTTAGGGGATGAACATGGGGCACAAAACCATGACAAAAGTAGAAATGAAAAAAATTGGCACATATCCAGGTGAAATATCCTATTAAATATGCTAGATAAACTTTGCTGAAAGAAAGGTCCAGTGTAGAAATTCAGGAGAAAAAAAAAATCATGCAAAAATAAGGGCACAAAAGCCTACATCACCACCTTGTGACCAGGTTATAGGAAGGTAGTCTAGGCCCATTAGAAGACCTACTACATTTTCTTTCACTACAGTGAGACAATAAGCTCCAGAGGAGAGAAACCCACCAGGCTATGAAGAATTTGGGTGGCAGCCCATAGATATGCTAGATATCAAAAGGTTTAAAGAAGCAATGGTAACTTATAGCATGCAGTCACCTTATGTAAAACAAATACTTAATAATTAGGACACACAAAATCATATAATTCTAAAAGATTGGAAAGACTTAATATCAGCTATCTTAGGCTGGCCCTCAACTACAGATACTGACATGGTAGAGAGATGAGGCTTCAGCCATGGAACAATGTGATAGAACTAGAGGTATTAATATTGTCAAGAATCAGTTGCTAGATGAAGGACAGTATGCTGATTTACAAATAACAGATGCCACCTTAGAGCAATGTCATGCAGCAGCTTTAAATGCTTGGGACAAGGTTGAACAACAGGGGAAACTATCTGAAAAATAACTCAGGGCTCAGACAAATCTTTACTGATTTTTTTTTACAAAGATTAACTTCAGTGGTAAATAAAATAACATTGGATCCATATGCAAGAAAAAATTGAATTGGGCCTTTAGCTTTCAAGAATGATGATGCTGAATATAAAAAGGCTCTTAGAGCTTTAAAGGGCAGATCCTCACTATTTATGAGTAGACTAAAACACTATGGATATTGAATCTAATGGTTGCATTTCCATTATGATAGAACAGAACAATTGCTAAAAGTATGAGAGCTCAGAATGTCAGATATTTTGGTTGTGGAAAACCAGGTCATTTCCTAAAGGACCCTAGACAAACAGTCCCTAAGCATTATATTTTCTCTAATCCATTATTTTCTTATAATCCAGAGAGAAATTTTCCTGGAATATGTAAAAGATATGAAAAGAGCCCACAAAGGGGTTATGAATGAGATCATTTAGAGATATATGAGGTAATTCCCTGCAATCGGAAAATAGCTGTACTGGCTAGGTTTGTGTCAACTTGACACAGCTGGAGTTATCACAGAGAAAGGAGCTTCAGTTGGGGAGATGCCTCCATGAGATCCAGCTGCAAGGCATTTTCTCAATTAGTGATCAAGCGGGGAGGTCCCCTTGTGGGTGGTGCCATCTCTGGTCTGGTAGTCCTGGTTCTATAAGAGAGCAGGCTGAGGGCTGGTGAGATGGCTCAGCAGGTAAGAGCACCCGACTGTTCTTCCAAAGGTCCTTAGTTCAAATCCCAGCAACCACATGGTGGCTCACAACCATCCTTAACAAGATCTGACTCCCTCTTCTGGTGTATCTGAAGACAGCTGCAGTGTACTTACATGTAATGAATAAATAAATCTTTAAAAAAAAAAAAAAAAAAAAAAAGAGAGCAGGCTGAGCAAGCCAGGGGAAGCAAGCCAGTAAGTAACATCCCTCCATGGCCTCTGCATCAGTTCCTGCTTTCTGACCTGCTTGAGTTCCAGTCCTGACTTCCTTGGTGATGAACAGCAGTATGGAAGTGTAAGCTGAATAAACCCTTTCCTCCCTAACTTGCTTCTTGGTCATGATGTTTGTGCAGGAATAGAAACCCTGACTAAAACAACAGCCTAAGGAACTTTGCTTGGGACTGGTCAGAAAACATGACCCATTCATTCCCTGTCAGCTAAGAAGAGTCTGTTCTAGAGAACAACTAGATAATTTGATGCCTAATATGACAGACAGCACTACTCTAAGCCTAACAAGATAGGATAGAAACAAGAATCTCTTGGATAGAACAAGAGATTCTTAAGATACTAGAAAGCAAATATTTTTGCAATCTTCTATAAATGATACAAGAATGCAATTATATGGACTCAAGATTCAAGCCTAGTAGATACCAAGGCAGATGTAACAATGATTTCACAAGGTCCTTGGATCCAAGTTGGCCACTTAAAAAGCTCCTAGGGATTGAGACATTGCCTCAGATAAAGCAAAGTCTAAAGATAGACCATAGGATATAGGTAGATTAGTCTATCTATACAAGATTTCAAAATGATGAGACGTTAGACATATGTTTGCCTCTTGACAAAACGGTGATAATTTATGACATAAAAATTATTGCTTTAAACTTATAATGAACTTATGGAGCTAATAACAGATAATGTTTAGTCAGATACTAGTCTTAATGGAAAGACATGTAAACACTTCTGCTCTAATACCCTATCAATCTATGACATGAGCCTAAAACTTACTATGAACTTGTGAAATGTGCTCACAGTCAGCTATTGGATGGATCACAGGGTCCCCAATGGAGGAGCTAGAGAAAGTACCCAAGGAGCTAAAGGGATCTGCAACCCTATAGGTGGAACATCAGTATGAACTAACCAGTACCCCCTGGAGCTTGTATCTCTAGCTGCATATGTATTAGAAGATGGCCTAGTCGGCCATCACTGGGAAGAGAGGCCCATTGGTCTTGCAAACTTTATATGCCTCAGTACAGGAGAACGCCAGGGCCAAGAAGTGGGAGTGGGTGGGTAGGGGGTGGGGGAGGGAGGATATGGGGAACTTTCAGGATAGCATTTGAAATTTGAAATGTATATAAAGAAGATATCTAATAAAAATGATAATAATAATAAAAGAAAACCAGAAATACTGTAAATAACAGCAATAAAGAGGCGATTTAGCCCTTCTCTGCTTAATCTAGTATGTGTGTCACTGTGTTTGCCTGAATTTTCTCTCTTTTCTGCCTGTCTTTCTTTTCTGTTCTCTCTGGTTCATGAAAAGTTAATGAACTCTGAGCCTCTCACCTGGCCAGTGAGGGTCCCTTGAGACAGAGTGGAGTCCTTGAGACAGAGAGAAAAGAGCGAAGTAAATAAGCCTTTTTTTCCCCTAATCCCCTTCTGCTGTCAGCAGACGTTAGTTGCCAGAAGTCAGTGGCTTTTGGCCACAGAATAGCAAAGAGCTAAAGAAGGTAGAGATGGCCAAACATAAGCAGCTTTGGCCAAGTAATCACAACAGAAGAGTTGCCAAAGACAAAGCAAATTTGACCCTTGGTTGTCAGTTCCATACACCCCTCTTTCCTCACTGCCTTCCTCAGTTTACCCTGGGATGCCTGGCTGAATTCTGGCCAACTTTGTTATCTACACATCTACAACATGTCATTCAAAACAGAGATCATCCATTGTACATGACCCATATGCATTCTCATACATGTTTTCCAGGACAATTGACAGTAGGAAATGAGGATCTGGACCAATTATTAATAGGAAATGTATTATAAGCTTCAGACTTTCATAAAGGCATCATGCAAACACTAGAAGTTTAAAGAATTTTTTCCATAACCTGGTGACAAGTCAAAGGAATTATAAAAATTGTCCTATCTGTTCTTTATATAACCAAGCTCCATTACCTGCCAGAAGTGATTGTAAAGGACCTAAAGGAATGAAATTTGGCAGATAGATATGTTTCAATTTGCAGAGCTTGGAAAATTAAAATATGTACATGATACAATTGCTACCTGTTCAGGATTCCAATGGGCTTCTGCCTTGAATTCTGAAAAAGAAGATTCTTTAATTACACATTTATTAGCAGGGATGGCTATCTCCGGATAGCGTCACAGATTACAACTAATAATGCTTTGCATGTGTATCCAATAAAATGCAACAATTTTTAAAAATATCACAACATAAAACTTGTTGTAGGCATACCTTACAATCATACAGGTCAAGCTAATTGTGGAAAGATCTAACTGCAATTTAAAGGAAATGTTCACAAAAGGAAAGTAAGATATAAGATCTCCCAGAGATAGGATACATAATGCTTTATTAACTTTAACTTTTATTTTTTTTTAACTTTAACTTTTAAAATGCCAATGATACAGGTAGCATGGCTCCTGAAAACACTGCTGAATTAAATCATCCTATATACTTGAAGGATGTGTTAACCTCAGAATGGAAACCAGGAAATGTACTGAGTTGGGGAAGAAGACACATTTTTATTTCTACAGGAAATGAAAAGCTATGGATTTCTCCAAAGTTAATACTGATTAGATTTGACCATGGTAGACTTCCCAAAAATCTTGACTCCTGACATGAAAGATGCAGAAGAGATGCAGAAGAATAACAAAGCAGGTGATGTGGATGTTGGTCCCTATATGTAGGAATAGCTCAAAGACTGACTGAGACGTGAGTATCTCTGCAGTAGCCAGTGAATCTTGTTGACTAATGGGTCCTCATGACTTATTATTACATGCGATCCTTTATAGGGCATTAATGGGGATTTATATTATTCTATTACTGTCTATTACAGTTGGCTTTGCAGTTTCGATGAGCTTGTAAAGATTGACAGGTGCTTCTCCCCTCCTCAAGCACAGATCAGAGAATCACCTTTAGCTGATCTGTGCACACCACACATTCCATACACATGTTAAAGCAGAAATGTCCCTACAATATTACCTTTAAAAGTTTGTGTGATTTTAGGGCAAAAGGAGCAGACACCAATGAAGACAAAGCAATTAGCTCTAGGTGATTCAACCTCACCGAATGCCTCAGTGGCTGTTTCCTCAAAAATTCACATCCAGGACAGCTTCACATCACACTGGCAACAGATAGTCCAGCCGCACAGATTACTTCAACCAGGAGGTCAGTTACTCCCTGCACTTTCCTAGCCCCAGATGATTCCAAAGAACCTGGTCAGAGAATGAAACAGCCAATTCCATCAGGTCTTCTGAGTCAGTCGTTATTTGAGAATTGAGCAGAGGTGGAAGCCCACAGTTACAAATGGTACATTGAATATGGGGCAAGAAATCTAAAATTAGAGCTTGAGAAAAGGTCTTGGGTGAAAACAAACTCTTCCCAGAGCATTTTCCTAGCTGGGTGGTGGTTCCCTTAGAGAGAGAGAGAGAGAGAGAGAGAGAGAGAGAGAGAGAGAACCAAAAGCCTCAGTATACTTTGCAGGCACAGCTCCTTTAACTGGAGGCCTGTGGGCTAATGCAGCTGGCAGATTTGGGGGCTGCACCTGAATTTCTCAATCTGGAGCTTTAATGGACTTCCCAGGCACAGTAGAGGGATGGAACAGCCTGGGCCTATAGGAAACCAGCATGTGTCTGAAGGAAAAACCTTCGATGGCCCAGAGCCTTAAAAAAGGCAGCATTACACTATGGCCCAGAGCCACCTTTTCAGTGGGTGGAAGTCAGAGGACAAACAGTGGCTCCGGCCCCAAAACCAGCAAGGATACCTGTTAGGCTGAGCCAAGGAGGCCAAGCAAGCCACCTTAGACATGTGCTGGCCTGAGGAGCCTGCAGACGCACAGGAGGGCAGAAGGAACATTTACCTGAAGCTGCCCAGGAATTGGAAAGCCCAAAACTTCTGAACTGGTAAAGCATTAAGTTCGAAAACAATAAAAGTAGCTGGGTGTGAAAAATCATGGGCAAATCTATATCCTTTAAGTCACATAACATGAGTAGGAATAAGACACATAAAGATGAAAAAAGAAACAAGCACAGATATATTGTAGATTGTCTTCAAAACCTCAGAGATCTACAGAATATGTATTAGTTTAGCATAGATGTTTTATTAATAAAAGGCCTTTTTGACAGTGAGACATGTCTGCTCCTTGCAGCAACCCATTTTACTTCAAAGAAGATAATGAACATTGAAGAACTTCTGTATAGAGTATGCTTTTATGTGGCATACTAACCACTTAGCAAGAAATTGCCCTTTTTTCGACTGCTGACAAACAGTACGAACAGGATGCAGGGAATTCAACTGCCAAGCTATGCAAGGTTGCAGTGGATTGAATATGCTTGACCCAGGGAATGACACTATTAGGAGGCTTGGCCTTGCTAGAGTAGGTGTGGTCTTGTTGGAGGAAGTGTCTTACTGTGCGGGTGGGCTTTGAGACCCTCCTCCTAGCTGTCTGGGAGATAGTCTGCGCTCCTAGCTTCCTTTGGATGAAGATAGAGAACTCTTGGCTCTTCCAGCTCCATGTCTGCCTGCACACTGCCATGCTTCCTGCCATTTAGACAATAGACTAAACCTCTGAAACTGTAGGCCAGCCCCAATTAAATGTTTAAGGCAAATCCTTTAACATTTCTGCTTCACAGAAAAGTCTATTAGGTATTCTGTGCCAGAAGGCCAAAGATGATGCTCCAACAACTCAGAAAACCTGGGTGCCAGTCCAGGTACCCAGAAACCTCTTTCATTTCTCTAGTTTTAGAAGCTGTTTGCTGTATACTTCCTGTTTATTCAAGTAATGTTTATCCTTCTCAGGTCTCTGAAGGGGTTGGAGACTAGACAGTTATAGTCTCACAATTAAGCTTAAGTTGTTTAGGATTTAAGAAAATGTTTTAAGATCTAATGGAATGTTATTAGGTTAGAAATTCAAGTTATGATAGAAGATGGTTTAGGTACTTTCCACTCACGAAGATAGTGGAGCTCTTTCTCCAAGTTTGCCAGATGCATATGCACTGGACATTGTGAAGATAATTTTTACTTGATAGTTTTCATAATTGTTCATATTGCATATAGTTTATTGATGTTAGAGAAAAAGCCTTTCATTGGACTGAAAGAGGGAGATGTAGAGAGAATCTCTTATGTACTGTGTGGAAGCAACACCTCTCAATAAAAATCTGATGACCAATGAGTTGAGACAGGATTAGAAGGTGGAACATCTGGCAGAGAGAGCAAGAGGAACTCTGGGAGAGAGTCAAACGTGGGAGGAACTGCCATCTGTACTCAGAAGAAGTTGGTTGTGTGAATATCAGGAGAAGAAACCAGCCATGTGGCAGAACTCAGGATAAAATAAACGGGATAATAATTTGAGTTAGTCGAGAAATTAGACTAGCTTACGGCCTAGACATATATTCATAAGTAAGCCTCCAAGTTGTTATTTGGGAACCCAGCCTTGATTACACTTAAGCAACCCATTTAAAATTTAATGTAAAGTTCTAGTCTTATAAAAGTTACTGTTGCAAATTGTTAATGATAATTTAGAAAGGCAAGTTAAAGATCAGTCACCTATAAACAATCAAACTTGTATTCAGATAAGGCACTGGCTTAGTTAATTGCAGAAAATAAGCTTTCTTTAGCCTCCTATAAATGCTTTCAAAGTTATGTATCAGGTAAGTACCTAGAAACAAGCAACATTTGTCTGTTTAGACATACTTTAGATACATGGGTTATTCTGAAACACTTCAGAGATCCCAAGAATATAGCATTTAAGATGTTTTGATAATAAAAAGGCTTTTTGTGACAGAGAGCAGTTCCTGGTAGCACCCCCATTCTCTTCCAAAAATGATGAGGACCAAAGAACCTCCACCTAGAGTTTTCTTCAAGTGTGGCAAAGCTGGACCCTGGACTATACACTGTCCTGTGCCTTGACTGCTGACAGCACACTGTCCAAACTGTGGGCAAGTAGGACATTGGAAAATCAAATTCTGTACTTTGCCAAGATAAGGTAGGACAGTCCTTCAAAATTCCTGCTGCACAGGGAAGTCTGTCAGATCTTCTGGGTCTGGTGCCTGAAGATGGATGCCCCAGCAAAATAGGGTAACCTTGGGTGACTGTTCGAGTAGCCAGTAGTCTCTGTCATTATTATAGACTTGGAAGATGCTTGCTCTGCACTTCCTGTTTACTCAGATAAAATTTATCCTTCTCAGGTCTCTGATGGGGTCGAATACTAGATAGTCATGGTTTTACAGTTTTCCTTGTTTTCAGATTCAAAAAGAAGATATATAAAGAGACATAAAGTGTGTAAGATTAAAGACATAAAAGCTTAAGTTGTTCAGGGTCTAAGGAAGTGTTTTAGGGTCTAAGATCTTTGAAGGTTGGTAAATGCAAGTTATGAAGGTTAGAGGATATGAAACTTGAAACAGTGATAAGAAAGTGATTTAGATATAGAACTTTGGACTCACTAAGATAGGATAGATACTGAGTTCCTTTTCCAAAAACAAATGGTCTGGGCATTATGAATATAATTCTTACCTTATTGTTCTCATAATTGTTCTTATTGTGACTAGTTTATTGATATTAGAGGTAAAGCCATTTCTCAGACTAAAAGGGGGAGATGTTGGGGTGACCTTCTTTGTATAAAGGTATGTCCTTGTATTTTCACTTGTTGACTGCTGTCCCAGCACAGAGCTAAGTGCTAGCAGGATTATGGTGGTATTGTCGTTGCTATGGCCCATCACTGGTTTTCTGCATGTAAATGCTTGTCCTTCCTCACCTACCCCAAAGATGAAGGTCAGGCAACCTAAGAGATAGACCTGGTGTTGTCTTTCCACTGATTGGTTCAAACTGGAATGTGTCTTTTGTGTAATAAAGAGCCAGTGGTCCAGAGCTGGGGCAGAGAGTATTGGAGTGTGACTTCTGGGAAGAGAAAGGGAGAGAGAGAGAGAGAGAGAGAGAGAGAGAGAGAGAGAGAGAGAGAGAGAGAGAGAGAGAGAGAAGCAGAAGGGAGCTGTAAGAAGGCAGTAAGAACTGTGTGGGGAGATGGGATGTTATAGAAGCAAGGTTAAGTTAGATAGCTAGCTGAGAGAGTGCCCCAACAAAATGCCAACACTATACAGAAGTCTCCTCGTCTCATTAAACCACAAGCAGGATCTGAGAAAGCCCTGCAATAAAAGATTGTTGAATAATTCAGGTGATATTCGAAGTGAAAAATGCTGCCTGTAAATGATGGCCAAAAACACAGTAGAACTGTATAGGTAAAAAATAAGTAAACAAATAAATAAATAACAGCAGAATAACTGTGTACAACTCCTTTGAGAAAGGTCTGGGGAGAAGGCAGTGCAAATTCATGATAATAAAGTTGTATGACAAGCATGGCGGTAAATGTCACACCAGAAAACTAAAAGAAAAATTCAGAAAATATAATACAAGCACAAAATCCAGAAGCAAAATCTTGGCAAAAAACCCTCAAACACAAAGCCTAGTGAAAGTTCTTGGTAGAAAATGCTGTATGAAAATGTCAGACCAAAAACTCAGGGGGAAAATATCAGGGCAAAATACAGGCACAAATCCCAGGACCAAATCCTAAAAGAAAAATCAAGACACAGAGGTGGGTAAAATATTTCTGGTAAAAATAATGAGAGAAAATACTTGAAGAATCAGGTGGGCCAATAGTCCAGCAGTGTCGGGCAAAAAGTTACAAACAAACAAACATCCTGGGAGCATAATCTGGGTTAAACAAAAACAAAAACAGCATAAACCCAGGGTGAAACTTAACGGATAATTTTTGAATGAAGAGCTGAGCTAAGAGGCCGGGCCCAAGATCCAGGTAAAAATTTCAGGAAAAAACCCAGGGTACAAACGTTGTGAGCAAAGACGAGGTAAAACCGCAGGCTTAACTTGATCTATTGTTCCTTACCCTGACAAGACAACTTGTTGAACTTGGTCACGGAGCCTCATGGACTTTGGGGATCCCTTAGCCTCTTTGCCTCTAGATCCAACCTATCAGCTTAAAGGTCAGACAGAGCTGCTTTGTCCAGGAAGCCTATATGTTGCAAACGTTGTGAATATTACAAATGCGCCCGTTCATTGTTTTCCCTGTATAAAACTGGGTTCTGAGGGCATCACAGTCTTAGAATCCAGCATCCTGACTGTGTCCCTGATTAATCAGCTTTGGAGTGTGCGTCCAATAAACCATCAATACCTGACTGGGGAAAAAAATAATCCTGGTAAAAATACTGAGTTAAAAAAAGGTCGGCGGGAATCCGTGCGGAAATCCATGTCTAACTACGGGTAAAACCACAGCACAAAAGCTGAGGGCACAATCTTGGAAAAGAAGTCAAACACAATACCCACTTAAAAATGCTTGTAAAGATGTGGTGTGAAAAGGTTCGGTGAAATTATCAGAACAAAAATTCAGGCCACAAACACAGTCATGAGAGCCGGTAGCCAAGGCTAGGCAAATAATCTGGGCACCAAGGCTGAAGAAATACCACGGGGCAAATGCAGAACGACAATTCAGGGCATAACTTTCTGACCAAAATCGAACAGAAAAATCTGGGCAAAATATATAGGAATAATCATTTCTTTGCAAATTCTAATCAAAAGGCACTAAAGAAAGCAGGGTGATATATCCTCGGGGAATGCTAAATACTGAGGGGAAAGTATTGATCCCAAAATTCAGGCAATAAATCAATGCAAAAAATTTGTCCGCAAAATCTGGCAGGCAATCTTTGCAAAAAGTACTGCACAATGGGAGGAACGTCCTGGTAATTATGTCAGGTGAACATGCTGGGCAAAAAAGTCATAAATCCAGGAGAAAAATACAGAAGAAATAGAAATGACCAAAGGAAATCTGGGCAAAGAACTGATGTGGCAACCACTGGTAACAATACCACATGAACATAACATTCAAAAATGCTGGGACAGAAATCCAAAAGGAAAATCTACATGCAAAATAAATAAATAAATAAATAAAGACTGAGAGGGAAAGCAAGAATAAAATTACAGGTACAAAGAAGATATGGAAAATGTCGGCTAAAAATGCTGGATTCGATAAAAGAAGAGAGGCTGGGAAACTAGCTCAGGCCAAAAGAGGTGTGGAAAACTTTAGGCAACCACACAGGGCACAAAAGATCCTATAAAAGGCTCGATGAAAAGACTTAGCATGCAGGCTGGGTGACCCATCCTAGTAAATATGACAGGAAAACATGCAGAAAGAAACATCTATCCCAGACATCTAGGGAGAAAACTCGGGGCAACTGGGAAAAATAAGGGCACAGAGGCCTGAGGCAAGTGTAGGCAAAAATTCACTCATGAAGGAAGTGTGAAACATCCCTGTAAAAGGTCTCTGAGACCAGACATGAAAGTCACTTTGAACTAAGCTGGAAAGATGGTTCAGAGGTTAAGAGTGCTGGCAGTTCTTCCAGAGGTCCTGAGTTCAATTCCCAGCAACCACATGGTGGCTCACAACCATCTGTAATGGAATCTGGTGTCCTTTTGTGGCCCATAGGCATACAGAACTCTATATATAATAAATAAATCTTTAAAAAAAAAAAGTTCAAGAAACTATCAAGGTCAGAAAAGTCCAGGCACAACTTGTGAATAATCTACATAAAAATCATAAGATGCAGTATGAAACAGTATTATAAAGGGCAAGCCAAAATTCCAGAAGAAAGGTCAAGGCAAAATTATGGACCAAACTATTAAGAACAGCCTACAGCCCGGTTAAAAAAAAATCAGGGAAAAAAATCCAGGCCCATAAAACATTCTTAAAAACAGGGGGAAAAATCTATGAGACATGTCCAGGCACAGGCAGCTGGTGCTATGTTATGGTGAAAATATACTGTGTAAATGCTAGCCATAAAATACAGTCACATAAAATACACAAAAATTCAGGAAAAATATACAGACAGGATAGCTGTGACGGAAGTGTAAGAGAATGGCAACAAGAAAAGTGGGGCTCAAAATTTTTGTCAAAATGATGGGTGAAAATATGGTAGGAGTTATTCCTAAATGAAGGAGAAAATTCATAAGAAAACTATGGACAGAAGAGCCAGGAACAAACTCTAGATGCAAATAGTATATATATATATATATATATATATATATATATATATATATGTGTGTGTGTGTGTGTGTGTGTGTGTATGATAAAAATCCTGAGAGAAAATGGAGAGCCAGAAACTGGGGGGGGGGTCCTCAGGGGGGGATTCAGGCAATAAAAATTGATATAAGGCCAGAAGAAAACACTTGGCAAAAATTCAGACACAAAAGGGGATGAAAAATTGTAGTAAAACATCATGGCTGTAAATGTCACTTTTACTTCATCTTATGAAGGGATGAGATGAGAACTGTGCCCAAATTGTGTAAATACACCACTTGGAGTGAGCCCAGGGTGTTTCCTTCTCTGTTCTATCCCTAGTCCCAGGCCTGGAAGCTCTAGCCTCCATGAAATCTAATGTTCCAAGCTGACTGATTGAATCCAGCTTCTCTTGGCTTCTGACCAAATTGCTCTGCCTTGTCTCATACTAACTTTGATGATATATTCTAACCTTCTGGCTCTTTCTTATTCTTTGATTCGTTCTGTCTTCACCTGTGTCTAGCTTGTTCTCTCTGAAATCTGTCTCTGAAAACTGTCCTGGTAAAACTGCTACAACACATACCACACACCACACACTACAAACAACTACCCCCTTTCTCTCTCCTACTGCTTTTAAGTGGTCTCTCCCTCCTGTTCTGTTCTATCTCTGACTTAGTCTCTCAAATCTGTCTCTGATTAATCACTTGGTCTGCTCTTCAATTAGATGTTACTTTCAAACATGACTGCTTCCTTTTACAAACTAGCTTTACCTTCACTGTTAGGGATTAAAGGTGCATACTAAGGGTAGGGCTATATTTAGGCCAAATCATTCGGTAATCCAAGGTATGTCTGCATTCTGACTAGATCATAGAGATCTAGAAGTTCTTAGGATGTGATCTCTTGCCAGAGCAGCCATGTTGATGGATTAAAATTACCCTACACCACCCCCCTTTTCTAAGTTAAAAATTGTATACAGTTTAACTTTTACAACAGAAACAATTATCAATACCCCAGACTTAACATTCCAAATGTCCTGATGAAGATCTGCTGATGGGACAATCCTTCATAACTGCAGTCTTATTGTTGCTTTCAGGTAATAGTACTTGATTATACAAAGAACTAGTAAGTCTTTTTTTTTTTTTCAATTTTTTTGGCTTGTTGCCATGTAATGGAAAACTTTCTCTATAAACTTTTGTTGTTAACATGATGGGTTTTTTTTTTTATGAAATTCTGAGACTTCTAGCACAGTTCCTATGAGTAATTAGTCAGTCTCATCATTTCCTTCTGTCAATGGACCAGGCAATCCCATAGGAGATTGAATATGGATGATGTACAATGGACAATTTCTGTTCTGAATTAAATGTTAAAGTTGTATAAATAATGATATTAATTCTTAAAAAGTTCAACAGTTTCTATATGTCATATAACCTCTTTGCATAGTGTAAGTCAGTAATTATATTGATAGGTTCAGGAAATTTGAATAAAACTAAAAGAATTGCATATGGCTTTGATTTTTTATTTATTTATTTTAAGTCATCAAAATAATTTATAATCGTTAAATGCCTCTTAAATATACATGATATCTTCTGAAGCTAAAACTAATATGCACTCAACCAGTTTTTAAAATCTATTTGGAACATTAAACATGATAGATGTAGAAATAATATCTCTTATGAAGTCCAATATGAAAGGAAGTTGTAATAAATTTCTGATTAGACAGAAACCATATCACTTTGATATTTAACAGAAGCATATGAACTTTGAATTCATATGCTTATATTTCCTGACTTATAACCTGCCATCCATGATTCATTTGTATCAATATGCAAATAAATAAGTATACAGCACCTAGAAGAGAGGCCAGGAAGTTTGGGTGACCTGAGCAGGGAAGGTAGCAGAGGTCTCTTGTCAGCTATCATGGCAACAACAGCAATAGTAGCAGAGTTGGCTGTGGTGGCAGTGGCATGAGCCTGGCCAGCCAGATGGGTTCAAGGTCCAATGATGAATACTACAGGAGAGAGAACTCTTCCCCAAGTGTTACAGCTCAGGAAAGACAACCACTCTCAGGTGATCCTTAGTGAAGTAAATTGTGTGATTTAATCCATGTGGACAGACACTGAGGAGTGGGGTGGGATTTAATAATAGGAGTTTTCTATTGACTCAGTTTGAGATATTAATGGTACTCTATTTGCATGGAGGAGGACTCCAGGTGTTGCTTTATGTGACTGACCTTCCATGGTCCTCTCAGTGGGATGTCATGGTTACATGTTCCAGAGCAACAAACATAGGGGAATACTATGGATTGGTAGATTCTTCTATAGGTGAGCCTCCAGCTATTCTTGTACCAATTGTTCAAGTGCCTGCAATTTTTATTTTGTTATGGACCACTGCTCTTGCTACACAAGTCTGATTAATAACCATTTTATGGGCAAGGTTGTTGGTATGTCAGCAGTGGCCCCTTTTATAAATTTAGAAACGCAATTCCTTCTGTGTTTGGGCAATGAGCACAGCTTGTGACTGTTATCAAACACCTACATCAATACCTTCCCCAGGAGCATCTACCATATCACCCCTAATTTTCTCATTTGCTATTCCTGGAATTGCAGACAAAATTCATGGGTACATCAGCCACAGCAAGTCTCAACTTCCCTGTTTGCTTTTCTGATCCCACACAGTTTATCCATTAGACACTTTGTCTTATTCTGGATAATTTGCCAATTCCTATAAATCATGGATAAACCTTCTGAAGTGTGCAATCTGGATTCCAAGACTTTCCAGAAAGTATCAACATGAGCTCCTGTATCCATTAGACCTTCAATGTCAACACCATTCATTTGTAGCATTAATTTGGGTCTCTGATCATTAGCCATTGTTTGTCTGAACATACATTTTCCAGTACTCCCCCAAGCCCCTGTCCTTTCTACTGGAGTGGCCTTGCCCTTGATGTAAGCAAACAACAGTTGAGCAATTCTATTCCTTGCATTAATTTGCATCTCCTCTTTCTTGTATGCCATGATTCTTATTTCTTTCTTGCTATGCCCATCTACTATACCTGGATGCACAATAAATCCTTGAGAAGTTAATCTACTTCTTCCCAGATTATTCCCACTGTCCCTGAGGGTAAAGGACCATAAAACACTAGTGGTTAACCTATAACATTCAGCTTTTAGGGATAATGTGAGAGGGGTATCTGTGGCCATATCTAAAGTTGTACTTCCTTTTATAGCATGCATAAGATCAGAAATACTTAGTTTTGAGTTTCTTGCCCACTTGGTACCACCTGGGTGACCAAAAGAAGATGGCTTGTATTTGTTTGCTGTGGGGCTTAGGCCCCTCAATTCATTTCCTGATAGCAAGAGTTTACCTAATACATCTCTCTTGGACCAACAATCCTTAGACCAATGTTTACCTTTTCCACAGTGGCAACAATACCCTGGAAGCTTTTGTGGCTCAGCAACCAGAGCCTGCTTGTTCTCCTCGACTATATTCTCTAGAGTAGATTACCTGCTATTTTAAACTCTGAATATTCTAGCCTTAAAAATTCTTTGGAAATGGCCAAATTTACCACAATTAAAGCATTAACCATTATGATTCCTGAAATTTCTAGTTATAATTTGCCATATGGTATTGGTGTTGTGCTCCTAAGAACAAATACTAGTTGTCTCTCTTATCAATTCAGGGCTCCTTGTGCTTCCAATGGTCTGGTTGCTCTCTTACATTCAATATTTGCATTTTCAAATGACAATATTTCTATCAATGACACTGTCGGGTTTTAGGATCTGATATGGTTCTATTTACAGCTGAACCAAACCTCTATAAGAAATCTGTAAAGGCTTCTGCAGAACCCTGTATTATCTTAGTAAGTGAGGTGGATTTTTTCCCCCAGGCTTCTCAATCATATCCCAAGCTCTTAAAGTTAAAACACAGCATTGTTCAATAACAACATAATCAAAAAGGATTTGTTCTTATAAGTCAACATAATGCCCTTCATCAAGTAGCTGGTCTTTAGTAACATTTATCTTCCTTGGTAAATTATATTGTTCTATTTTTGTGGCTTTGTGTCTCTACCATGACAACCATTGTAATTGTTGTCCAGGTTTTAGTATAGCTGACACCAATCCCTTTTGATCTTAAGGGATAATCCTATCCTGCATAGCTCAGTTATTTAGCATTTCTTTAACAAACGGAGAATGAAAGCCATACAGTACAATAGCCTCTTTAAAATGCCAAATCTATCAGATGCCAGGTCAATTTATTATAAGCATAGTCACTATCATTAGCATGCATATGTTACACAAAGACCTGTGTGGGCCCAAGCAAATTCTCTGGTGGTGCACTTGGCAGAACCCATTAAGTCTGCACCACCTCGTGCTCTTCCAGGCCCCTTATTTCATTGTAGTGCTCTGGCTGTCTGGCAGTGAAAGTGTGTTGAGGCAGTAGTTTGCCTTCCAGCCTAGTTTGCTTCCTGATTTCATTGTGAGGTAAATCCCTGATCTCATTCAACAAGCCTGAAGAGTGTTGTTCTCCTCCCACTGTCCCTTTTTGTTTCCCAAGCATTTCTACTTCTATCCGCAAACTCTCTAAGTGCACACCCAGCTCTACAATCTCCTCTAACAGAAAAGAATTGCCAGCATCTCCCCTATACTTTTTCAAAGTAGTTTACATGAAAACTATGAAGGAAAACCAGAAAAAAAAAACCCTCTGGGAGGAAAGCAGGAGACCACCCAGTGACAACAGCTGGTATTTTGCCAACCTCCTTAAATAACATTGCTAATCCACCAAAACCTAAGCCATGTTGGGCACTACCTGTAAGCTTATATTTTTAAAACCTACTTTAATAAGGGTTCCCAAATGCTTTAACTTCCTTCTAGTCCACCATGCACCACAGGTAGTGGAAAGGAAAGGTTTATAAGGCAAAAGGGGGATGGATGTGAACCTTTTTAGAAATAGTTTTTTGGGAAGATTCCAATCTTTGTTGTCAAGATATCTGCATTTCAGTTCACACAAATCAGCAACAGTAGCTCAATATGCTCACAAACACCATTCATGAATCAGCATCTACAATTTAATCCAGAAGAAACTGCTAGGCTCTACCAATCAGCCTGAGTCCATGGAAATGGTAAGAACCCACGGGAATATCACAAGAAATTCGTTGGTTCACATCTCTACAAAGTTACAACAAATAATGATTAGCAAAGAAGGAAAGTGAACAAATGCCACAGCTTCTTCAGTGAAGACCAGCGACAGGAGAGCCCAAGGAAGACCAGCAAGAATGGCAAGGTAAACCAATGCCAAAGCATTGTCCACTGTCTGTTATACTTGTACCCTTTTCAAACTTCACATGTCCTCTCAAGCATCTGCTGTAGCAAAACATCACATGCCCTTTTTCTAGGCAGTTTCTAGAAAAACCGCACATGTCTGTTCTCAGCAAGACATCCTCTCACATGTCTGCTTCAGCAAAACATTCTCTCATAAGACAGTTTCCAGAAAAACATCACATGGCACAACTGAGTCTCCAGAGGAACCAGAAATAAATTCCCACTTGAGGCTGCTTTTTTTTGTTGTTGTTATTCTCTGTGAAGATATAAGATCTCACAAGTAATATACAGTTTTGCATTAGCATAGGTATGGAATGTGCAAAGTGCACAGTTCATTTAATGAAAATTCCTTGTTCTTTGAGCAGATGAAAGACATCTATCATTCTTTAGGTACTTTGGATTGTAACCAAATTGCAATATAAATTTTTATTTATGCTGAAAGATCCTGAGAGAGTGAAAATTATTTAAGCCCCTAGACCTGTGTCCAAAATAGACCTCACTAATGGCAGGGAGTAAAAATTTTTATGACTCATTGTTCCAAGATGTACTAACCAAAAAATAGGCCCCATTGTTCCAGGAAATGTTTGTACAGAATACTCTAACCGTTCCTTAGACCTGTTATGCAAACTTGTTAGCTTACCAAATGCTATAGCCCAATGCCAGGTGTTTGTGGTTTTTGCCTTTATAAACCCCTTACCCCTTGAGCTCGTCGTTGACTCTTCTACCCCTGTGTGGGATGCGAGTCGTACCCAGTGCACTGGTCTTTCCTGAATAAACTTCTTGCACTTTGCATCAAGACCGTTTCTTGTGAGTGATTTGGGGTGTCACCTCTCCTGAGTCAGAACGTGGGGGAGTCCTCACGTTGTGGGTCTTTCAATGCCTCTTAAAAGGATGAGATAGTAAGTCTTGAGAACTATGTAGCCAAAGAATTATTGGTTATGTAAGCTGAAGTTTTGACTGAAGACATTTTCATTTCTCTAGCTACTAATAAACAAGCCTTGTACGCAGGTGCGAGAGTGAACTCACGTCTAGTCACTGCCCATCTCGGAGCGTAGTAATGGGGTGATGGGCGAGCAACGAATCAGGAGCTGACACGCCACATCAGGTGCTGAAACGCCATGGCTGAGGGCTATATAAGCAACGCCATTTTCCGGGGTCGGGGTCTTCCCTCCTGAAGAAGCAATAAAGCTTTTTGCTGCAGAAGATTCTGGTTGTCCGAGTGTGTTCTTGCCGGCGAGAACGATAGCTCGGGACACTGTTCCCATATGAAGGAATCAGCAAATCATATTACTTCTTCTATTCGGTCTTTTTTATTTCTTCCTTCCTGTCTGTAGCAGAAATCATTAGGAGCTTTCCCTTTGTCCTATCTGATTTCTAGGAATCCATAGTCTCTCCTTTCCTGTGGAAACATAGACAAAACCTCTTTCCCAGCATAACACATTCCCTGTTCCATTCTGAGGTCAGAACATCTTGAAAATAAACAGGTTGGTTTAGTTCAGCATTTTTTTTTCATAAATGAAATGTCTTTCAGCAGCTGTAGTTTGTTGTTGTTGTTGTACTTCATTAGTGTTGTAATAATTATCTCTCTGGTGGTGTGGTTTCATGCTACCTACCCCAAAGTTCTGGGCTCCCGAATAAAAGACATGCACACAGACTTTACATTTTGATATGCCTTAATCAGTTCAATAGCTGGGCCACTTCCTAACCTCCATGTGGTTAATCAACTTCCTTCTGATAATCCCAAGTTATTACTTACCAAATTCTCTACTCTACCTTGGCTGTCCTGAATCCAGAGGGCTGTCCAGCTGGGCTGCACTCTCCCGGCTAATTCACATGTTGCCTATGCCTCCCAGTCCTCCACTCTTCTCAGGTATGGCTTCTCTACTCTCCTTCTCCTGGCATGGCGAATCTCCTTCTTCCTCCTTCCTCTCTGTCCCAAGCCCAGGAATCCTAAAAGTCCTTATTCTGTCTTCCCTGCCCAACAATTGGCTGCTGGCATCTTTATTTACCAGTCAGAACCAACTGGAGGCAGGGTCCCTCAGTGTCTTATATACATTCATGTAAGCAGTTTGGGGGACCAAAAATTAACATTAATATAAGCAGCGTTAGACCAAACCCACTATACATTAGCATTAAAAAGATCAAAATGAATAAAGCATTATGTAATCTATCTCTGAGAGTCTTTGTTACACCTATTTCTTAAGCATTTTTTTTGAAGTACAAATAGACATTTCCACAATTGCTTGTCCTGTAGGATTGTGTGGTATACCTATAATATGTTTTATGTTATATTCTGTACAAAGATTGATTCATTTTATTAGAGACATATGCTGGATTATTGTTAGTCTTAATTTGTATAGGTATCCCCATAATGGCCATAACTTCTTATAAACACATAATTACAGAATCAGCTTTGTCAGAAGTTAAAGCAGTTGCCCATTGAAATCCTGAACACGTATCTATAGTATGGTGCACATACTTACATTTCCAAACTCGGTTAAAAAAATATCCACTTGCCGAATTTCATTTCTTTGGGTTGTTTCTTGCAGGTAATAGAGTTTGGTTATATGAAGAACATTTAGGATCTATTTTTAAACAATTTCTTTGGCTTGCTGCCAAGTGATAGAAAATTCTTACTTTAAACCTTTGCTGTTAACATGTTTTTATGAAATTCTGGGGCCTCAAGTACACTCCCTATCAAGGCTGATAAATGTCATCATTATATTGTGTTAGAATATCTGGGAGACACATATGGGATCTGATATGGATTATTTACAATGGATTATTCCTCTTTCTGATCATTTTTTTGTAGTTGAATAATCAATGAAGTCAATTCTGAATCATTCATCCTGAATAAGTCCAGCAGTTTCTATATCAAAACAACCTTTTCTGCATATTGAGAGTCAGTTACCATATTAGGAGATTCTTGAAAATCTAGTCAACACCGTAAGAATTGCATATAATTCTGATTTTTAAACTGACTCATAAGGACTGTCAACTACCTTGTTATTTTTTAACTCATATTCTACCTTATCAGATTTATTTGCATCACTATAAAGTGTAGGAGCTCTGTAAAATGGTGTCCCTTTTATTATATGAGAAATAATCCAATTATTTTTGTGTAAGAATATTTTTGCTGTTTGGTATTGGGACCAGTGAGAGGCCCCTCAGAGTATTTTTAATAAGAGGTTACCCCATTTGTCTGTTGTTGACCCACATTCTTTAGTTCAATGTTGGCCCTTGTCACATCTTTTGCATATACTAAAAGGCACAAGCTCTCTTTTGGAATCAGTTTGGTTTTCTTTGTCATTATTTTTTAAAAATTACTTTGTTCATCACAATTAAGACATTTGTGAGTTTGTCTTTTCTCACAACTGTTAGAAATGGCTTCTTCTATTCGGGTTATCTCAGGTAAATGAAATCTAATTATCAACTGTATTCCTAATCCATTCATCAATAGGTGGTGATCATGCCCTCAACAGTCTGATCACCTCTTTGAGGAAAGATTCAATTAGTTCTTTCCTAACTAGTAGAACTGATATCTTTCTATCTTTAGCTGAAGTTAATCTTTGAAAAAAGTCAGTGAATATTTCTTTTGGAACTGGTATAACCTGAATGAATGGTTCAAGTCTTTTTCCTGCTTCTTCAACCTTGTCCCAGGTATTTAAGGCGGGTATGTGACATAATGCCAAGGTTTCTTCATCATCTGTGGCTTGTATGTCTATCTCAGCATATTGACCTTCACCTAGCAGCTGATCTTTATGTATCTGGCTTTATTTCTCTGTGCTATCTCCATAGCCTCTTCAGTCTACCATGAAAGCCATTGTAACTGTAGCCCAGGTTCTAATATTGCTCTTCTCCCATCATTCCAGTCTTGGGGTATTGTTCTATTTCTGATTGCCCAAGAAGTCAAGATTTGTTTTATGATTGGTGAATGCATTCAAAATTTAGTAACGCTTTTGTTAACCTTTCTCAAATTTAACACATCCACAGGGTGTCATTTATATCCCTCATAAACCTGTGTGTGTTCTGCATCTGCTGGTCTTCGTTGTATACTAACCAGATGAGTGGAAGGTTGTTTTCTAACAATTTTTGGTTGACTTTATGTTTATCTTCTTTCTCTACATGAATATTTTTCTTACCTTTAATTAATGTTTTGAACTTCCCTTTTAAGGTCTTTGTCCATATTCTTTATGTCGCTTGTTTTTGGATGTCTGCCATCCTAACATTCTGTTCAATCTGATTTGTAAGTTCTTGTGTCTTCTGCTCTAATGTCTCCTCTAAGCCTTGGCTCCATGCTTCATTTTTCTTCCACTTCTTCAATCTGATCTATAAAATTTTTGAACATTTTGCTCCAAACCTTGCTTCTATGTTTTATTTTTCTGTATTTTGTATCTCTAATATCTTTGTATCTTATATCTGTATCTTATTCTGATTTATTTATTTTAGTAAGGTCTCCTGTAATGTTTGCCTCCAAATTTCACCCATTTCTTTTCCTGACTTTCTAAGCAGTCTCCATATTCTGACTTATAAATTTTTATTCTATCCTATGATGTTTGACACAATAAACTAAGATGCTTATTAAGATAAGAATGGAATTTAATAATATAATAATTGTAACCAGCAATGTGTCAATTTCCTCTGTTTTCTATCCCCTTTAAACCATTTAAAATAGTATTACATAAAATCCAAAAAGTCTTTATTCTGTTTGTCATCTTTATGTGTCTATTTCTCTCCAAAATTATTTTATCAAACCCCTTTTATCTGATAAGTTTTCTGTGCTTCAATATGTTTTGTGTTCTTTGTCTCCCTCTGATGTTCAGCTCAGGATACTGCAGCAATTGGTCTTGTTTTGGCTATCCTGTTTTTTTGTTTGTTTGTTTGTTTTTTCTGTATGAAGTTGAGAATTGTTCTTTCAAGAGCTGTAAAGAATTGACACTGTTGGTATTCAAATGCTGTTGCCATTCCCTTCAGCTTTCAGAAACTAAGCCACCAACCAAAGAACATACATGGGCTGGTCTGAGACCTTTGGCACATATGTAGCAGAGGACTGCCTTGTCTGGCCTCACTGGGAGAGGACTAGCCTAATCCTATAGGGACTTGATGCCCCAGAGAAGGGGGATACCTGGTGGGGAGGGAGAAGTACTCTCTCAGAAGTCAGTGGGAGGGAGGATGGGTAAGGAACTCTGGAAGGGGGATTAGAGGGCAACATTTGGGATGCAAATAAATAAAATAATTAATTTTGAAAATTAATAAAAAAACGAAAAGCAAAAAAAAAAATCTGTAAAGAATTGTGTTGGAACTTTGATAGGGATTGCATTGAATCTGTAGATTGCTTTTGGTAAGATGCTCATTTTCACCATGTCAGTCCTCCTGATCCATGAGCATGGGATAGCTTTCCATCTTCTAGATGGAAAGAATTACACCATCTAAAATTGGTGTAATTCTTGATAGCTAGAATTACACCAAGATATCTTGTACCATTTGCGCCTATTGTGAGGGATTTTGTCTCCCTACCTTCTTTCTCAGCTCCTTTATCACTTCCATAAAGTAAGGCTCCCGATTTCTTTGAGTTAATTTTGTATCCAGCCATTTTGTTGAAGGTGTGTAGGAATTCTCTAATATTTTAGGGTCACTTGTGTATCATATTATATCATTTGTGAATAGCAATACTTTGAACTTTGTGTCCCCTTGATCTCCTTTAGTTGTCTCTAATAGAACTTCAAGTACTATACTGAAGAAATAGGGAGAGAGTAGACAGACTTGTTTTGAGTTCCTCTCCATTTAATTTGATGTTGGCTCTTGCCTTGCTGTATGTTGCCTTTATTGTGTATGTTGTTTCCCTGATCTCTTCAAGGCTTTTAACAAGAAGGAGTATTTGATTTTGTCAAAGGCCTTTTCAGCCTCTAGTGAGATGATTATGTGGGTTTTTTTTTTCCTATGGTGGATTAAGTTGATGGATTTTTGTCTATTGAACCACCACTGCATCCCTAAAATGAACCCTATTTGATCATGGTGGCTGATGGCTTTGACATGTTCTTGGATTTAGTTTGTGATTATTTTATTGAGTATTAATGCTGCATCAGTGGTCATAAGGGAAAGTTGAATGAAATCCTCCTTTTTTGTTGAGTCTTTGTGGGCTTTAGGTATCAGGGTATCTGTAACCTCATGAGTTTGGCAATGTTCCTTCTGTTTCTATTTAGTGAAATAGCTTGAGAACTATTGATATTAACTCCTCTTAGAAAGTTTGTCCCACGGCCTTTTTTTTTTTTCACTTTTAATGATTGCTTGTAATTCCTTAGGGGTTACAGCATTATTCAGATAGTTTAGCTAATCTTGATTTAACTTGGGTAGTTGGTTTCTGTCTAGAAAATCATCTATTTCACTTAGAATTTATTCAAATTTATAGAATTCCATCTATTTCCAATTTTGTGGAGTACAGGCTTTTGAAATAAGACTAATGATTCTTTTAGTTTCCTTGGTGTCCATTGTTATGTCTCCCTTTTTATTTCTGATTTTGTTAATTTGTATACAGTCTCTTTGTCTTTTAGTAAAGTTGTCTAAGAGTTTGTCTATCTTGTTGATTTTCTCAAAGAACCAGCTCTTGGTTCCGTTGATTCATTGTATTGTATTGTATTGTTCTCCTTGTTTCTCATTGATTGATTTCAGTCCTGAGTTTGATTATTTCCTGCTGTCTATTCCTCTTGGATGTGTTTGCTTCTCTTCTCTTCTCTTCTCTTCTCTTCTCTTCTCTTCTCTTCTCTTCTCTTCTCTTCTCTTCTCTTCTCTTCTCTTCTCTTCTCTTCTCTTCTCTTCTCTTCTCTCCTCTCCTCTCCTCTCCTCTCCTCTCCTCTCCTCTCCTCTCCTCTCCTCTCCTCTCCTCTCCTCTCCTCTCCTCTCCTCTCCTCTCCTCTCCTCTCCTCCCCTCCCCTCCCCTCCCCTCCCCTCCCCTCCCCTCCCCTCCCCTCCCCTCCCCTCCCCTCCCCTCCCCTCCCCTCCCCTCCCCTCCCCTCCCCTCCCCTCCTCTCCTCTCCTCTCCTCTCCTCTCCTTTTCTTTTCTTCTCCTTTCTAGAGCTTTCAGATCTACTTTTAATTTGTTAGAATGAGAACTCTTCAATTTATTTTCTTATTTGTTTGTTTGTTTGTTTGTTTGTTTTGAGACAGGGTTTCTCTGTATAGCCCTGGCCAGGCTGGCCTCGAACTCAGATATCTACCTGCTTCCTAAGTGCTGGGATTAAAGGTGTGCACCACCACTGACTCCAATTTCTTTATGAAGGTTGTGAACTTTCCTCTTAGCACTGATTTCATAGTGTCCAGTAAGTTAGGGTATATCGTGCTTTTCATTTTCATTGAATTCCAGAAAGCCTTTAATTTCATTTTTATTTCTTCCTTGACCCAGTGATCACTGAGTAGAGAGTTGTTCAATTACCATGAGAATGTAGGCTTTCTGTTGTGTTGGTTGTTGTTGAAGTTCAGCTTTAATTCATGGTGATCTGATAAGATGCAAAGGGTTATTTAGATTTTCTTGTATCTGTTGAAGCTTGCTTTGTGGTAAATTTTGGAGAAGGCCGCATGAGGTGCTGGGAAGAAGGTTTATTCTTTTGTGTTTGGAAGAAATATTCCAAAGATAGCTGCTAGTTCCATTTGAATCATAACCTCTATTAGTTTCATTATTTTTCTGTTTAGTTTCTGTCTTGATGCCCTGTCCATGGGGAGAGCAGGATGTTGAAGTCTCCCACTATTAATGTGTAGGGTGGGGTTCAATGTGTGACTTAAGTTTAATAATGTTACTTTTATGGTGTTGGTGCCCTTGCATTTACAGCATAGATGTTCAGAATTGAGATGTCCTCTTCGGAGATTTCTCCTTTGATGAGTATTACGTGTCCTTCCCATTTATTTTGTTTACTTTGGTTGAAAGTCTCTTTTATTTGATGTTACAGTTGTTACTCCAGCTTGTTTCTTAAGTCTGTTTGCTTGGCAAACCTTTTTCCATCCCTTTATTCTGAGATAATGTCTGTCTTTGGTGCTTAGATGTGTTTCTTGTACATAGCAGAATGATGGATTCTGTTTACACATTTATTCTGTTAGCCTGTCTCTATGTTTATTGGGAAATTGAGTCCATTGTTATTGAGCGGTATTAATGACTAATGGTTGTTACTTTCTGTAATTTTGATGTTGGTGGTGGAAGTGTGTGTTTATATGTGTGTGTGCACATGTTTTCTCTTCTATTGGTTTTAATAACGTGAAATTATTTATTTCTTGTGTTTTCTTGAGTGTAGTTATCCTCACTGGATTGGATTTTGTTTTCTAGTATCCTCTGTAGGGCTGGGTTAGTGGAAATATATTATTAAAATTTGTCTTTGTCATGGAATATTTTGATTTTTCCATTTAAAGTGATTGAAGGTTTTACAGGGTATAGTAGTCTGGTCTGACATCTGTGGTCTTTTGGGGTTTGCAAGACCTCTGACCAAACCCTTAGAGTCTTAGCTTTTAGAGTCTCAGTTGAGAAATTGGATATAATTCTGATAGTTCTACCTTTATATGTTACTTGTCCTTTTTCCCTTGCAGCTTTTAATATTCTTTCTTTGCTCTGTACACTTAATTTTTTTATTATTATGTGGTGGGAGGGCTTTCTTTTCTGGTCCAATCTATTTGATGTTCTGTAAGTCTCTTGTACTTTTATTGGCATCTCTTTCTTTAGGTTAAGGAAATTTTCTTCTATGAGATTATTCTTAGGTTTAGTGTTTTCATTGTGTCCCAAATTTCCTGGATGTTTTATGTCATGTACTTTTTAGATTTTGCATTTTCTTTGACTGACGTACTGATTTTTTTCTGTCATATATTCTATGCCTGAGATTTTTTTCTTCCATCTCTTATATTCTGTTGGTGGTGCTTATATTTGTAGTCCTGTTCTCTTTCCTAGATCTTCCACCTCCAGGATTCCCTCAGTTAATGTTTTCTTTATTGCTTCTATTTCCACTTTCAGGGTTTGTACAGTTTTATTCATATCCTTTGCCTGTTTGATTGTATTTTCCTGTATTTCTTTATATTTGTTTGCTTCATCTTTTAATGCCTCTACCTGTTTGAATATATTTTCTGGTATTTCTTTAAGAGATTTATTCATTTTCTTGTTAAAGGCCTCTATCATCTAAAACTGGATTTAAGATTATCTTTTTGTGCTTCAATTTCATTAGTATATCCAGGGTTTGCTGTAGCAGGACAGTGGGCTCTGTTGGTGCCATACTGCCCTGGGTCTTGTTGATTTTGTTCTTCTGCTGGCCTTTAGGCATCTGGTTTTCCCTGGTGTTGGTTGGATGACCCTGATGGTAGCAGGACTTCTCAGGAAGGCAGGGAGAGCTGTGGGCCAGCCGATGGAGGTCAGGGTAGCTGATTCCTCTGGCTCTACCTCAGGCAGACCCCACTGGAAAGGGGTTGGTGGGACAATGTTCCAAGCTGGCAATTCTTTCCTCCCCTGTTTCCTCAGGCCTCCACAGGAAAGCAGGTCATTCTTGGTTCCCTCAAGGCTCCTCTGGAAGGGGACTGAAGGGCAAGCCCAAAGCTAGACAATGGGAAAGGGAGGTGATAAACATGGTTGAAAAAGGCAGGCAAAAAAATACAAGAATACTTGTCAGATGAAAAATACAAGCAGGACCAGTACCAAATGCCCAGGCAAAAAGACCAGCCCAGAGTCTAGGAAAGATCTGGCTCTAGGGAGTTGGTGGATTTTTCTTTAGACTAGAGTCTAGAGCAAGGGTGATATTGTATACCTCTAATCTCAGGACTCTGGAGGCTTAGACAGAAGACTAGCCTTAAATTTAAGGCCAGCCTGGGCTATATTATGAGGAGCAATAGCTTAGCTTGGTGACATTGTGAGACTCTCTTTTTAAAGCACAGAGAGCAGAGAGTGAACAACAGGACTTGTGCTATATCTCAATGTGCCTAGCATGCAGGAGGCCCTGGCTTCTTGCCTCACATAGAAGAAAATCAGGTGGTACATGCCAGGAATCTTAGTGTTAGGAGGTAGATACATGAGGATCAGACATTCAAGGTCATCTTCCAACACAGAGAGGTTGAGGCTAGTCTAGGATGTGTAATACTCTATTTTAAAAATAAGCAAATCCTTCAAAAGATTAGTACCCAAATCTGAGAAAACATTGACATGGAGACTCATAACAACTACATATTCCTCATGAATCAGAAGTCCTCTGTGATGGAGAGAAGAAAGCCAGACATCCAGGTGTGCGGTAATACTTCCTCTGACTCACTTCTGCAATTGGCCTGAGCACTTAGTTCATCCCCTGTATGCAGCAATGAGGAGCTATTCGGTAAGTGTTCCCTGATGGCCCTGTGAGAAATGGAATGGAGGTGCAGGCAATACTCCCTGCTGGACCTGTGGGAGGCAGTGGGGCACTGTGTACCCAATGCTCCCTGCTGGCTAGTTTAGAGGCAGTAGGGGGAAGGTTTGGAGAGCATGGGGACACCCACCCTCACTCCCCCTCCCCCTTCCCCCTGTGCCCATAAGGAAGGCAGGAAGACTGTTTGACCCTGCAAGGGTTCAGAAACGCTGAGGTTATACTACCCCCTTGTGGCTATTTTTTAGCAGCATTGTCAGTGCACCTGGTTTGTTGGGGTCCCTGCTTTAACTCATGCCAACAAGGAAAGAAAAGCCAACTGGGTTATGGTTTTGTATTTTTCTTCTTTCCTTTTTTATATAAAGAGCATTGATACATTGTCCTGGTTTCATGATGTAAGTCCGGATGGTGTCAAACTCATAGCCAATCCTCTTGTCTCAGCTTTGTGAGTTGGGATTTCAGGCTTACAGTGCTGTACCCGTCTAACAGGATTTTGTCCTCCCTTCCTTCCTTTGCCCCATATACACCATAATAAAGGAACAAAGCCCTTGCCTAGCTGGGCTGCCCAGGGATTTCCCAGAAGTTGCATAGACACACTCTGCTTTACCTGACTCTGCTGGTCATATCATGTGAGATGGATGGGCTGGGAGTCGAGATTGTGAAATCTAGGCCCTGGGCAAGATTAAGAAGTACAAGAGGGCTGAAACTGACTCCACACTCCCTACTTCCCATTCAAGAGCTGAGTTCATTCTCCAGAATGCAAGAGAATGAGCCATCACACTGATGGAAGCATGTTACCCTACTTAGAGAGAGACACAGGTGTGTCTCAACCTCACTGGCCTTGAGAAAGCCTGTGTCCAAAATACATGGTGTCCAGTGCCTGTGAATTGACATTTGACACTTAACACATATGCTGCCCAAAAGTATGTTTGAGCATACACATGTATGTATTCAAGAACACATGTGCACAAGTATGCAAATGTAAACATGGAATGTGTGAATACATATGCTTAAACACTTAAAAAAAATAACCAAGAAGCACGAGGTAGAAGACCTGAGCTCTTTTCTGCAGGAGTATCCTGGTAAGGCAAGGATGGAGGATGCAGCTGAAAACACTGGGGCGTTTCTCTATGGATTCTGGAGGGTTGACAGCACCCAGCATGCCAGGCTTTGGGGAATCTTATTACTGCTGAGTAGATTCCAGTTGGTGTGCTGACAAGGTGACCCCGGCTTCCTTATCACCATGGGTCACCCAGGTGGCTCACCTCTATACAGCATGAGATCAGACACATCTTAGAAGCCAAGGCAGATGATTCTGTATTGCAAAGATAAGTAGAAAGAAGGCGACTACTGGCTATATCCCCCTCAAACATTGCTGCAATGCTATGTTGGAAATAAAACAAGATTGTTCAATGAGTTTTTTTGTTGTTTTGAGATAGGGTCTTTCATGTAGCTCTGCTTTGAGTAGCCTGGTACTATGTGGCCCGTTCTCCCTCCCTCTCCCTCTCCCTCTCCCTCTCCCTCTCCCTCTCCCTCTCCCTCTCCCTCTCCCTCTCCCTCTCCCTCTCCCTCTCCCTCTCCCTCTCCCTCTCCCTCTCCCTCTCCCTCTCCCTCTCCCTCTCCCTCTCCCTCTCCCTCTCCCTCTCCCTCTCCCTCTCCCTCTCCCTCTCCCTCTCCCTCTCCCTCTCCCTCTCTCCATGAAAGCTCTCAGCTCCCTCTCCAATGTCATTCTTGCTTCTCTGCAGGTATACGTCTTGCCATGATGGTCATGGACTCTACTCCTCCCTGTGGGCCCCAATTTAAATGCTTTCTTTTATAAGTTGCCTTGGTCATGCGGTGTCTTCACAGCAAATAGAAGAGTTACTGAGATGTGGCTAAACAGGGAGATTTAAAGCTTGAGGATGTCTGAATCAAAATTAAAAATTTGCTTGACTGGAAAGGAATAATCTGATGAGAAGAGAAACCTGGCCTGAGAGTGGAAAAGTGAACTCTGTGTCCCAAAAAAGAGTGTCATGGAAACTTTGGAGAGTGAAGGCAGGACATTCATATCACAGACTTCAGGACATATGTAGGTCTTTATTCACAAGTAGGAAGTGGGCTCTATGTGTATGTATCTCTGTGTGCCTCTCTCTGTGTGTTTGTGCATGAATATATGTATGTGTGGCTATCGGTGTGTATGTCTGTTTGTACATCTCTCTGGTGTCTGTGTGCGTATGTCTGTATATCTGTATATATATATCTGTGTTTGTGTGTGCCTATTGTGTGCCTAAGTGTATATCTCTGTGTATGTGTGTGTGTGTATATATATATGTGTGTGTGTGTGTGTGTGTCTGTGTCTGTGTCTATGTGTAAGTAAATGTGTGAGAGAGAGATGAAAAGATAGAGACATAAAGACACAGGGTGAGAACAAGACACAGAGACAGACAGATAGGCAGAGAGAAAAGGAAGATGCAAAGACAGTTGGTTTCCTAAGTTGTCCCCTGTGTTCCAGCTCAGACATCATTTTCTTTTCTTTTTCCAGGTGTGCTCTTGGCCCTAGGCTTCAGACAGAGACTCGGTGACCTCAATAAGAAAATCCTGAGCTATGAGGCCAATAAATACCTGAGCTGGAGGCTATCTAAGCCAAGCTCTTCAACTGACAAATGATAATGACATCAAGAAGCCACACTGATTTGTTCAGGTTCATGAAGACACAGAGTTGGCTCAGAAACGACTTCTCTTGATTTATTTGTCCACCTAGTGAATAGATATTTATCACCTCGGTGCAAGCTAGGCACTGCAGAAACCAGCTCTGAAGGGACAGCTTGGAATCCTGCATTTGACATCAGAGTGCAACATTCTCCTTCCTGAAGTCACAGAATGTCCCCTGTGCTCAGAAATCTAAAACAGTCAGAGGAGGTCGTTATCGGGACCCTGCCCCCACCCCTAGCCTAACTTTGAGGAGCAGACATTTGTGCCTCCTCCATAGGCACAGTGGTATATGCTTTCCATCTCAGCACTAAGCTCAGCCTCTGCTCCTGCCTCTTCAACCAACTGTGGGAATCAACCGAACAATCACTTCGTGAAGCCACAACCTTGCTCTCAGTTTCCTCATCTAGGTAGCAGGACTTTGTGTCTATTTTGTATGGACTAGAAGGTAGTCACCTGACCCTGACTCATGCAGGCCTGAGTTTAGAACACAGAACCAGATTTGTTCTGGGGGATAAAGAAGGAGGACCGAGGGAATTATGGAAGGGCAGCTGCATGAGCTTAATAGTCCCAGTGCTACCAGTCATCAAAGCAGCCATCAACAGAGTCTGGAGCTGGCCCAGCAGACCCAGGAATGGCTTGAAATCTGTTCTGCTTGCCCAAATAGGTACCTGGGCTAACTCTAGGCTCATACACCTTCTCATTCTTCAATAGGATCTTGAATCTTGTCCTCCTTTTGTGCATGTATGAATGAAAAGATAGCTCTGCAAGGATGACATACAAGTCCCCAACAGTCTTCAGCACACCATCTGGGACTAGTAGACTCTGACATGATACCATTGTACAAATTTGTGGGTAGTGTTGCTTTTCATCTTGTCCTTATAGGTATACATTTCTGTATCCATGTCTGCTTTGATAGAGAACCTAGGCACTTGAGTAGTGGTGTGGGAAAGTCTTTTATGTTCCTCCATTGTTCATAATTCAGGCTCCAGTGGCAGCACTTGGTCCCACCCTCAGTCCAATTACAAAGGATATCAATGGAAGCACAGTCCTCAGAACGGGAGGTATAATTCTCCTAGATGTGCATCATTCAGACTCCTCTTTGTCACCACAGTATCTATGGAGTGAACTTAATAAATGTATATTGAAAACATAAGTTTTAGGTGCCTCATAAATTCTACCTATCGTGTTTACTATAGATAAAAGAGTAATTGGTTTTGTCCAGCATGTAAGTACGTGACACAGCTGGACATAGTAACCACAGGAAACTTTAATCAAGGGGTGTCAGTAGTATGTGATTTTTTTAACCACCTTGGGGTCTTAAATAAAACAGTCATACATACACTAGCTAGGAGGATTCAACAAGAATGATATCCCAAGTCTGCTGGTCTCAGCCACCCTGTGCATGGTTACCCATGTGTGTACACTGCCCAGAAATGACTTCCTACTGCTGCTACTTGTCCTGTGGAAAGCTTCCAAAATGAAAACATGGTGGCTGGGATGGTGTCTCAGTGGTAAGAGTGCTTGCTGCTTAGACATGAAGAGCTGGGTTTAAATTACTAGTATCTACCTAAAAGTCTGAGCTTGGTTGCATGTATTCCTATAACTCAGACTAGGATTCAGGGGAGAGAGGATCACTGGAGGCTTTCTGACTTCTCCTCTGCTCTGTGTTCACTGAGAAATCCTGTCCAAGAGAGTAGGAAGGAAGTGATGGAGCAGGACACCTGACATCCTCTAGACTTCACATACACACACACACACACCTCACCACATACAAACACACACATTAACACATGAAAACACACACACTATGAAAAAGAAATGAAGATACCCATGTTATTGGACTTGCAGATCCTCCAGGAACCTGAAACATCTGTGAACATCTCCCAAGTTATGTGCTACAGCCCAGGGTTCGAAAAAAAAAAAGTAGTTTGTACCCTCAGACTGCTGGGGGGCAATTAAAGGAAGAAGGCTAGTGTGAGCTTATTCTGCTCTGTTAGAGAATTTCTTTCTCTCTTAAAATGAGACAAAAACTGAAATCCCATTAACCTCAAAAGACACAAGGTAAGGAGTCCCATAAAGCCTGCATGGTACAGCATGGAGAGGACCCTTGGCAGAAGAGGCCACGATGAAACCTGGTTCCACACCCTGGAACCATCAAACTTGGATGGAGCCCAAGAGAGCATCAGTTTCAGAGTCCTCATTTTAGAGAGTATTGCTTGATTTCTAAATAGTTGGAAAGCTTATCTTTTTTAATAAACAGATTTATTAAGATATAATTTACATATCATTCAAGTAACCACCTTAAAGAATAAAATTCAAGCCAGGCATGGTGGCGCACGCCTGTAATCCCAGCATTTGGGAGGCAGAGGCAGGCAGATTTCTGAGTTCGAGGCCAGCCTGGTCTACAGAGTGAGTTCCAGGATAGCCAGGGATACACAGAAAAATCCTGTCTCGAAAAACCAAAAATAAATAAATAAATAAATAAATAAATAAAATTCAATAGTTTTCTGTATTATTTTAAAAATTGTAGTCACATGTATGTATATATGTAAGTATTGAATTCCATTTTTTACAGTGGTTACTTGTATGGTATGTAAATTATATCTTAATAATGTACATACATATATAAATTTTCATTTAACCATCTTTCAATTCATTAATGATACTTACAGTCACATTGTTGTCTGTTTATCACATTGTTAAATATTTTTTTTGTGTGTGGTTTTTCGAGACAGGGTTTCTGTTAAATATTTTTAAACATTCCATCATCCCTAACAGAGATTTCAACCATAAACAGTAATTCCCCTTTGCTTCCAACCTTTGTTATATCAACTTTATTGTCTACTTTCTATGTCTGTGAAATTATCTACTCTGGGTGCCTCACACAGGTGGAATCCTACAACCATCTGCCCTTGTATGTTTATCATATTTCATTTAGTGTAATGTTTCAGCTTTGATTGATGTTAAAACAAGTATCACAGTTATTTTTCATGGTTAAATAATAGTTCATTGTAGAAGGGACTAGAAAGATGGTGCAGAAGTTAAGAGCTCTGCCTTCTTTTCCAGAGAACCCAGATTTGATTCTCAGCACCCACATAGGGACTCACAACCATCTGCAACACCAATCCCAGAAAATACAAGCCCTCTTCTGGCCTCTGTGGAAAATTAGGTACACAATTATGCACAAACATACATGTAGGCAAAACACCCATAAATATAAATTAAATAATAATTAATATATTTCATTACATGATACATATATGTCACTTTTTTATTCATTCATTCTTGGACTCTAATAAGTCCACCTTTTTTGTGGATTAATATGAAATGTCTCCCCAAAGTCTTATGGATTGAAGGCTTGATCCTCAAAGCAACGTTCAGTGGTGAAGGATTTGTGAAGAGATTAGATCATGACTGCTTTGGCCTAATCAATGACCTAGTCTGTTGAGGGGTGTAAAACATTTTAATTCAGCACCATGACTACTCCCGCAAGGAATCACATCCAAAGACCTTCTAGTTCTATGCAATTCAGCTGGGATGCAGAAACACCTAAGATTACAATATGATCTAACTAGAATACAGACATGTACTTAGTACTCACCTTTAATCCCTAACAATGGAGGTAAGGTGAGTTTGTAGAAGGGAGTAGTCATATTTGAAAATGACATCTAATTGAGGAGCAGATAAAGTGATGAAGCAGAGAAAGATTTGACAGACTGAGTCAGAGATAGTATATGCCCAGCTCACATGAAAACAGACAGAAAAGAGAGGCTACTTAAGAACAGTGAGGGAGAGAAAGGGGATGGTCATTTGTAGTATGTGTGGTGTGGTGTGTGTGTGTGTGTGTGTGTGTGTGTAGCAGTTTTATCGGGACAGTTTTACAGAGACAGGTAGCAGAGAGAACAAGCTAGACAAAGGTAAAGACAGAACAAACCAGAGAATGTAGAGCCAGAAGATTAGAGCATACTGTCAAAATTAGTTTGAGGCCATGCAGAGCAATTCAGTCAGAAGCAGAGAGAAGCCAGATTGCATCAGTCATCTTGGAAGATTAGATTGTCTAGAGGTTAGAAGCTTTTAGGCCTAGGTCTAGGGATAGTTAGAACAGAGAAGAAAATGCTCTGGGCTCAGCCCCAAACCATGTGTGTATTCACAGAGCTTGGGTACGGCTCCCATCTCATCTCATCATCTGAGGAAATAAAAGTGACACTTACAAAGGGGTTTGTGATTTAGTGGAATATTTGAAGGTAGTGGAAACTGTGGATGATGGTGCCTGATTGGAGAAGGAAGTGGATCCTTGAGGGTGTGTTCTGAAGGGTATGTATTGTTCATGATCTCTTTTTCTGTTTGTCTTTCTTCTTTTGAGCCTCATCTGACATGCCTTCCCACTGCCACGACATTCTGCCTCACCTTATGTTTAGAGCAATGGATCTCATCAGGGATGAAATGTGAGACATAGTAAACCTGTCGAGCACTAAGCTGGTTTGCTCAAAATCGACTAGTCCCTATTTTGGATTGAGCTTCAGTGAACATTGGCATAGACATATCTTCTATATCCCTAATTTTAATTCCTTTTGAGTTTATACCTAATAGTAAAGTTGGCTGGCCACACATCCTTATTCTGTGCTTAGCTTTTTGGAGGAACTACTGAGCTATTCCATAGTAAATACCCGAATACACAAGTAGTCTAAGCAGTGCACAAGTAGTCTAAGTGTTCCACATGCCACTGCTTCTTGCTATGCTTCGGACGATAGTTTTCCCTCGTTATCTGTGGGGCATTAGCTTCAGGACCTCCCAGATATAAACCTGAAAGTTCTCACATCCCTTGCACAGAATACTGTCTGTTTGTGAGTAAATCATCTCTGTATCACCTAAAACAATGTAAAAATGCTATGGAAAAGCACTATTTAGGAAATAATAATTAAATAGGACTTTACATGTTTATACAGACACTTTTTTAAAAAAAAAATCTTTCAAATCAGAGGTTAGATGTGGCTGACCTGACCACACAACTGTGTCAACTGTGAGTTCAGGGTGAGTTTGACTTACATTTTTCTAACAATGAAAGATGACAAAGATGGAGGTGAAATCTCCCTTCTCGGTGTTCAAGGATGCAATGCCCGCTGTCATCACCATGGCATACGAAGATTAGTGAACTTGCTCTACTGACTTGCCCAACTCTATTGTACTGTGGGCAGAGTGCATTTGTTGTGTGACTTTAGCCCTTTGAAGCATTGGGACTCATTTTAGTCCTCATGAAGCCCAACTTTAGAAACAAGAATTTGAAAAAAAAAAGAGGAGTAATATGTATTCTCAAGCTACAGGATACAATGTTCTCTTATGTCCACAGTTTATAAGTTTACTCTAGCTTACACACTGTTGTGTTTAAGTCTTGTCTATCTTACAGTTTCTTTTGTTGTTTATCTATTCCATCTAGGAATTATTGGAGAGAACTGTTAACTCATGATTCTGGAATGTCTATTTCTTTTTACTCTCTCAAGTTTCACTCTGAATTTGTGAAATTTGTGAAATTGAATTGTTAGACGCAGTCAGATTTAGAATTGTCATAGCTTCCCAGTGGACTGAACTGTCATTGAAATGGTTTTCCCTTTTTATAATGCTTCTTGCCTCAGGGTCTCAATTGTGTGATACTGGCTCAGCGCCAGCATTTGCTTGAGTTTGTATTTATATGTTATGTCATTTTTCCCTCCTTTGTTTTCTAGAATTGAAATTTATTTTAGTAAGCATGGACTTTGTGATAAGTTTGATCGATAAATTAAGGCTATTTACATTTAATATAAATTATGGTGGAAATAAATTCTACCCACATACTTACTGTTCTATTTTATTCCACCTGTGCTATATTCTTTTTCTCTTTGCTTTCTTTTGTATAACTCTAATATTTTTATATTTTTAATCTTCTCTGAAGTGAAATTTTCATAACACAAGCAGAGCAGTTTACAAATGATAGCTCACTGTATCCCTGTCTAGTTGCAAGCCTCTGTCATTATCTCACAAGGAGATCCCATATACACTCCTCTTTGTGTGCTGAAAACGCAACAAAGAGTCTTGAACAGACCAGGTAAGCTCTCTACAATGTGCTACTCCCCAGCCCTTTGTGCTTTAAGATAAAGCCTCACAGTGTAGCCCAGGCTGGTGTCAAACTCAGCCTTCCTGCCTCGGTCTTTGGAATGCTGGTATCACACACATGGGTCACCATATCCCTCTTCCCTTCATGCAGTTTCTTCCCATTTTATTCCTCCCTGCCTCTGGTCACAACAAATCTATATTGCATCTTATATTATGGATAAATCAATCCAGTCTTAATTCTCTGCCAGCTGGTTAATTATACGCTTATTTACTTCTCTTTTAGTGATTATCTCTGAGGCTACCAATGCATATCCCTAGCTTAGTAGATTTTACAAAATGCTTTTATTGCTTCCAAGGAAAGGAAAATACTTAAGAATACACACCTACTATTCTTTTCCTCTGCCACTGTGCAATTGCTGAAAGCTAAGGTTGGCTGCAAGGGCCATTGACACCATGTTCTGCTTGGCTTATACTGTGGAGGAAGGTTCCCATTGAATACCAATGCATGCCAGCATGCTCCCCTCTCTCGGAGACCTCTTTGCCTTGTTGTTAGCTACATCCATCTCTCTACTGCCTTTTAACTTAATAGGTTTTGGTGGCTTCATTATCTTTAGTTTTTCAGGTGTCTGTGAGGTTGGTCTTCAATAAAGTACTCTGCCATCATTGAGGGCAAAGTCTGGTGCCTTCATTTTCCAGCAAGGACACAGAGGGAGACATCGGTGGTCTAATTTTACTGCTAATTAAGGCAGAGCAGTATTTAGAACTCTGGCCTCCTGGTGCCCATTTGAGTACTTTCTACCACAGCAGGCTAGGCAACACAGCAGTCTTACTTCATCAAACCTCACATGAGTCATTGTTTGTTCATTTAAGAAATATTTCTTAGGGGGCTTGCTCCATTTCCAAGCATTGGACAAAGAAGTCTGTTTTGTTATTGTTCCTACTTCCATCCAGAAATTCTTTCTGTTTGGATTTTCATCAGTTTTATTTTGATGTGGTAATTATAGTTTTCTTTGAATTTATCCTGTTTTGATAATACAGATTCATGAATATAAACTTGGAGGATTTTTTTTTAAGGTTGAGAGAAGTTTTATTAGTTTATAAATTGTTTTATTTGGAATGTTCTAGATTTTAAAAGAGTTATCAAAATATGTTTTGAAAAACAACTTTATTTATTTGTGTGTGTGTGTGTGTGTGTCCCTGTGTGCACACACACGCATGCACTTGTGCATGTGTGCACTCATGGAGGGCAGAAAGGGTGTCCTCCACCTTTACTCCCCACATATTCCTTTGAGGCAGGGTCTGTCCCTGAACCTGAGGCTCATGTTTAACTTTGAGGATTGTTGACTGTTTTGTGATTATTATATTTTGAATACAATACATGTGCCTTATGTTCTTCATCTTATCATTTGGAGACTCTAATTGCATGTGTAACCTCATCAAGAATTATGCAAACTTGAAGTATAGACCAAAGGTAGGCAAGTATACAGTTTAAGAAATGGGTATAGCTATATCTTACAGAGACACAGAATAACAGTAGCCTAAATCAAACATCTTGTTATCTTTTACTTAACAAATAAGATGGAGGCACCCAGGTTTGCCATAGCATCCTTTCCTTTCTGGGTGCCAGCTGACCTTATCTGCTTAGACCAATGTGACTTGCTGCTATAACTCTGCTCAAATCAGCAGGATGGACAGAGGGAGAGCCCTTCCAAGTTCTTCCCTAGACATCATGTCCCATTGAATGTATTTGTTCACATGGTCACAAGCAAATACAAAGAGATTGGGAAATATGTTTTTTTTTTTTAATTCTGGAATATCCCTTCCGAGACTAACATTTAGAGATTCTATTCTTTTTGGGGAAAGGGAATAGATAGTAAATACTGAAGGACAATTAGCTATCTCTTCCTTAGTAAGTAGTTCTTATAAAATTCAGTAGGTACCTTGGAAAAAGACGTTGGGAAAAGTGTCATAGAGATTGGGTATTGAAGGGCAAATAGAGCCTGGTGTGAGTATTTGATCCCTGAAATACAGAGCCACTTTCCTCTCTCTACCCACAACATTACAGTGTTGATATTGGGTAACATGTCGATATTGCCCTGATTTTGGGAGCAGAGACCTGAGGATTTTACTCTGGAGAATGAAGGCCAAGGAATTGAAGAGCTGTTGCTTCCTTGTGTGGGAGGAAGAGATGCATACCACTGTGGATAAAGTAATATTTAAGGTAAAAGTGGGTGTGTCAAGTTAAACTCACTCTCCAGGCAGCTAGGGGAAAGCACAGAGAGATGTGTGGCTGGAGATATAGGTTTGGGATTTGCCTTTGGGCTATGACAGTTAAAACTGTAGGAAAAAAGCACTTGCCTCAAGACAACATCTGTAGAGAGTAAAGAATCCAAGTAAGGATTGGCCTTCACCATGGAGGAAAAACTAGCAAGCTGTACAAATACAGAAAATCATGTTGGAAATTACTTTCAAAAACATTTAAAAACAATCTGCTTTTACTTGCCTGAAGTTTCTTTTAAAAGCATCCTCTATCATTGGTGTTTAGAAGCGATTGTGTCTTTCAAAATGAGTTTTGCTAACTGGTTTCAGCCAGCTACTTATTATGTCCTGGATGCTTTTCTTTACTTCTTTGAGACATTATCATTTTCCATTAGCATCTCTGCAATTTGAACACTCTGCATCAGATCTCTCAGGAGGTGGCAATGAGGCATTTGTGCTTGGTTTCCTTAGTGTAAAGAATAGCTTCCCTGTTACTCTAAGCAGAAAACAAATCTCCCATTGGGCAGTCACATGGCAAGCCATAGGACTTGTTCAGTCATGCTTCTATATGATGATTGCTTGATCCATGAGTTTTAAAACTTGGGTTAGAACATGGTCATTGAAAAAGACAAGAAATAAAAACTCAATTAAGACTTCTAATTCCTAGTCTTCAAAAATGGTCCTGCCTAGTGGCACTTTGGGGGTCCTCACATTCAAAATTCATCAAGCACTTAATATTTGCTAAAGACTGTGATTGACAGATGTGGTCCTTAATCCTATAAACGTATAGTCTATGAAACACATAGATAAGGGGAAAATGTAATCGAAAGTTAGCTTTTACTTTCTTCAAACATGAGGTGAGTTAAGACAGACTGTTTAATGCATCTCTACTGGAAGATGTGGGATGGGAGTGTCTGGAAGCCAGGCTGATGACCGGAACACTGCTGAGAGTGTCTGAGTCTCTGGGGCACTGTGAACATTACTGGCAATGGCCTCTCTTGTTAATGTTCTTTGAAATTTGCCTTTTGAGCTGGATGCAGCTTAGCACATCACTACTTGGCAATTTTTTTGGAGATAAAAATATCACTAAGTGTAGTTATAACCATTTTGTCTCCGTGGGGCTTCTGCTTTTCTAAATTGAAGCAAACCACAAAGAGAGAGGTTCTTATGCCATCAGAGTCATCAAGTCCAACCCAGCGGGCTGTTGAAATGAAGGCTTAAGAGGGATACTCAAGTCATGTCTCATCAGGTCCTGCAAGTGCTGGAATTATCCAAACACACAATCACTTCGAAGAAAATTAACTGTAATTGATGATTATTAAACCAACTGTATTTAGTTCAAAATGCTTTAATCTCATGCTGGAGAAACAAACCAAATATGAGTTTAAGAGTAATCTTCTGCAGCATAGATTTTTACCCATAATACTCACATGTCACATGGTCCTCATCCTTGGATGGAGCGTGCAGTGGTCTGTACTATATGTAATAATTCCCCTACTGCTAGACACTGAGTGTGCCTCTAATCATACACTATTATCAATAATGCTGCAGCAAATATTTCTGTATAAACTTTCTGAAGGTGTGTGCTTCCCATAGGCTAGAAGTAACCCTCTGGGTCAAAGGATATACACATTTAAAATGTTTAATAGACTTGATTGTTTCCCAATACCATTTAAACAGGGAACCTTGTATAAAAGTGTTCTTTTTTTTCTTTTAGTTTTTGTGAGGCAGGGTTTCATGTAGCCCATGAAGGTCTGAAACTGCTTTGTAGCTGAGGATGACCTTGTTATCCTGTGTTTGGTCAGGAAAAAGATCATTACTACAATTTTTAAGCAAGCTTTAATTAAATACTAGCCAGGATGCTGAACTCTGGCCAGGTCTATTCTAGGGTTTCCAGAAAAAGACTATGGGTCACATTTTGCAGAGGTCTATAAAGACATATCAATAAGGCTATATCTCACCAGGTCCAATCGGGGGATGCATATATCCTTACATACTTCCTGCCTGCATATCTCTGCAACATTTCCTGCCTATGTACCTCCCACCTACATGTGATCAAGCACATCTGGTGAAGTTGGGTGAAACAAACTTCTTTAGGGGAGTGAAATCATGGCTTATTATCTTCCATAAACATCAGCCTCCAGCATCTCAGGATATGTGTCCTTGGGCAAGGGGCTTATAGTTTAGAGACACGTTTGTTTCATGGCTCTCTTAGGCACAGAGATTAAAACTTAAAACATAACTATGGCTCTCTGTAAAATAAAACTAATTATTCTTATCCCTCTCTAGCTTGAAGTGAATGAGACTCAAACTGTGATTTATTTATTAGGCTCTGTGCAATTACTGGGGGATGACTCTAATTCTCTAATGATTAACTGGCTACTTTCCCAACTGTGATCCCCAAATACTTGCTGTTTGAATCTTCCTGGGCTATTTATGCTCCAGCAGTCTGGTGTTGTGGGGAGGCATTTCAGTCTTCTGCATGCTACTGGTCCATAATGACTAATGCAGACCCATTCTTCTCCTCCTCTATGTTCCTTCAGTCTCTCTCTCCCTTCTTTTTTCCTCTCCTCACAGTCCTTACCTGTGATGCCCAGCCAGATAACTGAAAACCCATCTCCCTCTATTCCTTCCAGTAACTGGCTGTAACCATTTATATTTAGCCAGTAGTTTTACTTTGGAACAAGGTTTGCATCACAAAAGCTGTTGTATGTAAGAATTCGGATAGTCTGGGAGGAACCAGATCTATTGATACAGAATTTAGCATTTGAATACATCACCAGCCCAACAGTCAGCAGCTTTCTTTTCTTTAAATTCTTTCATACAGGATATCCTCAGACCAGTTAAATTAAAGAGTCCCTTGCCTCTTTTAAGAGAAACAGAAGTTCAAGGTGAAATTGTTCTCTTTATTCTGCACATGGATTGAAGACACCCATTCAAGGCTGCTGCAATGACTCTCAGTTTAGGAAAAGCAACTGCTTTCTTTTCTTTTTTTAATTTATTTTTTTAATTAGGTATTTTCTTTATTTACATTTCAAATACTATTCCCAAAGTCCCCCATACCCTCCCCCCACTCCCCTACACACCCACTCCCACTTCTTGGCCCTGGTGTTCCCTCGTACTGAGGCATATAAAGTTTGCAAGACCAAGGGGCTTCTCTTCCCAATGATGGCCAACTAGGCCATCTTCTGATACATATGCGGCTAGAGACACGAGCTCCGGGGGAACTGGTTAGTTCATATTGTTGTTCTGAAAGAACCTAGTGGGGAAACCCCCACTCAAATCCCAATTCGGCATGCACCCAAGAATCACAAACAAACAGACTGTCTTGATGTAAAAACATGAGGCAGTTTAATGGCAGAGCTGCTGGTCGAAACATATCTCACGCAGGAGACAGTGGATTCAACCATGAGGCTTGGAAGCTAGGGGTTTTTATAGAAAAGGAGCTGGAGCTGGGGGAGGAATTGGCACAGTTTCACATGATTGGTTCATTTAAACATCAGCAGACTGTACATGCAGTTAACATTTAACTTAGGTCAGAAGGATGGGAAAAAGGGAGGCGCCGGGCTAGTCCGGACATGTCATTCTCTTTATCTTTATGGCCAAGCAGCCTCAGGAATGTCTTAACGACGGGCCTGCCCGGGCATGTCCTGGCCTGCTCAGCTATGTTCTCAGCCCCAGGTTTCAAAGCTCACAAACAACTCTTTGGGCTACTTGACATAAATTACATGAATCACAGGTCTCAAGTTTTATTTTCTTTCAGTTCCACCTATAGGGTTGCAGACCCCTTTAGCTCCTTGGGTACTTTCTCTAGCTCCTCCATTGGGGGCCCTGTGTTCCATCCACTAGCTGACTGTGAGCATCCACTTCTGTGTTTGCTAGGCCTCGGCATAGCCTCACAAGAGACATCTATATCTGGGTCCTTTCAGCAAAATCTTGCTGGCGTATGCAAAGGTGTCAGTGTTTGGAGGCTGGTTATGGGATGGATAGAGACTTGATGCCCCAGGAAAGAGGGAGGTGGGAGGTGAGGAGGTTAGGGTGGAAAACACCCCCTCAGATGCAAAGGGAGGGAGAAATAGGTGAAGAACTCTTGAAGAAGGCACCAGAAAGGGGGCAACATTTAGAATGTAAATAAATAAAACAAAGAATGCTGACAGTGGGGCAAACAGTCTTCCCCAGAAAAGAACACACTCTCCTATACTAAATGATCAGCTCTGAAGTCTCTCTCTCTCTCTCTCTCTCTCTCTCTCTCTCTCTCTCTCTGTCTCTGTCTCTCTCTGTCTCTCTGTCTCTCTGTCTCTCTCTCTGTCTCTGTCTCTCTCTCTCTCTCTCTCTCTCTCTCTCTCTCTCACACACACACACACACACACACACACAGAACATTATACTGAGCAAAGTATATTTAGGAACATATATGTATATACATATATGCATGTCACAAGAGTTAATAAAAAAAAGAGCCCATGAATTTGAAAGAGAGCAAGGAGGAGTATATACCCATACACATGCACATGCACACGCACACGCACATATATACATATATATATGTATGTATGTATGTATGTATGTATGTATGTATGTATATATATATATATGGAAGGATGGAGGGAGGAAAGGGAAGGGAGAAATAGCATCATTACATTATAATCTCAAAAATAAAGGAGAAACAACAGAAAGCAAAGGTAAAGTGGGAACTGTGAGTTGCCATCTTTTGAGAGCAATACGTGACACGTCCTACATCATGAGTGGCAGTGTGGAGAGGAAGAGCAGTTCGATGCCCTTCCTGCATCCTACCACAGCATCTCCTTTCTCACTATCTTCTTGCTCGTTTGAATTGGGCTGATAGAGTTCTTACAAGCCACAGTGAGTTTTTAAAAGGATTTACATCTTACATGATGTAAGAGCAACACAAAAAATGTCTAGAGGGAGTGGGGGTGGGGGGTCATGTGCATGACCTGACCTAAGGTTGATGCATGCAGCCTCACTTTATTTGTTTGTTTGTTTGTTTGTTTTAGGCAGTCTCACTGTGTAGCCCTATCTGGCCTGCTTGCTATGTAGTCAGTGCTGGCCTTGAACTTACAAAGATCTACCTGCCTCCACCTGACAAGTGATGGGACTAAAGGTGTGTATCATCATGCCTGGTACCCATAGATTACTTTCATTATGGGGTTTTGATTAACACAAGAAAAGAACAAATCATCTTCCTCCCATTAAGTTCTGAACCTATAAATCCACTTAGCTATGAACCATCAACAACAAGGCAGATGTGGCAGAAGAAAGGAACACATTGGTAATGATGAAGTAGATGAAATGTCTTCCACATGACTTGCATTTATCAAAGGCTCAGCGTTCTAGGAAATGGTATTAACTCTCTCAGGATTACCAGAGATATTATTTTCCTACTTTAAACTTTAACGTGTTCGGGATACCAGATAATGAAGATGGACAGTAATATAGTCCCACATTTTTTATAAAACTAATCCTAAAATCTGTACACCTGCTAAATTATTGAGAAAGGAATGTTCATGCAACCAACAGGGGCTGTAGAGAGTGTGGGGCAGACAAAGAATTCAGCATCAAGGAAAGGAAAGACCAAGATGACCAGGATAGCAAGAGTAACAGCTTCTGGAAGCAAGCTAGAAGCTCCCTTCAGGGTGGAAGGGGCTCCAGAGCCAGAGTCTGCTAAACAGATTCTAGGTTGGGTGTTTCATATGACCCCCGGGTCCTTTGTTCCCCATTACTGGTCTTGTTTGGATACCTCCACCCCTACCCCCGTGCATTGTGCTATCTCTCCTCATGACATCCTTTGAGAAGAGGAAACTGTCATTTTAGGGAAGCAACTTTGGCTTTCCCTGTATACCTACATCCTGTTAAATCTCTCTCAGGCTTGCTTCTTGGGGACTAGGGCAAGACTGGGCAGTGGTTGGTTGGTATAAAACATTTAAAATGCTGCATTAGTCCCTTGTCCTGTTCCATGACAAAGTACCTGATCAAAGTAATTAAAGGATGCAAGAGTTTGTCTGGGCTCGTGGTTCAGGCAACAGTGCATCACCATGAGAAAGGCATGAGACAGCTCGTCTTGCTGCATCTGCAGTCAGGAAGCAGAGAGCTGTGAAATCTCATGGTTGGCTAGCTTTCTCACTGTCTCTCTTTTACACAGTCTGGGACCTGGGACAGGAATCATGCTAAGTGCATGCATCTCAATTAACATAATACATAAAATCCCTCACAGATATGCCAAAAGACTCATCTCAAGCCTGGCAAATGGGCAATCAGTATAACCATCATAAATGGTATTTTAAACTACACAAAAAGAGGAGACATTAAAAAAAAAAAAAAACTTGGCCGGGCAGTGGTGGCGCACACCTTTAATCCCAGCACTTGGGAGGCAGAGGCAGGCAGGTTTCGAGATCGAGGCCAACCTGGTCTACAGAGTGAGTTCCAGAACAGCCAGGACTACACAGAGAAACCCTGTCTCGAAGGGAAAAAAAAAAAAAAACCCTTAAACAATAAAAAGACCTGAGTCTGAGTTTCCAAGATTCAACACATAGAGATATCATGTCTCTCTAAATTAATCCAGGTCTCTTTCTTATTTTTTTATTTTAGAAATAGTCTTGCTATATAGACTTAACTGTGATGTATCTCATTATGTAGATCTGGCTGACTTAAAACTTGGAATAATCTCCTGCCTCACCTGTCCCAGTATACTAACATACCCGTCAATCCAGTAGTAAACATGTACACTAAATCTAAAGTTCACAAGGAAAAACAAACAAGTGTATTCTTAGGGGAAAAATTATGAAGCAAAACAAAAAAAGAGTAATGGAGAGGGGCTATTTAAACCAGATATTGAAACATTAGTAATAAAAACATGGTGGTAACTAGGTTTGTATTTGAGTACTAAATCAATAATATTATTGATGCTAAATTTTTGAGATTGAAATGACTGGATTACATATATATGTGTATATATACATACATACATATATATATATATATATATATATATATATATATATATATATATATATATATATATAATAAAATAGTATATAAACCAAGGATTTACTATTAACAACAGAATAGGGAAAATTCTTCAAAGAAACTACACTATTAGATAAATTCTACTACACGACAGTCCATGTATGTTATGATGTTTTGAATGAAAATGGCCCATGTAGGCTCATATATTTGAATGTTTGGTCCCTAGTTAGTGGAACTCTTTGGGAAGGATTAGGAGGCTTGGCTTCATTGAAGTATGTGTTGCTAAGGGGTGGGATTTCAGGTTTCAAGAGCCCATACTAGGCCCAGTCTCTCCACCCACCACTTCTGACTGTACCTTAAAGATTAGATGTGAGCTCTCAGCTACTGCTCCAGCAGCATGCCTGGTTACCTGCTGCCGTACTCCCCACCATGATAGCGATGGACTAACCTTCTAAAACTGTAAGCAAGCACCCAGATAAGTGTTTGAAAATAAGTTCCCTATATCATGATATCTCTTCTCAGCAATAGAACAGTAACTAAGACACATATACAAAAAGTAATACTCAAAATTTACATGGGAAAGGCAAACATAAATCTGGGAAAGATTTGTATAACTTGTATAACTGGTAAAGAACTGTCTTCCTTAATGTGTCTTAGTTAGGTTTCTTTTGCTGTGAGAAAACACTGTAACTCAGAGTGACCTGGGGAAGAAAGGGCTTATTTGCTTCTCTGCTACAATCCATCACTGAGGGAAGTCAGGGCAGGAGCACGATGGAACCCGGAGGCAGAAGCTGATGCAGAGGCCATGGAGGGGTAGTGCTCACTGGCTTGCTTTTTATGGCTTGCCCAGCCTCCTGGCTGGGGATTCTACCAGCTCAGGGGCATGTATCCCCATCAATCACTACTTAAGAATGCCCTGCAAGCTTGCCTACAACCCAATCTGAGGGAGGCATTTTCTCAGTTGAGGTTCCTTCCTCTCAGAGGACTGCAGCTTGTGTCAAGTTGACCTAAAAACTGGAAAGCGCAGTATCTTTCATTATTGTGTAATGGGAAAGTGTTTTTTGAAATGCCACCTGAAAAAGAAACTACATCTGACTAAGACATGAAAAGATACTGAGGCTCAGCAGCAAGCCTGCAATTAAACACATGATGAGGGCTTAAGGACATAGCTCACCAGTATAGTTTTGTCTGGTGCATATGAGGCCCTGAAATTGGTCCCTATTACTGTTGCTCATGCTGCAGATGATGATGATGGTGATGATGATGATGGTGGTGGTGGTGGTGATGATGATGTATATAGTACACTGTTTTAAAACCTATTTAATAACAAAGGTTATCAAGCTAGAATAAGGGTTTCAAAGACCAAGTGCATGAGAGTCAAACCAATGGTTCATTGCTTCCAGGAGGTAATCCATGCTGGCACAGGTTTGTAATCCCAGTCCTTGGGAAGCTAAAGCAAGGAGCTGAGAACTCAAACTAGGAAAAAGAAGGAAGAGAAGGAAAGAAGGGAAGAAATAGATTTGTTAGAATCTTGTAGTTCTTGTTTAAAAAAAAGTAAACTTCTGGAAAATTACCTGACCTTCTAAAAAGAGTTTGCAATGATACCATAGTATTATTTGTTATAGACAAAAGCATAAGTGCAAAAATTAGTGGGTTAAACCCTAGCTGACTTAGTTTCCCCGCTTTGTTCTCATTTCTTGTTTGTAAGTAATACACGATATGTCAGGAAATACTCAGACCGTGAATATTCTCTCATCTTCAAACTAGTTCCAGCGTTCACCAGTGGTTCTAACTCCACCATTCCTCCTATGTTGTTAGCTGGGTTTTTGAGAAGGAAAAACTTTCTGTATATCTGCAAATCTGTCTGTGGTTATAACAGTGTGACTGCATGGAATCTTACTTTATTCAGTGAAATTAAATGAATCATTATTAGCAATTCTCCAATTGCTTAGACTTGATCGGTGGACACTCTTTGAGCAGATTCTGGGCTCTTTGCATTTTTTTTCACTTTTGTGAAGCACCTACTTAGTTTCTGTTATCATGGCTTTCCATGCCCCAGGCTTAGAACACAAGACCTTCCTCCAAGGAATCTTGGGTCATTTTAGTTAGAAACCATGATCTGGTGTTCTGTGTGCCTACTCCTCCTGTGTGACACGTGTCTAGGTACTCTCAGGGACATAGGTAGGAAACATATTCATCTATGTATGGGCCCTTTACATACACTTCCAGTTCTAATTATCCTCAGAAACCATTTTAATATTCCTCCTTGTTCCTGCAACATATTCCTCTGACAATGAAAAAACTTTGTTTCTATTTTTCCTTTAACCTAAAACAAAGAAGTATCAAATTTTCTGATCCATATCGCCGAGAAAAGCAAGCCTACTAGTAGAGTTTAGAGTCTCCAATTATATTAAAGTAATTGTACATGTATTAAAAAGCAAAAATCGTAAGTATAGAATTTGATGTTTGGAGAAATGGACATATACACAACACACACACACTTTTTAATGAGGCATAAAACATTCTCTTCATCTCAAAAAACTCTTTCTGCCAACACCCTCCATGATCACCATCATTCTGCTGTTTACTTTTTTTTTTTAATGTAAGTACACTGGGAGTGAGGGAGTGAGATCCCATTACAGATGGTTGTGAGCCACCATGTGGTTGCTGGGATTTGAACTCAGGACCTTCAGAAGGGCAGTCAGTGCTCTTAACCACTGAGCCATCTCTCCAGCCCCTGCTGTTTACTTTTTGCTGTTAACAGTTTAACCCTTTATGTGACTTTAAGTCAAGGAATGCTTAAATACTCTTTCATGCTTACTGCTTTTGTTTGCATGATATATATGAGATTCACCCACTATATATCAGTACACTTTTCATTGTTTACTGGTTCCATGTTATAAATGCTGATTTATCCATTTCCCTGGCTTTGAATTGTCCCCCATGTTTGAGTTTCACAGTTAGGGTAACCATTGCTGTGATGAAACACCATGACTAAAGCAACCTGGGGAGGATAGGGATTATTTTGTTCATAGTTCAACATCAAAAGCAGTGAGTGCAGGTACCCACCACAGGAGGGGAACCTGGAAGCAGGTGCTGATGCAGAGACCATCACAGAGGTGTGTTGCCTACTGGCTTGTTCCACACATCTTGCTCAGCCAGCTTTCTGATAGAAGCCAGGACCATGCCAGGGATGGTATCATCCACAATGAGCTGGAGGCTCACCAAACAATCATTATTTTTAAAAATGCCCTACTGGTTTGCTCATAGCCCTATCTTATGGAAGCATTTTTAAAACTGAGGCTCCCCCCTTTCGTATGATTTTAGCTTGTGTCAAGTTGACATAAAACTATCCAGCACAAAAGGTATCAATATTCCTGACACAGTCAGCCTTTGTCACCTTGACACAAATCTAGACATACCTGGAAAGAGGGAATCTCAAGTAAGGATTTGCCTACACCAGACTGGCCTGTGTTAACTTGTGTGGGGCTTTTTCTTAATTAACTAATTGATAGATGAGGATCCTACACACTGTGAGTGTTATCGTCACTGGGCAGGTGGGCCGGCTACATAAGAAAAGAAGCAGAAAGCAAGCCTGGGAGAAAGCCTTTGTGTATTGCTCTCCATGGACTCTGCTTCAGTTCCTGCTTCCAGGTTCCTGCCTTGGCTTCCCTTGGTGATAGAATGTGACCTGGGAGTTTTAAGATGAAGTGATGTGACCTTCATTTCTTTTGATCTGGGTTTACATAGCAACAGAAACCAAACTAAGGAAAATCCTGTGCTAGTGTTTTTTGTGGGTGGGCATGCTCAATTCTGTTAGGTCTAAGGGCCAAGTCTTGGGGAAGGTGAGTATTCAAGTTTATTTTTAAAAACTAACATTTAAAAATTGTTGTATAACTTTACATCCCCACCATCAGCATATGGAAGCTTGAGTTGCTTCACATCTTTAAAACCTTTGTTCTTTGTAGTCTTTTTAATTTTAGCCATCCTGGTAGTTTTAATTTTTATTTCTTTGCTAACTGATGGCTTTGGACATTCTTCCCTTGTGTTTTGAAGAACAAGCATCCCCAAGGCTTGGGTTTGACTCATTCTCTGCTCTGTTTCTCTAGCTCAGGAAGCAGTAGTGAGTTCTTAAGAATTTTTTTTAAAAAAATTAAGCTCAAAGGAATAGAGCACAAAGTTCAAGGATGCTCTATACATTCCAAATTCAAATTAACATAAGCCTTTGTTAATAAGACAAAAAAATGTAATTAATCACGTGCCTATAATTTACTTGCATTTGTTCTGTTTTGTAAAGCTGATTTCAATTATAGATATTTATAAAGAAAATGAGTATCTGGCATTGTTTACAGGCTAACACTTCCAGAGTTTTTATGAAAATTCTATGAGTTAAAGGTGGATTTTCATAAATTTTTCTTAGCAGTCCTTTTTATTTTTAGAAAGTAATACAAACTGCCCAGGGCTAGCATCAACATTATGCCATACTGGTAATTATCCTTGGTGTCTTCATACTGCTCCTGTTTTGTGCCTACCACATCCCTGAGTGGTGTTATCTTTATTTTACAGATGGGGCCAGAGAAGGCTCAGGGAAGTTAAGTGGTTTGCCTAAGGTGTTGAAGTTGGTACTAGACCATAAGTTAAGACAAACAGGTCTGTGTCATGGTCCATGATGATCTTATTAGAAGTCATTTCGACTCTTTAGGAGCCCGACATGCTATCTGGCTCTATGAAAACAGTTAATTTGTTTGCTTTGTTTAAGTAGTCCATGAAATGTCCCAGGGTGGCAGATCCATAGGGAAGGTCTACAATTAATTGGTTAGGGTGATGGACTAGAGAGATATATTTATATTAATTTTCCATAGAGAAGGATGTTTCTTCCATGGAGAATCAGTTCGGGACAGTAATAGAATGGAGCCTCTCTGGCTTTGAAGAAACATCACCATACCTCAGGAGTCTCTGTCAGGATGCAGGCTTAGCCCATTCTTTCCTCTCTGGTATATTATTAACAATGTTTTGACTATCTCCTTTGCTGACTGATCAAATAAGTTCAGCTCATTTTAAGGTAGCTTCTGTCCACATTTCTAAGCCCTTACTCTGGATCCATACGGTGGAGGTAGCATGCCTACCCAGCTTTCTCGTGTCTTGTTCCAGGTTTAAAAGGGTGTGGCCACGAGGGAGAACCCCCTAGCTGAAATCTGCACATCGTTTCCTCAAACAAAAAGACTCACTGTAATCCTGATCTATCTAGTTATATACCAGTCTATTATAGATGAGACCTAGACTACAGAATGACTTTGAATTACATCACAAACATACAAAAATAACTTGTAAAGAAAAACAGTCTACACAGTTCTGAATAAAAACCACCTGGAGCCATAAGCTTAGTCTTAAAAATACAGATTAATACAATTGGAATCTTCTCTCATGCTCCCCCACTGTCAGTAGCAACTTTCCCACTTTTGCATCATCTGTGACATTTTTCTCAACACCTCTTACCTAGTCTTGTGTGGTCCCCTGTCTAGTTTCATGATCTCTTCACTTTCTCACAAACTCTTACACACAGACAGACACTAAAAGTTAGGATCTGCATTTGAGGGGGACACAAGATTTTTTTTTCCTCCTGAAACTGGGTGACCTCATTGAATAGAACACTTTCTAGGTCCATCCGTTTCCCTCATCAACACAAGAACAGACGATAAAAATGTGGCAAGGAGATAAGACACAGTGGGATTTTTACTACGATGTTCATAAAAATGATGTCTAATTCTCATCTATGTGGCTGTTCTCTTCATAGAGAATCTAGTAGAGGAGTAACCAGATGCTCATCCAAACATGTAACGGATTCTTGGCTTGTTTCTCTTTTGCATCTGCATTGACTCCAGTGTTATAACTTACTGTTTGTATTTACTAGGTCGCATTGCCCCATAAGACTCCTTCACCAAATACACGTGTTGTGCCAGACTCTAATTTGATCTGCGTTCAACACTGACCTCCATGGATTATATAGCTCTCGTTTTACCCTCTTCATTAGTAGAATTGTTTCCAGAACAGATTGCCTGCCTTCTCTGAGAGAAGAGCACTCCAGTTATGTTTACTGGACCAGCATTTGTAAAATTATGTTGGCTTCTTGTCTTAGTTACTTCTCTATGCTGTGACAAAACACCATGGTCAAGGCAACTTTTAAAGGAAGAGTTGTTTATTTGAAGCTTACAGTTACAGAGGGTGAGTTAGAAGCCATGACTATCCAGTGGAGAACATGGCAGTTGGTGGGCAGTCACAGTGTAACAGCTAAGTAGCTTACAGCTTGCATCTTGAGCTTACGTGCATGCAGCAGAAAGGGCTAACTGAGGGGGGCTTAGGCTTTTGAAACCTCAAGACCACTCCTAGTGTGTCCTACAAGAAAGCCACACCTTCTAATCTTTGCAAACAGTTCTACCAACTGGGAAATGAGTATTCAAACATTCTCATTCAAACTGGGGCCATTCTTACTCAAACCACCATACTTACAGAAACTCATTGTAATAATTATTTTAAAAATCCTGGGGCCAGGTTTCTTCCCACCTTTGACCATTTATGTTCCTAGATGAAAGACACACACACACATACAGCCTTTATATTTTAATATTCCTTAAGCAGCAAAATAGCTGGGCAACTGCCTAACCTCCATGCTGTTAGAATCCACTTTTCTAGAGATAATTCCTAGTTGACTACTTACTAATTTCTAGGTTCCATCTTGCCTGCTCTTCACCCAATTGGTCAGCCCTCTGAGCCACGTTCTCTTGGTCCAGAGGCCATGGTAGCTCTCCTTCTCCCTCCTACACATTGCTCTTCCATGGAGGCCTCTTCCCTCCTTCCTCCTCCTCCTCATGGTCTCAAGCCAGAGGAACCTCAATCCTGCCTATGTCTCGTCTCCCCAGTTATTGGCTGCTGGTATCTTTATTTACCAATCAGAATTAACTGGGGGCATGGTCCCTCAGGCTACATGCAGACTCTTACTCTTGGAGGCCAACACTTAGCATTAGAATGCAAGCAGCATTAGGCCAACCCACTACAGAAACATAAAAGGAAGTGAATGGTTTTCACCTGGTTGTAATATGAATGTTTCTTTTTTCTTTTTCTTTTTCTTTTTTTTGTTTTTTTTTTTTTTTTTTTTTTTTTTTTTTTTTTTTTTTTTTTTTTTTTTGAGACAGGGTTTCTCTGTATAGCCCTGACTGTCCTGGAACTCACTTTGTAGACCAGGCTGGTCTCGAACTCAGAAATCCGCCTGCCTCTGCCTCCCGAGTGCTAGGATTAAAGGCATGTGCCTTGTGTATCTGTTTATTTAAGTAGTAATTTTCTCACCTAGAATATGTTTGTTGAGCATCTTCCATCTGCTAGGTACTCCTGCGGAATCTAGAAGATAGGGTTAAGAATATAATAGAAGTGGGGGGAAGGAGGGTGGAATATAGAAGTGAATTAGGCTTCCAGTTCTCAAGAGGTTCTCAGGCTGATGTGGGGTGGACATATACAGGGTCACTGATATACCAGCAATAAGTAATACACAGAGTGATATAAAAGCAATGGAGAACTGGGGAGAGAGTAGCATTATGGAAACATCATGGATGGTTCAGTCCCTTAGAGCCCCAAAGGTCCAGGTTAGTTGATTCTGTTGGTCTTCTTATGGAGTTCCTATCCCCTTAGGGGCTGCAATCCTTCCTCCTATTCTTCCATAAGAGCCCCCATGCTCCATCCACTGTTTGGATGTGGGTGTCTGCATCATGGTTACAATGCTTTTAACAGCCCCTGGAAGCAGCTGTTATCACCAGGTCCTCTCCATGGTATTAAAGAGCTGCAGTCACATCCCCACAGTGGTTATAAAGGCTGCCATTTATAGAGCTGAGGCTGTGCCAGGAACTTCCAATTTATATTCTGTTGTTTATTCTCAGGGTAAGCCTATGAGGCAGGGACTCTATTAGAACTGGAAGGATCTAGTTCACAGAGGTTAAATGAATCATTGAATAGCACAGAATGGCTAAGTGTTGGATTGGGTTGAATGAATATAGGGCTCAATATTCTCCCATGACTGTTATCAGCACCCTGCATTTTTCTGGACAAATTATATCCAGACATGTTGCGTACAGAGGCCGGGGGTCCAGTGCAGGTCAGTGTAGGGAAAAGTAACAATGACAAGTCCTGACTTGAGCACCTTTTTATACTCGCATTATTCCTTGGGAGAAGAAATGTCAAAAGGAAACAATAGGAGTGACTTACTCGTAAATCAAAGTGACTCTTCCCAAACCTGAGGCTTATTGTCAAAAATGTTTACCCTCCTCACTTGGACAGAATGGTGACAGGTTTGATGTAGGGGTCAGGGGGGAAACAGAGCAGCAGCATCTGTTTTATCTTCCCATCATTCTGGCTTTACTGCTGCTAGTGGCTAAGGGTGTTGTTTGTACTCTTGGGAATTAGGCTTGCCCAGATAAGGTAGGAGTCAACTTGATTGGCATTGTTCTAAGATGAAATTACCTATGCCTCACAATATAAAACCTATGGTAATACTAGGGATGGCTGTTCTGTCCTTACCAGGGACAGGTTTGCCAAAGTTTCTCAAAGTGCACTCACTGTAGCATAGAATTCCATTGACCTGTGTTCGTTTCCTTCTGGAAAATTCTAGGCTATCAAAGCAGAGAGTGCTTCTACCTAACACAGCTGCACAGTCCATGGCAGTAGGCAATAATTCTGCTACCCTATCTAGACTGCTTGGGGGAGTTTATGTGTGTATGTGTGTTTCTTACTCTGTTTTTCCAAATAGTGATTTTTTTTTTTTGCTTTCTTCTAAATGATGCTGTTTAAATGCTTTCCACAAATGGAATCTTGAAAATAAACGTATTGAACCAGATAAGAACAATAGAGGATCTGGTCTCCATGTTGATCACTGCTCGGAGTTTTTCTCAGCTGCAGAGAGATGAGGCTGCACAGACGAGTGGGTCATCAGGATGAAGTGTCCCCAAGTGGACTGTTGGTACAGAAGTCTAACCAGAAAGGCACACACAAACAGATTCAAACACTGGGCACTTGTCAGCCATCGGGCCCTCAAAAACTTGGGAGACTCATCTCATAGTTACCCCTGGTTTCACACCGAATAGAACTTAGAGAAGAGAGAAGACTTACAGCTAGTTTATTGTTTCATCTCCCTGAGGTTTCCTTGTCAACTGTTACTATCTTTCCATATGGATATTAACACCTTTCCCTTTGGAAAGCTATTACACCCTAGGATGCCTATTGTCTTGATGTGACACAGGCCCTCAGTCCTAACAGAGCAGAAGGCAAGGCATTCCCACATGGCCTGTGGTGGTTAATGAAAAACGTGCCCGTAGGCTCGCCACATCTGGACACTTGGTCCGCAGGCAGTGGTGCTATTTGGGGAGGCTATGGGACCCTGGGGAGGTGGCGCTTTGGTGGAGGAAGTGAGTCACTGGAGACAGACTTTGTGAGTTTAAAGCCTTACCTCACTTCCTGACCTCTCTCTATGCTTTTAGTGTCTATGTAATAAAATGTGGTTAGTCAGCATCTCCTCCTGCTGCCATGCCTACCTGTCGCTATGCCTGTTAAGCCATGATGGATTCTTATTCGTCTAGAACTGTAAGCCGAGATAAACCCTCTCTTTCTTAAGTTGCTTCTAGTTATGATATTTTATCACAGCAATAAAGAAGTAACGAATACAGTGCCTTACTGTGTTATGGAACTGCAGTATCTGATTTGGGGAGATTGGAATTTTTTTCCTCCATACATATTTTACTAACTCTTTAAACTTTTTCATATGCATATATAATGCATTTTGATCATTCCCCCACATAATTTCCACCATCCAATCCTATACTCCAGTAATCCACACACAGTACAGTGGGATTGACTGATTTAGTGTGTGTTTAAACCCCAACTCACTTCCCTTCCCAGCTAGCGAAGGGCCACGGCACACCCTACCTCATGAGACTGCTACTAGCTTGTAATAGGGGAGACTAAGAATGGCAGGGCATTGAATGAAGTCCCAGGAACAGAGATGAAATGCTCAACTGATGATGTGATAATTGCCACCACTATTGCTGTCCCTAGTAGTCACCCCTCTTTTTCTTTCTGATATGCTCTTTGACTGCATATATATATGCATATATATGCATATATATGTGCATATCTATATCTATAGATATAGATATAGATATATATATCAAGACATATATACTTCTTGCTTGTAGAGAACCTGGCTACCTGGCCTCTCTTCTGGTTGGATAGCATGTCACTTGGGAAGGGTTATAGTTATTCTTTTATTCTTGGAAAATACTGGAAATAGTGCTTTGATAATCCTCCCCTCTGCAAAACTCCTCAAAAGTTTCCCTATCTACATTTATTCATGGCATCCTTCTCCATCAGAACCTGCAGAAGTGCTCACACAATACATGTGCCATTTTACTGCATTTTCACACTTCCACATTAGGTAGATAAAGGGGAAAAAGTGAAATTTAGAGACTCTGCTAGGCATCTTTCCTTTCCTGTAGCTGTGCCTGAGATGATTGCCCATCAGTGATTGGCTTTGTTGCTCTGGGGCTGTAGCAAGGCAGCATGGGGCTAACATTGCAAAGCCAAACTTCTTAGCCAAGGAGTAGCTGAGATCCATAGAAAAGCTGGGGTACCAGGGTTTCCCTCAATTGCATGGCCTTTGACCACCTGCAGACTGTAGCAAACTCCACTTCTTAAAGGGTTTGCTATTTCTGTTAGTGATGTGTTGATGGCCAAGCCTTCAAACACACAAAGCAGTGACAGAAACTGGGTACTTAAGGTCCAAACTCTGGCAAGGAATTTGGATAATTTGCCAAGACCACAGACCTAGGAAATAAGCAAAGAAAGTATTTAAACACAACTCCAAAATCCATTACTAATGACTCCCCATCCCCTCCCTTCTGTAATTTTATTTCACTATCAAACTCCATTGGTCTAGTTTAAGGCCTAAGTCCACCCCCACGTATCCAGTGTTAATTGCTTCCAGGCTACACTGCATCCTCTCAAAATCCAACTGTCTTGTCAATTCCAAATCAACCCTGGCCAGGAAAAACACAAGGCCAAACCTGGGCCTTAGCCTAGTCCCTGGCCTGTGAAATCTCCTGGGATTTCCTGTCAGCAGACTTCACTGCAGCAGAGTGAGCCTTCCTCAGGAAACAGAGGCTGTGGGACTAAATCTGACCTCTCCACATGTGTTAGAGGATAATGTTTTTTTAAGTAAAAATTGCAGTTCTCACGTAATTGTAAAATGAATACCTAAGCAAAAATCTACCTCATTAACTGAATGGGGGAGGGGACTTGTTAGATATTGTAACTCATTCAAAATGATAGGCTCGTATGGAGTAAAAGAATGTTGAAATGATTTTATATGGGGTTGGATCTTGCTTTATTACAATGGAATGAGCGGAATTGTTTATACCTCTATAGACATGAATTAGTTGCATTTCTATGAGTGATAATTTACAAAGCCATAAAACAACCCAAAGGCAATAAAAGCCAAAGCGCCTACCTATAGAATCAGATAATCTGAGAGGACTCCCATTAAATAGTTATTTGGAGATCACCTTTACTTATCCAAACTCTTATAATTTTCCTTGCAAATGAGTGATTTCCCGTGATGTTTCCCAAGAATGAGTTTTTATCTATCCTTAGGAAGTCTTAGATTGTAGGCTTTCAAGACAAACCTTGAGTTCACTTCTCCATTCTCCATTTAGCATTAAGAATATGTGGCTTCATACAAATCTTTTGGCCAAGTCTCTCTCTTACTAGAGTTGTGGGGACTGAAGAGTCTGGCACATGGTAATAACAGACCCAAAACACTTCCTTGTTTTTCACCCTGTGCAAGTCACAATGCCTAACAAAATGTATTCAACATATTGTTGTCTCCACTCTATGTGTGTGGAAACTGAGATCCCTGGTAGTTCTGCCCTGACCCAGGAGCTGGGATGTATCACAGACAGGTACTGTTTGCCGTGCTCCATGCTGCCAACCTTTGTACCATGAACAGGCTTGGCTGCCCATGCTAAGGTGCTAGCTATGAGACTGGTGTCACCTCTTATCCCTATGATGACTCTGTACCCAGTTGGCACTGGATTGAAGGTGTGTGGCTCACTACTCGTCCTATTCCTGGCTGTGTTGAGGCTTCTGGGTCTATTTGTTCATTGGTTTGTTTTCCATGTTCTTGTCTACTTTTAATTTTCATTGACATATACTTACAAAAAAAAAAAATCTACAGCCCCGTGAATCTCCACAAGGGAAACACAAATACACACAAGAACAATCAGATCAAGAAACAGAACACAATGGGCAGAGAGACACCTTGTTGGTGGTGGTGTTCTTATATCAGTCAGGGCAGAGCAGGTGGTAGTCCTTTGCTTATCCTAGCTTGATAACTGACTTGGTAGCCAAAGCTGTCTTATGCCTAGGACTCATAAAAATCAAATCAAATCAAATCTAGGCAGTGAAGCACAGGAGGAAGAAGGCACAGAGACTCATGGACCACCATGCCCTCCAGTGCATGGCATAGGTGGGCCATAGACACCCACTAACCACTATACCATGCAGCACAGATGGAGAATGTCATCCATGGGTCCACCAGCCTCATGACCAGCCTGGAACCACCACGATATGCAAGGATGTGGTGGACAGATGGGGAGAGAAAGAGAAGTGGAGCAGCTTGAACAGTATGAAGAGATGGAACTTGAGATTCAAGAATGGAGAGGAAGGGCTGGAGACAGGGCTCAGAGGTTAAGAGCACTGAGTGCTCTTCCAGAGATCCCGAGTTCAATTCCCATCAACCACGTGGTAGCTTACACCAATCTGTAATGGGATTTGGTGCCCTCTTCTGGTGTGTCTGAAGACAGTTATAGTGCACCCATAAATACAAGAATGGAGAGAAATAGCCTGTTATGAGTGACTAGCCCTGCCACCTGGAGCCATGGTGAGGGCTCAGCCTGAGCTGCCACTGAGGGCCATGTCTGAGTCTATAGCTACACAGTGTCAGGGTTGGTGTCGATGTCTGTAGCTCATATTATCACTAGAGAACATGGGGATGTCCCTGGTTAGGGCAACCTCAGGGGATCACCTGGATGTCCAGGGGCTGTGCATAACTGGTCCCTCCCCTCTCTGAGAGAACTGGCTCCATCTCTCACAAGCAGCAGCACTTGGAAGAGCAAGCCCTGCACCTCACCCAAGTAGCACAGTGGAGCTGGCCCTGGGAGCAGGGGTGTGAGTGAGTTTGCCCTAAGGCTATGAATATGGGAGAGCTGACCCCACTACTAATCTACCATGGATTGGCATGGACACAGAGATAATGCCCCTCCCTAGCCCTCAACACCTCAGGCAAATCCTGAGGAAAGCTGCCCACAGGGTCATGAGCTCAGGAGAGCTAGCCCTGTCCTGCACCAGATGGAGCCCTTAGGAGAGCAGGCCCCATAACTCACCTAGGCAGCACAGGCTGAAGGGTCATGGGTGAGCTGGCCCTGAGGATGAGACCATGGGAGAGCTGGCCCCACCACTCTCGTCTGATGAGGTGGTGTGATGGTGGGGGCGATGCCCTCCCTCCCTGCTCTCACACCTCATCACTTGTGGCAGTTTGGAGAACTGGTCCTGGGATCATGAGAGCAGTTGACCTGGCCGAGCCTATTGCCAGTAGCAGCACTCAGGAGAGCAGGCCCTGAACCTCATCTTGGCAGCACTGTAGAGCTGGCTCTGGGTGGAAGGGTGCAAGTGAGCCAGCCCTGAGGATGAGAGAGAGTGCAGAAGAACTGGCGCTTCTACTCACCTGGTGAGGTGGCATAGGTGCAGGAGTGGTCAGGAGAGCTGGACCTGGAGTTGTGTGAGCAGGAAACCTAGCCCTGCCCTTTCATTGGCTGTAGCACTCAGGACAATGGGCACTGTGTATGGCCTGGGTAACACGGTGGAGCCGCCATGATGGCCAAGGCATGAATGAACCAACACTGAGGATGTGAGAGCGGGAGAGTTGGCCTGTCCCTCACAGGCTGCAGCACTTGGGACAATTGGCCCCACATCTTGACTGGGCAGCACAGTGGAGCTGGTTCTAGAGGTATGGGTGTGGGTGAACTTGCCCTGATGTCTTGAGAGCAGGAGAGCCAACCCTGCCTTCAGCTGATGGCAGCCTAGCTGGAGCAGTGCTGGAAAGCTCGCTCTGGTCTGTGGATGAGGGAGAGCAGGTGGACTGTATCTTTTGACTGTCTCGACCCACCAGCTCCAGACACAGAGACTTTTTATTATTCATGAAAGCTTAGATCTCACAGCTTAGGCTTCTTCCCAACTAGCTCCTATAGCTTAATTAAACCCATCTATACTAGTCCACAGGTGCCATGTGGCCCCTTACCTCTAATTCAGTCCCAGTACATCTGACTTCCTCTGTGTCTGGCTGGCAAATCCCATGCCTTCCAATTCTTTCCATAGTCCCTTTCTCTGCCTGGATATCCAGCTTTCCTCTCCTGCCTCAGCTAGGCTGTCAGCTCTTTTTTAAACCAATCAGAAGGTAAGGGAGGTGAGTGTTTACAAAATATGATGCAGGTACTGACAATTAGAACAAAAATATCAAACTCCAGACAGTACTCAGTTGAGTACAGAAATCAACATTTAAACAACACAAAGACAACCTTTATGCAGTGCGCAAGAAGATTATCCCAACAGAGCTGACCTGCCAGTTCAACTACCACCCAGATCCAGGGCTCTGAGTTGGCCTATCCCAAAATCCATATCGTCTGCAAATGGTTGGGACCTGTGAAAAGGCCAGTCCTGCTGATCCAAAGCTACAGGTTCTCCATGATGCAAGCCAACAACAGGATAACCAAGAGGAGTCCTGATGAAGATCCATCCAATGTTGATGGTATTACAGGAGCCAGAGATCTCAAACAAGACTCGGCAATGAACATTTGCAAGTGAAGATGTGTGGACAGAGGGATAGACTGTAGGACACACTGTGACACACTACAGCTTCCACAATGAGATATTTTCTATGCTTTTTTTGTTGGTGGTGGTAGTGTTCGTGTTCGTGTGTGTGTGTGTGTGTGTGTGTGTGTGTGTGTGTGTGTGTGTGTTTTATTTTGGGTGGAAGATTGCAAGGGCAGATATGAGGGGATAGAGAGATGAGCAGGACTGGGGGTACATGGTGTGAAACTCACAAAGAATCAATTAAAAGTTTTTTAAAAAAGAAAAAGAAAAAGAAAAAAATCTTTCCAGCATCTCAAGACCAACTCACATGGAATCTACATGGAATCTAGTCCTCATCCTAGGGTAACCATTCCCTGTTCTTCTAATAGTATAATATATGCTGATACAAATACAATCATGCCATGGGCTGGACTCAGTTGGTCCCTCAACCCGCAGGAGAAGTCAGGGTCCTGGTTCTCAGGTGGACAAGGAGTCGGTGGCATGACAAACAGACATGGACAACAGAGAAAGTGCTGTATCTGAATGTAATTTCTCAAAGCAAGCATCAGACTTATAACACAGAAGAAAAACAAGGAAGTTAGGCAATACATCAGCCAAGGTACATCGAGATGCATAATGGCTCTTTACACAAAACAGAAAAAAATGTATACATAAAAGCTAATAGGAACCAGGCAGTGTTTACAACTGAGATAAGATTGAAAGAAAATAAAACTTGAGACCTGTGATTCATGTAATTTATGTCAAGTAGCCCAAAGAGTTGTTTGTGAGCATTAAAACCTGGGGCTGAGAACATAGCAGAACAGGCCAGGACATGCCCAGGCAGGCCCGTCGTTAAGACATTCCTGAGGCTGCTTGGCCATAAAGATAAAGACATGTCCAGACTGGCCCAGCGCCTCCCTATCTCCCACCCTTCTGACCTAAGTTAAATGTTATCTGCATGTACAGTCTGCTGATGTTTAAATGGACCAATCATGCGAAACTGTGCCAATTCCTCCCCCAGCTCCAGCCCCTTTTCTATAAAAACCCCTAGCTTCCAAGCCTCCTGGTCGAATCCACTGTCTCCTGAGTGAGATACATTTCGACCCGGAGCTCCGCCATTAAACTACCTTGTGTATTTACATCAAGACTGTCTGTTTGTGATTTTTGGGTGCACACCAAATCGGGAACAAAATGGAGGTTTCCCCACTAGGTTCTTTCAAGATCAGCCCTATCTAAAATCAGCTATTTATAGGAGCCCGATGAAAGGGTTAATGCCCAGGTGCAATTCTAGTCTATTGTTTAACCCACCACCAGGGGTCCCTTAGTAATTACCTAATTATGCTATTCTTCTGGGCCTAGAGAAAAACATGCACCAGGGAAGTTCCGTTCTACTAACCCTTTCATGAATAATACAATACTCTAGTTCCTCCTTAAACCACAACCCACCTTCTTTCTACTATTATGTTATGTAATGTAGGCTGCCATTCATGTCTGTAATGAGAATTCTAAGTTTACTTTGTTGAACTAGCCCTGAGATTTCTAGCTCCTATCTGGCAAACTGCAATGTCTGGTTTCTAACTATCAACACTGGAGGCATTTTGTCTGAATGAGTAACATTCTTATGAAATTCCAAGCCCAGGGTTGGCTCAAGCCTGCCTAGGATACTGGTGGAGGCCAGGAAGCAAAGTTTAATCTAACTAGCTATTTGTCAAATCATTCCTTGGGAATACCTATAATAAAACAATACTGAAGGAAAGCATGCAAAACTCTCAGGGACAAATCTGAAACACATCTGTGTTACAGGATGCCAAAGACTCCAGGAGACAAGTTTCCATGAAACTTTTTGCCTCAAGACTGCAGCCAAGCTTTTGGACTTGTCAGGCAGACTTCACTGGAGTGGGTGTGGCAGAATCATAGTCTACAGTGTGTATGTCCATCCATTTGCCTGCCTGCCTGCCTGCCTGCCTGTCTGCCTGCCTGTCTGTGTATTCTTTCAGCCTGTGTTCTGTTGGTGAGATTTATCCATGTTGTTGAATGTAGTTGATTTGTTTGTTCCCATTGATTTATAAAGACAGACATTTGAGAAGGTTCTACTTTGTGATTACAATATAGATAGAGATAGAGATAGAGATAGAGATAGAGATAGAGATAGAGATAGAGATAGAGATAGAGATAGAGATAGAGATAGATATTTCAGCTCACAGGAACCCATATATTTTGTAGAACCTGCTTAAGGTTTTTAGGGGGTTTTGTTTTGTTTTGTTTTGTTTTTGTTAGGGTCAAGTATGCCATACCAATGTTATACCTTTAATATGTGCTGAGCAAAGCCCAAAGCTGACCTGTTATAGCTCTAATGTTTACATGTGACCAGCTTTCTATATGCACATTGAGGCCCCAGGGAGCAGAATCAGCTTCCCAAGGCAGACTCACAGTCTCAGGGGAACTCAGGGTAGCTCTGCAGCTCACCTTGTGTAACAGCTAGTGGCCATGGGTTACTGGGTTCCTGAAAGGAAAGCTGGGGTTGGATGGGAAAGGCGACGAGAGAAATAATGAGCCAAGACAAAGTTCTCTAATCAAGGCCCAATGTTTACTTATGAGTCTGAACTTATAAAAGGCAGGGGGGTGGGGGGTGGAGGGGTACCCATCCCCCAAAGGTAGTGGCAACTTGGCAGAGGCAGCTCAAGGCTGGGGGGGGCAGGGGCACAACCTTGTAACTTGCTTTGTAGTGTGCAGGTGGTGCTGTCTATGCCTCTTCTGACTGAAATGCCTCACTATATAGCTCTCCTCTCTCTTTGTTCTTCTCCTTAAATGCATAAAAGCAGTTTCTCTTCTAGCGGGTGCTTCTCTTCTTGCTCACACCCTCTTCCCTTTTCTCCCTGCTCACACAGCTAGATTTTGTCCAGGTCTTTCTTTTCACAGTTTGTGCTGTGCTGTGGATTCAGTCTGTCCTTTTCTGAGATGCTCTCATCATTGGTCCTTCTGTTCCCTTCTCCCTGACCCCAGTACCCTTTGTCATTTCCTTAACTGAAATCCCCTTTTCCAGATTGGCAGCCCTCCTATTTCCAGAGTGCCTGGCTTTGACTGTCCACCAGAAAGGGTAAAGCACAGATCTTGACATGAAACAGACCAAGTCAAAGGTTTACACACTGACTGGGTAAAGTATGGGGTGTAAATTAAAACGTGAGAGCCAACTAGAAAGAAGATGTAAGTTAGACAACTACAGAGACCAAAACATTAGGAAGCACTGGCCTTAGTTTGGTGCTGAGCTTGTAACAAAGGCAATAAAAGAAACTATAGATTACAGTGTTGCTGTTCTTAAGACAATAAAGTAAATTTTCAAAATATTTACAATAGATTTGAGAGAATATTTTATGCATTGTTATTTCTCCTAAACACTCAGCATAGCAATGGCCTATAAATATTTTTAAGGCTAAATTAATATGTTACTATTATCCCTGGATCATATGTTTTGAATAGTCACTAGCCAGCAGGCAGTTTCCAGTGTGTCACAGCTCCAGCAGGTGGACACTATGTCTCAGCTATGTTCAGATGTAGAAAGCAAAGCATGGAGAGTAACTTTCTGTGTCACAGCCCTCACTGGACTGCTTCTGAGCTAAACTCAGGTGAACGTCTGGAGTCAGCCTCTTGGGAATCCAAAATGATAAAATAAATGGATATTGATGGGTATTTCGGACTACCAGACAATAGTACCAACCATACTGTCTGGCACACTACATAGTGAGAGGCTGCCAGAAGCTTGGGATGGCTATACTCCCTCTGTTGGAAGCTGCCAAACTTCAAAGCTCACAAACTTGTGCTGTGGCTGCCCCTGCTGACTGATTTGAGAACTGCTGTTCTCCAAGCTTGGAAGCACTATCCTCAGATGAAGGTGAGGCTGGGAGAGCTGAGAGAGCTACCCTGCCCTTTGTGTTTTATTTAGGGAGTGGCACATTGCCTACACTCCAAGTTGGAACCTCTGCTCTGACAAATAATAATGCCTTAGGATAGGCTCTGGGAGACTGACCACTGTCCTGAAATTTTTATGCTCTACAGAATCTTGATAGAAGATGGGGGAGATAAAGGTCATGTGTGTGTGTTTGTTTGTTTGTTTGTTTGGGTTCTTTGTTTTTGTTTGTTGTTGTTATTTCTTGTTTTTTTGTGTTTGTGTTTGGGGTTGGGTTTGGGTTTGGGTTTGGGTTTGGGTTTGGGTTTGGGTTTGGGTTTGGGTTTGGGTTTGGGTTTGGGTTTTGGTTTTGGTTTTGGTTTTGGTTTTGGTTTTGGTTTTGGTTTTGGTTTTTCGAGACAGGGTTTCTCTGTATAGCCCTGGCTGTCCTGGAACTCACTCTGTAGACCAGGCTGGCCTAGAACTCAGAAATCTGCCTGCCTCTGCCTCCCAAGTGCTGGGTGTGGCCTCCCTTCCCCCAGCCTGGAACCTGCTTGCTCAAGGGTGGAGCTTCCTGCTCATTCATCCTGCCACGCCTACTGCTGGACCCTGCCTTTGCTGCTTGGAGGAGGCACACACGTGTTCGTCCTGCTACTGGACCCTGAGTTACTTGGCGGGAAATCGGGTTCCCTCCCCCTTCCTTTATAACTGAGTGTCTGGAAATAGTAAAATTGAGCTTTGATCAGAATGTTGTCTTAGCTCCGTTCTTTCTTCCGCCCCGTCTAGATTCCTCTCTTTTCAGCTCGAACTGCCATTCTCAGTTGAACCGTTCGTGTTGTGGACTGCGGGCAGGCCGCAACAGTTGGCGCCAGAACTGGGACCTGAAGAATGGCAGAGGGATGCTAAGAGAAACGACTGCTGTGGAAAGCCGTGCAGCGAGCAGCAAGCAATCGCTGTGGAGAGCCGTGCGTGTGCCGCGAGCAATCACCATTATAAGATGGCGCTGGCCTCCGCTGTGACAAACTAGTAAACAAGCCTTGTGTGCAAGTGCGAGAGTGAACTCACTCCTAGTCACTGCCCATTCTCGGGGTGTAATAGTGGTGTGATGAGCGAGCAACGAATCAAGAGCTGTCACGCCACATCAGGTGCTGAAACGTCATGGCTGAGCACTATATAAGGGACTCCATTTTCTGGGGTCGGGATCTTCCTGAGAAGTAAGCAATAAAGCTTTGCCGCAGAAGATTCCGGTTGTCCTGAGTGTGTTCTTGCCGGCGGGGACAAAAGCTCGGGATACGTGGCGCCGAAGACCCGGGGACTTTATACCATCACACCGGCGCAAGGAAGATCCCTTGTTCGCGGGGCGGAACCAGAACTGCGGGACACTACAGCTCTGCAAGGTAAGTATAGTCTTGAAATTTCTCCAGAGTTAGATGCCCTTTTGATTGTTTGCACAGCGATTGCACTTTCCCTTTTGGTTTCGTTTTGCTTCAGCCGCTGGAACTGCTGACTGGTTCCCAGTTGCAGTCAGGCTCGGACAGCACCTGGACAGTGCCTGGACAGCGACTAGTTTCAGTCACGGTCAGGACTGGATAGCGGCAGTATGGGAATTTCTCACTCTGTAGTAGTGGCGTTAAGGTTGGTCCTGAAGCAGTGTGGCCTAAAAATCGTCACTAAGAGTATAGAGGCATTTGTCAGGGAGGTAGACCGTGTGGCACCATGGTATGCTTGCTCAGGTTCGTTAACTGTCACTTCTTGGGATCAACTGAAAGGAGATCTAGTTAGGGAACAGCAGAACGGCAAACTTAAAGCAGGGATCATGCCGTTATGGAAATTGGTGAGATCGTGCTTAACAGATGAGGATTGTGAGCAGATGGTAGAAGCAGGGCAGAAGATTTTGGACGAAATTCAAGACAGTCTATCAGAGGCAGAGTGGGGAGAGAGATTGAAAGTTGGGATGAAACAAGGTGCACCGAAGAATTTAGGCCTTTCCACGGGCCTTGAGCCCGAGGAAAAGAGATATAAAGGAAAGAATGCCTTGGGAGAGATTAGAAAAAGGGATGGAAAGGGAGAGAAGAAGAGAGAAAGAACTGGAGAGGCACATAAGGAAAGGAGCCTCTACCCGCCATTAGATGAGTTTAAGGCACTAGCTGTCAGTAGCTCAGAATTGGATAAGGAACTTAGCTCCTCTGAGGAGACAGACTTAGAGGAAGAAAGATACCAGCCAGATGAAAGACGAGCTAATCAGTCACAGAATAACATAAAGAAAGCAAAAGTAGCTAGAGACAAATGTCAAATCACTATGCGATCTTCAGATCCGCAACCTCTGGGTCCTAGTACACCTCCACCCTACGTGCAGAGGTATCAATCAGACTCATTCATTTCAAAAGAGGAACAGAGAAAAGTGCAGCAAGCGTTCCCAGTCTTTGAAGGCGCAGAGGGCGGACGCGTTCATGCCCCAGTGGAGTATATACAGATTAAAGAATTAGCAAAGTCAGTTCGTAACTATGGAGTCAATGCCAACTTTACTGTAGCCCAAGTCGAAAGGCTTGCGACTCTGGCAATGACCCCTGGCGATTGGATGACCGTAGTAAAAGCCGCATCTCCTAACATGGGAATGTATTTAGAATGGAAAGCTTTGTGGCAAGACTCCTGCCAAGCACAGGCAAGGGCCAATGCCAATGTTGAAGGGGACCAAGGAACATGGACTTTTGAGTTGCTTACAGGTCAGGGACAACACGCTAATAACCAGACAAATTACCATTGGGGAGCTTATGCTCAGATCTCAGCTGCTGCAGTTAAGGCATGGAAGGCACTCTCTAAGAAGGGAGAGGCAAGTGGGCATTTGACCAAGATCACCCAGGGCGCACAGGAGTCATTCTCAGATTTTGTGGCTAGAATGACAGAAGCGGCAGGGAGAATTTTTGGGGACCCAGAGACAGCTATGCCTTTAATTGAACAGTTGATCTATGAACAGGCTACCCAGGAATGCAGGGCGGCTATTACACCTAGAAAGAGCAAGGGACTGCAGGATTGGTTGAAGGTTTGCCGTGAGCTTGGAGGGCCACTCACTAATGCAGGTTTAGCAGCTGCCATTCTACAAGGGCAAAAACGCCCTGACATGGCTGAGCTCAAACTCTGCTATAATTGTGGCAAACCAGGACACTTAAAAAAGGACTGTAGAGCCCTTGTCAAAAGGAGAGCACCAGGACTGTGTACTAAGTGTGGAAAAGGATATCATTGGGCTAGAGATTGTCGTTCAGTCAGGGACATTCGAGGCAGGCCCCTGCAGCCAGGATTCCCTCAAGCAGTAGATAATGAGACCATTCCAAAAAACCAGTACAGGGCCCTCAGGTCTCAGGGCCCGAAAACATATGGGACCTCGACAGGCAAAAGGTGGACCCCACAGTCCGCAGGGCAACAGAAGGATCAGCTGGGTTGGACCTCCGTACCACCACCCGATTCATGCTAATGCCCCAAATGGGGGTACAGCCTATTCCTACTGACTATAAAGGACCTCTGCCATCCGGGAGTGTTGGCCTAATATTGGGCCAGGCCTCCCTTACCTTACAAGGTCTTATTGTTCACCCTGGAGTCGTAGATCAAAACTACTATCAAAACAGGGAACTTCAAGTTCTCTGTTCCTGTCCTCAGGGTGTCTTTTCTATTTCACAAGGGGATAGAATAGCTCAGTTAATAATTTTGCCAAGCCTACATGGCTGTTTTCCTTCCTCTGGTGTCCCTCGAGCTACCAGAGGGATTGGTTCTACTGGAAATGATTCTGCTTACTTAGTGATGCCTCTTGACTCCAGGCCATTCTTAGAATTAGTTATAGAAGGAAAACAATTTAAAGGGATTTTAGACACAGGAGCAGATAAAAGTATCCTTTCTTCCCAATGGTGGCCAAAAACTTGGCCCGTTATTCAGTCATCACGTTCTTTGCAAGGTTTAGGTTATCAGTCCTGTCCCACTATTAGTTCCCGTTCTTTGAGCTGGACAGCTCCTGAAGGTCAAACAGGACGATTTACTCCCTATGTTTTACCACTCCCAGTAAATCTCTGGGGGAGAGACATCTTACAGGCACTAGGACTGACCTTGACTAATGAATACTCGCCACAAGCTGTTCAAATAATGAAGAAAATGGGCTATAAAGAAGGAAGGGGATTAGGGAAAGGAGAGCAGGATAAACTTGAACCTATCCCTCAAAAAGGTAATAATGGGAGACAAGGTTTGGGATTTTTCTAGGGGCCGTTGAGGGCTCCATGCCCATACCATGGCTTACAGAGGAAGTTGTATGGGTTCCTCAATTGCCTCTCTCCTCTGAAAAGTTAGAAGCAGCTACAAAACTAATTTCTGAACAGCTACGCTTGGGTCATTTAGAGCCCTCTACCTCACCCTGGAATACACCTATTTTCGTAATTAAGAAAAAATCTGGCAAATGGCGCTTATTACATGATCTTAGAGCTATTAATGCACAAATGCATCTATTTGGACCAGTTCAGCGAGGGCTACCATTGCTTTCTGCCTTACCCAAAAATTGGGAAATTATAATTATAGATATTAAAGATTGCTTTTTCTCTATACCTTTATGCCCTCAAGATAGGCAAAGATTTGCATTTACCATCCCAGCCATTAATCATTTAGAGCCGGATCAAAGATACCAATGGAAGGTCCTACCTCAGGGGATGGTGAATAGTCCCACCATGTGTCAACTGTATGTGCAATTGGCACTTAAGTCAGTTAGAGAGCATTTTCCATCATTACAGGTGATAATTTATATGGATGACATTTTGATTTGCCATAAAAATTCACAATTATTGCAAGATGCATACCCTATATTAATAAAAACATTAGGGCAATGGGGATTTCAGGTGGCCACTGAAAAGGTGCAAGTTGCTCAAATGGGAGCCTTCCTAGGGTCACTCATTTATCCTGACAAAATTGTTCCTCAAAAATTAGAGATTCGCAAAGATCAACTACATACCTTGAATGATTTCCAAAAATTGCTAGGAGATATTAATTGGCTAAGACCATTTTTGAAAATTCCATCAGCAGAATTAAAGCCCTTATTTGACATATTAGAGGGAGATACCCACATCTCCTCCCACAGAGCACTTACCCCAGCTGCATGTCAAGCTTTACAAACGATAGAAAAGGCCTTACAAGATGCTCAATTACAACGCATTGAGGAGTCAAAATCATTTGAATTGTGCATATTAAAAACTGCACAGTTACCAACAGCAGTCTTATGGCAAAAAGGACCCTTATTGTGGGTCCATCCTAATGCTTCCCCTGCAAAAATTATTGAGTGGTATCCTAATGCAATTGCTCAACTTGCACTTAGGGGGATAAAAGCAGCTATTACTTATTTTGGGAAAGAACCTCATATGCTAATCGTACCTTATACTTCTGCTCAAGTTCAAACCCTGGCAGCAACAACTAACGATTGGGCAGTCTTGGTTGTCTCTTATTCAGGACAAATTGATAATCATTATCCAAAACATCCAATTTTACAATTTGCCTTAAGCCAAGCCATAGTGTTTCCAGTAATAACAGCCAAACACCCACTTCCGGATGGGGTAGTAGTGTATACAGATGGATCCAAATCTGGCATAGATGCATTTGTAGTAAATGGCCAAGTAACATCTAAACAATATAATGAGACATCACCCCAGGTTGTAGAGTGTTTGGTAGTTCTAGAAGTCCTTGAAACTTTTCCGGGACTGCTCAATATTGTATCTGACTCTTCATATGTGGTCAATGCAGTTAATATGCTTGAAGTTGCTGGCTTAATTAGACCCTCTAGCAAGCTTGCTCACATTTTTTAGCAAATTCAGTCAGCCTTGTTACATAGAAGACATCTTCTGTATATTACTCATGTTAGGGCTCATTCTGGCCTTCCTGGCCCCATGTCTCATGGAAATGACTTGGCAGACAAAGCTACTAGAATTGTGGCTGCTGCTCTGTCCTCGCAGTCAGAGGCTGCAAGGGAGTTTCATAAACGCTTCCACGTGACGGCTGAAACATTACGCCGCCGTTTCACTTTAACTAGGAAAGAAGCTCGTGACATTGTCACCCAATGTCAAAACTGTTGTCAATTTCTGCCTACTCCTCATGTAGGGGTAAACCCCCGAGGCATCAGACCATTACAGGTCTGGCAAATGGATGTCACTCATATTTCCTCCTTTGGAAGAAATCAATATTTACATGTTTCCATTGACACCTGCTCTGGTGTTATGTTTGCTACACCTTTAACAGATGAGAAAGCCTCTCATGTTATACAGCACTGTTTAGAAGCGTGGAGTGCTTGGGGCAAGCCCACAATTCTTAAAACTGATAATGGGCCAGCATATACCTCTACTAAATTTCAGCAATTTTGTCATCAAATGGATGTCACTCACTTGACTGGCCTTCCTTATAATCCTCAAGGACAAGGCATTGTGGAACGTGCCCACCGTACACTTAAGTCTTATCTTATAAAACAAAAAGGGGGAGTTGATGAGACTCTGCCCTCAGTGCCAAGAGTAGCTGTATCTATGGCACTCTTTACACTCAATTTTTTGAATCTTGACGAGCAAGGTCGCTCTGCAGCTGATCGACATAGCTCAGACCCTGATAGACCAAAAGAAATGGTCAAATGGAAGGATGTCTTAACTGGTCTGTGGAAAGGCCCAGATCATATTTTGATAAGATCCAGGGGAGCTGTTTGTGTTTTTCCACAGAGTGAAGACAACCCATTTTGGCTGCCAGAACGACTCACCCGCAAGATATTCATCAAGGATGGTGCAGAAGATGCAGACCTCCCGAGGACTGCTCCTGATCCTGACAATGCTGAACTTGTCTCAGGTTCCTAGTATGAGGGCGAACAGAGATGGGCCATTCTCTCGACTTTCCCTAAACCAATGCCAGTTCGCCATAATGCTATAGTTTTTCCAAAATTCTTTACTACTAATAAAACATTAGATTTGCCATATCTACCCTATGATCCCACCCGAGCACCATTAGGGGAAAATCGCTCTTTATTAGAACAGGGTTCTTTATGTTTTCAAATTAATGGACCAGGAAAATGTATCAACCTCACAGCTCGAGCTTTGGGGAAGTTTAATGAGCACCGAGGAGGTTGGGTAAGCACAACCCAAGATACTTCCAATGCAGATATAACCTTTACAAATCGGACCTTTTGGCAGGAGGCAATTTGGGTTAATGGTACATTTCTACCACCTAACTTTTCAAACAAAGAACATCCCCACCAACCAAAAGTAGCCCTCATTGTAGCTTGGAAGATGAAGGGCTGATACTGCCTTGGTCTGATTGTCAATCCTCCATCACTCGTTGGGCAGATCAGAGTAAAACCTTTTCTTTTTCTCCCAACATGATAGATGATCCAGAGAAGGAATTTGTTATGAAAGAGGGACTTTTCATACAGGACTTTAGAATGCATCCCTTTCACAAGTGGGTGCTTTGTGGAGTCAATGGCAGTTGTACAGAACTCAATCCTTTGATGTTTATCCAGGGAGGAGCAGTTGGAAAGGCTTCTTTTACTGGCATCTCAAGATTTGCTCAGTATTGGGGAATACATGCTGCCTCCCAGGATTCTTATGGATATACTAATACCAGTGTAGAGATCACTGGGTTCAATAAAACTTTGGTAAACCAGATTAATTATCCATCTACCCCAGTCTGTGTTTACCCCCCTTTCTTGTTTATTCTTTCAAATGATTCATTTGAAGTCTGTTCCAATGATTCTTGTTGGATTTCTCAATGTTGGGACATAACAAAGAACACCCGTGCCATGGTAGCACGGATCCCACGTTGGATCCCTGTTCCGGTGGAAACACCCTCCACCTTATCCCTGTTTCGACAAAAGAGAGATTTTGGAATTACTGCTGCCGTGATCATAGCAATTTTAGCCAGTGCAGCTGCTGCTACAGCTGCAGGGTATGCTATGGCTAGTATGGTTCAATCAGGCACAAAATTAAATCAGCTTTCAGCAGATCTGGCTGATGCCATCACTGTCCAAACTTCTGCTAGTACCAAGTAAAAGGGAGGGCTGATGATATTGAATCAGCGCCTTGACCTGGCAGAAGAACAGATAGGAGTTCTATACCAGATGGCCCAGTTGGGTTGTGAAAGAAAACTGGAAGCTCTCTGTATTACCAGTGTCCAATATGAAAATTTTACTTATGCAGCTAATCTGTCTAGACAGCTTTCCTTGTATCTTGCAGGAAATTGGTCTGAGGGATTCGATGAGACTCTTGAGGCCCTGAGGGTGGCAGTTTTAAAGATCAACTCAACGCGAGTGGACCTGTCATTGACAGAGGGCCTCTCCTCCTGGATTTCATCTGCATTTTCTTATTTTAAGGAATGGGTGGGGGTGGGTTTATTTGGTGTTGCCACCTGCTGTGGACTTGTGTTCATGCTCTGGTTGGTTTGCAAGCTCAGAACCCAACAAACACGTGACAAGGTTGTGATAGCTCAAGCACTTGCTGCCATTGAGCAAGGCGCCTCCCCCGAAATCTGGCTATCTATGCTCAAAAATTAGTTGACATTGGTGGCTGGCCTCTTTTGTAGAGTTCGCCCTAGGTCATTTAGTAGTTACTGTCACATAGCACTGCGGTATCCAGGGACGGGCAACTTTCCTCATGCACAGATCATCCTAAGACACGGGGCCCAGTGGCGATAGGGTTACCCTCTGACAGGAAAAGCTGTGACATTGGAGGAACAACCTAAGACAGGAGCCACAGCGGATGGGAATAATTACACAGACCTAGTCCAGCCTCAATTTAATAAAATAAAAAGGGGGAGATGTGGAAAGCCATGCAGCGAGCAGCGAGCAATCGCTGTGGAGAGCCGTGCGCGTGCTGCGAGCAATCACCATTATAAGATGGTGCTGGCCTCCGCTGTGACAAACTAGTAAACAAGCCTTGTGCGCAAGTGCGAGAGTGAACTCACTCCTAGTCACTGCCCATTCTCGGGGTGTAATAGTGGTGTGATGAGCGAGCAACGAATCAAGAGCTGTCATGCCACATCAGGTGCTGAAACGTCATGGCTGAGCACTATATAAGGGACTCCATTTTCTGGGGTCGGGATCTTCCTGAGAAGTAAGCAATAAAGCTTTGCCGCAGAAGATTCCGGTTGTCCTGAGTGTGTTCTTGCCGGCGGGGACAAAAGCTCGGGATAGACTGCTGTGTGGAGCTCCATAAGAAAGGAAAGGATCTTTGTATCGGAGCATCGGAGCAACGGACAGGTACACATGCTAGCGCTAGCCTAAAATTTCAGTTTTGTAAAGTGTTGCTGAGGATGCGGTAGGATACGAATCAAGTTTGAATCAGTGCTAACCCAACACTGTTTCTGCTTGGGTCAGCAGCTCGTTAATCAGAACTAGATACGGAGACAGGCGGTGTGCCGCAGCTTTTTAGAAAGCTGCTTAGGTGGAAGAAGGAAGGGTTTAAAGTCATGGATCAGGCGGTTGTTTTTAGTTTTCAGGAGTTGTTTCAGGCCAGACGAGTAAGGCTTGAAGTACAATTAGTAAGAAACTTTTTAGATAAGATAGATAGCTGTTGTCCATGGTTCAAGGAAGAAGAAATGATAGATTGTGGAACCTGGGAGAGAGTTGGTGAGGCCTTGAATATCGCTCAGACAGATAATTTTACCCTAGGCCTCTGGGCGCTTGTAAATGATGCTATAAAAGATGCAACTTCTCCAGGGCTAAATTGCCCTCAGGCGGAGCTTGTGGTATCCCAGGAGGAGTGCCTATCAGAGAAGGCCTCCTCAGAAAAAGATCTTCTTAACTCAAAAATTGATAAATGTGGAAACTCTGATGATGGACTGAATTTTAACAAAAATCACTCAGAGAGAGGAATTGCCCATTACCTTAATGAGAATTGGTCCTCTTGCGAATCTCCCGCTTCACCTATAGTCACCACTTCGGGAGGTGCTACTCATAGGGACACACGGCTAAGCGAGTTAGAGTTTGAGATTAAGCTTCAGAGGCTGACTAATGAGCTTCGGAAACTAAAAAAGATCTCAGAAGCGGAGAAGAGTAACTCTTCTGTAGTTCACCAGGTGCCGCTAGAAAGAGTTGTGAGTCAGGCTCATGGGAAAGGACAGAATTCGTCTAATACGCTGGCCTTTCCTGTGGTCGAGGTAGTTGATCAGCAAGAAGCTAGGACCAGACATTACCAGACCTTGGATTTCAAGTTGTTAAAAGAGTTAAAGGCGGCTGTTGTGCAATATGGTCCTTCAGCCCCATTCACTCAAGCATTACTGGACACAGTTGCAGAGTCAAACTTAACCCCCTCAGATTGGAAGACTCTGTCCAAGGCTACCCTGTCAGGAGGAGATTTTTTGCTTTGGGATTCTGAATGGCGAGACGCCAGTATGAAAACTGCTGCTTTTAATGCTCAGGCTGGTAACTCAGACTGGGATAGCAACATGCTTTTAGGAGAGGGTCCATATGAGGGACAGACAAATCAGATTGATTTTCCCGTTGCAGTGTACGCGCAAATTGCGACAGCCGCACGCCGTGCTTGGGGAAGGTTGCCAGTTAAAGGAGATACTAGTGGAAGTTTAGCTAGCATTCGGCAGGGTTCTGATGAACCATATCAAGACTTTGTGGACAGGCTGTTGATTTCCGCTAGTAGAATCCTTGGAAGTCCAGACACAGGTAGTCCCTTCGTTATGCAACTGGCTTATGAGAATGCTAACGCAACTTGCCGAGCTGCAATTCAACCGCATAAGGGACAGACAGATTTGGCGGGATATGTCCGTCTTTGCGCAGACATCGGGCCTTCCTGCGAGTTCTCGCAGGGAACCCACTCCTCTTGTGCTTAGAATTCAGCTGGGAGTGGAAACTCCCAGAAATGCTGTTTTCCTCTGAGCCAAATCCCCTACAGGAGGCCAAAAATTAGCTTTAGCTTTACAATTTGCATCTAAATAAAGTACCTTGACTTCTCCAAACAGAAAATTTACATTGCTACCCTCTCATTGTTTAGATTTCTTCCTTTTCTCAAGCAGGTCAATCCACATTCTCCGGTTCTCCGCCCCTAAGAGCAAACAGGTGGTACTGCTAATCTCCCTTCCAAGGACATCCCAGCACGTGGCTTTCAGTCTGAGATAAGATTTAGATTTACCAGGAGAGCTAGGGAAGTAGAAATTTCAAATATTTACAGAGATTAGTTCTTATTTTGATAGAGATGGGCTTAGTCCCTTAGCTGGCCTCTGGCTTTTCACCCTTGCTGTTACTGCAAGGTGTCCTTAGTTCCTCAGGCTAGGGAATAACAGGGATGAAGAGGAAAGACCTCCAGCTCCTATTTTTAACCACAATCCATGGTGTTAATACTGACATAATTCTTGTCTAGGCCTTGCTAAATCTGAGGTTGACAAGTCTCATATAGAGACCGCGCATTGCTCAGAACTGCGCTACTGATTCATAATCATATGAATACAGTATGGGTACCGCTTGGCGCAGGAGATTACTGCGGAGGGAAGGTCCAGCTTGACCGTTTCTGAGTTCCCTGTGCGACACACCTGATTTGAAGGAGGTTGGTATCTGACTCCAGCTAAAAACCAAAAATACCTAAGGCTCTGCCTCCCCTCCCCAAAAGATACCAAGAGCCACAGATGTGAGTTGTTATAATGCTCACGGGAGGAATCAGGTCAATGTCCACCCAAGTCAAGGTTAAAGGCCCACTCATCCACGGATGAGAAAATCATTTGATCACCTCTGTTAAGCATTGCCTAGTTAAACTTAATTAATAGGGGGGAGAGAGGTTGGAGACCTTACTGTCGAAAGGGCAAGCCCTTCACTGCCTCCCACCCAAATAAAAAAAGCCAACTGGCCTTGTACTAAAGAGCTGGTCTTACCCCTTCTCCCTGTTTCCCCGCCTGCCATCCAAAATTGCGGAGGAATATTAGCTCAGTGTTATTCTAAATTTGTTTAGTTAAACTCAGCCAGGGTTCCAACGCCCTACTTAAAATGCAAACAGGTAGTTACCTATTCAGCACTAATTAGCATTATAAAGTCAGAGCCTATTCTGTTAGTGGTTTACTAGGATAATAAAGACAGTCTTAGCCAAATACAGTTTACCATTAGAAAAGTTAGGGAATCCCACGGAAACAGGTTTTTTCTTTAGCCCTAAGAACTCAGGCAGAACTATTGAACATAAATAATTTTTCTGCCTCAGGCCAGCCCTTTTTTTTGTTTGTTTGTTTTGTTAACTAATGGGAGGAGATGTGGCCTCCCTTCCCCCAGCCTGGAACCTGCTTGCTCAAGGGTGGAGCTTCCTGCTCATTCGTCCTGCCACGCCTACTGCTGGACCCTGCCTTTGCTGCTTGGAGGAGGCACACACGTGTTCGTCCTGCTACTGGACCCTGAGTTACTTGGCGGGAAATCGGGTTCCCTCCCCCTTCCTTTATAACTGAGTGTCTGGAAATAGTAAAATTGAGCTTTGATCAGAATGTTGTCTTAGCTCCGTTCTTTCTTCCGCCCCATCTAGATTCCTCTTTTCAGCTCGAACTGCCATTCTCAGTTGAACCGTTCGTGTTGTGGACTGCGGGCAGGCCGCAACACTGGGATTAAAGGCGTGTGCCACCACTGCCTGGCTTAAAGGTCATTTTTTAATGAATTGGAATAAAGTTCAGAAGTCATGGGTTCCAGTCCCAACTGGATCACTTCTTCAAGTGACAGGTTCAGTTTAAAAACCTAGTTTTTTACTAACAATCTGAAGATTACCCATATGTGATGGGTTATATGTGCATAAAAGAGGGAAACACCGGCCAGTGGGTAGCAAACAAATGGGGATGTGAAGGGATGCTTCATAAAATAATAAATGGAGATAATACCTTCCTAAATTAAGTTGAGTACCTAACTGAAAATATCATGTATTCCAATTCATTACCAAGTTCAGTTTAGCAAATCTTTCTGAAAATCTAAGTCAGAGGTCAGCCCCAGAACTGATACAAGATACAAAAGAGAGTCCAGGTAGTATTATTTGGGGATGGTCAACACCACATACTCACATAGTGAAATGTGATACTTAGAAATACAAAATGGCAAGTTCCAATGGTCATTTCCCAATATGAGAAGAGTTCTGAACCTCACTATTTTCCACTTGAAAAGAGAAACAGCATCCCCATTAAAGCCTGGGGAAGGTGATCAACACAGTTGAGAGGAGAGGGGTAATCGTTCTCACGACTTGATTGTGGTAAAGCTTATGTGCGTGTATTTTACTGGCAACACACAATCTACCTTTTTGAAAGCTGACAAAAATAGAATCTGTGGCACCTTTGTTAATTAATGAGCACTTAGGGTTTACAAACGTGTGTCCATCAGCCTACTGGAAAGCCAACTGACAGATTCCTCAGTCGTAGGAACTTATGGTGTTTGTCTGAAGAGGCTAGGCTCAACAGTTAACCAAATATTTGATAATGGGAGATGCTCCCTCAATCTTCTCTTCTCTTTCTGTCCTCACTGTGTTTCTGCCTCCAACTTCTGTTTTTTTTTTCTTCAACATATTTTTGTGTCCATATCATCTAGATGCAACTCTTCCAACTTCTACTTCAGCATAAAATATATGCCTTCAGTGCATATTTACACGTGAAATAATAGTAGACACTCCAGGAGAATCAGTGAGTGAGGAACACCGATAGGAGGTCTCCTCAGTCATGCAGCTCCACAGGGCAAGATAAAGTAGTGCACTGAGGATTAGCGAGTGGATTAGCGTGATATGCTAACCTTCACCTTGATCATCAGAACCAAATCTGGATGGTTATCTAGACCTGGAAACAGACAGATTTGGGTGGGTAATTATATATTAGCTCCCTTTAAGCCATATAAATTCAAGCCCAAATATGTCCTTCCTGACAATGTTCATACTTGAATTTTAGGCTATCCATGAGCAAGTGTGCCTATGCCAAGCTGATCTTGACGGTGGATAAGGAACGTTAGATTGGGAATGGAGAAAAGATAAAATAACAAAACACAGTTCACGCTGTCAAGGCACCTACACATGTTTGACACTCAACTGTGGCCTTGTTGCTAAACAAAAAGAATGTTTGCATGGGGCATAATGGCTGTCACTCAATGGAAACATGTCATGTTTGTAAACCTCTAGGGTAACACTTAAATCTGAGGTAGGATGAAAAACAAAGATTTGTGAAGATTTGACCCTTATATTTTGAAAGAATGGGGTCATGACAAGAAAGAGAGAGAGAGAGAGAGAGATGGTTCTTTAGAAGTTGGGGCCCATGGCCTGCTGCATTTCCTTCCATGGACTACTAAAGAAACTAAGCAACAATGCAAACAGTTTTTTTTTTTAAAAAAAGACTTCTTTATTTGAAATGCACCATGTGATTTTTCCCCCTACACCACACATAGAGTCCTAGCTATATTTTACTCAGGCTAATACTACTTAGGCATGTTTTACCTGAATCTATACCTACTACAGTCTAACTATGCTCCTGGGAGCACAAATTGAGAGTAAGAAACGACACCCCTATGTTTCACTTTTGCCCCCAAACAGTTTACATGGGGATCCACCATAAGCAACTGGGCTTAATGTAGAAAGAGTCTAGATTGTTACTTTCCACCCACCCTCACCACACACACACACACACACACACACACACACAATGTATTTATGCATGCACAAGTACACACAGACTTGCATACGTACATGGCACATGCTTGTGGGCGCACACACACAAACATACACACACACACACACACACACACACACACACACACACACACACACATGAAAGTTCCACTGTTCATTTATGCCTGGCCCACATGCTGGGATGTTGACCTGGCCTTTCTAATAACTTAAGTACTTCTGCCAGAGTCATTTAGATGTGCTGACAACAGCCGTAGAACTCTAGCAGGAGACCAGACGTGTTTTACTGATGGTCTGTCTTTCCCAAGGTATATATTGTAGGATTGGTCCTTTAAGGCTTTAGTTTCTTCACTGGTCCCCAACACAGACTCCTTTCTTTTGCATCCTGGCTCCCTGGATGGATGCCCAGCTTGATGACAAACCATAGGAGCTATGATCATAAAATGCTACAGACCATCAAATGTTCATGGTGAGGTTCACGCCACCTACTCGATAAAATGGATGGTTTCCATGTAACTATGGATAAGTAATGCCCCAGAGTAGATAGGCCACACCTCTTCACTGTTGGAGGTACTTGTCTGAATTCCTTGGAGAGAAAATTATTTCCACAAGGTGCCTGTCCTCATTTGGGTGCAAGGACAGGTCATTCTTTTTCGGTATGTTTTCAATACACCTTTCTTGCAGTGTCTTCACCTGGAATCGTCTCAATAGTGTAACCAGGACAACTTTCATCATCACCATGGCGATGTACTTCCCAGCGCAGCTGCGGGGCCCAAAGCCAAAAGGCTGAAAGTACCTGTAGGGAACCTATGAAAACGATCAGATGATTAGACAGAATCATGCAACCATCTTTCTTTGATTTTTCTCTGAAAACACGGGCCAGTCAGAATAGTCTAGCTTTGGCATTCAGCCATGCTCCTTCCTGCCCGAGACCAACAACTGTGGCTAATGAAGCCACTGTGCTTCTCCTATGACACAGACCGGCCACAGATAGCCCCTAGTTTTATTTTACATGTCAATAAGCTGAGGTAAGGCAGTGCAAATCACCATGTTATTAGAAACGCTGTAGAATATTTTCAGCTTTCCTGGTGTTTTGCAAGCTACTAAGGCAAAGTTTGTTTTTGTGTGACATCATATAATAGATGAAATGAAGACAAAAGCTATGGATGTCCAGACTGTTAGTGTCAAACTTCTTGTGTGTGTGAGAAAGAGAGGGGATCTCTGTGGCCTGGGCTTGCCCCAATGTTCTGATCCTCTTTCCTCTACCTCAGAGTGCTAGGACTACAGTACTATACCATTACATCAGGTTCACTGGAAAGTTCCAATTACTGTGAAAACTAATAGGATCATGTCTGTTTGTCTGCCTTGTCTACTATGTATTTATGTTTAGAATTACAAAAAAAAAAATGTTGACCAATTGACTGACAAGGGATCATCTGGGTTGCCTGTCTAGAATCATTAATTAGAGTACCATATCACTATTGGGTCCCCATGCTACACACAAGTAGAAAAAGAGGAAACACAAGGAGCCACTTGGAAAATTCCATCTTAATAATATTGTTCTGACACAATGGAAGCAAAAAAAAAATCTCTCCTATACATCAGCCACATATAAAAGAATGCTGATTCTTTTAATCATTGAGTTTTATTTAGAATAACATCCAATGCTTGAGGCTATTTGGTAGAATAAAGGTAGCAATTAAACTAAACCTTATTTGATTTCTATCTAAAGTAGAGATCTACAGCTGAATCTAGATGATGCTAAAGAGATGCCTTAGTTTCTTTTACTTTATTAAAGAAAAAGTGAGAAATTCAGGCCTCAGTGCTAAAGAGCATGGGATGTTCCTCCAGAAAACCCAGGTTCACTTCCAGCACCCGCATGGTGGTTCATAATCATCCATAAACTCCTGTTCCAAGGGCTGTGATACCCTCTTCTAAACTCTGTGTGTACCAGGTACATAAAAGGTATGCTTATATACATGCAGGTAAAAACACTCATACACATAAGGATTTTTTAATTAAATAATAAGTTCGAATGGAAGAAATCATTGCCTTAAATAAGTCTTTGCCAAATTAAGGACTTTTTATCTTTTGCCTCCCTGGGTGGCAACTATACAAATATTTTACAGAGATACAGAGCCAACATCTTTTTGGTTTGGGATGAATGTGTCAGCCATGTTCTAAGCTCTAGGACACAAGTGCTCCCATGACGTAGGAGAAGGGCAGGTGAAGCTTTCTAAGTGTGTATGTGGAGCAGCTAAGGCCACAGCACCAGAAACAACATGCTCGGGTCTAAGGAGGAGCACTTACATTCTTCTCAAAGTTTTCAAGGGTAAATTCATTGGGCTTAGGGAAGTACTCGAGCCTGTGCATTCTTCCGATGTTCAGAATGATGTTAGTCCCCTTTTTAACCGGGTAGCCGTCAATTACGTCATCCTCCAGAGCTCTGCGCATGACCAAGTCCACAACAGGCTGATACCGCATGCTTTCATTAATGAAGTTTTCCACCACTTTTAAATTTTGGATATCCTCAATCTTTATGTCTCTGTCACCTGTGGAACAGATTAAAAAGGACAAAGAGAGCAATGTTAGGTTCCTATGTGATAAGCACTAAAGCTCTTTGTTTTTCCATGGAACACTTTGTTTTGGGTTAGAGAAAAAATGCTTTTAATTCTAAAACAGACACTCACTAGGAACAAATGTGTTCTTTTTGGTCCACAGGGGGCTTTATAAAAGTTAAGATGTAAAACCATTCCTGGAAAATTCATAACAACCGCAACAAAGATTTCCTAAAATTATCTGAAAATGCGCTCCTATTAGATCCATGTTCCCAGCTGCAGTCAATGGGCAGGAGATGGGCCCAGCCATCTTTTCAGAAAAGACATGACCTCTACATGACCTCTGCAGTTTCCTGTGGGCCACATCTACTCTGCAGCCCATATTCCTTTTATCTGCCTTAAGTCTTCGAGTTGTCTGCCTACTCTACATTCCAGGGAACATTTACTTTGCCTTTTACTATATGTGTCAGCTAGCACAGTAACAACCCCAGCCAAGGGTGCAGAGGCTGCTACAGAGTCAGTGAGATCATGCACAGAGTCCAGTACATAGAGCTCTCTCCTCCTGCTGCTTCCCTACATGTGCCACTGACAGCCCCACCACATCTGAACTCAAATAACTGTTGCAGGAACATGGCAAGATGCTCACTAAACCCCACCTATAAACAGTGAGTGCCCTGCTCAGCCCTGAGTCCTACTGAGAAATAACAAGACAGTCCCAGTGTCTTGGCCTGACCCGACATTGGTCAAGGAAGGTTAGATTGTTCCAGATATGGCAAAATTTTCAAGTACCCTCAAATGAGCCACTTTAACAGAATCAAAGTATCCCGGGTGTCCTGGAAATTCTGAGAAAGAGAAGCTGCATCTCAAGTACTGTGCTTTGTGGCCAAGGACCCAACAAGTACGCATTACAGGGTGGAGAGATAAAGGGACGATCACAGAGGTTTCCAAAAGTATTTCCTAGAAAGTCATGACCATGGACTACAAGAAGGAGCATGGATGTTGCAATGTGCTCTGCGTGTGGACCACAAGAGGGAGCCTGGATATTGCAACATGACTTGCTGCTTTCTCATCTTTGCAACGCCAGATGAAGATGCACCAAGGCATCTCGCTCTTAAGGGACTTCATTAGCGATCTGATAAAAGCATGCTCTCAAAATTAGTTTCCCCTCCTAGACCCTCCCACAGTGCCTTCTTCCTTCATTCTTTAAACTAACTTCCTTCCTTCCTCCCTTCCTCCCTTCCTCCCTTCCTCCCTTCCTCCCTTCCTCCCTCCCTCCCTCCCTCCCTCCCTCCCTCCCTCCCTCCCTCCCTCCCTTTCTCCCTCCCTCCCTCTCTCCCTCCCTCCCTCCCTCTCTCCCTCCCTCCCTCCCTCTCTCCCTCCCTCCCTCCCTCCCTCCCTCCCTCCCTCCCTTCCTTCCTTCCTTCCTTCCTTCCTTCCTTCCCTTCTCCCCCCACCCTCTTTCTCCCACCAGTCTACAAGCCAACACAGTGTGTGCTATTTCCTACCCTCTACACAGACCCTGAAAGCCAAATTGGAAACACTGAGCAAACATTCTGGAATTTGGAGCACAGTTACCCTGTTTCTTTCTCTACCTCGATGGGTGTGTTTCTCCTTATCAATGCATCTACAGAGCCCATCTCTCATATATTCAACGAATGCAGTTTTTCCTTAGTGTCAACCACTTCGAGCAGCTATAAAATGTCTTTTTAAAAGACAGTGCCTTTTCACAACCAATAACTTGTTTAACCAGCACTGTGTAAAGCCAGGAAAGTTGATCTCATGTCATGTCATGTCATGTCATCTGCAAGTAGTGTGTTCCAAAGAAGATCACACAGGCAAAGGCTACTCCAAATAAGTTTTTTTTGTTTTCTCTCAGAAAAGAGTTATGATGTCATGTTTTCAAAGAAGAGGGGGACAGGACACTGCCGAGGTAGAGTGATGAAAATGGGAATGGAAAGCCATAGAGCATGCAGAGGCTGGACCGAGGCCCATTTGTGATGGACATGCTGCTTGGTCTTCATTTGCTTCCCTTAACAATTAAAGCAGGGGCTGTCTCTGACTCTGTTGCCTGCCATTGGATCCCCTTCCCCTATGGGGGCTGCCTGATTGGTCCTCAGTAGGAGAGGATGAGCTTAGTCCTGATGGGACTGGGTGAGCTTCATGCCAGGGCAGGGTGGTACCCAAGGGAAGCTTCCCGGAGTGATGGGGAAGGGATCTGTAAGGATGGGACTAAGAGGAGAGGAGGGAGGAGGCTGCCATCAGTATGTAAAGTGAAAAAATAAATTGAGTGAATAAAACAAAGAAGAATAAAGAAAAAGAAAATGGGGATGGGAGAAATGACAGAGCCCTGGGGGCTTCTCTATAGAAACGGTGGAAAGAATGGGGGAAGGGCCAAACATCCATGGATTCATGGTGACGGAAGCTCATTACTCCCTAGTCTCTGCTGTTACCCTTTCATCCTCCTCCTGCCTCCAAGTGAACCCACAAACACATTTTTGCAAACAGTAGCCATCTTCCTAGGTGGACTCACTAACATAGGCATCTATAACTCACAAGACAGGCAGAGCACACAAATCTCAAGTTCCACATCTATGGAGTCAACCAACAGCATTCAATGTATATTTATTGTGTTTGCACTGAACAAGCGCAGCCTTTGTTTTGTAGTTGTCCTCTAGATAACACAATACCATAACTATTTATATAGTATTGCATTGCATCAGACATTATACACAATTGAGAGGTGACTTAATGTCTGTGGGAGGGTTAAGTAGGCCACGTGCAAGTACTATATGATTTTCTAAGATGGACAAACTTGACCATATCTGTGTCTGTGTGCATATGAAGTAAGATTTCAAGCTTGGGGGATGGCTCAACAGGGTAGTATACTTCTCACCAAGCCTGAAAACCTGAATTTGATCCCAAGAATCCAGCTGGGAGGAGGAGAGAAATAACTGCCACAAACTGTCCTCTGACCTCCACACTCATACTGTAGCATGTGCACATGTGCATACCACACACACACAGCTCTTGAAGGACATACAGCAAGCAAGTTTCAGTTGGGGTGGGGGGATTCAGACACAGTGAGAAGAATTAGGATGTCCACTTTCTGCCTTACACATTGCTCTGGTGTTTGGATTCTTCAACAAGCACACATTATCTTTACAATTTATACAACACATAAATAGTAGGGACTGTCATTTTAACCTACTAAGGACAGCTAAGATGTGACTACTCTGTTTTTCCTTAAGGTTTTATCAGATTGTTAAAATGTGTGGAGCAGCTGACACTCCCGTTCTGCAGGGAGTTCCTGAAGCACTGCTGTCTATCTGGTAACTGCTTACCCACAACAGTGTGGATCTCCTTCAGGATTGCTGCTTCAACCTCCGGATACTCTGTGACGAGAAGTAACATGAAGTACAGAGTGACCGACATGGTGTCAGGGGCTGCAATCAGCATCTCCAGTATGCACTGATTCACGTTCTCTTTCGTCAGGTCTCCACGTCTCTGAGGAATTGACAGAGGAGACGACATTGGGAAAGGGAATCAAGATTTCAGAAATGTCTGGGAGGTGACACTCAAGCACCAACAACCTCAACAAAATGAAATGAGAGGTTTAGATAATTAGAACCAACATTGTGCATATTAATATTCTGCATATAGATAAACAAGTAGCTGATTACTTATGTACCATTGACCCTCCATACACTAGCATTCCACACCAATGGATTTGACTAACTGGGCTTCACAGATATTTTGGTTGCATTTTTACTGAGTAGCTACAGACATTTTATAATTATTCTCTAAACAATGCAATGTTATAACTATTTGCATAACATTAGCCTGCATTGGGTATTATTAACCCTATGGGGTGAGACAAACATATGCAAGTACCATGGCATTTTAGAGATAAGATTTGAACTTTCTTATATTTTGGTATCTGGGGAGGATTCTAGAATAAAGTTCCCAGATATTGAGAGATATTTTTACTTGGTGTCTTAGGTCTCCTCTCTTCCTGGTTTTGTAAATTACAGAAAAATGTGAATGATAAATGTCATAAAACAGCTGTTTGGGCTGTTTGGATGGGCTATCATAAGACTGCTAGAGGAACTTTTTAAAGAGAAATCATGCCACAGTTCCTAAAAGGACTTTCTAAACAATGGTACACTGCCATAATACGTATCAGGTGAGGAATTGTGGTTCATTCAGGCCAATACCTCAGCAAAAATCAAATCAGTTGCAAAATCCATACAGTCTTCCAGTTTCTCGGCTGCGGAAACTTTGTGTCTCTTCTTTTCCACCAAAACAGCTATCTCGTCTTTCAAGTCCTTGCTGAAGAAAAAAAAAGTGTTAAATTTTTCTCAATTTAGACTTCCAGCAAAACAGATTCTGCTTGTTGAAAGGCACTAGTGTTCATGAGTAAGTGAGTTTCCATTTTATTTCTTCACAAATAAGTTACGTGAAGTACTTATCTTATGGTACTATAGTTAACTGAGATTTCTAAACACAGGTAATAATCTCAAAGCTATAACTCTCATTCTATGTCTCCATCTTTTTGATATGCAGAAAGCTCTGGCAGGTGTCAATGCTAGGGTTAGCCATACCTTTTCTGTCAACTCAAAGTATAGCACGGTGTCCTTATTCCAGAGAGCCTCGGGCCACACATTTGGCCATTGCCAAGGGGGCTCGTGGCCAGAGGCTTCCTTTGTCCTTTGGTCTGTCCCAGTGCAGCCAAATTGCTATGAATGTTTCACGAGTAACTTAATCAGCGTGGCCCTCTGCATGCTGGTGAGCATGAAACCTATCAAAGGAGCCAACAGCAGCAAAGACACAGTGAACAGTGCCCGGCGACAGCCTCCAAATGTGGGTTACTTACACGGATCGTTCATACTTTCTGTAGAGCCAAGAAATCTTAAAGAAGATGTTTGGTTTGATGAGGAGAGCTTGCCAGGCGTTAAAGTAACCCTGGATTTTCTTCACAATAGCACTTTCTGTGAAACAAAACCAAGAACAAACTCAGTGAGAGAAAAGGTGAGTCTAAGAGCAGAACTCCAGACAGACTCTGGCCAGTCTTGGGTCGCCAGTGGACGCAGACTATAAGGCAAATTCATTCACTTATCTGCTTGCCATCTAGATTGGCTGAGTTAGCTGTAGAATTGACAGTTTTCAAGTTTGTGTCTGAGACCACAACCTAGACTCTCTCATAGCCCAGTCTGGTTGGGCGTCTCACTCCCTCTGGCTTTTCTGGACAGAGGGTAGTAATTACAGTTGTTGTGTCCTTGGTCCTGGAACCTGGAAGGTGCTGTTTGGACAAGTGAGATAACTGAATGGGTAAAGGTCCTTGCCTCTTGATGATTTTGAGTTCAATTCCTGGAATCCACATGAAGGTGGGAGGAAAAAACAGCTCCCGAGTTCTCCCTGGCCCTCCATAGGTACACAGGACCACTCATGCCTCTTTCTCTATCATATTTAATTTTAAAACACCAAGTCTGTTATGCTGCTAACACAGTTCAACTGATTCTGGAGTTAGGTGAGATATTAACTGGGCTACGTACTGGGGTTATCCATATAATTAACAGTTCCTCGATGGCTCACTTTCCAGTGCTAGGTTCATTTTATAGCATTCTTCACATAGCCTTCAGACTTATCTATATTTGGCCCAAAGTGCAGAATTCATGTCAGTTTCTTCAATGCATTGTTCTGAGCTTTGTGCATTGTTTATGACAGGCAAGTGATAATAAGTTAAATTGAATTAAAAAGAAAAAGAAAGTCCTTGCCTATTTTTTCAAGTTACACATACACACACACACACACACACACACACACACACACAAAGAGGGGGGGGGGAAGAAATCAGAATTTTTTTTAACTATCAAAATGCCAATCACTTCTAGGTTCTTTACAGAGTTTTAAAGTTTAATCCTTACAGCCTTGCCAAGGGAGTGATAACATCTCTGTTTTGCAAATTAAAGAAACCTACAGTTGATAGAAATTAAGGATGCCTACAGGATGGCAGGCAGGTCAGCTTGGAAGTGTAAGAAATATGCAGTATAACGGGAAACAAGCATAACCCACATGAGCCATATGGGTGTTGTGGCATCGAAGTCTGGATCCAGCCACTGATCAGTGCAGGGATTCACAGCTCCCTCCACACAACCCTTCCTAATAACCTAGGCCTGGAAGAACCCAGGGAGCAGGGCTGGGTCAGCATGACTGCCTAACTTCAACAAAGACGTATGCAGAGAGGCTGGAAGCAGACCAGGTGAAATGTGACACAGATCTTCCCAGAATAAATTGCAGAATCAGATTTGGTTTCTGTAGCCCTTGGGAAGTGCAGGAGAGTGGTAATGGCAAGGCCATGGGAGCCGGGGGGAGGAGGAAGGAAGGGCTCACAGCTGATCTCATGGCCCAGATGGCTTCCACGAGTGCTGGGGAGTGTGCTTCTTTCTCCTGCCTTTTGGGTCTGCACATGATTGTGACTTTACTTCATTCAGACTATGTTTGAATGTCCTCTCTGCAGAGATATTTCCTGACCACTCAACTCATGATGGGCGTGGCCGCACTGCCACCCCACCTCAGTCCCTGTTCTTTACCCCGATTTGTTCTTGTTTCGAGGCGCTCATTACCGCCTAACATGTGACCTGGCATTCACCAGCTTCACTGTTCATGTACCCCACTGCAATATAAGCTTCTCAAAGGTGACAACTTTACCCATCTTCCCCATCCTCTCCCCAGAACCTAGAATATAAAGTAGGCAACCAATACATATTGGTTGAGTGAATGGATGATCAATGATAAATTAATTTAGGAAAATCACATACTAATGTCAACAGCTTATGTGCACATTTTTAAATGTTTGCCTTTATTCATTTAGGGGAGAGGGTAGGATGCCTTGTCAGTTGTTATAAATATTAAATGGCAGGCATGCACATAAAGTATCTTTTCAGATTGTATGGTACAAACCAGTATGTTTGGTACATAGGAAACACCTGACAGCTGTTATCACCATTTGTCAATATCAGCAGCATCAGCACCATCATTTTATCATATAGAGACAACCAAGTTCTCATAGAGAGTGACATTGAGAGAAGGAACATGTACATGTATACATAAATACTTGTTTGTATCATGTCCCAAAGAATGGTCAGAAATGGTTAAATATATCCAATTTACTAGTGGTATGTTAATGGCCACATTAACTGATAATGTTTGCAAAAGATAGAATGCTATGTCCTAGAGTAACATAGGAGATACAGAAGAAATGGGGGTTGAACTCTACTTTGAAAGTTTATAAATGAATGAACAAGGTAGAAATGCTGAAGGCAGGGGTGTAGGGGGAGATACTGATAGCAATGTCTGGTTCCCTAATTGGTTCTTGATTTGGTCAATAAAGGAAGCTGTGAGCTAATTGCTCACAATTGGAGGACAGGAAGGGACAGGTGGGACTTCCAGGTCCCAGGAGGAAAAGGAGACAGAGGAAAAGAGAAGGTGATTTTTCAGCCAGGCTTTGGAATGAGCAGCACACAGCTATCGTGTAAGATCTTGGACCAGCTAGAACCAGCGGCGTCAGCCACCAGTGGATAGCCAAGGAGGTCAGCAGAAGCTAGCTGATACAGGCTAGCTGATAGGTTTAAGGCAGAAGATTCTGTGCCCAGCAATTGTGCTAGTAGGCAAATTCAAAAGTAATAAAACCATCTGAGTGTTTTTCTGCAGAGCAAAGGTGGGTAGAGAGAGAAGCAGGGTCTGTGCCAGCAGCTTGGTGAAGATAAGCTGGGAGGAAAGAGCTAGCCGGAGTGGGGCTGGGGTGTGGGGTTGGCAGCAGCCAAGAGGGGTCAGAGTGTGGGCTGCAGTCCCAGGCAAAGGCGGTAGCATGACTTTTAAAATCACATGCAACAGTGAGGGGAATATCCTTAGGAATTCGTATAAATGCTTAACCAAGCACAACGTACGAAGTAGCACTTCAGTACGAAGTAGTGCTTCGCTTCCATATTCCGCCTCCGCATGCCCTGTTGGAAAGGGGACAGAATGCATGAGAATTCAAGTTCCAGTACCATCCAGGGGGATCCCCAGGAAGAGCATGTTAGAGGTGTCCAGCATGATGTGTCTCATGAGGGTCAACACATCCACGTAGCCCGAGGTGTCGGTGACTTCGCCCAGCCTGTCCAAATGCTGCTTGATGGACTCCACACAAACTTCCACCATTCGAACAAGACCAGGGCCCGTCAGAGCTGAAGAGCAGAAATTTGGCTGTCATAAACACCAGTGCATACACAGAAGGTTGTTTCGACTTTATGTCAGGAGCAATTGTCCTCAACTTTACATGAAATAATAGGGTGGGGATTTTTGTAACCTCCTCCATTTATACTTTCTCATGTTACCCTGGTTTTCTGCAAGAAGCACTTACCTTTTTGACTAAAGATAATTGAATGAATATTACTTTAAAAAGATGATTCAGGTTCAAGCCTTTCTTGAAGCACTAATCATTTGTGAGACTGCAGATGAAACATTAATACTTCTGGGATAATAACCAACCAGTGCTTTTTACGTTTGCTGGACATGGTTCCCTTGAGGTGATGGTTTGGATTTTATGGGGGGGGGGCTCCACATTTATTTTACATTTCAGCATGTAGACAAATATTAATACAGAGCCAGTGAAACTGGTCCTTAGCCATTTCCACCAGAGGTTCCTAGATAGCATGGACAAACAACTCCAGTCTTAGAAATATTGACTGTGTGTCCTTCTCCTATGCTTAGCCTCTGTTCAAATTACCTCTAGATTCATTTTATAGAGCGATGGCAGGCAGAGCAATCCCCTCACTTGCTTTGCAGGCTTCAGTGACTGGGGAACTCCTAAAAGAAGGTGACAGCTATTTACTAGCATTGTACCTCAACCAACCCTGCATGAGGGCCCTTGACATGTATTTGTCAAATAAATGAATTGGACAAATGAATGGATGGGTGAATGAATGAATGAATGAATGAATGAATGAAAACAAGTAGAATGAATTAGTTATGCCCTCCTCTTGCTCTGGTCCTGATCTAGTGCTGACTCTAGTGGTCCATCATAATAGATTTTCTTTAAGGTTCTTTCAGAACTAGTCTCTATTTTTATGTCTTTCATTATTCGGATTCGATGTTAACATTTTTTAAATGCCATGGAAATTTTGGGGGTACCTTAAAGGCAGAACACCAGGAGATCATCCTCTCAAAAAGGAGAAGCAAACAACAAAAAAGTAAAAAAAAAAAAAAAAAAAAAAAACATATTTCAGAAGGCAGACTTTGCAAATAAAAATGGAAGCTTGACAGCGTGGCTCACACGAGTCCCAGCACTCCTACAGCAGAAGGATCCTTAGATTCAAAACCACTTTGGACCTCATGAGTTTTGGCCAGTATAGGCTACAGAGTAAGACCTTGTTAAGAAAGAATGTTGTGGAGGGTGTGTGCTGGAGGCAGAGTTGGGGGAGAGGAACAGAAGAGGGGGAAAGGGAGCGGCAGAGAGCTGGGGAGACCAGCCTAAAGACACTCTAAAGACCCCAAATGTGTTACAGAAGGCTGAAGTAGGAGCCTTCCTCCAAGTGGTGGGAAGAGTCTTCTCGAGCATTCTCTGTTCTCTGGGAATGATCGAATTCAAGAGAGGGACACATCAGCCCGCCGTGCCTCCGCCCTCTGTGGGGAAGGGGTGGCAGGCACCACATGACATTCATGGTCTCCATCTGGGTGAATGCAGGACTTGCCTCTATGACAAGGAACCTGAAGCCATATTTCACAGGTGATCAGAATGCAACATGATTGCTTATGGACACTGGTGTATGTAGATATGATTTAGTGTCTAAACGTGCTTGAAAATACTCTTATCTTGCTCAAAAGAAGATTCAGCAAGTACTCACATTTCATCACCAAATAGTTCTTTTGGCAGTTTCAGTAGACAACTTCTCTGCTCTCCAACCTACCTCTCACCCATCTCCCAGGGCGAACCATTGCTGCGGCTGAATTTACCTACTCCCTTATACACCCAATAGGTTAATACTTTCATAGCTCAGCTGAAAGTAACTTAGACTCCAAAATGTGTCCCAATTTTTCTACTTTCTCAGGAAAACCAAAAGAATCTAATTCTAAAAGGAGGGCTATCAAGCTGCTTAGGACTCTCATTAACTATAACCGTAACCGTGCCAGTAATTCAGTCTACCTTTTAGTAAGTAACTAATTTACTATTTGGGGAAATCAGATGACCTCTCCTCCAGGTCCCTTTGTCACTGCAGTAACCCCACTTGTTTTTATTGTTCATAGTTGTGCTTTGTTTTCATTAAACTTTTGTCTACTATCAGAGGGATTTTCCTAAAATCACACCCAAATGTTCATATCCATTTTCTTGAAATAACTAGTGAATCCTTGTAATGCTTGAAATATACTCAAGATCTTGATGTAATGAGAAATGTCTTGAGTGATTTGGCCCTGCCTTTCCCTTGGCCTTAGGTTTGTCCATGGAGGGGGTCCCTGGATAGTTGTGGTGATCTAGCTTTCTCTACTGTCAAATATCCTGTTCTTTGTTCTTATGATGTCTTTCTTTGCTACACTTTTTTAATTAATTTATTTCATTCAAAATTCATCATAAGGACCCACTGCTCTGAACTGTCTTTCCTGACCCTTTGGTGACTTTTGGTGGCCGATGTGTCTGTTCTCTCCAGCCTGGTAGAACCTTATCTACATAGTATTTGACAAGACATAGATCCACCTTACCCAGCCTTCCTATTACATGGTTCTCAATGGCAGGACCAAATCATGCTTGTCATTGTATTCTTGGCACCTGATACAGTGATGAGCATAGTAGCTTGTTGAATGAACAGATGAATGTCAAGAACATAGGATATCCTAAATACTGATTGACATATTCCTAGTGAACCTGGGTCAAATGAAGAAGTAAAATACAATTTATAATGCTATGGAGTCAGACATGTTTGATATAATATACAGTCATATTATATATTCTTTTGTGTATATATGAATTATATGTTATGTATATATGAATAATATATTCATATAATATAGTCTTTACAACATGTCAAGTCCATGTTCTATAATACTCATCAATTTCTGTGGATAATGAAATAAATCACCAAGGTATTAATTGACTTGATCGAAGTCCTCCTATGAGTATTAATGGAACATGGGCCCACTATGATCCTAAGACCTACACTTTTCCATTAATCCAGTGTCAGTCTTATAAGGCATAGGGAGATGTATCTGCTTCAACATGAATAGTGACACACACACACACAAAGCTACCCAAAGTTTCCTGGGGTCCTAGTTACAAAGTGACTGAAGTGTCAGTCCTCAAGAGGACGAGATTACGATGTGTCATTATGGTAAGACCAAGCAAATCCCCAGAGTCATTAATGAGGAAACTTTCCCAGCTGAAGCTATAACAGAAGGTGTGACAAAAAGAGGCAGGCCAGGGAAGTCTGGACCTTTACCATCAGACAAGGAATGAAGGTGGGCTCTGGAAGCTGGAAGAGGTAAGACACCTCCTATCCAGAATCTCCAACAGGCCTGCCATCACCTTCTGGGACCCATGACAGACTTCTAACCTGCAGAATTTTAAGATAAGCATGACGTGTGTCCCAAACTGTCTAGTGTGTTACCGCAGCCAGAGGAACCACACATGTGTCTACAGCGACGTGACAAAGTCTGGATGGAAAGAAGAAGTTTGATGGTACATGGTCAGACCTAAAATCTCTGTTTCTCCAGATGCCATCTCTAATAAGATTGCCAAGGCATGGCTATGTTTCCTAATGCTTGATGTTATTGTCAAAAATTGGCCTGTGTAGTTCTCAACATCTTTATTTTCAGAATGTTACAGCAAGGACCAAGTGCCTGGTTAAAAGCTTAGAATTAAGCCTCTGCTCACCTCTGACTTGCTCTGCTGGTGTGAATCTCAGCTTCTCTAGGACTTCATTTCTTCAACCATAAAGCTCAGAGGCTGGATGAGGCAGCACAGGGTCTCTCCCTGTGCTAAGATTCTCTGGTTTCATTTGCTGTTGTTTGCTCCCCAAACATCTGGCCTGGGAGACAGTGGGTCTGCCAGTGTATTCTTTAGTCATGCTTAGATCAAAAATTATGTGGCAGCCCAATTTAAAGCATACTCTTTTTTTTTTTTTTTTAAGGAGAACTGTTGCAGACCTAAGAAAATAATGTAGGATTCCCATTTACCTTTCATAAAGAAAGGGCGAATTGTTCTCCAAAGGTTCGGGTTGTTGTTAAATATGATGCCGTTCTCATGCATGCCGATGCACTGCAGCCCACGCTTGCTGCCGAATCGGGAGATGTAGTGACTGTGCTTCATGACATGGAACATGCTTGAGGACCTGTAAAGAAAGCGAGCCGTGCTGTCAATCCGACAGAGGGGAGGGGCTCCGACAGAGGGGAGGGGCTTTATGGCAGTTCGCCTGACTGTGTGGTGGCTTTCCCAACAGACGCGTGTTGATCCAAACAGAAAGTAGGATGTCCAGTGCTCAGGTTAAATAAGGATGCCAGGTAGCCTGAGAACATCCCTGCTTGAGTAAATCGTTTGTACTTTCTGACTTCTTGGGTATCGCTGTAGGGAGAGGAGCTTGGGTATCGCTTTGAGCGAGTGGAGAAGCCCTGGGTGGATGTGTGCTGTTGATGAGGCCGTGCCAGTGATCAGAAGGGAATGGCAGAGTATTCCCTTCTAGCCCAAGTGTGGCTGTTGGCAGTGCATTCAGAAAACATCTGGCATCACTCTCTTCCCCTGATATTTAGGGACTGAAGACTGTTCCCCTATAGAGACTGCTCCTGCTGAGGTTAGCCAAGCCTACTCCTTGATGCAGCTGTGTACCTAAGCACTGCCTCCTTGGTTATCCGTATGTAGCACCCCACTTCCTTGCTCAGCTGTATGTACTGACCCGGCCTCCCCACTCAACTCTGCAATAAACACGCTGAGCATGGGGGTGAGGGGCTGCCAGAGGATTATTCCACTAAAATTAATTTTTAAAATGAGGTAAAACTCCAACATAATGCTAGAAGTAGCTTATTTACTTGGCATTTATTTCAGAAAAAAATCAAAATAAAAACCATCGAATCAAATTGTCCCTCAATTTAATTCCCAATAATATTTATAAAATGGCTCAAGTTTTTTATAAACAAAAAGAAAAAATATCAGATGTTTCAAATTGAATTCCAACAAATTAATCTGCCACTCCAAATTTTACTTACCTAGAATTATCATTCTATAAAACAAACTGAAATTACTGATAATTAAAATAAAAGTCATAGCTTTTCTTACCTTTCCTAACTTTCTCTACAATTAAAGCAGAAAGTATTTTTTATGTTCTTTGGTCACAGTGTTGCATTTTCAGTACTTGAGAGATGAACAGAGCATTGGTTTTTGTTTGTTTGTTTGTTTGTTTGTTTGTTTGTTTGTTTGTTTGTTTTTCTGCTCTGGTTCCCAGGGATTCTGTCCATTTGTCTTATGGACCCAACTAAACATAAGTTTAGTTTAGTTGCGATAACTAATTCATATGGCCCTTAGAGGGCGCTGTTATCCTGGTGATTTTTCAGCCAACCAAAAAAAACCATCAAGGAAATATGGCCACCACAAAAAAGAAAGCAGTTTAAACCAAGGTCTTTTCTCAAAGTGAGGCAGAGCTTATCCAAACAGAGTAAACTGGACAGTTAAGGAGAGAGGGCTGAAGGACAAGCCCACACTCCTGGCCATCACAAAGACCTGACCTTGAAATGAGCCCTACCAGCAGTCCTGAGGGAAATGTCTTGTTTGAGAAAGTGAGGATTTCCCGGCAAGGTGCCCACGTTCAGAGGAGACAGTGGACAGTGTAACACCACTGAGGTCAGAGGACAGACTTTTAAATATGATCGAAGTTAAGAGATCACCAAAATAGGCAAACCCTCCCACCCCTGCCAGAGAGAGGGGGAGGAGGGGATGAGGAAGAGGATGAAGGGAAGAGGGGAAGAGGGAGAGGGAGAGAGGAGGAGGAGGGGAGAGACAGACAGAGATCTCAATTAAATTCAGGTGGGTCCTCCATGCAATTCATCCATTCTACTTTCTGTCATCCATTCTCTCTCTCTCTCTCTCTTTCAATCTCTGTTGTGAGTCCTTCCTCCAAATTAAGACTTTAGAAATTTTCCTGAGGAAAGAGTGGGAATTAGAAGACAATCCTAGGGCCGAAGCTATACAGTCAGCCTTCCTTCTGATTGCTATAAGTGAAATGATATGTCCTTATTCAAAGCCAGTCCTTCCTCGTGTCCCTGGGACAGCATCACATTTCACTCAGCGCACACACACATACACACACACACACACACAGCACATATACACATCCAGCACATATCCACACACACACACAAACATACCCAGCACATACACACACCACATACACACACACACAGCACACACTCAGTGTACACAGAGCACACACACAACACACACAGTACACACACAGAATGCACACACATAGCACACATACACAGCACATACACATACACAGCACGCACACACCACACACACACACCACATACAAACACACAGCACACACAGCACACATGCAGTGCACATACAGACACACAAACACACACACACACCTTTCCCCCTTCATCAGCAGTTCCCTCTGTAGTTCTCCATCTCCACCACAACTCACAGGAGTCGTATGATCAGATGCCTTATTGTCTCTGCTTGTTACTGTGCTTCCTCTCCGTTCCTCTGCCATCTTTGCTGTTTCTTGAATTGTTTAGACAGGCTCTGTGTCGGGGCCTCTGTGCCTCCTGTTCCTTCTGTACAATGCACATTTTCTCCAGACTTCTGCCAGGATCATGTCCTCACTTCAAGTCTTTTGAAAGTATATTTATTTTATTTTTCCATTTGTGGTGTGTGTGTGTGTGTGTGTGTGTGTGTGTGTGTGTGTGTGCTCGCCCATGTCTTCATCTATGTAGGCATACGTGTGTGGGTGTACACATGGAAGCCTTCGGCTGATGTTGGGAATCGTTGTTACTACTCTTCCAACTGTATCCATTGAATCACCTCCCCAGCCCTCCTCCTAAGTCTGTAGTCAGGGAGGCCTGCCCCAAACCACCCGTGCACAATTATACTACAGTCCCTACAACTAACCCCAACCCCAACCTGTCTTTCCAACTTTCCCCCATATAATACATAGCTACTTGGTTTCCTCGGGACTGTCTCACCTTACCATTAAAACCCCCTAGCTTAGAAAAACTCGGAATCTCAGGCAAACTAAACACCTGGCCATCATATATACACTCCATAAGGAGTGTACATATCCTCATTACATCACAGACAGGCTGCACAGTTACCAGTGTGACCCCAGGAGGTTATGTCTGACAGCCATCATGGTCATTTCATATACTCTCCAGTGACAATGTATCTTTCTCGGGATGCGCCCGTATTAAGGAACACGTGGCTACACTGTGCGTCTCACTTCTCTATTCGTAGCATGCTAACAGTACGCTCTCCCATAAGAGAAGGAACTTTGAGCTGTTCTTATTCTCCAACTGGAATACAGCCGTGTTCCTAGAGCAGAGCCTGGTATGTAATGCCTTCTCTTTTATCAAAGGAATAGAAAGTCAAGTATTACTCTTAGTATATAAGCTCTTAATATAAGTTGAACAAATTCCTTGTAAATTTACACATAATTAAGACAGGTATGCAGATAAAACTTTCATTCCCACGTTAATTGTTAACTATCCCTCACGAGTGATGCTCAAATTATTTTATTTTTGTATCCGTGACAAAAATAAATGTACACATACATACTGGGCATATAGCACAGCATCTGTAGGCCCTGGTGTGGGGCATTAACTGCCCAAGGGCACAATGTATGCTTTAGTGCAGATTCCATAAGCATCCGCATCTCAGGGCTTTACCTCAAAGTCTCCAAGATGTGCAGGCAGCATGCAAGCAGCGCTCTGACTGCCTACCCTGACCATGCTGCAGCCTCTGCTCCTTTGGGACGAGGCTAGTTGGAAAGCTGGACTGCAATCATCACATAGTGGCAATGCCTCTGAACCTCAAACTTTTCAAGTGGAAAAGAACTCGGGCAAAATAACAATCTTTCTGAGGTCCAGTGGGGTTGTTTCAAGAGGCACAGGTAGTTCTCAAAAGGACTTGAAGAGTGGGCAAGGGAGGGAGAGAGGGACAAACAGGTCCTGTTCCAGAGGGGAGCTCAGCCTTTAACAACAGCATGGAGGGCTGGGAGGCAATTAAGGAGAACACAAAGACTCCCCCAAGTGAAAGGCCAGAGGGAACGGAACAAGAAGAGAGCTGGGAGATCTGGGGGAAGGGTAGGCTGCTCAAGTCAAGTCAGTGCCTCTGTGTGAGTCAGTACTGTGCTGGCCAGAGCCACTAAGGGGTGCTTTCCTGGTGAAGGGTAGGGAACCCTGGCTGTGACAAGGACCCCGCCTTAGGAGTTGCGTGTAGACACCTGTGATTTGTCTGGTGACCTAAGTTCCTAAATGTCCACTCTCTGCGAGAAACTTTACCTACTACTGTGTCCTCAAATTCATTAGTCTTCACTTGAAATCTAGTCTTCTACCAGCCTTTCCTTGGCTAGACTCAAGCATAATGCAGTAAGTGGAAAACCACCCAGCGCTGCTTAGTTCTTTGCACTAGTCTCGGAGAAAGGCACTCTTGCCCCAGGAACAACTTCCCTTCTTTCCAGGTAGGAGTTTGCTACGCTCCACAGCTCTCTGGAACCACCTGGAAAGCTGCAGCAAGGCTGGTATCTGTCCACAGCCAGGCTAGGTCAGGGCCCATGCCCTAGAATTTCTATATGTTCCTGGCCTACTCTAAAGCATCATCCAAGAGAGAATGGTTCTCAGGCGGATCTGTGTTTGAACAAGTATCACCTGTTTGCCAAGGGAAACTGGGGAATGGAAGCCAAGCTAAGGAGAGTAGGGCTAGAAGACTGTTCTCTGTGCTGGGGGTGAAAACGCAGGAGGGACTGTCTTAGACAGTCCTAAATGGCAAAACATTTTTTAAGACAATAACCAATTGAAAAGGTGTCTAAAACACTTAAGATGTAGAGAAAACATCTCTAATTTGCTTGAATTAGAATGACCAGACTTCAGTAGATCTTAACAGTGGTCTAGTCACTCTGGAGCAATGCCCCTGAACCTGCAAACGTGGTGAAAGCAGACCGTGGGGCTCTAGTCCAGATGTCTGTTTAGTAGGTCCTGGTGGGGTACAAGCATGTGCACTTCTGAGAGGTGCAGCTGTTGCTAGTGAAGGAAGCCTGCCAGAAAACCTCTGCACTGCTCCATAAGGAGTGAGGCATGTCCCATGCCTACCGCCCACCAGCTGCTCAGGGCTCTGTAGATGTAGTCTGCCTCAGCCATTCTTCAAAGTGCAACAACATCAGAAGGGCACCTCAGGCAAAAACGAGGGAATTAAATAGATCCAGAACATGACTGGGTAGACTGAAATATTTGGAATTCTAGGATATTTTTTTTTTCACCTGTATGCCCTTCTTTCAGTATTTACTTCAAAGAACTGGGCTTCAAGGATATTGTTATAGTTGATAAAAGGACAAGAAAACTAATGAACAAGAAAACAGTTCCTGGGCTGGAGAGATGGCTCAGCGGTTAAGAACAGCACTGGCTGTTCTTCCGGAGGTCCTGAGTTCAATTCCCAGCACCCACATGGTGGCTCACAACCATCTATAGAGAAATCTGATGCCCTCTTCTGGCATGCATGTGTACATGCAGAGAGAGCACTCACATACATTAAATAAATGAATCTTTTAAAAAAGAAAACAGTTTCTTCTTAACCGTCATCAAGACCTTAGTAAATTCCAGGGTGGATGCAATCCAGCAAAGCATTACAACTCAGGAAGGAGAACTTTGGTTTTTAACGGGAACTACTGATCTCAGTTGGTTTCAGATGGCTCTGCCCAGACACGGCTAACAGCCACTGATTGGACAGTTGGTTTCAGATGGCTCTGCCCAGTATTCAGTAGCCTGCAGGGTAAACTGAAAGCTACTGGTCACATATCAGCTTCTGCTGGGTTGTTATTTAAGGATTTGGGGGACTGTTTTTGTTATTGTTTTTCTATTCGCTTACTTGTAGAAATAATACCAAAAGCAAAGAGAAGCAGAAAACATGGTATGTCTTCCCTAAAGCATGCTTACCAAAAACCAAGCCATCTGGTCTCCAAGCGTCCACATTTGTGACTCAGAGGAATTTGGAATGATTTCCCGACTTCCTATGGTTCTTTATCTACGTGTCTCTGGCTTCAACTCAAGGAAAGTTTAATTATTTTGCTTGTCCACAGTATCAGAATGCCACATAGCCATTTGTCCCCTTCATCTCGTGGAGGGGAAAACAATGTAGCTTTACCAAAATATCAAGCTATCAAAAGGAAGTGACTTCTTATAGAGAAAACTCAATATTATTTTTAAAACTAGGGAAAACTTCAGCCTTGATTTTAAGGGGGCAGCAGAAGTAGTCGGAGCACAAGCAGTGGGTGTTTGAGTACTGAGAGAGGAGCCCAGGCCTGACGCGCGCTAAGGACACATTCTTGCTGTGCTGCACCCTCGGCCACGACAGCCTTGCTTATTCACAGACTCACTTGCTGATAATGAGTGTCTCCTCTCCACTGATCCAGACTCTCATGAACTCTCCATACATCTTATTGTAGTAGTTGCAGGCACTTCCAATCCCCATCCACAAGAATCTGCCATGGGAAATGAGGGGCCCAATTCCCAGACAGTAGCCAGGACCTACAACAGACCGTGAGAACACAGTGAACTTCTTAATAATGCCCCCCAAAAAATTTGTCCTTTCATATTCAATCTTTTTTATATCTTCTGAAGTCTATATGTGAGTCACTTAAGGTGATTTAAAACAAAAGCAAAGATCACAGGAGACTCTCCACCTCTTCATGAATGAGAAGCGCATGACTTCACAGTTGCTACTCTTGATCTGTCATCACGGCTCCACTAAAGGGGAAGCTATGCGCTCGTTTCTAAGAGTCTGGAATAAAAGTCGGCTTATCTGTCTGTTATAAGCATAGGAACCATGACAGGTAACAAGCTGATGAGACTGTATGGCTGCCTGCTGCTCTTATCTGGAAGTTCTAGGTTGTGAACAGCCCAGTTGACAGAATGCATTGACTAGAACTGGGCATGGCTTTCTTTCATCTGAGAGAGGGTCTTCGAGGATGATGTTCAGTCTCAAAACACCCCGCTGCTTTTAGAAGGCTCAGTTTATGAAAAGGAGTCTTGAGCAAAAATCTCGGGAGGTAATACAAACCTAAGAACTCCTTATTACAGTGTAGAACTCACAACCTACACTAGGACTCACATACCAGGATCTGGTTTCAGCAGAGAGCAGTGTCCAGCTTACAGCCTTGCTAACATAGACAATGGCAGGATTATGCAGAGCGAGAACCCAGGGGAAAGGGAGGGAATTGTATGTGGTCTATGTCACACAGCAAACTTGTAGCTTGCATTTGTTCTGTTAACTTTGTAGGTCAGCATACAAAGTAATGTGTGTCACCACAGCATTTTCTTTTTCTTTTTCTTTTTTGGTTTTTCGAGACAGGGTTTCTCTGTGTAGTCCTCGCTGTCCTGGAACTCACTCTGTAGACCAGGCTGGCCTCGAACTCAGAAATTCTGCCTCTGCCTCCCAAGTGCTGGGATTAAAGGCATGTACCACCACGCCCAGTACCACAGCATTTTCAAACATACGTGTGGTTATTCTTCGTGTTTTTTGATACAGGGCTAAACGGCTTAGCTCAGGCTATCCTGGAACACCAAGATTCTCCTCTCAGATTTGTAAGTGTTGGAATTTCAATCAGACCTGGTAGACTATAGTTTACTAGTGGTCAGTAAAAAGTTAGATAAAAATAAGGTTTACCATGGACAATAATTTTCTAAATCTTTTTTTTTAATTCCATGTTGTCAATGAAATCATTATAAAGGCAAAAGCATATCAGGTTGTATGAGACTACATGATCGGTGTAATAATCTAGATGGTGTAAGCTTTCAGCTGAGTCATCTGACCTAGATGTTCACTCCCAAACTTGGCAAACACTGTTTAGCCATTCACTTTGGAGTAACCAAGTTCTATTAATACAATTATCAGACCACCTCCTCCTCCTCCTGTTTGAAGAGAAGATCTTTGAATCAAAAGATCAATAGAATCAAAATATAGTCAAAGGTTTTCAATGTTCTAACTCTAGTAGCACTATATTATATCGTAGGTGCTGGCATTATATTGAAACAATTTCCTTATGTTTGCTCAAAGATTTAAAGAAGCAGATTTGATCAAATACATCATTCTTCAAAATATCAGATATATCAACTTTTAATCTTTAAAATATGTGTTGTAAACAAAATACCATTTATAGCAGTACATCACAGATGCTCCGAAAGTGTTTTCAAATAAACTGGCTGTGTGTGCATAATATAAAGAGTGAATTTTTGAGTGTTGTCCTACACACACACACACACACACACACACACACACAAACACACAAATTTTTAAATGAAATAACATCAGGTTTTGTTCTTTCTTAGAGCATTTTAGGCTGTCTTTAAATTTAGATCAAAAGTGGAAGAAGATTATATAACATTTAATTTATATGAGGCCAAGTATTGACTTGACTAAAAAAAGACTTGTCTACAAACATTTACTTATTAGTCAAACTCTATGAAACACAAAGGCAATACTATAAATGGCTTATATTGGGAGGCACTGTTCCCCTACTAGTATAGTATTTCCCTACCATAAAACATAAAAATTATCAAAATAAAAACATTTTGAGATGGGTCTTACTATGTAGCACCTGGTTGGCCTGGAACTTGCTATGTAGACCAGGGTGGCCTCGAACTCACAAGATCTGCCTGCCTCTGCCTCCCAAATGTTGAGATTAAAGGTGTGTGTCACCATACCTGGCCAAAATGAAAACATTTATTTAAAAAGATATGACAATGGAGAGTTGTATATACTGAGAAATGAAGCTTGCTAGACAATATATGGATTAAGAGTCTGTGTATTTAGCCAGGCAGCAGCAGTGGTGGTATAAAGCTTTAAATTCCAGCACTTAGGAGGCAAAGGCAGTAGATTGCTGAATTCAAGGCCAGCCTGGTCTACAGAGTGAGTTCCAGAATTACCAGGGCTACACAGAGAAACCCTGTCTAGAAGAAATAAAGAAGAAAAGGAAAGAAGGAAAGAAGGAAAGAAGGAAGGAAGGAAGGAAGGAAGGAAGGAAGGAAGGAAGGAAGGAAGGAAGGAAGGAAGGAGAGAGATGGGAAAGGGAGGGAGGGAGAGAGAGGGAGAGGGAGAGGGAGAGGGAGAGAGAGAGAGAGAGAGAGGAATATTCTACCAGGAAGAGTTTGGAATACTTAATGCCCAACTCTATGTCACCTTAATTCATCCAATAAACATTTCCTGAGACCCTAGGTTAAATATTTGTTCCAAGTCAAGGTCTAGAGATAACAATAAGTACAATTAGTCTATATTCTTGCAGAGTAGTGAAGGAGAAGATGTAAAAAATATATAAAAGCAAATAATTATAACACATTATACAAATATCTATATTCCTTACATTTACATGTAAATCTTGAACCACGGATGGGTAAAATATGAGGGAAGTATTCTAGTTGCTGCCACATTAGGCAGCTCTCAGCTTCTCAGACTGGCAATGTTTCTCTAGGCATAGACTGACTCCTGCAGCCCACTCCCAGGAGCAGTAAATACTTCATTGTCCTCTGATGTCGCCAGAGAGCCTCCTTAAGTGAGGATAGCTAGGGACACTTAGCTAGCTGGAACCTGGCCTTCACCCCTATGGATACACCCTTGAGAGATGCGTGCACACCCTTTTTCACAGCAAGACTGTGTCCTTAGGACCCCAGCTGGAGGCATTGTCTGCTCTATGAACCGTGAGATTTTCGTAACGATCAAGACTGTATAGCAGTGAAAAGGAAGCACAATGCTATCACCATCTGGATGGATCCTGCTGACCTAACAGTAATCAAAAGGAGCAATGGAGACAAACAGTATACAATGTATTGCTAAAATATTTAAAACAAGACAAAAAAATCTATATTGTCTGACGGCATGACATTGGGTCCCAAACTGTCACAAGGCAGTAATTGTTACAAAATCCAGGAAAAACATTTTACCTCTGAAAAAGACAGAAAGGGAGAGATGGGGAGAAGGAAGAAGAGAAATAGAGGAAGAGAGGATGGCGTGAAGACCATCTGGAACAGTTAGCATCCTATTCCTTGTGAAGAACTCCGATAGCAAGTCTGTCGTCACCTTGTTCAGTTTTCTGTGAAATATTTTCTTAAGAGAAAAGAGGGACATGTTGTCATGTCTACTCCTGAGTGTCGCATGTCACACTCCTTTGTGTGAAATGCCCAAGAAAGAATCTATTACCTACAGGGAGAGAACCAAAGTCAAGACTGGGGCAGCCTTGTGTTCGAGGAAGGGAGGGTTGCCAGGGAGAAGGCAACACATACTGAACTAGAGGACTTGGGATATTGATCAGAATTGAAGTGACACTGCCTCCCACGGGAACCAATCTTTGCTCCCCAGCTTTTGCAGCCTCCTTCCCCCTCCGTATCAGCCTGCCTTTCCATGTCAGGGCCTCCACCTTTGTTCCTTGCCTATCCCTTGCTATCAAGCAAAGATCTAGCTTGACTTCTCAGCAAGCATAAATGATGAAGCTTAGATCCCTCCCTGAGCCATAACACATGGGGTAAAACCTCTCCTCTTTGACTACAGTTTCTTCTACAAAAACAAAAAACAACAACAACAAAAAAAACAAAACCTGGCACTGTCATCAACATTACCAGACAGTGAGCAGAAAGCCGCCTTAACTGAAGTTTACCAGGTAAGGACTTTTAGTCACTATAGCTTTTAAATTCCCTTAGGCTTTTTAGGACTCAGAATACCCTCAGAGTTGTGAATCCAAGAGCCCAGAGAGCCATTATTTGGGAGCAATGACAGAAGAGTCCAGAAGGACAGACCAGTTTTCTTATTTCCTATGCCTGACAGGAGCCAGGAACTCCTGGGCTGCGCTTCTGTGGAGAAGTGACCAGACCTTGCATTTGCAAAGTGTGACTGTAAGGTAGGAACTCACAGGCTGATTTTCTCCTCGGGGCTCCTGTCTTCCTTCTAGCTGGGCATCAGCAGACCATTGCCCTCCTCTGGGATTTAACCCTTTATTCTGTTTGGACTTTCTGGCTTCTCTTACTTCTTAAACCATGTTACTTGGCAACACAGATCATCCGGGGCTTTCCCCTTCTAACACACAGAGGAGTTGGGCTTATCTCTGTGGCTCTCAAACTTGGCTGCTCATGAAAAACCACCAAGGAAAGGTTTTACAGTATCAACCCACAGGCTCTACCAACAGGACCACTGTCCTGTCTAGGTGATTGACACTGAAGACAAGCAGTGCCATATCCCTGGCCCAGAAGTGGTAAATACAGGAAGTACCACCCCCCTTCCTGACCCAGGCCCCAGGACTGTCAGTTCTCACTGGGCCTCTTTTAAAAGTATATGTTCTAGCCAAGTGTGGTGGTTACGTGATTTTAATCCCAGCACTCAGCAAGGAGAGGCGGATAAATCTCTGTGAGTTCAACACCAGCCTGGTGTACATTACATAATGAGTTTTAGACAAGCCCAATGAATGGTCACGGCTGCATAGCGAGACCCTGTCTCAAAAACAAAACAAAACAAAACAAAACACCCAACAACAACAACAAAACTGTTTAAGGTTGCAATTCAAACACTCCAGGGAAGGGCTTGGGAACCAGCTATCAGACTAATCTCCTTTACAGTTGTTCTTATGCTAAAATTTGAGAATTGTGTGGCTTTCTTGACAGATACGGTGCTGATTTCTTATGATACAGGCTGGACTTTAGCACCTGAGCCTATGACAGGGAAACAGAGGTGTTCTACTGCATCCTGCCCTCATCCTTTACCTCAGCTATTCCTTTCCCCTGACCAAAGAGCTCATCCCTGGAAGGGAAATCTGTGGCAGGGAGTATCCAAGCCAAAGCCATGGTTACTGGAGGCTTTCTCCTCCGGAGGTGCCGCCACCAGGTAGACGTCAACACACTTAACTCAGTGTTCAGCTAAACTAGAAATTAAAGTGCCAGGCTGAACCAGATAGATGGGCGACTATGGGGAACACATCAGAAAGAATCCAGGCACAGCGTTTGGTCTGTGCACTCCCCGGTGCAGCTGTCACTTCCAACTGCCTTGCTCAGAGTCTCGGCATATTTGTGAATGTGTGGTCACTATGGTATTGAAGCAGGCCTTGTTGGATAGCTTACGGAGCTAGAAGCTGGTGATAGCTGTGAGGAACTCATACCTAAACTTAAAGACACTGTCTGAAATTTCTGTTTGTTCTGAATTAACTTGATAATTGATCATTTCAGCCCCGGTGGCAAAATGGTTCACTGAGATTATCAGAAGAATTATATTAGTCTCTGCTTTCAACGGACACAAAGACCTTGGAATGATTCTGTCAGACTCTGATGCTCCCAGAGAATGGGTCTTGTCCCTGTTCTTCTCCCAATACCCAGTTCTCATTCAACCCTTATAGCACCATCACCATCACCAATGAAAGAAATGAAGAATAAGATTGAGAGAAAGGATAAACGCAAGGAAGGGAGGGGAAGGTGTCCCTGAGGACAGAGGGCAGAGGAGAAGGAAGAGGACACGAGAGAGGGCTGCCCAGAGACGCTTCGCCGGCAGAGCAGAGCTGGAATCAGTTAGAATCTGGTGGTGCTTGCTTTAACTTAGCCAAAAATTCTAGAATTTGGCCCTGCCTACTCCATCTCAACCTCCCAAAGCACTGCACAGACTGGAGGGAGTATCTAACACCCATTTGTGATGTGGTCATCTGTCGTGGGCAGGTGATCAGTTTACCATTTCCTAATCTTCACAAGTCCAGCTTGTGAGCTTGCTTCTTCGAAGAAGAAGAGCAGTTTTGCTCTTCTTACAAAATAAATAAACAAATAAATAAAATAAAATAAATAGATATGCATGCCACAGACCAAAAAGCCCCGTGAAACTCTTTCTGTTAGGGTAGAATTAAAGCAACATCTTACCTGGTATTGAAGACGAGCTCTCACAATTCCAAATCAGGAGAAGGAGGCCCATGATCAGCAGGAGTGGCATGGCACTGACAGTCACAGTTTCCGGGACTGTGATGGTGACATTATACTGCATGGGGTTCAGCATTTCCAAGAACATCTTGCGCTATTTGGCCTCAGAAGGAGAAAAAAAAATGTAAGGTTCTATGGGAAGAAAGCAGTGGTGGAGTTAGAACATAACCCAGCGGTTTGGCTGTGGCTCCTGTCACTTGGAAGGGTGCTGGATTGGAGAGATGGGCATGTTGTTTTATAGTGATTGGACACTTAGACAAGACAAATTTGTGGTTACAAGTCAAAACACGGATGACCTTGGGAGGCTCAGGTTCTGTTCGACAGTTGGTCTGATAGAACCTTATCATCTCGCCCTTGAGTTAGTAGAGTGACGTGCTCAATTGAGAGTCAACTCTCTGAAGTTTATTCCAGAGGAACAATCACAATGCTGTGATTTCATCAACAGCATTTGCTGAGGCAATCCTCCTTATTAAAAGCAAACTCAATTATCAAAACAAATCAAGAGCAGGAAAAGGCTCCCGTACCCAAGTCTAACAACCTGAGTTCATCCCCCAGGACACACACACACACTATAAATACATAATTATAGAAATAAATCAACATACACAATGTCCTAATTCCTACCCATAATCAAAATTATTTTCCCAGACTGTACCCTTCTACAGAAAGAATGCATTTCTTGGACACCATCAAAGTGTTCAGAGAGTCTTCATTGGGGCATCTATGAAATTCAAGATATGTTACTCAGGGCAGTCTTTGGTGGCTTTAATGAAGATCTAGAACTAGGACCATAGGCTGGTTAAACAGTGCTCATAGGGGTCAGCAGGAGAGGCAGTGGGGATGGAGGGGGCACTAATAAAGAGGGAGAAAGAAGGCGGCTGGAGAGATAGCTCAGTGTTCTTCCAGAGGTCCTGAGTTCAATTTCCAGCAACCACATGGTGGCTCACAACCATCTGTAATGGGATCTGATGTCCTCTTCTGGTGTGTCTGAATACAGCTACAATGTACTCATATACATAAAATAAATAAATCTTAAAAAAATAAAAGAGGGAGAAAGGAAAAATAATGGAGTGGGCAGAGAAGAACAGTAAGAGTAGTATGCCCTGCAGTGACTCAGGTGCCACTCAGCCATCTGCTCCTAGTGGTGGCTTGTGCCCTGTGCAGGTCATTCCTCTTTAGGCTGAACTGCAGAACCTACAGGTTTCAACAACAGCATGCTGAGGTGTCTTCAGTCAGGTTTTATCAAAAACTCTTACAAGGAGGACCTTTAGAGATGGCAGTAGTTAAAAACAAAAACAACAAAACAAAACAAAAAACAAAAACAAGCAAAAAACTTAAGTTTGAGAAGCTTGTATCATTTTCAGCAAATGAATTTTCCAATGGCAAATGACCCACTCACTCCAAGCTTATGTAGTAGATAAAGGCAGAAATTTTTGGCTGAGTTTGACCTCACACTGGAACTCTATGTCCACAAAAGTGATTTCAAATTGGACATCAGGAGCTCTGTGGATTCCCTGATGTGCTGCAGAAATTTTTGTATGGGCTCACATACACTTTTTTAAAAAATATTTTATTTTTTTATGTGTGTTTGCATGGGTGTATGCACATATTTATGCAGGTGCTTGAGGAGGCCAGAAGAGGGAGCTAGAGTCACAGGCACGTGTGAGTTGGCTGCCATGGGGGCTGGGAACCGAAAGTGCACATTCTGTGAGCAGCCAGCACTCTTAGCCATGGAGTAGGGTCTCTCCAACCCCCACATGCACTTTTGAGGGGAGAAAGGCCATACCTTTCATCAGACTCTAGGGCACTATGTAATAACATTTCTCCCCTGACCTCTACGCAATCTTTGGTTTCTAGCAACCACAGAAATTTCACAATTGAATTCGTTCAGTTTGTTCTTCATTTGTTAACTCATTATATCACGCTACCATTTCAATAATAATTAAGTTCAAGACACTGGAAAAGTGTCTGTGCATATGATGAGCAGTCTAATTGTTACAGTTTTCCAGTTGCTCTCGGTGGGAAGTGAAGAGTCAGCAGCTGTTGGTAGCTGCTCCCTTTGTTAATGAGTAGCTACTTTGAACAGGTTGAGGGGTTTTTTCCTCTTGCAGAGAATAGGATGCTCAGTAGTAAAAGGAAGCAGGCCAATGAGATAGCTTAGGGGGTAAAGGCACTTGCAGCCTGTATTTGAGCCTCAGAACCCACAAGGTAGAAGGAGAGAACCAACCCTTACACTGTCCTCTGACCTCCACAATGGCACTGAAGCATTTGAACACACACAATTAACAACAACAACAACAAGCACATACATGTAGCTATTTCCTATGAATGGAAATGTTCCTTCCTGGAGGCAGACAGGAAGCTCAAGATTCGGGATATTCAGAATGCCGCATGGTGTGTCTGATCCATTTCCAGCATTGTAGACCTGAGAAATGAGTGTCAGTGTGAGGAAATTCTCTTCACTGGAAATGCCTGCCAATGGATCAGAGGGTTCGAGGTGTGTCCCGGCTGTGAGTCTTCCCCCATGCTGGGGTGGGCCTTCGGTGAAGCACCTGCCTTTTTGTCACCTGTGTTCCTGGGACACCAGTAAACTCATTGCCTCACTGAGCTAGATTTGGGAAGAATTGCATCTTTAGTCTGTTGACAGTGCTCTAGCATGAGTGATACATGATTGTTCACATCATGAAAAACACACACATACTCACACATAAATGCACGAACATGCACGCGCACACACACACACATTCAATGCACCCAGACGCACACACATGCACACATACATGTGCACAACTTTCAAGTGCTCAGTGCCTTCAAGAGCAATATAACTATCAGAGTCTTCACTGTCCCCCTAAAGGTCATTGTCTCAGGTCTAATGCGTTTACTTAGTGCCCTGGTCAACCTCAGGCTAATGAGATGCCAAGTCTCTATGCAAAGTCCCCAGCTTGATTCATGGCAAGACCTGAAGGAACAGAGTCTGGCTTTGGTGTCCTGACAACCTTTGGGTTAGGGTACAGCCCTAGTCCCCATATTGCCAGAAGGGATTCCTAGACACCCTAGTTAAAGCCTCTGCAAGGAATGGATGTAGGTGTTATCAGATCATACCACTGCTACTTTCTGTCTGTCCACCAGGGAGACTAGCTGGTGAGTCTGAGTCTGAGGAATGAGTACAAGTCTCCCTCTTTTTCATTCTCTCCAGTATCCCCAGACTCCCGCTTTTATGTCCCTCATTACTGAAAACATAGCCTAGCCATGTTGGCTCCCCCTCAGTGCACCCCTTTCGTTGGGCTTTCCCCCCGGGGGAATGACTCCTAAGGTTGCCACTAGAAGCAAGACACTTGTAACCTCGACTCCCTGGGGTTGAGGATCTTGAAAACATAAAAACATTTATGGGATGGTTTTTCAAGTGAGTGACAACTTCTAGAGAGAGCAGAGAGTCTTTTGTCTGGAGAACATTCTGTTCTAAGAAGAAAGGGACTGTAGAATGGAAGGCTTGGTAGAAGTGGATGGGAAAGCTTGATGCTAAGAAAAAAGAGCCATTAGCAAGCAAGAAAGAAACACAGACAGACACACACAGAGAGACAAAGACACACACAGAGAGACAGAGACACAGAGAGAGAGAGAGAGAGAGAGAGAGACAGAGACAGAGACAGAGACAGAGACAGAGACAGAGACAGAGACAGAGAGACAGCAAGTAAGCTAGGTTCCAAAGCTCCGAAAGAGGGAGATATGTGGAGCACACTGGGCCTGGCACATTCATATAGACTGTGGTTGTGGTAAAGATGCTGGAGTTTTTCCTAAGAGAAATGAGAAGCTAACTAAGTGTGAAATGAGAGGAAATGAAGGGTGTCACCAAAATTCCTTCCTTGGAGAATATATAAACAACTATCCCCTCATCAGAGGTCCTAAAGACAATCGAAGGCATGATTCCACCACAGCTCACTCTGAAGAGACAATGAGTCCATTGGGCTTACTTACAGAGATATGGGTGAAAGGTTACAGGCCGGAGCACAGGTGGCCTTAAAGCCCCCACACAGGACAGTCTGCACCACCCATGGCTGTTGACACATAAATGAAACCCTGCCCTAGTTCTTCCCACTTTATATACTCCAGTCCCTCCCTAACTCTAGGTACAATTAGGGCAGAACTGCATACAACTGGGTAGGAGGAGTGGCTAGATATTAACATGCAGATCCCATGACCCTCCCACCCCTCCTTGAATGAGAAAATGTCAACAATCAACAGACCCAGCTGTGATGATCTTTTGCAAGTGGGCACAGCTCAACTCATGAAGATGGCAGCAGTTTGACTTGAAGGACTTGTCCTGTATATCAAAGGACAATAGCAGAAGTCAATAAGATCACATCTTCAGAAATTTTCAAACACCCTGGTGGCAGAAGAAAGAGTATCACAGAGGTAGTAAGACACACTGACAACTTTTGAGGTTGAAAGGAGACACACTGGTTATCTTCCACAGTTCTGTAGACAAGAGGGGGTGAGAGAGAGCTGTGGGCTCAAAGAGGCAGATGGGTCAAGAGACATTTGGTATTTGAAGTGATGTAAGTGGTCTTGATTTAAATTTGCTGGATCAGGGTCAACAAGAGTGTTATGAACCATCCCTAAGCTCCCAGACTGGAAATTTCAACTTTGAGGGATGGTGGTGCCATTCTTTGAGACAGAAACGCTTTGAGTTCCAGGAACTGTTCAGACGTGCACAGATGCTAATGTCTGGGAGCTCAGAGGCAGCTCTGAGCAGAAGACCGCAGTAAAATGTGTAGGTGGACATTAACCCCTGGGCTGCAGAAAGCACCATTCAGTGAAGCCGTTCAGACTGAGAACGGTCTCAAAGGACACCAAGATTTAATGACAGAAAAAGAGGAGAACATGAGGAGAAAAATGAGTTAACAGAAAATGCATGGCAGACGGGGTCCAAGAAGCTGGGTACCAGGGGAGGCAGGCAGACTTAGACAGCATCCTTGATGAACAAGGAGATACGACTGATACACAGCAGTTGGTATGTGTCCAAGAAGCATGAGTCAAAAGGAATCTTTTTTTTTTTTAATTCTATATTTTCCTCCCAGTTTTACAAAGAGAGTAGACAGTGTAGAGATAGTGTCACTGGTCCCTGACCTGACCTCATGGCTAAGGCAATGGCCAATCTCTCTTCTGGGATGTCCCATCAAATGGTGAATGAACACTATGGTGCAATAGTCACAATAAGCTTATAGAATATACTCAATGCTATACCTCTATCTTTCTTAGTTAGTTTGTTTGTTTGTTTGTTTGTTTGTTGAGACCAGGCTTCACTGTGTGATCCGTGCTGGCTCCTCTTACTTCGGACTGGACAATGAAGCTTGTGTCAGAATGAGCCGTGGACACCGACCTTTCTGACTTGGAAGTTCCCTCTGTGCCCCCACTACTCTTTCCACCCTTTCTACTTCCTGCGGTTCACTCTCAAGATCCCCACAATGCCAGCTTCTCCTCCTCCTTTATTATTTTTCCCTCCCCAACCCTTCTCTCTTCTCGCTAGCTTCTTTTGCTTTCCAACAAATCACTTGTGCCCATTGCCTCTCTTTGGACATGTTTCCCAGTCCCTACTTCACTACATCACTGATGCCCACCTTCATCCTCTCTCTCTCTCTTTTTTAAAGTTGTTTTTTAAATTATGTGTATGTGGCTATAATGTGAGTGCAGGTATCCTTGGAGGCCAGGAGAGGGCATTAGAGCTCCCTGGAGCCGGAGTCACAGACACTTCTGTTCAACATGGGAGCTAGGATCCAAACTTAGGTCCTCTGGAAAAACAGTATTAGTCTTCCCCCCAAGCCCCTGCCTCTTCTTGATCTCTCTGTGTGGCACTGAACTCGGTGCTGCTCCTCTTTACGTCTGTGCTAAGACCTGCAACAAGCCTTCCCTTCCTGTTCCACTCCTGCACTGACCTGCTTTGGCTCCCACTCCTTAAGTCTGTGCTTTGGCCTGTGCATTAACCTCTTGGTGGGAATTCCCTCCAGTCTCTCCTTGGCCCCACCCCATCCACCTCTCAAGCCCCAGCTGCCCTGCCTACACACAGCCACTTAGATGCCCTCACTGGGACCCCACGGTCACCTTGAATACAAACTTGTCAAGCCTCTCCAGACCTCCAGACCAGAGCCTTCTTGTATTGGCTTCAGAATCTTAGCGCCTTCCTTCCCCCTATCTTTTTAACTGGTTACTCCTCCTGTCATAGCCTCCCCATGTCCAGTCACAGCAAGTTATCCCCCCCCCCAAAAAAAAATGTCCTGAACCTAAAGAAAGGTATTCTCCTTTATTTCCTTGGACTTCTGGTCCATGTTTTACTTGTTATCAGTATAGAAATGTTTAATGGTTGAAGAATTATGTCTCCAGAAAAGCCATTTTTCATGTTTCAAAAACTGATTTGATAGACTTTTACTTATTTAATTGTTTATTTATTTATTTGGGTTTTTTTCGAGACAAGGTTTCTCTGTGTAGCCCTGGCTCTCCTGGAACTCACTCTGTAGACCAGGCTGGCCTCAAACTCAGAAATCCGCCTGCCTCTGCTTCCCAAGTGCTGGGATTAAAGGCTTGCACTGCCACCACCATCTGGCTAGACTTGTTTATTCATAAGTTGATAATATTTGTAGAACTCCCTCAATCCACAGAGTATCCTTGGGCTGGCAGTGCTGCCCTTCTTAAGGTTCTGTAAGGCTGAGGGTCTGGCTGGGATCACTGCCAGCAACCTGGGAGCAGGACACCAATTCAGCGTGAACCAGACACTCCCTATAGCTTCCCTCATGGGCCTGTGTCCTTGAGGTCAGACCCCCTACCCAAGGGGATATAGCACCCCTTTTCTGGTTCCTTTAGTGGGCAAGACCTGAAGCCCTTCCTTTTCTACTTGTACAGCAGCCACCCTGGCCTATCCAGCTTCTTTCTGTACTCCTTGTTGTTCCTAGCACTTCAACCTCTACCTGCTCTGGCTGGGAGAGATTGAACTTCTAGTGCCCCGGTGGTTGCTGGAACCCAGCCATGTCCCAGGGGTTGGTGGGACCTAGCAATGCACCAGAGGTTGATGGGACCCAGCCATGCCTGCTCAAGGGAAAGAGGGGGTAGTTTGCTTTCCTATTCTTTTTTTTTTTTTTTTTTTTTTTTTTTTTGATTTTTCGAGACAGGGTTTCTCTGTGTAGCCCTGGCTGTCCTGGCACTCACTTTGTAGACCAGGCTGGCCTCGAACTCAGAAATCCGCCTGCCTCTGCCTCCCAAGTGCTGGGATTAAAGGCGTGCGCCACCACGCCCGGCTTGCTTTCCTATTCTTATACTTGCCAATTTTCTGGTTGCCCATTTTCTGGTACTCAAGTCCAGACCCAAGGCCAGAGGATCAAAGATTCTTCTGCGAGAGACTACAGTGGGCTAGCCCAGATTTAACTTAAATAGCCGCTCACAGTACCTTCTGCTCAATTCTTGATGACAAGGTACTCACAGCAGTCAGCTGAATGTAATTCATATCTTCTAGATTCTCTAGTATTCGATTCGTTGTTTTGGTTTTGGGGGTTTTTTTTTGGGGGGGGTTGGGGGTTTGTTTGTTTGGTTGGTTTTGTTGGTTTTTTGGTTTTTCGAGACAGAGTTTCTCTCTATAGCCCTGGCTGTCCTTGAACTCACTCTGTAGACCAGGCTGGCCTCGAACTCAGAAATCTGCCTGCCTCTGCCTCCCCAGTGCTGGGATCAAAGGCGTGCGCCACCACGTCAGGCTGCTCGATTCGTTTTTAAAAGATCCTATGAAAAATCTTGAGGATCCCTGGGAGGACAGTCAATCCTCTCTGGGTGGCTACAAGTTTCAGAGCCTTCAGAGGCTGAGCAGGTGACATGCGTGTTGAGGGAGATATACTGGTAGCCACACAGCATGGAGTAGCGCCACCTTCCTCTAAAACTACCAGGTACAACGCCAAATGAATCCAGCACCCATTCCGGTCTATTTACAGCCTCCTCTCAGGCTCAGCAGCTGAGTCAAATGCCATAGCTTTCAAAGAACCACATCGTGGGGTCTAACCGTTGGTGTCTTTTCTGAAATTTGTTCAGTCATGCCTGGCGGCCAGAAGGTCAGCTGACCCTCCTAAGATCAGCTCTGTGAAACTCTATCTGTAGAGAAGATGTTGAGAATAATAGAAATCATTTATTTCTATTTAGCCTTCAGTTTTAGTTGTTTTACTAAAAAACTGCTCAAATCTCTTTAAAGTCAAATGGAGTATTAACTGATTAAAATTTGTAGCTTTCCTTCAGTTTCCTCTTCTGCCTCATGTGAGCTCTCAGTTTCCTCTTCTGCCTCATGTGAGCTCCTTCAAAGACAGGAATGTGTGCCTCTCTCCTTCGCAGTTAGATTCCACTTCCTGATCCATACCCAGGCCTTCAGATGTGCTTGCTGCAAACCTGTGCCCGGGAGTCTACACTGCATATTAGGGAGCAGGCAATTTCGCTGTCTGCCCCCGGGGACCTAGCAGTTGCTTACGTCATCACCTGCTACCAGATGGGACAGGTGCTTGCATCAGGATGGAAGGAACCGCCAGCCACTCCAGGACACTCCAGGACACCACCACCCCCATCTCTTTCCCTCTCTCCCTCTCTCTCCCCGTCTCTCCCTCTCACCCTCTCTCCCTCTCCCCTCTCCCTCCGTTCCCTCCCTCCCTCCTTCCCTCTCCCCCTCTTCCCCCTCTTCCCTCTTCCCCTCTCCCCTATCCCCTCTCCCCTCCCCCCTCTCCCTCTGTCCCTCCCTCCCTCCTTCCCTCTCCCTTTCCCCCTCTTCCCTCTTCCCCTCTCCCCTATCCCCTCTCCCCTCCCCCCTCTCCCTCTGTCCCTCCCTCCCTCCTTCCCTCTCCCTTTCCCCCTCTTCTCTACCCTCATGGCTCTGTTCTCACCTACCTTTATCCTCTTCCCCAGGTCCTCACTCCTCTCCTTTACCCCCAATAAACCTTTCACACCAGGTCTGTTTGCTTGGTGTAACTACTCAGGGGCACACCTAGGCATGGGCCCGTGAAAGGTAGCCTCGCGCCGCATTGTATTTCATTGCACTGTCCATACCTTCGTTCCCCATGGTAACCCGCGGGCATGCCTCTCCGGCTTTCCCCATCGCCTTGTCCGGCACACTTAAGGCTGATGGTTTCTGGTTCCGTTTTACTTATACCCGTTTCTTGCTTCTACTTGCCTGTAAGGGTTTCAGACACATCCTCGCTGGTCTCATCAGTGACCTCCACTCACAGTCAGTTCCTCACTGGCCTATAAACACTCTACCTGCAAGAGTTCCTTTTTCCTCCTCCTCTGCCTTGGCCTTCTCTTTTCCTCCCCCTTCCACTGTTCTATCTCCCGGCTCTTTCAGGTCATCCCCTCCTCCTGAGAGAGTCGGCTTCCTTCTTTCCCAAAACTATCTCCTACCTGCTATAAATCTCTCTGAAATGGGTCCCGGGGCACTCTTGCTTTTGACTGGGAGGGTACCATAGAAAAAGCCTCAGAGGTTTTCATAAAACAAAATGAAACATTAAGGGGCAAGGTAGTGAATGGTTGCTGGGGAGGAGGTCTCATGTCCCTCAGTGATGTGGCCATTGTTGAGTGACCCTTGCCCAAATAGCAACCCTAATCAAATAAGCACACACACATATACATGCACACACACAAGACTTATGAAGAGGCTTGCCTGGAGAGAGAGAGAGAGAGAGAGAGAGAGAGAGAGAGAGAGAGAGAGAGAGAAATGAGAACAAAGAGAAGTGGCCAAGGTGTATCATTAAATATTCATTATATATATTTTCATTTATATATGAAAATATTTTAAAAGAAAAGGAGCAAGATGCTACATCTAGTTCTGTTTCTAGAGATAAAGTTGGTAAGACAAACAAACCAAAAGTTTCCGGCCTGGTCTTTGGCAGAGCCGTGGCCATGTAGCCATAGTCACAGACAGCTACCCAAGATCTACAATGAGGAATCGTTGGGTTACTAGAGATGGAAAAATCCTGACGTATAGTAACCTTTCCCTTTAGAAATGAATCCTGGACATGAGACTCAGCAAAGTATGATCATTTAAAAGTTCAGGGTCATTTAAAAATGGAGCTGGTATATCCATGGTCACTCCTGCCACTTGCTTTCTGTCACCTGACATGGGGTCCTGGCCATCCTTCTCAGCAAATTTCAAAAAGGAAGCTACTTGTTTTCTAACAGGAGAGAGAAAATAAAAACCCACAAGGGATATTCAGATCGATATGTTGTCCTGAGTCAATTTTAGGGCAACTGTCTCACCCACCCAGTATTTCTGGTCATTGGAGGGCAGGTCGGGGAGGGGACACTGGGAAACCTCACCCAGTGGGTTCCTCACACAGGAAGACCTGACAGTACATGAGAGGCACATGCTGCTGCCCGTGCCACATTTTAGTGAGCTCACGGTGCCCATCACAGTGCCTTCCTCCTTCAACTTTGAAGTACCCAGCAGGAAATCTGGATGTTTACTGAAGTCCTGCCTTCATGACAACTTACCAGTCCAGCTCCAGCAGGCCCAAGGCAGGGATATCTTTTTGCGGCACCTTTATCTGTGCCCAACGGTGCCTCGTTTTTCTGTATATGGTCCATTTTCTTCCCAGGGTGGTACATCTAATGTTCTCTCCCATGGAAGCCAGCAGTGAGTGGCCTGCAAGCATTTTAGGCCTTGACAGTTAAAGGCATTTCAAATGCGTAACAAAGCTGGTAATTACTTGGGAATCAGAGTCTTAACAAGGGCCCTAGGATCCAGTTGGGGTCCACTGACACTGAAACTATCTATCTATCTATCTATCTATCTATCTATCTATCTATCTATCTATCTGTTTCCCCTTACTGACCCTGTCTCCGGGGAAGGAAGAAGAGTTAAAAAAAACAAAACAAAACAAAACAAACAAAAAAATCTCGGTTATTTCCTCTCCATTTATTTTTTTCTTATATTGCCTGCCTCATCAGAATTTTTCAGTCAACTTTTGGGTTTTAATCTGAAAGAAGGGAGGGCAATCATGACAGGATCAAACTATGAGGATTTGGTTGGGGCCAGAAGACCTGAGTTCAACTCTGTGATTAACCAGCCCCAAGAGCCAACTCACTTCCCAAGTGGCTTAATCTCCGGCTAGGTAAGACGTCTTAGGTAAAGAACCTTGCAAGCCACACACCTGCATCGATGGTTGTCATTCCTTGGTCTTTAAATTCTCCACCACAAGTAAAGCTGTGTGAGCTCATGACTTGGGCAGCAACAGTAGAGGGTCCCCCCCAAAGAATATGTAGTTCTTGGGGTGGTCCAGATACTGTTTGTATGGCAAGATCCATACCCACGCCTGAGTCTCGGTATCCAAGACTTGTCACCCTGAAATGCAGATGGCCTCGCTGTTACTCTTTGGCCCGAGTATGGTAGGCATTTTTAATGCACCCCACCCCCACGCAAACAGCCAGTGCCCTCTGCAGTGGTGCTGGGCATCACCATCACAACTTCCCGCCCCCTTCCCTGGTGAGATCGCACTCTTCTGTCCTTAACCTCTGCGGAGGCTGCCACGGGCTGGGAATGCTCAGTAAGTAAGTGTTCGTGACGTGGATGAATAAGCGGTTAACATCCTAAGCTTTTTAGGTCGGGTGTAAAAAAAGAAGAAAAAAAGCAAAACAAAACAAAAATCCTCTAATACATTCACATGTCCCCAGAAGAATGTTTTCCTTGTCCTATCTGTGATTACAAATGCCAAGCTCCAACAGCACTGTGGCCTATAGCTACCACCCAAACAGCCAGATAGCAGCAGCATTATAGGCAATGCTTTCCTTGTGAGCTTATCTGTTGTTTAATGAACAAACTGTGAGGCCACAGAGATGTACTGGAGCAGGGCCACTCTCTGGCACGGAAACTACTGAATGACCCCAAAGTGCTGGGGTTATTTAGCCTCCGGGAACTCCGTTTCCTTATCTATTAACAGTGGAGGTTGGACCATTTGACGACTCCACATGGCCTCAGAAGCCCAGCGTTCCTAAACTTGTCTTAATTCTCTAGCTTTTACAGTCCCCTCTAGGTGCCTTGGCTCCATCCATCTTGGCTCCTCCTTTCCTTCTGCTGTAAAGCGGACAGTGGTGCCTGAGGGCCTAGGTTATCTAAAGTTGGAGGTGGGGACGGCTGGGGTGGCAAAGCCTTGGCTGCCATCTCTAATTCTTCCCATTCTCATTCAAGACCTGGGCCCATTCTGATGCTGTAATGAAGGCTTTCTGAAGGAACACAGGAATCAACAGGCCATGTTCAAACCCAGGGCTAAATTTCTGAACTCCCTGAGGCCTCTCAGCTGACCTCCAATGAACAACTCAGCACAGGTGTGTTTTTGTGTTGTTTTGTTTCCTTTCAGCCTCAAATGTCCAATGTCTGAGAGGCTCTTTGCAGATCCAAACCACCTCCACTGACGGAGTATCGCTTCCGTTTGTACATAAGTGAAATTTCCTTGGAGATTGCCCATTTTAACTGGATCCCAAGTCTGCAGGTGAAGGTTTGATGATAAGGTTCCAGATTATTTGGCCCATGGGGCAGTAAAATGACTTAAGGCTAGGATAGAGGGCATGTCTGAAACCTCCAGACCCCACCTGTGACCCTGTGATCCATCACAATACTGCCTCGGGGCTATACCTATCCCTGAGGATAACAAACATCAGGGTCCTTCTCAATTTTATTCTTCCACAGAAGAGCCCAGCTCATGGAATGCTGGTGTTTGCTCAGACTATTGTCTTCACTCGAAGAATAACTAGCCATTACATCCTAGCCATTATTCTGGACTCCAAGCATACAGAAAAATTGCACTCTTAATGAATTTAGTCAAGATAATATCACTTCTACAATTGTATAGAGGTTATGTACTACTGTATTTGTAGAGGGTGTGTAAGTGTAGACAGCAGAAAGTCAAACTCCTGTAAAGCTGGGGTGCAGCCCTGTGAGCAGATACCAGTGGTGGCTTTTTGTTGTTGTTATTATTTTGCTTGTTTGTTTTAAGACTTATTTATTCGTTATGTATACAGTGTTCTGCCTGCATGTATGCCTACAGGCCGGAAGAGGTCACCATATCTCACTATAGATGGTTATGAGCCACCATGTGGTTGCTGGGAATTGAACTCAGGACCTCTGGAAAAGCAGCCAGTGCTTTTAACCTCTGAGCCTCCCCTCCAGCCACAATGGCATTATTTTTGAGGTTACCAAATTGGGGTAAAGGCACACACAGCTGAGGAAATGGAAAAAGAAATGAGAGCCCACAGCCGCTCTCATTCCCCTTCATAGTATGTTCAAGTATGTCCTCCGTCTCGTGCTTTGCCTCAGTTTCTCCATTAGAAAAGAAAACCGGGGGCTGGTGAGATGGCTCAGTGGGTAAGAGCACCCGACTGCTCTTCCGAAGGTCCAGAGTTCAAATTCCAGCAACCACATGGTGGCTCACAACCATCCGCAACAAGATCTGGCGCCCTCTTCTGGAGTGTCTGAAGACAGCTACAGTGTACTTACATATAATAAATAAATAAATCTAAAAAGAAAAAAGAAAAAAGAAAAAGAAAGCAAAATGCCATTTAAAAAAAAAAAAAAGAAAAGAAAACCGGTGGTGGTGGGGAGTGGTGTCTCCTGGTATGGTTACCTCAAGGAGGAAATTAGATAAAGCCTTGACCGAGTGCCTGGTATATGGGCCCATAACGGCTGATATTAGGGGCTCTCAGGGGTTAAAAGCATGTTTCTCTTGCAGAGGATTGGGGTTCAGTTCCCAGCACCCACATGGTGGCTCACTATCAGCTCTGACTTCAGCTCCAGGGATCTGAAGCCCTTTTCTGAGTTCCTTGGGCGCGCACACACACACACAGTGCACAGATATTCAGGCAGGCAAAATATCCATGCATACAAATCTAAAATAAAACAAAACAAAACCCTCTAAGAATAATATTGGCTCTCAGTCTTCAAGGAGAGCATAGGAGACAAAGGACTGATCTGGGAACGGCCAGAAGAAACAATCTCCAGACTGGAGTTGTGTCCTTAGCGACCACTATAGAGATGGTGGCTTTGGGATAGGTCACCATGCCTCATTTGGGAACCCACAAGGACCTGCAGAATATGGCAGTCTCCAAGTAGCCTACTTTTTTTTTTTTAACTTATTTCACTTTTCAATTTTTTTTTACCACTTTTTAAATTAGCTATTTGCTTTATATACATTTCAAATTTCAAATGCTATCCCGAAAGTTCCCTATACCCTCCACCCCCCCTCGCCCTGCTCCCCTACCCACCCACTCCCACTTCTTGGCCCTGCTGTTCCCCTGTACTGGGGCATATAAAGTTTGCAATACCAAGGGGCCTCTCTTTCCAGTGATGGCCAACTAGGCCATCTTCTGCTACATATGCAGCTAGAGACACGAGCTCTGAGGGTAATGGTTAGTACATATTGTTGTTCCACCTATAGGGTTGCAGATCCCTTCAGCTCCTTGGGTGCTTTCTCTAACTTCTCCATTGAGGGACCAGTGTTCTGTCTTATAGATGACTGTAAGCATCCACTTCTGTATTTTCCAGGCACTGGCATAGCCTCATACGAGACAGCAATACCAGGGTCCCTTCATCAAAAACTTGCTGGCATATGCAATAGTGTCTGAGTTTGGTCAAGTTGCCTACTCTGATTCCTTGAGCCTCTTGCCGGTGATATGAGGATAACCAGGAAGTACCAGAGTGACCTGAACACAATGTGGAATCAGAGACATCCGCCCACAGTGCATGCCTCCACCTAGGCTTACCTGCACTTCATTTTTCTGGGTCATGGTGATGGTTTTAACATCACTTTGTAATGATGCCAGGGATCAAACATGAAGCTTCAGACATGCTAAGTAATCTCTCTCTCTCTCAGTCAGGCTTGGTGGCGCATGCCTTTAATCCCAACACTTGGGAGGCAGAGGCGGGCAGATTTCTGAGTTCAAGGCCAGTCTGGTCTACAGAGTGAGTTCAAGGACATCCAGGACTATTCAGAGAAACCCTGTCTTGCAAAACAAAAAACAATATATATATTGTTTTTTTATTTATTTATATATATAAATAAAAAATATATTTTTATTATATATTTTTTATTTATATATATATTTATTGTTTTTATTATATATATATATATATACACACACACACACATATATACACACACACGCTCATTCCCAGAACTCTATGCTAGCCATACAAAATTTGCTTTTCAATTTCTGCATAATTTAGCTTATACCTTGTCAGTAAAGCCTGAGTTGGCTCCTCCGCCCTCCCTTCTGGCTTCAAAGGACCACTTACCCCTGCCTAAATCAACTCTCCTGTCAGCAAGTCAAGAATGGGCCTACCAGGATCCCAGTAAAGAATTATGGTCCCTTTCAATTCTGGGAGATGTTTGGTGACTATTTCTTCAAATGTTGCCACCTTCTCTGCTCTGCTTGTTTTTCTTTCTGGAAAACTCACCAAATATTGGGTCTTCGGCTCCTATTCCTATTTCTCACTTGCATTCTACATTCTCTCTTTGTACTATATTTTTGATTTCCTGTCTTGTCAGTTGTTATTTATTGGGATTTTCAGTCTATCAGTTCAGACATTTTACTTCAAAGATTTTAGCAATGCCCACTGCTACAATCTTATGGATGCAGTACCTGTTGTGGTGTTTCTGATGCTGAACCATTGAGTTCTATGCTCTTAAGCTGATGGATCAGTAAATCTGTGTCCTCACCTCATGGCTTTCTCTTGGCTTTAATCAAATGTATGGGGATTCCTAGTTCTATGATTAAATTGTGCCAGAGATTCCCATGGGCTGCTTCTACTTGCCCACTTTGTAGGGAAGGGAGAGAAGACAGATGATCTTCAGCAGGTATTCCAGGCTCTTCTGAAAGACTATGGAAGGGGTGGCAGACACCACTCATCACTGTATACCAGTTGAACCTTGGGGCTTGGGTGTACTCTTGTGTTCGGCTCTACCCTCCCATACCCGTAGTTTCCCTGAGTCAGGTCTCTAGCCTGGAAGTTATCACAGGTTTCCTGCTACCCTTATAAGCCACTCTGTCCTGTTTGATTTCTGTCCCACCCTTTTAGGTATCTGATATTCACCCCTGCATCATGTGTTGATCTATTTAATCCACCAGATTTATTCCATGTTTATGCTTCCAGAATGTATGCCTCAGGGACTGATCTTCTTTTATAAGTCACTTGTGTGTTATACACACACACACACACACATTCATGTACACATGCCTGCACACATACACATGTTCATGCACAAACACACATATACACACATACACACATGCATGCATACATGCATACACACACATGTCAATTTAACAATTCCAGAGATTTGGAGTGAGAAGAAAGCCTGGCACATCTTAGTTCACCATAATGGCGCAAACATTCCCTAGGGATATAAAGTTTTCAGTGCCACAGATTCAAGTGGCATTTTCAGCGTGGCTTTGGGGATATGGTAGAAATGCTTAGGTGCTCTTATCCTCTCCCAAGCGGGGGTTTTCTGTTAGAGGCAGAAAAGATAGGTGGTGTTCAGATCAACGTTGAAGAGATAACACAGTTATTGGCCCAAACAAGCAAGCATGACCATCCAGGGAGGTCCGTGAACCACGAGGGAAAACAAGACAAGAGCAGACCTGCAAACACATACTTTTCCTGACACTAGATTTGGTAGATTCTGGACTGATGTGAGAAGTTCAATAAAAGCAGCAAAAGTTCTACAAAGCAGGGTATGCTGGTTAATTTTTGAACATTAACACCAACTAGAGTCACTCGGGAATATGGAATCTCAACTGAGGAATAGTTCCCTGCATCTGATTGGCCTGTGGCCATATCTATGGGACATTTTCTTGATTAATGTGGGAGGGCCCAGCCTACTTCGAGCAGCCCTGGTTTGTTTAAAAATAATAATACAAAAAAAAAAAAAAAAAAAGGCAGCTGAGCAAGCCATGAAAACCAAGCCAGTAAATAGGTAACCAGCTTTCTTCAACTGCTTCTGCCTCTGGTCCTACTTCAGTTCTTGTCCTAACTTCCCCTGATGAGATGGACTGTGAAGTGAAAGTATAAGTCAAATAAACCAAGGCGCTCTGGGTCTGCGTTTTATCACAGCAGCAGAGAAACCCGGCTAGGACACAGGCTGAACATGCAAAGACTCTAAGGGCATACCCTTATGGTATGGATGGGTTCGAGAAAGCTCTGAACGGTCTAGAAGCTAGAATTCAGAACCAAGACATAACCAGTACTGTCCTGGGTTGGAGACATTAGATCATAGATAGCAGAGTGGAGAGTAATTCCCAAGTTACTCCTTGTGTGACTTTAATACTCTACCCAGCTTCTCTGCAGGAAAAGTTTCTTTGCCTTGAGATAATCTAATTGAAATAGCCACAGACGAAAACAAAGTGGCAAAATTTAGCCTAGGACTCACTCTTCCGGAGTTTAGGAGGAAAAGTTCACCATGCAGTGTGCCCTGGAGGACAACCATTCATAGACACAGGCAAGCAGCCCACAGAGTCCTGATAGGTCCTGCCTGTCACAGACAGTACTAAGGGTATAGTCCTCCAAACAGGCCATCATTCACTGAAAGCCTTCTGAGTAGGGTGCCATACTCGGTGACTGACAGAAAGCAGCTCACAGAGCCTGCATGCCTTAAGTAGAGCCTTAGAGATGAGTATGTGCCAGAGGGAACGGCAAACAGGTAGCTTAAACCAAGGAGAGAGAACAAGGTGTAAGAAGGGCCTCTTGGTGGGGGAGGCAACCCCCTGCAATCCCCTGCAAGAGGCATGCCCCATTTCAAAATTATACTGCCATCAGTGCACATTCCATTCATTCCCAAGTGTCCCTCTGTTAGCTGGGCAGTAAATTCCCATGGGATTCAGTAGCCTTTGAAGGTGGAGAGAGGGTAGCCTCCTGTGTGGAGATGCTTGCCTGAATTGGTAACATCAAACTTCCTTCCCTGTTATATGGGAAATGAAGAGGGATCATAAAAACCACAGAGAAGGTAACTTGACAGAATTGCTACTCAAGAGACAGTTTGATATGTATATGGATGAGTAGGAAGGAGAGGCTTTCAACCTCTCTACTGCACAGAACTGGGCTCAAGTTAGGTCATCCATACGCTAGAATGGAAACGATCTCCAACATCTAACCCGAACCTACTTCAGACCAAAGTCGTGACTTGCTGGCTATTGATCCCAAGTTCTACAGGGAAGGTATTATCAGTGGTCTTAAAAATCTGTGTGAAAGGACTGGAAAGATGGCTCCGTGGTTAAGAGCACTGGCTGCTCTTCCAGAGGTCCTGAGTTCAATTCCCAGCAACCACATGGTGGCTCACAACCATTTATACTGGGAAACCAATGCCCTCTCCAGGCAGGCAGTTGTATATGCAGCAGAGCACACATACATTAAATAAACAACAACAACAAAAAAAAACCACCACTGTGTGAGAGCTTGGGGTGTGGGGTACTTAGGAACACTGACTGCTCTTGCAGAGGACCCAGCATTCACATGACATGTCACAACCATCTGTAACTTCAGTTCCAGGGGACCCAATACACTCCTCTGGCCTCCAAGGGCACCAGGCACATACACCTTTTAAAAAATCATTATGAGAAAAAAAAAAAAAGAATCTGTTGGTGATACAAGTCTGCCAGCTGGTAGGCAGGACAAGATTTAAGGAATAGGGGCCACTTCCATGTAGGTACTAGGGTGTGACGGGCTCTTTAAGGATGGATAAGGAGTTGGATGAGTAATGAATGTACTTGTCACACAGCTCTCTTTCTCACTTGCTCCAGTGCCACAGGATGTAGCTGTACCTAGCACTGTGGAAACTACCATGCTGAAATTGATGGCTCCCACAAAGGTGCCCAGACATTTCGCAGTACCACCATCCAGCTCAACGAGAGCCCTGGTTTTGTTCACACAGAGCCCGAAAAGGGTTAGCCCATCAGCAAACACCATGTCAGAGTCAAAGTGGGTGTTGCCGGAAGAGGCGTTTCTGAACAGTTCATCAGTAACTAATCAATCCCTGGCTCTTTGAACACCTGTTCTCCATCTATCCTCTGCCGTGGGCAAAGATTAATAAAATCAGCAACTGGCTTAAGATTCTATTTTCAAAGAAACAAGAAGCAGGGTACTTTAATAACCTTTATTTATTTTTAGACAGGGTCTTATATACCTTGGGATTGTCCCAAGTTTGCTATGTAGCTGAGGGTGACCTTGAGTTCCTAGCCCCCCTGTCTTCCCCACCCACCCCACCCAGGAGTACAGGAGTGGGTGAACACACTCAAGCTTTAACATGCATTTGTGAGGCTGTTATCTCTGTTGATGTTACAGGGCATCTAAAGGGCATTCATCGCCTCCTCCTCTAACCTGAGGGTTTGAGACTTGGTATCCACGTGGAAGAGGGATAATCCTGGAACCAGCCCCAGGAGTACACCAATGGGAGGGCCAGGGTGAGTGCCTAATCCAATACATTCCTGGCTCGCCGTCTCTAGACGCCCCAATCCAATTCAGATCTATAAAGAACTTGATGTCTGAAATAAACACATAATTCAAGTGGTAACTTAACAGAGCTGTAACTCTTGTTGGGCAAATTACCAAGCCTCTTGATCCCATTGTCCTGTAATGGAGGAGCACCACCTGCCTCTCTCAACACATGAGGATTTTGACATGCAATCTTATGGCATGACAAGCACAGCCATTAGAAGATGTGTTCCTTAGGAAGGGGTGGCTGACAACAGTCCCTTCAAAAGATAAAGATATTGAGATGGGGAACAAATGTCAGAAAGGGCTGAGTTTTTCTTTTTGGGGGGGGATGTCAAATGAGGTGAGAGCATTGAATAGACAAGCATGGGTGATCTGCCCAAGGGAAAATGTGTCCTTGCTGTAAACACTTCCCCCCTTAGATCCCATGTCCCAGTACAGACAATTTGTCACTGTGTTGATCCCATGGCAGTCAGTCCCGGCTCTCTACTGGCTGAGGCAGTTACTACCATGGGTGGTGGGGACAATGGCTGCCGTCCGGTGAGTTACAGCTATACCTCATAGTCTACCCCAGAGGTAAGGTTTATTCTATGGTATGGCGACGATTAGCAGTGAATCATGAAATTGTCTTCCGTGATCCCGGAGCCATTAATGGTTCTGGTTGAGGTTCATAGCCTTTGGAGCTCTTGGCTCGGGAATCAACAGAAGCACCGCTTCAATTTTATGCTTCTCTTGGGGAATCGCAAAATGCTTTCGTGCGTGTACACACACAGCGGCAACCATACTCACAGCCCTGTACTTCCATGCATCTGCTTATTTGAGCACTTCTGTGCCACAGTTCTAAGCAGTGTTCTCAGTTCACCCTCACACTGGCTGTTGGGAGGTGGGGTGGGTGGGTGGGTGGGTGGGGGGAAGTATGATTTCAGGTCAGCTTGTCCAAAGTAAGCCAGTGATGTTTGTGGCAGAGCAAGACTGACCCAGAGTACCCGCCTTGGCACCATGGTTTCATCTACTTCAATGCTTCCAGCCAGTTCTTCCCGCTCTTTATGCACTGCTGCTGACAGATATTTGCATCCTTCCTACTGGGGGTGGGGTGGGGTGGGGTGGGGTGGGGGTGCTCCTCAGACAGGCCTTGGCTACCACTCTAGGGACCCTGCTTCCCTTCAGTGAAGGCTGCCCACTTTCTAAGTCACAGTCTCCTCTCCAAAAAGCTTGGCTTTCTCTCTCAGCTTTTCACCAGCTTCTCCCAGACCACGTTGCTTACACAGTATGTTCACAGGTCAGCTCAGGGCTTGGTGTATGTATACACCCTTAGTGACACGTCTAACAGGTCACTAACTGCTCCTGCGCAGTCCAGGTGTTTACTTGTGCCCTTCCCCTAGCCCTGAGTGGGCTAAATCAGACCTTGTTTTGACACATAGTCTACTCCAGAGGTAAGGTTTATTCTATGGTACGGCAGTGATTAGCAGTGAATCATGGAATTGTCTTCCATGATCCTGGAGCCATTAATGACTCTGGCTGACGCTCAACCTAGGGTGGAGTCTTCCGCCCTAGGTGAAGTCTATTGTCCTGCCACATCTGCAGCTGCCTGCAAGAAGCCACTACCTGCTGAGCAGCTGAGCTTGTCTTCCCGACAAGATCCTGGCAAAGTGGGGGATGGGTTCCCCCCCTTTATATTTCAGACATAAGAATTAAACATTGATCAGAGAACTTTGTCTTGGTTCATTATTTCTCTCGCCCATCCTTCCCATCCATCCCCAGCTTTTCTTCCAGGTGACCTGGTTATCCACGGCCGATGGCTGCTACATTTACTGTACCTGGTTTGCACGTGGTGCTCATGCCATGTGGAGGCTCTAGAACCATTAGTTTGGTGCAGCCTTGCAAAAAGAAGTATGTCACCTGTGTGAGCTTGCGACATGCCAGCTGGCTTCCTGCTCCTGCTGCCATGCCACACCTAGTATCACGTACTCTAACCTTCTGGAATCCCAAGCAACTTCCTTAAGTAGCTTCTGGTTATGATATTTTATCACAGCAAAAGAAAATTAATATCACCAGAGCCCCCAAATTTCCCTTCTTGCTTTAAAAAAAAAAAGAAATTGGTGTGCTTGTTACACAAGTGTTGCTCCTCAGAGTACATTATGTTTAGAAAACACTTGAAGACCGGTAATTCCTTCTGGCTAAGTGCAAGGAAACATGATGTAATCAAAGACCTTGGGAGATGTCTTGCGCTCCATTCCCACTTCACGGGTGGGTTCGGGAGGGACAAACTGGACATTACACATAGCTTGGTCGTCGTTCCAAGACAAACAGCTCCTTTGTTGGGGAAGCGGCTCTTATAAGGGCTCCTCTAAGAGCTGCAGTGGGCCGAGAGAGGAGAGGGGGACCATCGCAGACCAAGAGACCGCCAAAGCTGCCATAGGACAATCCTGTAAAACCGAAGTGCTCAACCCTGCAGCTAGCCAGCTTTAAAATGGACCAGAGCAAGAATCGATGGTGCAGGTGCCAGGGCCACAGGAGCCCAGAAAGCTCTTTAGAGGTAGGAAGAAAATGCCAGGCAGATGGGGAGAATCCACGGGAAGCCAGGGTGTGTGGGCAGAGAAAAGAAGAGGACTTTCTATGTGGGCAAAGGCAAGCGATGCAGTTTGTTAGGGGGGAAAAAATAGCTGGAATACCGTGTTTTTGGTTTACTGACTCACTTGTTCTTCGTGAACTCCAGACTCCAACTAAACTCAAGGTGGTACCGTGTCAAGTCTCCAGCACTGAGAGAAGAGGATGGACAGTGGAACACAAAGACAACCTTATTTCTGCCTTAAGGCTCAGAAACAATAAGGCCCAGGGGAAATACAGGAAAACAAATATGGACAGCCAGGGTTATGTGGCGCCACACCTCCAAGAAAGGAAGCGACTGCAGCGGAGAGATCAGCCCTGCTCAGAGGAGGGCAAAAGGAATTAGAGTCCTTCTCCTGAACAACTTTCTGCCAGGTGTACGAGAACTAGAAATCTCAATATAGATGCTAACGGTGCAGAACACTGGTCCTAAAGGGTCGCTGAAGCCTTAGCCAGTGATTACACTAAAGAAGTGTCAGAGAAAGAACTAAACCTGTGCTTTTTAGTTGGGGGAGAGGGTGTGTGTGTGGGGGGGGCAGGGGATGGGGGTGGAATCTGCTTAGGTCAACCCAGAGCATATTTGAATTCAATCTGCTACAGTATACATCTGGTGTGACTAAGTGCCTCGTCCCATTTAAAAGACTACACAGATTGACACAGCATGAATACACAGCCAGCCTGGGAAGAGGTAAATTGGAAGCAGCTGATCTGTAGTAAGATGTACAGCTATTTAAAAGCTGAAGGGTAGTATCTTGGGCTAGTCTGGAGTTGGGGAGTCTATTCTGATCAAAGGAAGGAGCAGAGCAGGACCACCCAGGACCTTTCCACTGACCTCGGCAGTGTTGAGATCAGCCTGTGCCCTGGCCTAGGCTACTTTGTAATGGATAAAGAGTACTTACTGCCTTTCCACACTGTGTTCTGCCTAATAGACTCCATCTTATAGACAGATTTGGACTCCATCTTGAAGAGATGCAGGGTGACTGTGAACCTTGTTGGGCACATAAAATACCATCCATCCATCCATCCATCCATTCTTCCAGCACCACCCACATGACACAGACTGCTACCTAATTCTCCTAAGAGTAGCAAGGGTGCCATCCTATAAATTTATCAAAAAAATAACATGGGGCCATAGGACCTCATGAGTGTACTGAAATCAGAATCACAAAAGTCAGCCCTGAGACACACAAGCCCGCCTGAAGGGAAAGTGTACAACTCCCTCACTAGATCGCCTTAAAGATGTTCTATAGCTTAACCACATGTGCTATAGCAATGGCCATGGCTCCAATCCCATCTCATCTGACCAGCCCCTAGGTAGGACAAGAGGTTGACAGAGAATGTCTTACTATCCCAGGGTCTTCCGCTTAGGCAGGTTCCCCAGAGGGATTGATGCAGCCAATACAGATAGTCAGCTGCCTACCTGTTCATCTCCCTTGATCTGCCATTCACTGGTCCACCCGCTCCTTTCCCTGCCCTTTGACTCTACTGCCTCCCTACTGCGCCTCACTCTGGTATTTGTGATTCTGAAAGGACTCAAAGGCGGCATCAGCATCGGAGGTGCTTCCAGTGGACCTCCAGTGGAGTTAGCAGTCTGACCTCTAACGGGGCCCCATGCCTACCCTACAACCCGGCCCCGCCCACCCCACTTTTGCATCTCTATGGGTCTTCCCAACTTTGGCCTCCCATCTGTAGCACCCTGTAGCTATTTTACAACCTTGATGTTTACTGTCTTCAAAGGTAATTTTAAGATTTGAGAGTTAATTTTAGTAATTAAGATTCGAACAAAAGAGGACTGAAGAGATGGCTCTGTGGTTGGGGAGAGAATACTCTCCTTACAGAGGAATAGAGTTCAGATCTAAGCACCCACAACAGGTGGCAAACAAATATTTTGAACTCTACCTCCAAGGGATCTGATGGATGCCTCTGGTCTCTTCAGGCACTTGCTCTCTCTCTCTCTCTCTCTCTCTCTCTCCACCCTCCCCAAGTGTGTGTGTGTGTGTGTGTGTGTGTGTGTGTGTGTAAATTTAAAAATATTTTTAATGATTTGGATGAAAGAGCCTGCGTTTCCTATCAAAGAAAAAGATACTGTCACATCACACTGCTGCCAACAAAGCATTTTCTGTGAAATTCTTGTTATTCAACAAATTGTGACATTGTAGTAAGACAAACACATTTATGTTTCTGACATAGCATGCTCTTGACAATCAGACAAATGAACACTAGCACTATAAACACGCGCTTCATCAGAACTGTGTTAGAAACAAGGGGAAAGTTTCGTCTGCCATTCACTTAGTGTCGTTTACCAACAATAACACCCATCTTTCTTTGATTTCCGGGATACCTTCTCATCCGTTCCAGTTAGAAGTTGCCATTTGACCTCAGATGTCAGGAACGGTGCTTTGATAAAGTCAATATACAGATTCATGTTGGGCACTTGAACAAGTGCTGAGAGGTGGGAGAGCCATCTCTCTGGGAAGATAGAACTTCATAGAGATACAAGAAAACACAGGATTCCAATAAGAGAAGGGGAGCTAGCCTAGCCAGTGTGTGTGTGTGTGTGTGTCCGTGCCCAAGGAGGAAGAAAGGTGAAAGAACTCAGCAGTCTATCATTGCCCACCAACTCACTCCCAAGAACAAGTCTACTTTGATCTTGGATGGAAAGCCTCCCCTGCCCCGCCTCTCTAATATCACGTTCACCTGTGAGTGAAGATTTCCACCAACCTCCATCTGGAAAAGAACCACAAACACCCCTGCTTCTGCCTACCAATGTCAGAAACTGTGCAGCTCAACTTGGTGATCTCGCACTTGAAACTCTGAAGAACACACAAGTACATGAATGCGTGTGCATAAGTGTATGTGCGCGTGTGCACACACACAGAGACACACTTGATAGTAATGTTTTCTTAACACTAATATAGAATGTCCCCACTTCTAGCAAAAAAAAAAAAAAAAAGTCTGTTCCACAAAAACAAAACAAAACAAAACACAAAACAAAACAAAAAAACCCTCCCAGAACAACAGCTGCCTACTTGAATCTACAGAGAAGAGAGACATGGCATTTCTCAGGTTAGTTAGACAATGCCATGAAAACAAAGGTCCACCAAGCAGAAGTTAGTCATTAAGTTTGGCCACTTATTTTCTAAGTTGGCCAAATAGATTGCATAGTCTTTGTGACTAGGGAACACAGTGCATGCATGCCCTTGCCACTGATAGTCTAGAGGAGAGAGAAATACTACACAGATAAACAGCCAAGTAAGTGCCTTACCTTTCTGTGATAAGGTAGTATTTTAGTCTCCGTTACGGGAGAGGTGGTGTTTACCACCATAGGAGAAACTAAAAAGCTTCCTAAGAACTCAAGGAGCTGGCCATTAAAGGGGAGAGTGGATGGGCAGGTGAAACACAGCATCTTATACCAGGAAGTAAAAGGACAATGCATTGCTAGAAGGAGGGCGCAAGTGTGAGATGGACTGGACGTTCATTGCTCATTAAGCAAATCTGCTGATGGCTGGACCCTGGCATTGGCTAAAGGGCGCCGCTTCAACCCAGTGAACGCAGCCCAAATAGTTTCTTTGATGAGTTGAAAGCTGGAACTGAAATGAGAAAGGAGGCGTGTAAGAGGAATAGGTGTCTACCAACCCTCAGAAAAGCAGCTACAACTGGGAGGAGCCACGAGGAGTGACAGCTAGAGAGACCTGTGCTTTGATGGAGGTCTAACTGGCTTAACTTCCCTTACAAAGAGAAGATCCCAGCTCTTCGCCAAGTACTGACGGAAAGAAAGCAGAAGAGAGAAAGAAGTTGAAGATTTAGAAAGCATATCATCACTGGAGTAGGCCTCAGGCCAGGGAGTAAGGGATGAGGGTGTCAGGGGCCTGGCCTTAGCTAGGGGGAGATCATGCATGTTGCATTGTATTTTCTCTGGGAGTGGGGGAGTCAGGGATCCGGAGTGATTAGGGGAAGAAGGGAGCGTCGAGAGGGGCGGGGCGTCGTGAGGAACATGATAAACTACTGAGCACTGAGTGTTGAGGACTCCCCCGATCAGGGAGAGTATGAACTTGGAGCGATGCCGCAGCATCTAGCTCTGTCATAATATCGAGTAATTCTCATAGATGCTGGCCCGGCTATAGACAGACAAAGCTGAACATTTGCCAGGGAAGGACACGCGTGGGGCCAACAGAGGACAGACTAATATTTTTAGGGCACTATAGGCAAAAATCATGGCCTCTGATCCTGATAAAAGTGGAAACTAGAAGATTTAAGGCACAGGCTGAGCGGAGAGGCTCTTAGAGCCCGCACTTGGTCAACCAAGCTGAAAGGTGAGACTTCAATGGGAGAGACAAAACTTTGACCAAGCAAATACATGCTGAGCTGGGTGGGGTGGGGGTGGGAGTATGTATCACTGAAGGTGCAGCATCCAGCAACAGGATGTAACCGTGGAGCACAGCATCCATCAATGGGGAAGCCAGAGCACAGGCTGGAGCTAGCCACAGGCACACTTAGAATGGCATCCTTAATTAGAACAACATCAAGGGGTGGGTGGAGAATAAGACCAGGGAAAGGTACGAAGGCCTTTGGGGAGTGAGGGTAACAGGACGAGCAGATGGGCGTGGTTTTTAGAGGAAAAAATAAAGCAAATATAGAAAAGAAAGGTTTAAGGGTTGGCAGTGAGGTGCCTAGAAAACATCAACTCTAGCTCCCAACACTGAAGCAGGAGCAATGATTGAAAAAAATTTACTAGGGAAAGCAGAGTCTTCAGGAATCCATTTTAAATGAAGAAATGGAGGTGCAAGGATTGTTGGGGAAAAGATTTTGGTGGCCCTGCGGAAACTGTGTGGGAACTGGTGTGGGGGACGAGCAGACAGAATTGCAAGCAGGCTTGTTGACCATGGAGACACACCTTGCCCTGGAGCCAGGGCCACTTGATTAATAGATCCAACGAGCACCATATTGGTCTGCCAAGACAGGACTACCACTGAGTGAGGGTGTCAGGTTTCCAAGTCATGGCTGCTAAGGCTCTTTAAAGTGTTTCTCAAATCACATGTGGGATTGAGGTACCTGCCCTTGTCAACATTTTTTCTTATCAAATCCCATCTCAAATCCCATCTCATCTATCTTGCCAGTCCTATCCCCTACCACATAAATTCATCCATATTTAGATACAATCACACCAGCCCCAGATTTCAAAAGGAGGCAACCTAGACCTCCATCCAGGTATCTGTGACCATTGTGTGTAAACCTCGGTTTTCTTCTGGGGAACTCCTTAAGGCCTCTCATAACACAGGTGGGATTCTTATCTGTTGCAGCAGACCTTGCTGCCTGCCTCCAGAACCATTTGAACCACTGACTGGGCCATAACTGACCTGCAATAATCCTCAATCCTTAAAGTGTAGGATTGGGTGAGTTTTAACATCTGCACAGCCACCCCCAAAGTCAAGACAGTTTAACCACCATTATGATCCACCCTCTTCCTGCCCCGCTCTGTTCCCTATATGGTTGATGAGTTCACACTTCTAGAGTCCTCAATCAGCGTGACCACACGGTCCAGACTCTCCTCTGGCCCCTGTGACATCACGTATCTTCATTCTGAGATCTTCCCATGGCAGTCGCTTGCCCCGCAACACTGTTGGGTGCTTTTCTAATGTATAGCCATACCATGGTTTATCCAGTTCTTTCTTAATAAATGCCCAAGTTGCCTAGCAAACACAGAAGTGGATGCTCACAGTCAGCTAGTGGATGGATCACAGGGCTCCCAAATGGAGGAGCTAGAGAAAGTATCCAAGGAGCTAAAGAGATCTGCAACCCTATAGGTGGAACAACTTTATGAACTAACCAGTACCCCGGAGCTCTTGACTCTAGCTGCATATGTATCAAAAGATGGCCTAGTCGGCCATCACTGGAAAGAGAGGCCCATTGGACACGCAAACTTTATATGCCCCAGTACAGGGGAACGCCAGGGCCAAAAAGTGGGAGTGGGTGGGTAGGGGAGTGGGTGGGGAGGGTATGGGGGACTTTTGGGATAGCATTGGAAATGTAATTGAGGAAAATATGTAATAAAAAATATAAAAAAAATAAATGCCCAAGTTGTTTCCCATATCTAGCTGTTTCGAGTGTAAGGGTACCGTGACAAATGAGTAGAGAAGTCTTGACCCAGCTTCCACTTCACTTCTCTTAGGTGAGAAGCTAAGACAATGGTGGTGTCACACACTTAGTGTATGTTTAACATTAAAAACAAAACTGAGGTTCTCTTCCAAAGTTTTGCTGCCTCCCTGCCAGAAGCTAGGAGTTCCCTACAGCTCCACACGCTCTTGCCCAACACTTGGAAAGTGCCAGTTTGGGGGTTTTGACCATCCTTGGGGCATCAGCTACCACTCTCCTGCTAACTCATGATTATGCACATTTTCAAATGAACTTGTTTCCTCTGGGGTTACACCTTCTGTCATAAATAGGCTGATCAAACCTCTTACTCATTTTCCGTTAGGTTGTCTAATTGGCATTTAATATTGTTTTAAAATAGCAATAATCTAGGCAGTCAACTCCAGACAACACAGGACTCGTCTTGCAGACAGCTTTGACCTTGGGACCACATAAGGCCAACCGAAATTCTAGCTCATCTTCCACAGGTTTCTGATCAGCACTGCTGTCTGCAATGTATTTTTTTCAGTGTGTATTTCTCAGTTTGGTTTGCTTTGTTTTGTAATTCTAGATTTTGAAATTTTTAGTTTTTACATTCCAATTGACTGCAGCCAGTTTTCAGAACAAAATTGGATCTTTGTTCCTCAATCTCACATCCTGAAATCTTGCAGAAATCACTACTGGGCCCAATACTTATTTCTTCCTCTCACACCCCTTGCCCCCTTTTTAAAAACTTTCTCATGAGACTCTAGTGCTGTTGTAAGAGTAAGCCATGGGGTTACTGAGCTCCTGCTATCAGCATTTGTCTTCCTGCCTGGGATACCCTCCTTTTACCAAACAAACAACAAACACCACTTTCAAGGAGTCTCTGAAGAAGGAAAAGACTCCTAGAAACACAGATTAACCAACAGTTACTGTATAGGACTTGGCCTTTATAATGCACCCCCTGCCGTTTGATGGGTATTTTATGTCAATCTCTCAAATGATTAAAAAAATATACTGTATAAGATAAGGAGAGATGGCTCCATCTTAAATATGAAGAAGTAGACACTGTTTCCTTGATATGAGTCCATAGTTAAGAAAGGGCTAAATCCTTCTATAGCTTCTACAGCTTCTCCACCCACCTCAAGCTAACTATCTCTCTCCAGGCCTCATAGGCAGTCAGGATCCAAACGTGGCCTCCATGGAGGACTGGTCTTCAGACTTTCATTCAGTAAACATGTGGTTTGTGGTTATTCTCCTCCTGTGATGCTTGCCAATAATCTGGTTTCTTAGCTTCCCATTTACCCACGTTGCTTTCTGGGGGCATCTGAGACCTTTTCTTTTACTCTGTCTGATGAACTGTTTGCAAGCCATAGCACCCTGCACATCTCTGGCACCTTCCAATAGAACATCTCTAAGAAATGGGAGAGCTCAGCTTGCTTCTGGGTCACTTTTATTTCTCTCTGTCTCCCCCCTCCTCCCTAACCGAGCAGAGTCGGCTGTCTACAGTCCTAGGGCTACATTGCCCCTCTCCTTAGCACCCAACAGGACCTCTCCAAACCCTGATCACCATTCCAGCTCCTAGAAAATCTTGACTTCCTTTCCCAGGGCAGTCTGGTTATCCCCATGAAATTGTTGCAGTAACTTTGAAATTCAAATACATGAACATCTGAATGACCCTTCTGATTTTATTTGCATGTCCTCTACCCTCAGAAGACCAGACGTCTTTCCTTAGACTCAGTGTGTTTAATGTTTCCAAGGAAGAGTCCTACTTGGAAAAGCACATTTACAAAATCTAAACTTTGTAGACCAACAAGCTTGCCCCGATTGCGCCCAAACAGGCAGCAAAGCCCACATTCTTCTCTCCATCTGAGGACACTGTCACCCCTTGGTCCCCTTTCCTCCATCTGACTACTGTGCCCCTTCCATTGCTTTCTCAGAAATTAGTCCGAGGCTAGGTCCTACCCCCAGTGACTCATGCCATTCTTGATAAGCTCAAGTGTGTAAAAAGGTTGCCTCTAAGCATGCCGCCGCACACACTTTTATCCCAGCACTCGGGAGGCAGATTAAGGCAGATCTCTGTGAGGTTGAGGTCAGCCTGGTTTACAGAGTGAGTTCGAGGCCAGCCATGGGCTACATGGTGAGACCTTGTCTCAAAAAAAAAAAAAAAAAAAGAGTCAAATAGACAAAAACAATTTCCTCCGCACTTATTTGTAATAGGTGTACACAATCTGGTGATATTTAAGGAGTTTTCTGTTAAGTGTTTTATAATGCCAAGTGCTTTGACTACCTACAAGAAAGACTCCAGGAATAACTGGAGAGGGCCAGTACACCCTTACTTAAGATTTCTAGCCACTCTCTCCTTTGTTTGCTCCTCTCCCAACCTGGGTGATTCTGCCCTGGTTGCAGGCAGTCTCTGGAGGTGCTGGGATATGCAGAAGGCAGAAGGCCATCTGAAATAAAGACTCCACCTGTGCAGTAGTGGGGATGTTGTCATCCAAGCTAGGGATGAGACTTTTTGCTGATGTAGTTGTTTGGGGGTAAACTGTATGCGAGTGATATTTCACTACAGCTGAGCCTCGAGAAGCTATACCTATCTGTCTTCCTCTCTCCACTATATCATGGGCGCACTATCTGTGATCCTGTCTGTATACACACACACACACCTCAGGCACACCAGGGAGAGCTAACCCAACAGCAAGCTCATTGTTTGGTTATCCCTCCACATGGAATCCCTTCAGCTAAGAGAAGGAACTGTAAGACCTCCTACTCCTTTATGAGGACTAACTACTTCTTCCACGTTTGTTTTGGGTTTTGGTCTTCTTGTCTTTTGGCTTGTTTGTTTGTTTGAGGCAGGATTTCACTATGTAGCCCTAGCTTAGAACTCACTAGGTAGACTGGCCAGGTTGGCATCCAACTTGTAGCAATTCTTTTTCTGCCTATCAAATGCTAGGGTGACTCCATGTGCCACCGCTCTCCTCTCTGCCATGCTCTTGCCTGTATAGGCCCTACACCCCTCCCCACCCCACCCTTTAAACACTAGCTCTACATTTCCATACCCTGGTGCTGCTTTTATTACCATGTCCAACCTTCAAAATAATGTTCCAAAGTAATTTTTTTTTAGTATCTACTTATTAAGAACTTTGTCATTAAACTGGGTTTAATTCTTAAATAACACAAGTCCCCAAGTTAGTTAGAAATGAGAGTCATTGGGGGGTGAGCTTCTTCAAGACAAGGACCATGTCTTATCTAGCTTTATATCGCCAGCTTCTAGCCCATGGCTGAGGGCATCATTTCAGTGCACTGAGGATAACATTGAACAAACGCCACTCTCTGCTGTGGCCCTCTGTTCTTCAAATGCAGACAAATTTCTGCTTTCTCGTGTGCAAAAACAAAAAAACAAAGCAAAACATAAAAAAAGCCCCGGTGCTCAGAATACCAACATGCCAGGTCATCAGTGTCAAATCTACACAATGGTGTCAGCACCCAAAGTGACCCTGGAAGCCCAATGCTGGTGACTTCACAGCCTAGGTTTTTGGCACAGTCATCAGAGTTTCTGCAACTGCCTCCCCCACCCCCCATGCCCCTTTCCACTCCATCCTTCTCCAGGAGAGTGCCAGACTGAAAAGCAAGGGAATTAAAATAATCTGTAGGAAGGAAACTTGCTCCAACCAACTGTGGTCTGGGCTGTGACTCTGCAGTTTAAACATGCAGATGCATGCTAATTTCTTTTCGGAAGATTATATAAATGAATGATCCGGTGTGGACACTAGGCTTCCTGACAGTAGGGAGCATTTCCCCTCCTCTTCTGATTGCTAGTCACACCAGGAGGAAACTGTGATTTAACAGGCTGAAGAGCACCTTGGGAACACCGCTGTCTTCATTTTTACATGAAACCCCCACACTTAACGTTCAGCAGAGAGAACGGGGCTGGCTAATTTTGGAGAGTTGCTAAATCACCTTCGTACTTTTAATCTTTTCGTACATTTTAAAGTAGCCTTGGCCTTAAACCTAATCATGCCCCCAGTGTTTCCTGTTTTTAAAACTGGGGCAGTGGTCTGTGCTATTACTCTTCTCAAAGGAATGACAATTATTATCATACAGAGGAAAAGAGCACTGGACTGCAAGTCAAGAGAACTGGATTCTGTCTTTAGCCTTTAATCTGAGGCTTGAGAGCCATCAGCTCACTCTGCTCGGCTCCAAAACAGGAAGTCCAAATTATGCAATTTCCAAGTCAGCTCCCAGGATCAATAGTGATATATTGGTCAATAGTGATATATTGGTCAATAGTGATATACTGGTTAAGTTCAGTGGTCCTCTTCTGCCCAGCATTGTCAGATAAAAGGAGGCTTGGTGTGCACTTATGGTGGGATGCAGCATGAGATACGTGCGCGTGCAAGGCTCGAAAGGTGTCAGCACACACGCAGCCTATGTGTCATAGCACCACACACCAGGCAGGAACACAAGGAGGGAGCGGGTGTCTCATCAGACACAAGAAACCTAGGAAACTGGAAGCAAGACTTCTTGTCCAGTTCTGCCCAAGGACTGTCCTTATTCAAAAATAAAAAGTACTAGCAAGCAAGTGCTTCAGACTTCCTAAGCTGTCTGGCATATGACCAGAGCAAGTAGCCTTAGGTATAGCTCAGCAGGGAGGAACTGGAAAAGGGGCAGGCTGTCCCTTATACCTCCTACTGAGATGGATTCCAATGTGGTGGGTGAACTTCTTCGTCTACTTCAATGATCACACCAAGTCCAGCCCCTCAAACCACTGGGGATCCACACAACACTACAGAGTCTCTTCTGCCCATATGTGCTATCATCCTTCCCAGACTGAAGGAAAATCACAGGGGTCTCACACATCTACATGAACCAACTGTGGCTTTGAGCAAGGCTGCCCAAGTCTCTGAGCTGGTTGATGCTAGATGAAAAGAAATAGTGTTGCGTGTACGGTTGTCTCCTGGGCTAATCCCAGCTGCCCTCGCCCTCACCCACCAGCCCTCTGCCACCCAGAAACCATTTCAGGAAAGTGTTGTTGAGGGAACCTTGCTAACACCAAATTCTTTGTCAGGGACATTTGAAGGGTACAAAAGAGGAAAATACTGTAAGCCCAAGGAGACAGGGCATCACCATCTTCTAAGTGTGAAATAGTGACCTTAGGAGAAAGCTGTGCTTTCTCGATTATCATTCCATTCCGCACTGCCATGCCCACCCAGCTCCAACCCTTCCCTCTATTCCCACGCTCTCCCTAGATGGCGTGCCACTTGACCTAGTCTGCATCTTGCTATGGCCTCTTCTCTGCAGGAGAAAGCTTCAGCTGCCATGGTCTCGGGGGGGGGGGGGGGGGGTTAGGGAGGGTTCCCATCACGGAAGTCTGCCTCAGGCAGCTCTCAGAAAAAGTATGCCTCTGAGAGTCCTACACTTGAGACGTACATCACGGCGAGGAACAGCAGCAGGGCTCATGGCTGTTGCTGCCACAGCCTGACTGAGTGTCCACCTCCAGTTCATAGACTGAGGCAGCCCCTGAAAGCGCAGGGCCTGAGTCCCTCCCTCCGTCCCACAGATTTCTTCTCTGTAAAGATGCCCATCTTATCACCTCCAGCCCAGCTCCTAGAGCCTTTTCTTTACTAAGAGGGACTGTTCCAATGGCATAGAGAAGAAACTCGTGCCATTGGCTCAAGAAAATCTCTCAGGCTTAGGAGTCAGAACTGCCCTGCATTTAACTTTCCAATACTGCTATGCACAGTTTAGGGAACTCCTTGGCAAACTGCTGAACCTGGCTTACTTAACATGTGTGTAAAATAGAGACACCTATACCTCCACACAGTTGTTGTGAGGATTAAACAAAAGCACATGTCAGCAACTGCCCAGCACTCAATGAGTGCCTTGTCCAAAGTTGCTGCTCCAGTTATAACTCCTGCTTCTCTTGCACTACAGAAAGACTGTGTTATACCATGCATGGCCCACTGAAGATGGTTGAGACACTGCTAGCCAAGACTGATTGTATAGCAGTTGAACAAGTTACAGGTTGACTACGTTAACTTGGACATTATGGTATCTTGTGAGTAAATCCTCCTCACAGCAATAGGACAGTGGACCTGTTAACTGCCGCTGAGGTTTTCAGGAGAGTGGCAGTTAAGTTTGTCTAGGGTGTGAAGACATGAGTGAGATGCAAACTGTCATTCTTTGAAAGGAAAGCTCTTCCTTTTCCCGGCAAGCTCTTGTGCCTGGGTTGCCTCCCTTCAACATTTCTCTTTTCCACTGAGACCATTTGTTCACATGTGAGTTTGTGTCCCAAATGACCAGTCTCAAGACTACAGAACAAGAACTGGCTCAGCTGGTTTGTTCAAAATGTTTCAAATGTAGATCTCAAACCCTGCAATCGTTTGTCCATCCTAGTTAAAAGACTCCTCCAATTAGTCAAGATGACAAGCTCTGCCATCCCTTGGCCCCTGGTCACCTTTATGCATAGACAAAACTCAGGAGATATGACCAACGGGCGACATAACCATGGCTCCAACTGAAAACATCTCAAAAGAGCAATGACAATGCCCCCCCCCCCACCTCTGCCGCTGCCACCACCTGCACCACAAATGTCACTACTGGGCTCTTCTGCTTCTCTCTCCTAAACCTCCTCGGTGTCTAAGAGACCACAGAGCACTTAAAATGGAAAACGCACCCAGCACATTATACAATAGAATTATCTGTCACTTTTCCTTAACATTGAAGCCACAAGCACCTTTTTATAACAATCACCACACTGTACTGGAAAAATTCAGAGAATATTTAGCCCTAAAAGACTATGTGGTCCTCCATGCATTCACAGTCTACTGCTTATTAAAGTTTCTGCAACTCAGAATTCACACGTTACTAACTCCCGATCGCAGCCGGCACAAGAAGGAATTTAGCCTGGAGTTGCTAGCAAAAACAAAAACACAAGCCTTAAGACTGTGCTCTGGGGATACTTCTTAGAGGAACAGACATCCAGCCCAAATCTTCAGGCATCGTCCTGGTTTGGGGGTTTCCTGATCCAAGCTGTGTACCCCCTCCCACCCATCTGTTCCCCCTTCTCTTGCTTTTAGAGACTGTCAGCAAATGATTTGATTCCGAGAAGGTGCTGCAGTTCATAGAGAAAGCAAAAGTCACCACAGCTATCCTGACTCGTTTCTTCTGAAGCTGTGACATTCTGTATGCTGCCTGTGGGGTCCCTGCTCAGCGATGCTCCCAAGGTCCATGGGGACTCTTTCACTCCCCCTCCCCAACCCCCACAAACCACTTCTCCCTTTCCCGTCCACCGAGAATCCCCAAATCGGGCTGATAATTACATAATCTTAATTAAAGGGCTACCGATGAAATAGCTGTCTCTTCTCTAACTCGAATTTTCTAGAAAGATTTTCAATATCAACTTTTAGGTACCTGAAAAAAGCAAGCGTGACGGCTATAATTTCTACTATTTTTAGGTTCAGGAATATACCTTTTTTTTTCTTTTCTTTTTTTTCTTTTCTTTTTTGCTTGCTTTTGTGTTTTGAAGGGGATGGGGAGAGCAGTCTCACTATTGCTAACAAATGGAATTGACGCTGGATCCAACAAACAGCTGAAGTTTAGAAGTTAAACAATTTTGCTACTCTTTAAATATTTTGAGAATCTAAAAACACACTTATCTCCCCACTGTGTGCATGGCTTGGGTGAGATAGTTCACACATCCATCTTCCCACAATATGAATTATTTGTCCCTTCAAATGAAACTCTGCAAAAGAGAAATTGCGCCCCTCTTCTCTTCTCACATCAGTGAAATGTTTTGAGAGGGCTGTTTTCTGATTACAAAATCCATGTCCAACTTATTTTTTTTTTAAATCAAGAAGCAGTTATTTAAAAGAACACATTCTCTTATCAAAAGTTAGACAAGACCAACAACTAACACTTAATAAAATGAGGATATTTCAAAGAATTTTGTTTTCTTCAATAGTTGCATGAGGTTTTTTTTTTTTTTTTTATTTTTCCAGGAAAATGTGCAAATAGCTTGGTTACCTGGATCTGCTGGTCACTTCTAGTTTTTGGACTCTTGAAGATGGTGAGTTTTGCTAATGATGCGCAGCCGTTTAAAAACCGGATAGCTTTTCTGGCAAGCACTCTTTGTGTGCCATCTTTTATAAAGGTGCTTCTTGTTGCTAAGAGATCAGTTGCTTAGAGACCAAATCATTAAAAAAAATATATATGTCAGGGGCCAACATAAATTATAACCAAATTGTGTCATTTCATCTCGGCCTCTGAATGTTTGGCTTTGTAATAGATCTCAGCGTACCAAGAGAAGCCAATTACTGATCACAAAGAAAAAAAAAAAACTGACCACAAGGAGGGGAAAAGATCTGTGCGTACTCTCTGTGAACAGTGAGTGGTGCCACAGGCTTCTTTTGATGGGGTTGCACTATCTAAGGACTCAAACTTTCACTCTCTGTGGTATCCTAGACAGGTTTTCTAAATGCATGGTTTTAAAAACACACAGGGATTGGCGCTCACATACCCCTCTGAGCAAACTTGAATGCAGTTTTGAGTATGAATATGTGTGGAAATTGTCAACTACTTTAGTGCTTTCCAAAACAAAATTAAGAGAAAAATGCTATACTTAGGAAAATGTAAGTTGGGTCTTAGCCTTTAGGCAGGTATTTTATGTTGCCAACAATTCAGTTCTAAATATGTATATGTACATATACATATTTATTATATATGTGTATGTGATATGTATTATATATGTGTATATGTACATATTCATATATAATATACATATAGTACATGCTAGACTTGAATGTAAAAGATTCTACCTTTTGTTTTCCCACTTGTATTCAAATGTAGATTAACTGCATGGCAGGTACAAATATAATTGGCTAAGTTGATAAGGTTTGGGTTTAGGAGAGTCTCAGTCTCTTCATGGTAATTTTGCCCAAAAGAAACTGTCCCCTTCAAGCTCTTAGCTAAATGTAACACACATATAATGTCTACATCTCAGAAAGAATACTAAGTAAGAAATGAAAATCTTAGTTTTTTAGCATTCAAATGAAAGGCACCCCGACAAGCTCCTAAACAGCTAGGACTGGAAAGGTTTAGGACAAAAGCAGCTAACCACAAGCCATCTCTGCTCAGTTGCATAACACGATTCTCACCAACATCTTTTCTACCTTCATTCCTCAAGGTTTCTTTGGCCCCCATATCTCAGGTGAGAACAATGTTCACCTTGGAATTGAAATCAAGATGAGAGATAAGGCTGTGTGTGGTGGCTCTTTAATCCCAGAGCTTTAGGATGCAGGGGCAAGTGGACCTTCATGAGTTCAAAGTCAGCCTGGTCTACAAAGCAATCCTATGCCAGCCAGAGCTACACAATAAGACCTTGTCTCAGAAAAAGAAAACCGGAGGAGGAGGGGGAGAAAAAAAGAGGAAGAAAAGAAGGATGTAAGAGATGAAAAGAATGCCTTAGCTCTTGAGTTTGCTTTTTTGCTTTTGTTTCCCTTTCTTAGCCTCCAGTGAGTTTACCATTATAGACCTTCATGCCTTGAGCTTCATCATTAATCAGCAAGTGTCTAGCAATCAATGTACTGTAAGAAAGATGGTGAACTGAGGCTAAGGGTTTGAGTGGGAGCCTACATGGGGATAAAGAGGTCCTCTTCTCAGCTCACACTTCAGCCCCAGCCATTGTAATGACCCCATTGTTAATTTACTAAGGAAATGGGTGGCACACAATGGGTTTGAATTTGTTTACACAGAGACATCCCTGTAAAGAATGAAGTTACCCAGGTAAAAATGTGACTCATCTAACACCCAGGGGAAAAAAATCACAAGAGGGAAATGGTGATTCCTACCAATCCACACTATGAACGGACACAGCATTTAAGTGTCCCAGGATGGGCACAGGTATATGTCAAACAAACAGATGTTCTTTCGTGTGTGTATGTATGTATGTATGTATGTATGTATGTGTGTGTGTGTGTGTGTGTGTCCCTTCCTAGTTCCCTGCACTTGTCTGCTCTGAGGCTGCTACTTTTAGAGTAGCATGGAAACACACAGAGAGAGATCAGAGATCGGAAGGAGTCAGGGTAGAAAGGGGAGAGAAACAACACGTCTCAAATGGGAAAAATGAGAATACATCTTAAAGAGTCAAGGAGGAAGATCCTAGTGAGCAGGAGGTCAGAAAGTATCTTAACCTTCCTTCTCTCCATTTGCTAGTCCTTTGCAGAGGATTTCACATTAGAATGACAGTACACATTACTGTACAGGTCAACTGAGAAACAGAGAATGGGGAGAGTCTGGGGAATTGCAGCTCTTCTTTTGCACTGGATTTTGTGTGAGTCAGTCCTCCATTAGAAACTAGCTCTGCAGAGACATTTGTATTTCAAACAGAGCACACACACCCTTCTTGTTCATCGATTCTGGCCTCTCTGGTTTGGCCCTGGTTTGCCTTTCCCTGTCTGGTGGCCCTTCACTTAGAAATCTCAGCATCTATCTCTAGAGCACCTATTTACCTTATCTCTAGAGCATCTACCTGCCTTTGGCCACTTCCTGCCTATCAAGAGGTAACTGTGAAGCACCATCCTGGTTTCAAGATATTGGCAAGCCATAGGCTCTCCTCTGCCTGGGTAGAAGAGGAGAGATGTACTGAAGGACCCATCCAGTTGCTAGTACTTGAGGTTACCAAAGGCTTGGCAAATGTACCCAGCTTGAAGCTTCCCAGTAAATGTTTTATTACCAATATAACATCATACAAAGAAGTATGATCCACTGTCATTCCAGTTCTTGTTATATGGCAGGCTACTTGTCCATGGGTACCTGGATCACAGAATCGCCACACCCCAAGCCCATCACTGTTGAAAATCTGCCTTACCCATGTAAGCTGCTTCTCTCTGTCCCAAGAATGTGGCAGTTGCTCTCTACCTTATAGGAACCCAAAACAGTGAGCGCACATCTCCAGGTAAAACAGATGGGACATCCAGTGACATCAGGCACCAAGGCATTTTCTGTAGAGAAATGGCATCAGGCACTGGAGAAGTCAACATTTCCTGATGTCACTCTCAACTGAGCCCAAACATCCTGGTGCTATTACTTACTCCTCAATTGCCAGAAGTCCCCACCCTCAAACCCAAAGACTTAACCCCTGGCTGCAACCCAACAGACACCATTTCTAGGAAAGATCAGACATCCCTTCATTAGCTAGAAGAAAGGATCCTTTGTGCCCCGAGAAGGCCCCCGTGTCTTGACTCTGTCTCTATCTTGTGGATAGAGATATCCACAAGTGGATCCCAGAAGAGTCTGAACAGATGAGAAACATGGTCATCTAGTTAAGGATGGAGAATGTCTCAAAGGTTTAGGCTACCCTCTTAAAGGCTCTAGAGAAATGAGTTAGAGGCAGAGAGTCTGCCAACATAAGGTTGCTTACTTCAAGCAATCTCACCCTCCCAGATGCATTTGCTGGCCAGAAATTACTCTTAGAAGCCAAAGACGGAGGGAAAAAATAAAAAAAGGGCTTGCCCTGGAACAGTCCCACCCACCCCAAAAGCAACCAATCATGACTAGGGTTGAGGAAGCGTAGGGACGCAAAGCATGATAATGACTCCCATTGAGCCAAGTAGGAGCAAGGGTCTGCTCTTCCAAGGGATGGCAGCTTCTGCCAACCAAAAGTCTCTTAGCAAGCTTCTTCCTGCGCTGACTGCCTTGGATGGCTCTGCAAAAGCCTTTTGTCAAAGTCCCCAGAAGCATCCTGTATTCTAATTCTTGAGAGAAAGAGCCTGGGTTCCATGAGTAGCAGACCTCAGGCCACACGGCCACAGCTACCTTCTCTGATCTCAGCCATCTGTCAGAGACCATACACGTCATCATCCTTCAGGTACCAGTTACCCATGTCTACTCAGCTAAGACCTCTTGTCCCCTTGACTACCAGACTCTTCTCAAATGTTACGGACCCCTTGTGCAGACTCCATCTCGAGGACAAGTCAGATGATGTCCCATGGACTGTTGAGCCTGATAAACTCCTTAGGGTCATCGACTCCTCGTCTCCTTTCCTTGGCCTACTCCACTTCCATTATTAAAAATGTCTTCTGTTTCAGTCCAACCCTCAAACTTCAGCCCACTAACAGTTTGGCAGCAGACCTGCCATTCAGTGTCACAGCCGCCTCCCTTTGCCAGGAAGCTACTGGCGGCAGCCTCTGCCAGGTTGAAGACTGCATAAAGAGTAGCCCAACCACCTTGAGCTCCAGAATCATCAATAGATGTCCAACTTTTCTTTTTTATACACTAGACATTTGACGTAGGAAGTCTCTTGTACTGCAGTCTTTGTAATAATTAATATACAAAGGATTAAGGTTTAATAAGCATTCAGCACACTTCAATATCACCACTTTTCTTGGAGAAAGAGCCATGGTGTTCTTCTGCGGGATCATTTGGCTCTCGATGGTCCTCTTCACAGCTGGTAATTTACATCCAGTTACTAGCTGGCAATTCTCGGGTGTTAACTGTACGCCTATGTGAGTCTTTTGCTTAGAGAGAGAGAGAAAAAAAAAAAGAACAAAGCATGAGGTGGGAAATCAGAAGGACTGCCACATGGTGGAAAGGGGGCTTTGGAAGAAAAAAAGAGAAGTCAAATATCCTCTTAATAAACTCATGAGACACATGCGTGCAGTGTCGATCATGAAAATACTCCACCAGAACCATTGACTCTGGAATCTTGTCATCCTCAAGAGAAAAAAAACACGAGGTAATTACCAAGAATGACACAATTATAAGCCTACAATAGTATTTTATAGCAAAGTACATAGCTACAACATGCAAAGGTCCCCGTTTATCCACCAAAGCTATCTCCACCCTCTTCCTTTCTGACCTCTGCAGCCACCTTTTTCTGACTTCCTTCACTCTCTACCTATGAGTTCCATTCAGCCATGGTTCATCTGCAGATAAGCAACACTCCCCAGTCTCCCCAACACACACACACAGACACACGGCATATGGGGTGCACTTCAAAACCGCATATATCCTGTCCAGGCATATCCAAGCACTCCAATGTATGAGCACTGTCCTTAGAAGAAAAGGAAGAATCTGTCTCAAGAAAAGCCAAGGCTCTTGACTAACTGCAAGCCAGGAGCTCCTCGCTCTTGGTTTTTTGGAATCAGCCCATTTGAAAGCTTATAGATTCCGGTTGGAAGGTTGTTTGAAATCAGACAGAAGGCAATAAAAGACTGGGACCTGTGCACAGGAGAGAAGGGGTTTACCTACAGACATTGACCCATTCTCCCGTGTCGTGGTTAAAAATGGAAGTCCCAGCAGGTCCTAGAGATTTTGACCTTGGGGGCCTCTGCAGGGTCCCCAAAATGTGTCTGCCTCAAGCCTACAAAGTTGAGGAGCCTTTTTTACCCATCCCTGTGGCGGCAGCAGTGGGAGCAGGGTCAGCTAGGGTTTGTCCCCATATGTTCTACTCATACCCTTACGTGGCCTACCCAGTGACACCAGCTAAACAGGCATGCCTCCAGACTAAGTGGAGTCCTTTGGGGTGAATACTATTAAAATACATTATATACATGTATGAAAATGTCATAATGAAACCTCTTCTGTAAAGTCAGTATACACTAATAAAAAATTAAAAGGCATAGCTAAGCCTTTTGGAGATTGACTAGAAAATTGGTTAGACTTACTCACTTTACTCCTTAATACCCTGTCCTTCCCAGACCCTTGAACCAATGCCCAACCAGAATAATGAAGACCATATCCTTCAAGGAAAGAGAAAGTAACCACTTTCTAATGAGGAGACAAGGTGGCCGAAGGCAGCTACCAAGTTAACAGCATCATTTCCAACAGGCTGGGCTGGCACCGCAAGAGCCCGTAGTGCTCACGGGGCCCATTCTCTGGCAAATCCGGGCTAGTCTGCTCAGATGTGAACAGGAAGCAGGACCCTGGGCCTCCTTGAAGTCAAGGTTATCTCCAAACCTGGCCCCATCGGGTTCTGCAGGCACCACTGTCAAGGATGTTGAAGTCTCTCTTCTGGATCCTTGAGTCACCACAGGTGACCTTGGTGCCACTGCTCTGTGCAAAGCAGCTGTTCCTGAGCATGCTCTCTGTACACCATCCACGCAGTGTCCTGGAGCTTAGCTCCCCCACCCAACCCTGCTCTGACCAGTCTGCACCCACTCTCAGGGGCCCTCCTTCCTTCCTGCTTTACCTCCCATTGTCCAGTGAAACCCATAAACCCAGCGTTAGAGAACTGGTTTTCTTCAGGCTAAGACGATACAATGTAGCAGAAGCCCTCTCGTCCTCAGTGAGGCTCCACACCTACACGCCTACTTCTCTCACTGTTGAGAGGAATGGAAGGCGACTTCTGTCTATGTTAATGACAGCATGTGATGAAGTTGTATTGCTAGTAACGAATTAGTGTTTTGGCTGTTTGCATTCATTCATTGGGAGATGGAAATTTCTGACAACTAGATATGCTGAGCTATTTGGGTCTATCCTACTTCCTGTGGATTTTTTTTTTTAATTACATTTAACACCTCAAACGCCTTGCTAGGATCTTACATACAATTACAAAAAAGAAAAAAAGAAATTTTTTTTTCAAATAATTATTTCCCAACAATGTCAGCTCAGTGAGGGACAACCAAAGTCTGTTTATGCCTTTGGTGGCTGAGTTGAGGGATGGGCTGCGGAACAGCTCAGTGCCTCCATGGGAGAATAAGATAGTAGGCACTACTGGAAAGAAAACATTGAGGGAGCAAAGCTGTCTATGATCAACTTAAGGGTTGAACTAAAATAAGTCCCTGAGATCTTGCCTCCCCCAGTCCCCAATTACGGCCCCCTCAAGGGTAAGGACCATGTCTTACCCATCTTTCTATCCCTAGCATGCTGATGGAGCCTCGCCATGCCTGACATTTCTCAGATGCTCACAAATGAGATATCTTCATGCCAATCCTGTTATGTTCCCAGACCACTCATGTCTGAAATGGAGATTCTTTCCTTCCTTCCTTCCTTCTTTCTTTTCTTTCTTTCTTTCTTTCTTTCTTTCTTTCTTTCTTTCTTTCTTTCTTTCTTTCTTTCTTTCTTTCTTTCTTTTCTTTCTTTCTTTCTTTCTCTTTCTTTCTTTCTTTTTCTTTCTTTCTTTCTTTCTCTCTCTCTCTCTCTCTCTCTCTCTCTCTCTCTCTCTCTCTCTCTCTCTCTCTCTCTCTCTTTCTTTCTTTTGATTACTTGCTTACTTTAAATTCTGATGGCAGCTTCCCCCTCCCTCCATTCCTCCCTCTCACCTCCCCTCTCTCCCCGCCCTCCTCTTCCCTTTCTTCTCAGAAAAGGAGAGGCCTCCCTTGGAGGCCAGCCTTGGCATATCAAGTTTTACCTATTAAGAATAGGTGTATCTTCTACTAATGCTCGACAAGGCAGCCCAGCTAGGGGAAAGGGATCCAAAGACAGGTAATGCAGTCAGAGAGAGCCCCTGCTCCCCCTTTAGGAGTCCCACAGGAAGGCCCAGCTGCATAACTGTTACATATATGCAGAGGGCCTAGGTCCGGCCCAGGCATGGTCTTTGGTTGGTGGTTCAAGCTCTATGAACCCCCGTGGGCCCAGGTTAGTTGATTCTGTAGGTTTGCTTGTGGTGTTCTTGACCCCTCCTGCTCCTTCAATTCTTCCTCCCTGCCTCCCCTGCCTCTCCCCTCCCCATACCCCCACTCCCGCCTCCACAGGATTCCTCAAGCTCTGCCTAATGTTTGACTGTGGGTCTCATCAGGGAAACCACAATTCATACTGAAGCATCAAAGCTCTGCCTACCATCCTTGTGATCCTGCTCCCTGCCCATTGCCACAGTGAGAGTTGAAATCTCCAACCCTTGAGCCAAACACTTAGTCTTCTACAGCTGCTGCTGAGTCAAAGATTTTCCACAGTCCCTCTCAAGATCTCCTGCAGAAACCTGGAGTCTTGCACCCACGGGCTCATCCCTGGGGTCACCGGAAGCTTCTCCTCATTCCAGACGGGCTATTTAGTTCACACGGGGCTTTGCCCTTTCACTTTCGACAAAGAACTCCTGCTCTTGTCCTGTTTGATCTTCTTTGCTCTTGTACTCACACTCTTATACCCACCCTTTTCTAGAAGGAAAGCCTTGATCAGAACCCCTGGCCAACGACTGGCTCCCAGCTAAAGTTCCCTCCTGCCTCTCTGCACTGGCGCTGGACCCTGCTTTGTTCCTGGGATGACGCCATGTGTCTCCTGAGCTCACTCCTATGATTTCAACTTTCTAGTGAAGATAATGTTTAATCAAAATGGGGGATTGATCTGCCTTTTGCCCTCCCAGCTGGCCCTGTGCTTAGCATCCAGTCCGTTTCAGTGAGGGATTCTAATGTCTTCCAGGCTTCCTTGCCAACTCTCAGGGTAACAGCAATGGCTATGCAGCAGAGTAGTAAGCAACACACACACACACACACACCTCTCTTGCACTGCCAAGAGAAACAGAAGGCAAACTGTGTGTGTGTGTGTGTGTGTGTGTGTGTGTGTGTGTGTGCGTTGGGATAGGAGTTGTTCTGAAATGGAGTTATTGCAGAGAACTAGAGGTTTTGGTTAATTACATTCTCCATAAGAGAGTTAGAAGCATAAATCACTGACAGTGAGAAATGCTCAATTGTCTGGGATAAGTCCTACTTTCTGTGAAATTTCTTTTTCTTTTCTTTTTTTTTTTTTTCTTTTTCTTTTGGATGAGGAAAATGTACATTTCATATACCCTGCTAGACACTACAGAAGGTTCCAAGAACCCTTTTTTTATTATCTCTTCAAAAAAGTCATAACTTTAGGGACAAGTCCCGGGATGAAAGGCTGACTGACTGGGTGGCCACTGCCTGTGCTACATCTGTGGCAAGCATAGGCACAAAACAGACTCCTTACGGCCACTGTATCTGCCTGTTGTCCTGGGACTTGTGTTCTGAGAGTCTACTTTCCTCAGAAAGGACATCACTTCAGTCTACTTGTCTTCCTCACTCTTCTTTTCCAAGAAAGGTTGCAAATAACCCCATTGTTGAAGGCTGAGGGAGACCTTCTACAGTGCTTTCCTGGGAAGGAGGACTTTGCCTGCCCGCAGGGCTCTCAGCTCCCCACTTTCTCCCTACCCTACCACCAGGCATCCCAACCACCCTTTCTTCATCCCTTACAGGAAACGGCTTAGTCTTCTACCTCCTCTTGTAAATAGGAGACAGCTCTGTTAAATTCTCCCATCAGTATTCACAAGACACATTAAACATTTCACCCTGGAGGAAGAGGGTGAGTAGGAGATTGTGTTGAAAGGATTGCAGGTTAGGGGTGGGCTCCTCTTCCAACTCAACGTCCTAAACAGTGTTTCTGTCACCAATGCAGCAGAGGCTGACAAGAATGGAGCTTGAACAGTCTGCTGTTTCTCCCCATGTTCCTGCTCACCACTGTATTGCAGCCCACTCCTGACCCAGTGGAGGCTAGGCATGGCACGGAGACTGAGCTGTACCCTGGTGGGTCCCAGACACCCGGAGCTCACAAACCCTTCATTTCTCAGTTTCTATTTCCCTTAGGTTTCAAGTTTCCCAGAAACCACACGGAAATGGGGTGGTAGTTCTCTTTTTAAAGTGCCTGGCACATAGTAAGCACTCAGTAAATGTTAGCTATTAAGGAAGGATAAATCCAGTGTGGGGCCATGGGTGGTGCATTGCTAAGAATAGACAAAAGACCCAGACAGTAGTGAGCACTGAATTTTCAGCACACCCGTAGTAGACCCCTGCACTTAATTATCTCTCAACTACAGGGAGTTTCAGTTCTTTAAAATGGAAAAAGAATGCCTTTTAGTCAAAAGATAATGGTTACTGCTTCTAATCTCCAGAAGAGTCTAAAGGGTCTGCCACAGACTGGCTAATCCACCCAGGACACATGGCTGAGTTATCTACCAACATATCAAAGTGGACCTACGTGTCCAAGGCTTCTCCCAGAGTCCCTTAGTCTCTACCTGTGATGTGGCCCTCCTGGCTGGCATACCCCACCCCCTACCCTGAACTCTCCAGCCTACTTATTTGTCTGGGCTTCCTTCCTCCCCCCAGCTCCTCTGGCCCTCTATATAACTCAACCATTTGAGCTATGCCAGTCTCTTGTCCCCAGGCTGCCCCTCTTGTTTAGCAGCTCCCCTCTTGCTCTTCCTCCCCTTCTCTCCTCATGTGGCCCAGCTCAGGGTCCTGTTCACTCCAGACTCTCCCAGATGTCTCCGTCTCTCCCTCTGGTATGCTGTCCCTTTTATCTACAATAAACTTCCTCCACCATACCTAGGGGCAGCCACGTCCTTTCCTTTTTATTTCTTTTTTTCATTCAACAACCAAAACCAGCAAAATGCTATATCTCAGTCTTTTCTGTCTTGGACATCAAACTTCCAATTAGCCAGGTAGTACGGAGGGCTACTGTATCTGCTTGGTATCTTCCGTGAAAAGAGGTCGTTCTGATGGTTGGACCTCAAACCCAAAATAGCAAGCACACTTTTCAAGATACATGCTTAGCACCAAGAAATGGAAACAGCAGAGGGTCCTTGCACTCTCAGTACACAAAATGAACCTGTCTCTTGTGAGCCAGGACTACCACATTGCTTCAAGTCCTTTCTTCTCCCGCCCCTCCCCTCATCGTGTTTCTTGACCTAGAGAGCATGGAACCAAGGCCTCTATTTTCTCAGGTTTCTCGGATCGCCCTCGTCTTTCTACTTCCTTCAATGTGAAGCTACCCGATGAGGTCGCCAACTTTGATCTTCTCCTCTGCCTAGGACTTTGATCTTCTCCAAGCCCCATGTGCCCTGACCAACAGGGGCCTGGCACCTGCACTTAGATAAAGACTCATTTAACTTGGAGTGTCACTGGAGAACCAAGAGAACTTCCCCTAATAACCTCCACGGTGGTTACCTTTGTGTAGGACACTGCCTCTTCTACCCTCAAAGGTCCCTGACTGAGAAACCCAAAGTTGACTGAGCCAGCCTAAATTTGGCAAAAAAACAAAAACAAAAAACAACAACAACAAAAAAACCCCAGCTCCCTCCAAAATAAATAAATAAAACCTTGAAAACTGTGGTATCCAGAGTGAAGGCAGGCACTGGGGTTTTGTTTTGTTTTGTTTTTTGTTTGTTTGTTTTGTTTTTTTTTTTTTTAACAAAGGAGTGGCTCCGTTCAGAACTGTGTTTAAGTGGTGATAGGCAAAGAGCCTGGACAGACAGGCAGAGCCTGGGGCCAGGGATGGGATCCATGGGCCTAAAATAGCTTTCCATTGAGATGGGAAGGAGACACCTAAGTGAGAGATGGTTCCAAAGAACTTACACGGACTTGAGGAAGTAGGGAAGGGAGAACGTGCCCTTGAACAACTGCACTGTCCCAGGCCCTCTTCAGAGGCAAAGTATTCATGGTGATGGGAACCAGGACCAGGGCCAGTGTTTACTGATGAGCAGGGGCTCTGTGGATCGTGAGAAAGCAGGACTGTTTCCAAAGACTGCATGGAAAAGTGCAGAACCCCTACCTTCCGCCTCAATCCCTTTATGTGTCTCTAGAGAGGCCAAGGGGAGAAGCAAACTGCAGGGGAAGGGGACAGTTCTAAACACACTGAGGGGCTTCAGGTAACCTCTAGACACTTGGGCAGGGGTCAGAAACAGACGATAAAAACATGGAAGGCAATTGCAGAGCCATCATACTGGAATCCCCGGGCTCACATAAGTCAAATCTCCAACACAGAAGGCAGAGATGGGTACAATTCACTGGTCAGAGGTGGGAGGGCTATTCTCATCTCAGGACCCCATAATGAAGCAAAAAGGAAGCCACAAGAGTACAAGGAAAATCGGGGGATGGTCATTTAACAGGGAGGCGGTGTGAGGAGAAAGAAAAAAAAAGAAGTCATTGGCTCAGATCTCTGTACATTCTGAGGGCAAGCGGCATCATCACATCAGAAACACCCTGCATTCGCTTTGATCTGTTTCACCTGGATAAGAGGAAGACAGGTCATTGAAACAGCAAGCATGGATTCTTCTTTCGAGAAATTTGGCAAAGAATAATGGGGAGACTCAAGAAAGGAGAGCAAAGCCAAGAAGAAACCTGTTTTGAATGGATTTGTAAAGAGCAGTTGCACAACTCTTCATCAACCGAATGAGTGTTTAAGACAGATAATCTGCAGCCATATTGCTTACTGTCCCTAGACAGACCACACTTGGAGGCTAACTCTTAAGAATACCTCCCAGATCCTTGCTGACCGTGATTTTGCAAGGATTTTGATCAGCCTGCGACTTTGTCTCCAATGTGATCCTATGATCTGAGAGATCATCGTGTCCAGCCTGCTATGGGAGTGGCTACAGTGGCAGAAGCCTTAGGGAGCCAAAGGCCCATAAACAGCTCTCAGCATTCACAGCAGTTGGAAGACTGCATCTTATTTTTATGGACTCAGCCACCTACCCTCAACTCCCTTTTCAACAGTTTAACTACCTGGGAAGAACAGTGCTAAACCCAAGGGGGTGGGATAGACCTCTTTACCCAGGTCTCCACTTACAAGGGAGATCCTGTCTCTGCACACATGGTCAAGTTTTGTATCTCTTTCAGTGGGATGCTTTTTTCTAAATTACACAAAGGAACACGGGCTAGTGGGTTCTCTGCCTATACATTTATATTGGGAGAAAAGACAAAAACAATGTCCTTCTACATGGTTTGAAAGCAGCTCTCCTCAAGAGACACCATTCTCTCTCACGGAGGCCTGATCCCTCCCCAAGACTCCAGCTGTTGTGGTTTTCTGCCCTGAGTGGAGGAACATACCCAGAAGAACTCAGACTAAGCCTTCTATGGGAATGATGAAGTGATTTTGGGTAGAAAAGATCAGCCATAGAGGGAGGCACTGGATCAAACATAAAGAGAGGCTGAGACAATTTGCTGAGTTGCGGGTACGAGCCTTGGGAGTTCCATCCCCCATCAAAACCCATTGCCATTTGTACAAAATATACACAAATGATTTTAAACGTCGATTAGTTTGAACTAAAAAAAAAAAAACCCTACTTGAGTGAACCGGGCTACAAGAGGTTACATCGTGTGCAAACTCTTGTTTTTAAAAGGAACCGCATTAAGTTAAGAACCCCTTGTGTAGGATGTGTCTCAAATAGTGTTGCCATTTGCCAGGGGGAAAAAAAAAGTGCTTTAATCCCTTGTGCCAGAGAATGCCTGAGACGTTTTATAATGCAACTAGAATAATTGAGTTTCTTGTTCATTACAAAGATCTCTAGCTGAATACTCAAAATTCTTCAGCAGCTGAGTGGGTTTGAAGTGAATTAACAAGGCTCTTTAAAAAAAAGTAATAATTTTGAGGTAAAACACAAATTTTACAATAGGATTTTGTGAAGCTGTGTTGGATGCTTTTTACTCCAAGAAGCCCTGTGCATTATTCTTTGTTGATACTGTTGGGGTGGATTCAGAAAGACAAGTAAAAAGTTAGCCAGAAGTCTTCTGTATGTCTTCTTACTACACCCTAGGCACACACCTTAAGTCTTCTCAGGATCTGCCTCTACCTCCAGCCTTTGGTAGCGATCCCTGTGGTTGGGGCCTGGGGGTTCTGCCAAACTGCCTCACCTTGCTGTAGAGTGCACTGTCTCTGTGCTCATGAGACTGTGAGCCCTGTGAGTGGGGCTTGTGTTTATTATCACACTAGCTCTTCCAAGCATGCAATCCAAACCCAAACACGCTCGGGGGGGGGGGGGACACTACTGGGGGATATAGAAAGCTAGTGTCAGCTAAGAGACTGTGGGATTGAAAACAAAACAAAAGATAGGAAAACCAAGTCCAAACTCATGAAGACCCACGCTTCCTCCACTCAGCCAGGTATCACTAAAGCATGGCCCCACAGGCTCTTCCGGGAGGATGAAGTGCAAGGCAAGAGAGAGACCTCCTTATCCCCCACCTGCCTGGCTGGTTTGGGAGAGTTGGCTGAATCCCATTTTCACTTTGATGGCAAAGTGCATTTGGGGAGTGGAGAGAAGAGTGAGAAAAGAGAGGCGTGGCCCTGCCAGCTATAGCTAGACCCAGAGAAGCCAGCAAGAGGACAGGCTGGAAGGAGCAGAGTGTGGCCAAACAGCACGGTCAGATGAGGGACGACGACGACAGCCAAGAAGGTGCTTGGAGCTTTGAGAAGTTGAGGGTTTTCCTTGTTTCTGGTGAGATGAGAAAGGGAGGTAAGGACAAAGGTCACCCAGCTTCAAAGCTCGCCACAAAAGGAGTGTCAGGGGACAGGAGGCAAGAGAGGCCTCTAGTTCAGACTGGGGCAGGGCTAGAATGCACAATTTCAGGTTCTATTCTTAAAACAAACCCCCTTCCAGGCCAGTGTTATAGTGGAAGCCTTGGTGGAAATTTGAGAAGCGTGGGGAAAGGGAATTATTCTGAGCCTGGAAGCAAATCAGAAAGAAAGGGTGTGTGGATTACACCCTCCAGCCTCCTCTTCCTCATGGGCTCCTGTGACTATGGCCACTCCAAGTCGTCACGGCACGTGATTGTGAAAAGAACCTTTCTGTTCACTTCTTCACAAAGTGCCAAATTAAGGCTGGCCCTCAGCAGAAGGCAGTGTTATTTCCAAAGTGACCCTTCCCACTTCCTCACTCCCTAACCCCATCACAGTCCAGGTCTCAGTGTCTGCCAGCAATGGACTGGGCACTAACATGGACCAGGAAGGCTTTTTTCATAGGGTTAAATTATGTACAAAAGCCTGTCCTTTAGACTAAGGTTGTTTTCCTCTTGAGTATTTACAGTGTCCTTTGCTAACTGTGAGATGATTGTGATACACAGAGCAGAGTTTGTAGTCTCCCTCCTCTCCCCACACCTTTGTCTAGCAAAAACTGAAAAATGGTATTCCTAGTGGTCTCCTTTCTACCACCAGCACTTATTTTTATATTCCTGCTTTTAAAATTGAGAACCATAATTAAACTAGTGTTCAAATCATTTCCAAAATACACATTTTTGAAACATTTTAAAAAAAAAATCAAGTTATTTTTGAGCATACAAAGAAAAATATTTCTGATTAAACGGCCCCAGTTAGAATTTACAGCTTCATCCTAGTATATCAGTTGGGTTGTGACCTGTGTTTTTATGAGGCATAATTCAAAGGTGACCCAAAAGGACCAGGTAGAAGGCATCCTGGAGACACTGGGTGAATAGATCTGTGCTGAGACTTGGACTCATCTAGCCTGAAATCCCAGAATTAACCCTTAGCATTTATGTTATCCACATTATCTAAGGCCTCCTCAAAGGGAACAGATCCACCCAAGGCCTCATAACCAGCTGAAAGCAGGGCTAAGAGAGAAAGAGAAGCTAGGTCTCAGTGTCTCCATGCCCCCAGTTCAGGATTACGTGTCAGCCACTTCCAAAGCCCACAAACTTGATGCCAAATTGGTGGCCTTCACCCAGGATGGCAGAGCCTACCAGGGGCTACAGAGCCCCCTGGGATAGAGTGCATTCTCTCTGTCTCAGCCATCCAGTGCCCTTCTGACTCTATACTCGAAAAGCCGTTCTGCCTCTCTGTCCTTCCCAAGACTGGCTTTTTTCTAAGGGCTTGGGGTCAGTTCCAAGGCCAAACCTCTGAGAGTCTATCTCATTCTTCACAATTGTAACAAGGCTTTCCTTCGATGTAACACCCCCTGACACACATAGGCTCTGCATGTGGCAGTGCACCCTCCTTCCTGATTGATATGTCCCCAAGAATGTCACTAGTCAACTCTACCTTGTGTGTCCCAATTCCCTAATATTGACACTCACATTCTCCTTGTAGTCTATGAGGCTGAAAAATCAGTTATTACAAGGATACCCTACAGGGCCTGTTATGACCTTCAATGTCATGGAACACGACGGGTGGGGTGCCGTGATGGCGTTAGACAGGGGAAGCATTTGGGCCCCACTAAAGAATGGGAGACGACTCAAGAAAGCTTCACAGAGAACACATTTGAGCTGTGTCTTGAAGCATGAGTTAGAGGTGCATCAGGCCTTCCGAATCCAGCTCTCCACCCCTTGCTATAGATTGAGACACAGCGACTGTGTAGTAGGAACTGGGTAGAAACTAATGGCTCCCACCTTGCAGATCCAGGAGAGACCCCAAGTTGACATTATAAAGTTGTCTGTCCACTTATACAAACTGAGGTTGCATGTCAGACTCTTTAAGTCACTCTGTACTTGTCTTCTTAGTTTATAGAAGGATTTAGTTTTGTGGAAAAAAAACCAAAAACAAAACAAAACAAAAAAAGTGCTATGAAAGTAAAATACAAAATACAATGTATACATTTCATGTTTTAACTGTTGCATGAACAAGTTCAATGGCTAATATGTTATCTCACCATATCTTACCAGCATTTGAAACAATGCTATGACCAATCTGGTGGTTATAGCATATTTAGTCACAGATCATGGACCTATGTATCTAGAGTTTTCTAAAATCAAATGACAGATTTTAGCTGTTGTTGGTGAATATTCATGTGGGGATCAGGAAGACCTGGCTCAGCTCCAAACACTAAGTAGATTCACCCCTCCCCTAAGTCACCATCTGCTTTCCTTTCTGTCCATATTATGAAGCAGTTGTCTAGGATGGAGAAGAAAAAAAAAAAAAAAAAGAACAGAAAAAGAGAAGATCGTTTCTAAGGACTCTTCCAGCTCTGCCATTTCCAGGACTAAGTTCAAGAAATTCTTTTGTTGAGCAGAGGCCCAGAACGTTCTCTTCACTTCTATCCATCATGGTTATCGTTGTGTCTGAAACGCTGACTCCCCTTTCCCTCAGGAACTCTTAGTGTTGGTAACATGTTGACTCAGAATTTGCTCTACTGCTAATAATAATCACTGCCCTGTCCCACTTCAGCTAGGGGCTTGAGGAGCTAGCTAACAGGGCCAGAGAGGAGCAACTGGGTCCAAGACAGAGAATTGCCTCAGGGTAATAAGTGGCTGCTTTGCTTTGAATTAGGAAACCAGATCTGAGCTGACAACTGCTCTGTGGCAGCTTGCTTCCTAGCTATGGAGAGAGGGTAACAGGGCCAGACAGACCCTCATCTGCCAGCTCTTCAGAGGTTTGCTGATGCCAACAAAGGCATATTTTTTCGGTTCCCCTCAAACCTCTCTCTCAGAAGCCCTCAGAGTGAGGTGAAGAGCGTTAGGCACAGGCAGGACCCTTCCTTCTTTCTGAAGCCATATCTACCTGATCTACTTGTCTGAAAGGCAACTGGGCCTCTTACCACCACCACCACCACCACCACCAGACTTCCATCTAGTCCCTGGTTTACCTGACTTTCTACTGAGCAAAAAAAAACATTCATTCCTACTTCCAAAAAGACAAAGGCCATCCACGTATGCCCCTTAACATGTATCAGCTAGGGGCTGCTGTGGACTGGCTCAGCTCACAACCTTGGGTTGGGAGTCTGCTTCTTGGCCTCTTGTCAACTAAGTTCAAATCTCTCTGGTAAAGAGCTTATGGAACAGATTAATATGGTGGCATCATGTGCCCAGATGACCACCTAGCTAATGATTAAACAATACTTGGATCAATGTATGGACGGAACAATAGCCCTGCCACAAGTTGCAAGTGAAATACCACCTTTTCTTTCAATGGAAAGTGACCTTAAGAAAAGGCTAGGGGAAAAAAACCCAATGGACAGATGTCTCAACCTTCTTGTATGTGGAGAGGCATGTGCTGACCCCCAAAGGTGAAAGACTCTTGTTGCCTATCCTCATCCCCCAGTTGGCCGGTTGCTACCAAGGATCATCCAAGGTTTTTGACATTTGTCTTTCCTCCCCTACTCCTGCCTCCACAGCTCCTGGCAACTCTTAGGACCGAGCTGTTTCAAGCACGGCCTTTCGTCAGGTCAGCTACAGGAAGGAAGGGATGGCTGTGTTGATCAAGAAGCTCAACCACAGCTACCCAAGCACTACATCTGCGGCCCTTGGCCTATTCTCAGCTCGTGCCAAGGCAAGCCCGTCAGAAGCCCATTTGGGTAATTAGTTATTTCCTCATTCCAGAACAATCTCCTTGAGAACTCCTTTGCAGGAATGTAACTGACAGAAGGGTGGGAGAAAGTGCCACCATTTTAACTTAGAACCGAGGTGTTTAACAACTCCCCAGGTCACTCATAGTCCACAGCCCATGCTGTATAGATTATTTTCTTTAAGTTTTAAGGGGGCACTCAACCAATGGTTACTGAGCTCAGGGGTGAGAACACTCCCATGGGGCATTCATGGGAGGCTCTATGAAAGAGCTCCCATGAATACAAAGCTTTTTGAGAAGTCCTAACTAATGACAGTAAACTCTATGACCTCAACTCAACTTCTTCCCTAGGCATCTTTAGAGTCTTTGAACATTTTTCCACATGAGTTACTTCACAGGCTTTATTTCTAAGAAGGTTACTTCCAGCCTACCAACTTATCAGAGAGGGTTCTAGAAAAATCGCTTCAGTGTTTTCTGACTGTATAAGAGATTGTCTCCCTGGAAGATGGTTTTGACAGAAAGAGGGTTGAGTTGCTCAAGGAATATTGAGTGGAAACTGCTGTGAGCTGCTAAGATGGATTATGGCAGGAAGACGACCCTTCAGGGCCTGTTCTTCCCATATCCTTCCTGTCTATGAATTATAGACTCTCCTGGGTGCAAGCCTGCAGTCTAAGTAATATCATCCCCAGTTCTTCTAGCCCTCCTCTAGGAACCACTCCCACTGTTGCCCCATGAAAGCAGCAGCCCTTTCCCAAAAGTGTGCATGAGGACTTTCTATTCATTTTTTTCTTCAACTGAATGTTTGCAGAGACGTCTGCTCATGGTTTTGTTTTGTTTTCCTGTTATTACTTTAAAAGAAAAAAAATACAAGATATTCCCCTTTAAGGAAAGCATCACTCTTAAGAGATAGAAAAATAGCAAGGTGTAGACTAAATTGGATAGCAAAAGAAGCTCCACGAAGGAGAAAGAGGCAAAGAGAAGTGAAGGCTCAGAGAGGAGCCCACCATGCCCAGAGAGACCATGCAGACAGTTCATGTCTAGGGAATAGGAAGGGGAAATCAAGCCCAAAGGAGCCTACCACATGGAGGGTTAAAAACAGTCCTTTGCTTCGGCTTGGGAAAGCTGTAAGAAAACTGAACTTTTGAGGCAACTTGCTAGAGTCCAACAGAAGGTGGGAGGTTAAGAAAGACATGAATGCAGGGAAATACTCTGAAGGCAATTTCTCATAGTGGAATTGATCCTTTTGCCTCCATGGGCTCCTCCTCCTCTTCCTCCTCCTCCTCTTCCTCCTCCTCCTCTTCCTCCTCCTCTTCCTCCTCTTCTTCCTCCTCCTCCTTTTCCTCTTCCTCCTTCTCCTCCTCTCCTGTCTCTCACCTCTCTCCTCCCCCTCCCTCTCTAATACCCTGAGATTATCTACAGTCTTCTATGATCATTCTTGTCCCATGAGTGCACAGAGCATAAAACTAAGAAGCCTCAAAACTTCCTTCCCAAACAAAGACAATTTCTGCTCCTGACTTGACACAAGAGCCATACCTCCAAGGCCAAACTGCTTCTATCAAGCTGTGAATATAGAAAAGTCACTCAGAGAATGTTCCCCTTGCTCCCACAGGTTCTAGAACCAAGGGCCATGGCCCCTCTGAGACTTTACTCTGACCAATACACCATGCCCGCCATCCACCCTTATCTTGCTATCTAAAAACCACTTCTGTTCTCTCTGGCCTGAATCTTCTGTTTATCCTTTGAATGACTAGACCTAATTTATCTGTCACCTTCTTTTCCTTAACATGTCAGATTATCTTGTCCTTTTTGAGGCTAAGGTAGCTTCTAATAAAATTTGGATCGCTAGACTTCTAGAAAAATATTATGATCAGATTTAGAAATAAAAATCCAGGGCTCGGAGAGGTGGCTCAGTGGGTAGTAACACTTGCTTGAGAGTGTACTTTGAGGAGCACTTGAGTTTGGTGCCCAGCACCCACATCAGGCACCTCACAACCACCTATAACTTTAACACTAGCTTACAATGCTTCTGACTTCCATGGCACCCGCACACATTCACATATGCAGACTCAAGCACACATACACGTCGATAAAAATAATTCTTAAAAAAAAATCCCAGAGGGTAGGATACCACTTAGGATTAACAATAATAATAGTCCTGGAAAGTTGCACTTTAAACAGTTAAGATTTCTGTAATGGTTTCCCTGCCCAGAAAAATCCTCGTAAGATGTTTATGTAGTTACAAAACACATAAAGCTGCAATTTCAAAATGAAGACAAAAAGAAAAAAGAAACCATCTAAACTTTTTATGGGGCCCCTTTTGCTGCCAGTTGCCCCCTTTAAACTGAGCTTTGGAGTTCTTACCAAGGAACTCACTGAAATCACCCACCCAATGACATCACTTAATCTCTTCTCATATATTTCAAAATCTGTGTCTGCATTGGTTCCCCTGGCAGACATGAAACTACTGCAAATTCAAGTGAACATCCCTGCACCCTTCTAGGTCTCATCTCTCAGTCTAATGCAGAGGGGCATTAGCTACCCAAGGTAACTGGCACCCTGCCCAGGTTAACAGTGTGTCACCAACTCTCCCATCTTCCAAGATTCATAGAGTGGACAGTCAGTGGTTGGCCTAATTGCCCTCAGAAGGTCACTTTTTTGAATCTATGTCTCAGCTGTCACTTGTAGTCATTCTAAGTGATTGCCTATTTTTGTCTGGCAAACACTGGGGGAAAGTGTTAAGGCAGCCATGTTCCACCCTCAGCATCCTCTGTGCAGTCTCCTTGACTTTTTTTTCTAGTCAGTCCCTAGACCCAACACACACAGATCACAGTCTTGGACCACAAGTGTGAGGCACCATAAGTAGAAGTAGTCCTAATCTGTACATATAGACAGTCTCCTGGGAAGTACATAGAGGTGAAGTTAAAATGCAGCCTCCTTTAGGGCCTCTATTTTCTGAGTTTCTCATCTGAAATCACATGACCCTTACAGTGCCTTTGCTGTCTACTTGATGGCCGTTTTTGCTCCTAAATGTAAGTTCCTCGAGGGCAGGATCCATGTCTGATTCATCTCTGGGTCCCCTGCAGGGGTCAATTCAGGAGATCCCCTGTAAGAACTGCGGGAGGATATGAGGATGAGCCCAGCCCTAACTGTGGCGCAAAGCACCAGGGAGCCAGAAGGAGTGCTGGGTGGAGCCTATGCCCATCTAAGGCTGGTAATGCCCTCTTCTCTCTGCTGGTCTCTTCCTACTGATGCCTGAAAGACCTTTCTCTTGAACTAGCTTCTGCCAACTGTCACCATGGGACAGAATCCCCTGGGAAGCCTTCAGCTGTTAACAGCTTAGAATGCTGCTGTTCCCAGGAGTCTTTGGCCTGTAGAGCAGAGATGGTATAGGGATAGGGCATTGATAGAGGCAAGGTTGGAAGCATAGCCAGGAGTGAGGACACACACCTTTAACCTCAGCACCGTGGAGGCAGATCTCTGTGAGTTCGAGGTCAGACAGAGTTCCAGGACAGACAGAGCTACACAGCACAGAGAAAATAAAAAAAGCAACAACAGAGTAGAGAATTCTGCTTCTGAAGGATATGTTCTCCTGTCAGGGGACTGAAGCAGGACAGGGTGAGCAGAGCCTTGGTTTCTGTTGTTCTTTCTTGTTGGAAGATATCAGAATTATTCAGGCTAGTCCCGAGGAACACAATGATGATTTTTTTTTCCATCTCAATCCCCATGTTCATGGGTGCTCAGAGGCGCAAGGGGCCATCAGTCATCAACAGAAGTACAGGAAGATAATGGGGAATAACAACCTTGCAGCATAGACTCCTCTCTAACAAATGTGGACTCCAGAGATTGATCCCACCAACCAGCATCTGTATTTCTTTGTCAGATAAATAAAGAACTTCTGAAAATCAATTCATAAGCCAAGAAAAGGAGCATGCATCACAGAGACCTCTCTCTTCATGATTAAAATGCCAAGTGGGGAAGATGGACAGTTAAAGGAATAGGGCAGATGTTAGGGAGAAGACTATCAGGAAAGAGACCGGTAGCGAGGCAGAAGCCATGACAGCTTCTACCCGTTCTGGTATGTTCTGTGCATCAATGAGCAGGGTTTTTGCAAACATTTTCATCTTTTGTGTTAGTTGCAAGGTCTGAGACTGGTGGTTTATATCGTAGAAAACTCAGGGAACAACTGCTATACGGTGTAGCCTTGCAAAGTGTCTGTGAGGGTTTTGGCCATTCTTATAAGTACCTGTAGTATTTCTCTTGTATTCCCTCGATAATATCTGCCTTTGAGTATAACTGCCCAAGCCAACCTTTCCTCCTCCAAGTTGCTTCTTGTCAGGTATTTTGTCACAGTAACAACAATAATTAAAATGGTCCCCCACAAGTATGTCATAAGAGCCAGGTTGGGTTCCTGGCACCCACAGGGCAGCTCACAACCGTAACTCCAGTTCTAAGGGATACAACATCCTCTTCTGAATTCTGTGGTTACCAAGAACACACTTGGTGCATGCAGGCAGAACATTCTTACACAGGAAATAAATCTAGCTTTAAAAGAAATAGCTGGAGAGATGCTCAGTAATTAAGAGCACTTCCTGTTCCAGCAGAGAACAGTGGTTTGGTTCCCAGCACGGGCATGGTAGCTCATGAGCATCCTTAACTCCAGGCCCAGGAGAGCTGACAACTTCTTCTGACCTCCCTGGACACCAGACATGCATGTGGCACACACACACATATATGTAGCTAAAACTCTCATACACATATATAAATCTAATTTTTTTTTAAATAATTAAAATGCTTGTAACTGAAAGATCAGTGGTTAAGAGCATTTGCTACTCTGTAGAGGACCTGACTTCAGTTGCCATCACCCTTGGGGGCTCATCACCACCACGTGAATCGTTGGCTCCAGGCTATCCAATGCCCTCTTCTGGCCTCTGAGGACACCAGCATCTACTTGCTTCACACACACACACACACACGCTAAGATAAAATATGTTTTAAATAAAATAGAGGCACACTACTCATCAGTGTGATATGTATGCCTCACACACAGACACACACAAAAATACATCCTTTAAAAATTAAAGTAAAAGGGGCCTGAGAGATGGCTCAGTAGTTAATAGTACTTACTACAGTGTGCAGGGGACACAAATTTGGTTCCCAGCATGCAACTTTCACTCCAGGGCACTCTTGGCAGCTGCACACATGTGCACATACCCCCACTTCCACCCCCATGAATACATTTAAAAGTAAGACTTTTACAAGATGTTTAAGATTAAAAAAATAAAACCCTACAAGGTTAGGGTTGTGTTTGAAAACAGGTGATTTACCATACCTTAAGTGGCAGCTGCTGTTGGCCCAGACCATTCCTCAGTGTGTCATAGACAAATGAGAACCAGAGTTGTGAGGCTATAACTGAAGCCTAGGAAAATGATGGGAGAACTACCAGGAAATAATGGCCAGAGAAGTGCTACTAACACTACAGATCTCAAAGCAAGCAAGGCGCTGCTCAGTCACCTTCACTGCTCACCTTCATTCCTCTACACTCTCACATTGTCTCTCTTGGCTTCCTTATGGCCTGTCTACTCATTGGTGTATCTCTACTAGGCACCTAGGACATGCCTGCACTGCATGTTGACTCAGAGACACAGATCTATCAGAGGCTCTTTCCTAAAAAAAAGCCTTGAGAGCCTAGAAGACATGTAGCCCTATCACCAGTACCGTAGTTAGCCGACCACAGTGTAGATAAGGCGCCTGTCTGGAGTTAAGGAGCACTAAGGTCCTGCTATACCTTGAATATAGTTTGTCTCTTGAGCGCTCGTGTCATGATTTGGTTGTTGTCGTGATGGTGTTGAGCGGTGGGTCTGTTAAGAGCTGACTTTAATGGGGCTCTCAAGGGACTCTCATGAGGGATAAGATAGGTCACCTCAAGAGAGGGTTATGCCTGAGGCAGCCTCCCACTTCACATTACAGTGTGCACTTCGTTTTTAGATTTCTACCCTGAACCAGTTAATCTGCATTCTTCACAATCACCCAGGCAAGAGATGACTCAGTGCTTAAGACCACTGACTGCCTTCCAAAGGACCTGGGTTCAATTTTGTATTGTGGTTCACAACCATTGGTGACTCCAGTCCTAGGGAATCTGATGCCCTCTTCTGGCCTCCAAGGACATTGCATATATTTGGTGCACAGACATGCAATGCACACACACACACACACACACACACACACACACACACACACACACTTTTTTAAAAAATGTCATTACCCAGTCTCAAGTATTTTGTTATAGAAACCACTCCTACTTCTGCTTGAAGGAGAAAACTAAAGAGTTAGAGAACCACAAAGTAAGGCAAATTTTCATTGATATATGAGGAATGATGAGGAGGCAGGAGCAAAAAGAGTCCACATCAAAAAAAGTCTTCTAGGCCCCCTTTTTCCAAAACATTACACAGAAAACTAAGCTCTACTGACTTAGGGTCATAGCAGGTAGAGGTGTGTCAGGAAAAATTCTCAGATGTCCAATGTTGTTCTCCCTCAAACATACACCACTGTTGATGATCAACAAGAAGTCTGAATGTGATTCAATGCCATCCCCTTCTTGCCACCTATGTAAGAGGAATTTCATAGATGTATCAGAGCCCCGTAGTAGGCTGACTTTGGGTTAGTTAACGTATTTTCCTGGGTGGTCCTGACCTAATCACAAATACACTTTAACAGGAAGCAGGTCTTCTCAGAAGTCCGTGGTGACAAGCATCTCCAGGGATGACCTTAAAGAAGCAACTTGTCACAAGTGCAGAAGGCCATGTACCAGAAATGGCAGATATCATGACATAGTTGAAATTAAGAAGCAAAGAGCTTGGTAGACAACCTTATACATCAGGAAACTGAAGCTATGTCCAAAACCTTGACTTCTCCTTGATTTCAGTAGAGGATATAGCCTACCTGTGCCTATACTCTCAATCTATGTCAGATAAAAGTGCTGAGTCTGTTTCAGATTACATTTGAGGTCACTAATTACAGAGCAGCAGAAAAGCAATGTGCAGGATAAAGGGAAAAGCTGTGCAGAGCAGAAGGCAGCTAGAATGGCTGGCACCCCAAGATAAACCCAGCAAGAAAACCTCAGGCTTCAAGACTTGATCAAAATCACAAACTAGATTGAGCAGTCAAATATTGAGTGCTTGATGTGTGCCAGGTGATTGAAGCCTGCCTCGTCCTAAAGGGGAACCCAATCTCATCCTCAAGTGAGTCACCCACCCCCTGAAAAGGATTAAACCCAAAGTCCTCCCTACCTAGAGGATTCGAGTGGTAGTGCTCAGAGGACACACCCTGGCTGTAGCCAACTTCTACCCCATAACCAAATGCTGGTGAAAGGTGAGATTTATCCCCCACCCCCACCCCCAGAGGTTGAACAAAGAAGAGCAGATGCTTCCCCCAGGAAACTCAAGGCTGTTTTCTAGAACAGCTCTTCCAGAATATTAAACAATGCATCCATAGCTTGCCTTTTCTCTTCTTTCCTCCCTCCCACCCCCTCTTTCTTCTCCTCTCTCCCCCCCCTTGCCCTCCCTCCACCATCTCTTCCCTTTTCCTTTAGAAGACTCATGGTAGATTTTATTACTTATGAATCATTTTAATATTTGACTCCTTTAAGAGGGTTTGGAGGATCTAGGGATTTTGTTGTTTTTCTTTTCTTTTCCTTTTTTTTTCCTTTTCTTATTTTTTTCTTTTGGTTCCTTGAGACAAGGTTTCTCTGTGTAACAGACTCCTGGACTCACTTTGTAGACTAGGCTGGTCTCAAACACACAAAGATCCACCTGTCTCTGCTTCCCAAATGCTGGGACTAAAGGTGTGCGCCATCACATCCAGCCAGAGGAACTGTTTTTGTTTTTGTTTTTAACATTAGAAATAATAAAAAGTTACATAAGATGCACAGGGGATATACCTTTTAAAGGGAAATCTACCTCTCCCTTTTCCCTTTTCAAAAGCTCTAAGTCTTCACCAGGAAAATAAACAATTTTAATGACAAATTTTGTGAAATTGCCAAGTAGGTTGGGCAATAGAACCCTGAGCACCCATTGTACCAGAGAATCACATGACACTACTGTCCCATCTGCACATGGACACAAACTACACAAACTACAGACCTACAAAAGGACCATACATGGATGAAGAGCCCCAAACAAAACAAAACAAAACTGAACCACACGGTTACTGCCTAGGGGAATGAAGATCAACCAAGGCTGCAACCTTAACCCTTGAAGTGAGGGTGATCATTCTGAGAGGCAAGGGATGAGAACATGAGGTCTGGAAGAGGGCAGGTGCAAGTCTAGGAAAACTGGAAGAGTCTAGGCATGTTTGTGTGGCCATATGGCATTTGAGGAAGAAAGCGAAGAATGGGGAATGTTCAGGGAAAAGCTACTAATGAGGAGGCCTTAATTGCCAACCTATAGTAACAGAAAGCTGCCAAGGAGTGTAGGAATGAGGAAAAGCTAAAGTTTCACAGTGATTGGCAGTATTTAGCTTGGTCCCATGGTGGAGGACCTGATGGAAGTTTATGACAAAGTGATATGGATGTGCCAGGCCATGGGCGTGGAGATGGAGAGAATATAGTGATGTCACTCAAGGGAATCCAACAACACGGAGCTGCCAAGGTTTTCTCTCTGCACAGCTATTGTGGGCTCACTAGAATTCATGACTAACTGAGAATATCTGAAATGATGAGTCACACACAGAACAGAACACTGCGATGGAGGAGAGATACTCCAGGTATACTGCAACGCAGTCTTAGAGATGCTTCTTAGATACAAATTGGCAGCAGAATGTGCAGCTTCAGCCCAGAGATCCATAGGCAGTCACATATCTACTGGTCTCCAGATAAGAAGCCAGTTCCAGGGTGGCCTCAGTTTCCTCCTCATGGGATTAATGAAGAAGAGGAGCATCCTGAGACATGATTAGCTTCAAAGCTAGTCACATTTCCAAACATTTTTTACATTGTTTTGGCATCTTCTCTACAGACCTTGTGAACACTAAGCAATAATCTCATACCTTGAACCTAAAGGCTAGGGAAACACCAGTGGAGGCATCAAGAGTAAGGGTGGGACACTGCTCCCTAGGGGTAGCAAAACCTCTGCCACAAACCTCTCTCACAAAGGTCCTTGTAAGAGTCAGGACTTAAGCAAGGTTCACTTCTTGCTTTAAATTTCAAGACTTGTGGGAGGAGACGTGAGGAAAGAAACTGAAAGGAAGCAGCCCTGGGTGCTTTGGACTAAAATGAGCAGTTTCAATCACAGCACTAGGGAAACAGAAGTAGGAAAATCTCTGTCAGGCCAAGGCTAGACTGGTCTATGCAGCTAGTTTCTGGCCATCCAGAATTACCTGGTGAGAACCCATACCCAAATAAAATGCACTTCCCACATCCCAAGAGGAGGAAGAATAGATTCTGCCCCTTAATATCCACCTGAGAGGGAGAGAAATCCTCTGTATACACATATAAATGCTCCCAGCACCATTCTGAGCCATGGCCAGCAGGGATGATGAGTGGGAACAAGGAGAGAGGACCCTGCTGCTCTGAAGCTACCTCTAGTCCCCACAGATCAGTCTTCTACCCCTGGCTCATCCTTCTGGTCAGAGTAACATGCTCTAGAAATGATCCTGGCATCCCTGGAGCCCAGATGACAACCCTGAGCCCATTCTGAAGCAAGGATGAGTAAGGGGAAACAGGGTTAGAGCGCTGAACAAGGGCAGATGAAAAGGAAGACTGGGAGGGTCCACACATGCTTGTGCAGCTATACTTAAACAGCTGGAGTCAAAGGCAGAACAAAACCTCAGGAAGTAAGGCCAAAGCTTGGGAAAAGCTACTAGCAACGGAAGGTGTTTAATTTCTTAAGATGTGCTAGCTAGTTTTATGTCAACTTGACACAAGCTAATGTCATTGGATAAGACAGAGCCTCAATTAAGAAATTACTTCCATTAATTGATGACTATAAGGCATTTTTTTTCATAATTAGTGATTGATGGTGGGAGGACACAGCTCATTGTGGCTGAAGCCATCCCCAACCCTGTGGTCCTGGGTTCTATTCTCAAAAATTGGCTGATCAAGCCTTGGGGGAAGCAAACCAGCAAGCAGCGCCCTCTATGGCCTCTTCAGCTCCTGCCTGCAGGTTCCTGCCCTGTTTGGGTTCCTGTCCTCACTTCCTTCAAGGATGAGCTGTGATGTGGAAGTGTAAGACAAACGAACCTTGTCCTCCCTAAATTGCTTTGGTCATGATGTTTCAACAGAGCAGGAATAACCCTAACTAGGACAGAAACTCTCTACACAGCCTAGTTTTGGGGAGGAGGGATATAAGTACTTGCTTGAATTATGCTCCAAATGCATGCATGAACACACACACACACACACACACACACACGAACAGAACTTGAGCCTGGCTTCCCAGTGGGCATCTTTCTGTCTTGTGATTGTCCAGGCCTCAGTGTTGGTTGTACATTCTCTCTTCCCCTGACACCTATATGACCAGTGTGCCGCTTAGGAAAAATGCACTAACTTCATCGGTTTAAGGATAGAGTGTAGTCAGATCCCCAAACTCTTAAAGGCTGCCACAGTCAGGAGACCTAGACCCTACTTTGCAATCTACTGGCTAATACCTTGAGAAAAACCAGGCGGCCCCCTTGTCTATCAATAGTGGTCCTGGAGGTGGTAACCTAACCAACGCACTAAGTACCCTTGCTAATGCAATGGCAGCTTCCCCAAGGTTGCTAAGTGGCCCAAGTTCCATCCTTCTTACCTTTAACCCCTGTACCAGATTCAGTGCCCTAGTGTCCCTTCCATGTGGAAAGAGAAGAGTACAGAAAAAGAGTGGAGAAGTGTCATAAACTAGAAGATCTTGTGACCCTCAAACCCACATGTTGATATTCAATATTCAGGGTGATGGTATTGGGAGATGGTGTATAAATAATTCAGTCATGAAGGTGGAGCCTTCTAAATGAGATGAGTGGCCTAACACGAATAAAGTCCAGACACATTTTTAGTTGTCTCTCCACATACTGAAAATACAAGAAGCCAGCAGTCTGCAACCTGAAAGAGCATCCCTCACCAAAACATGGGTGCTAGTAGGGTAATCCCAGACTCCTCACCTCTAAGACCATAAGAAGCAAATGCTTGCTGGCTAAGCCATCTAGTCCACAGTCACATGCAATGCCAATATGCCCTACTACAACAAGGATACAACCTTGTAAAGAACTAATTCCTAGGGCTAGAGAAATGGCTCCGTGGGTAAACACACCTACTGCTCCTATAGAGAATCTGAGTTCAATTCCCAGCACCACACGGTTGGGGGTTCAACTACTGCAACCTCTAGAGGATCCAACACCCTCTTCTGACTTCTGTGGGCCTTTGCCCACACACAGTATACATGCATACAGTCACACACACACACACACACACACACACACACACATACATTAAATAATCAACTTTTAAAAAGAAATCTCCTTAGCGAATGGTCTCAAATTACTCTACTCTTCAGAACTTTAAATTTTATTTTTATTATTTCATGTGTATGTATGTGGGTGTGTGTGCATGAGTGCAGGTGCCCTTGAAGGCTAGAGATGTCATATCCCCTTGAAGCTGGAGTTATAGGCACTTGTAAACTACCCAACATGGGTGCTGGGGATTGAACCCAGGTCCTCAGCAAGGGTAGGATGTGCTCTTAACTGATACTTCATCTCTCCAGCTCTTTTATGTCAGATTCAGTCCTCTCTCCTCAAATGCTGCTCTGCACATTCCCCAGCATCTTCAAGTCAGAGTAGTCAAGGTTTAACAGTTCAGATATACTATATAGAAATAGTCTTCAAAGGCATCAAAGATCCTCAACATTGACAATTAAAATCATTTCATTATTAATAGATCTCTTGACTAGGAAACAAGTCTGCTCCTGACAGCACCCCCTTCACACTTCAAAAAAGATATTAAACACCATTACTTCCAAATGGAGTTGTTCCAACCGTGGTGTCTTAATTAGGGTTTTATTGCTGTGAGCAGACACCATGACCAAGGCAACTCTTATAAGGACAATATTTAATTGGGGCTGGCTTACAGGTTCAGAGGTTCAGTTCATTACCATCAAGGTGGGAACATAGCAGTGTCTAGGCAGGCATGGTGCAGGAGGAGCTGAGAGTTCTACATCTTCGTCTGAAGTCTGCTAGGAGAATACTGGCTTCCTGGCTGCTAGGGTGAGGGCCACACCCACAGTGGCACATCTACTCCAACAGGGTCACACCTTCTAATAGTGCCACTCCCTGGGCTGAGCATATACAAATAATCACATTCCATCCCTAGCCCCCCCCCCATAGGCTTGTTAAAACATATGAGTCTATGGGGATCGTGCCTAAACATAGCATAATGTGAATACATTTAGTCCAACTTCAAAGGTCCCCATAGTCTATAGCACTCTCAACAATGGTAAAAGTTCAAAGTTCAAAGTTTCTTCTGAGATCCATCCAATCATTTAACTGTGATTCCCAAAACAAGACAGGAAACCAGCTGGGCAAACTCCAAACTCTGCATCTCCATGTCTGATTTCAAGGAGGTCTTCAGATCTCCAACTCCTTTTTCATGTCTATTGACTGCAACAAACTTCTTTCTTATGGGCTGATTCCACTCCCGGTTAGCAGCTTTCCTCAGCAGATGGCCTACTGCTCTGGCATCTCAAACATCTTGGGGTCTCCAAGGCAACTTCAGTGTTACAGCTTTTTGGTTCAATGCCTGGGATCCAAAGGGAAGGTGTCCCTTCTCCAGCTCTGCCCATTGTAGCACTCTTAAGTTCAGGTTGGTCCACTCCATTGCTGCTGCTATTCTTGGTGGTTGTCCCACGGTACTGGCACCTCCAATACACTGAGGTCTTCTGCTGCAAGTAGGCTTTACCAATAGCCTTTCATATACACTCTTCATGGTGCCAAGCCTCAAATCCTTTGAATGACCCCTTCAGTCCTGGATCATCAACTACAACTGAGGCTGCACCTTCACCAATGGCCTTCCATGGCCTCTCATAGTACCTAGCCTCAGCTGCTCTTCATAACCCCTTCATGCTTTAAAGCCAATACCACCTGGGTGATTCTAGCACACTACCAAGTACAGCTGCAACACAAGGTACAACCTTGGCTATCCCTGGAACACAGCTTCTCTGTGCTCTCATAAAACACTTCCCAGAAGATTTCACCTCAGTGATGCTGGTCTCTTCTTAATCACTGCTAATTTCTTAGCTCCAGCTAATCAGCATCAATTGTCCCAGTAATCCCTTCTATTCTGGACTCTAAAGCCAGAGCCACATGGCTGAAGCTGTTGAGTTCTGCTGCTTGCAGGAGCTGGAACATAGGCTCCTAGTTCTATTACATTATCACTAGCTTTCTGTTTTCCAACTCCTTTACTGCCTAAGCTTGGCTGTCCTGGATCTTGTTCTGAAGACCTTGAACTCAGAGATCAGCATGCCTGTCTCCTGGGATTAAAGGTGTGTACCACCCTGCCTGCATCTAAATTTAGCTGGGCCTACCCACTTAATCTGCTATCTCTTAGAACACATGGTTCACTCCATTTCAGTTCCTGGTGCACCTTTAATACAAGAATCATATATTCCATATTTTTCCTTTCTAAGCTTGCTATGCTTGTTCAAAATGCTCTTCATGAGACTTAACCAGAGAACAAATTCTCCACTGGGCTTTTTTTTTTTTTTTTTGAGACTTCCTTTGTCAATACAAATCTCTTTACCTTACCCGCAGGTAGACTTTTCAGACAAGGGCAAAGGCAGCCACTTTCTTCACCAATGTACCACAAAAAGTCTCCTCTGAAACCACTTGGTCCAAGTATGCACAGTTCAAGTCACTCATAGCAACAAAGTCTTCTGTATTCCTACTAGGATGGTTCATTAAGTCCCACTTAAAACATTCATGGCTTTCCAAATCCAAAGTCCCAAAATGCACGTTCTTCCAAACAAAAGCATAGTCAGACCTATTACAGCAATGCCCCACTCCCAGTACCAACTTTTGTCTTAGTTAGGATTTTATTACTGTGAACATACACCATGACCAAGGCAACTCTTATAAGGACAACATTTAATTGGGGCTGGCTTATAGATTTAGAGGTTCAGTCCATTATCAAGGTGGGAACATGGCAGTGTCTAGGCAGGCATGATACAGGAGGAGCTGAGAGTTTTACATCTTCATTGGAAGACTGCTAGGAGAATACTGGCTTCCTGGCAGCTAGAATGAAGGGCCTTAAAGCCCACACCTACAGGGATACACCTACTCCAACAGGGACACACCTTCTAATAATGCCAGTCCCTGGGCTGAGCATATACAAACCATCACATGTAGCAAGGTAGTCACTGGGAAAGAAATGCCCTAATTCATCTGCAGACAAAAATATTGTTCAAGAAAGGACACATGAAGTGGGATAGTTGACAGCTTAGCTCTGCCAGGACAGGGTAACCTAGTCCTTCATATTCACTTAAGGTCTGTCAGATGGTTCTGGGCCAGAAGACTGAAGACAGATGCTCCAACATTATGAGGAATATGGGTACTGTCAGGCAGCCAGCTGTCTCTACAAATGGTTTAAGTTTTGAAAGCTGTATTTTTGTGCTTCCTACACATTCAGATAATACTTAATTCATTCTCGGACCTCTGATGGGGTTGAAGACTAATTATAGTCTCATAATCAAACTTAAATTGTTTAACATTAAGAAAGATGATCTAGACTTGAAAGGGTGGTTTTCAGATTGTAATACAAATTAAAATCAACAAAATTCAGACACAGAATTGTAAACTCTTTAAGTTAGTTAGGATAGATGATAGGGTAATTTATCTAAATTGCCAAATATGATGGACAGGATTTTATAAATACATATCATACCTTACAATTTACACAATTGTCATAATTATGTTCAAAGTATATCTGAGAGAAGAGTCTTTTTAAATGAACAAAAGAGGGGGAAATGCTGTGGATCTAATGCTGCTTGTATTATGTCAATTTTGCCCCCCAAATTGCATGAGAATACAAATATCTGCATGTAAGATACTGAGAGAACCCTGCCCCCCAGTTGGTTTTGATTGGTAAATAAAGTGGCTGGCAGTCAATGGCTGGGCAGGGAGACAAAGATGGGACTTCTAGGATTCCTGGGCAAGGGACAGAGGAAGGAGGACAGAGAGAGATATGCCATGCTGGGAGAAGGAGAACCAAGATGCCACGTCTGAGAAGGTGCAGGACAGAGAACATAGTTGCCATGTAGGAGCCCGGGAAGAGTGGCCCCAGGAGGGCTGCCCAACTGGGTCCAGGGCAGCTAAGATGGAAGGTAGATTTTAGTAAGTGATGATTTGGAAATGTTGGAAGGTGGACTAGCCACATGGAGGTTAGGAAGTGGCCCAACCATTGAGCTGTTTTCAGCATATCAAAATATAAAGGCAATTGTGTGCTAAGGCAGGTTGAAAAGGACCACACTGTGTATGTGCATTTTTTTTTCAAGGATTCAAGGGAAGCTGGGTGGGGGCTGGTAGTGTGGTCACTTCCCAGAGCTAACAGCGAGCAGTGCATAAAACTACATGCAACACAGGGATTCCTGGCCACAGCTGCTGGGATCATGTGTATAGCATTAATTGGGTTCAGCTACATGCTTGTGTCTAATAATGTACACGAGAGATCGGGTGCCCACAAAGGCCAGAGTCATTGGATCCCCCTGAAGCTGGAGTTATAGGCAGTTGTAATCTGCCTAGTGTTTATACTGAGAATCAAACTCAGGTCATCTGCAAGAGCTGTATGTGCTCTTAACCTCTGAGGCATGCCCCAGCCCAAGCCCTCATGTTTTTCTTTTCTTCTTGACACTTTGCTCTGAGGTTAGACCACATGGTGTGAAAGCTCCAGGTACACACACACACAGGGAAGGTGGGGGAAATCTGCATGGGAAAGGGAGAAGATTGCATGTGAAGCTTCAATCATTTTTGGTTCAGTTTACACATGTATAACACACTCAAATAGCACACCAAAGGCTTTGAGAACAAGAGTGATAGTGACTGTAATAACACACACAATTCCAGCACTCAGGGGTTTGAGGGGGAAGGATCACAAGTTAGAGGCCAGTATGAGTCACAAAGAAAATCCTTGTCTCAACAAACCAAACAGTTAAAGAATAAAGAAACTGAATGCTTGCTTAAGCAAAATGAAACAAATATCAAGATTTTAACCAGACCCAAGACTCATAGCATGTTATAAAAAAAAATCCAGGATACACTCTGAAAGCCTGGGATGACGTGGACCAGAAAAACTTTAGAAGTTCTAAAGGAGAAAGATAAAACAATGTGGGAATCATTAAGCCTATTCTACCTATTCTTTTTGAAGTAAAAGTAAGTGAATTGAAAGATAGTTCTTAGTAAAGACATTAGGCTTAAGAGACCCAAGTGAACCTTTTGTAACTATGAAATACAATGTCTAAGATTTTAATAAGCCAAACAACTCAGTGGATAGGTGTCATAGATCATTGATATCTATGATCTCCATATTAAGGAAGCTGAGACAGGTGGGTCAAGAGTTCAAGGCCAGGCTGAGTTACGTAGAGTCCAGACTGGATACAGCTAGAGACAGAGGAATCAGCAGGCTAGAGGTAAGTCAGCGAAAGTTATTTGCCCCACAATCAGAATGGATAGGGCTTCAGCGCTGCATGGGACAATATCAGCATTCAGGTCATTAGAGTCTGTGAAGGATATGAGATAGCAACTGATATAAAAAATATATTTGAAAAATAATGACGGAAAGGGTTTCCAAATTTGATAAAAAGATATAGTTCAAGTAATTCAATAAAATCCAATGAAGAAAATGTACTACTACTTATAGCATCTTACCTACTTCCTCACCCAACTGGGCTCTGAAAACGTGTTTATAGCCCTGAGACAGAGAAACGAACAAGGGTCAGACCCCTGACTGTTAATGCTGCTTGACTCTGTGTGTCTGTGTGTGTATGCCTGTGTGTATATATCTCTTTGTGTGTTTCTATGTGTCTTTGTATGTCTCTGAGTGTATCTTTGTGTCGCTGTATATGTGTGTGTGTATGTGTGTATGTGTGCCTGCATGTGTGTATGTATATGTCTAAGGGAGAGTAAATATGGGCAGAAGTCAAGAAAGTAGAAAGGAACCCATGAGAGGAGAAAAGGAGGCTGAGAATAGGGACACATCAAGGAAATATGAAGTTGGCAGGAGTCCTGGAGTTGGAAGGGTCCAAGTGGGGTCAAGGGTGGAGAGGTGGAGAGGAGCAGGTGGGAGACAAGGGTCAACCCAAAACTAAGTGTGCCCTAAAATGCCAAAAGGTAAAATGCTACCTCATGTGCCGACAATTGTGCTCTTGGAAAGGGAAACGCTCCTCTGTCAGGGTGTCAGTTCCTTATCTGAAAAAAAAAATAATAATCTGAAGATTAAGCCAAATGTTCTTTAGTTCAAAAGTTTCTGTGTGCATCAGCTCCTATGTGGAGTTCTGATGAGACAAACTCAGACCCAAATGCTGTGAAGAAAGCTGGGGCCTCTCTGCCAGGAGGGTTAACAACTTTCATAATGGGGCAGTGACTGGAGTGAAGGTGGTTATGGAACAAGAGGCTCCTGGAAATGAGCATGCGCTTTCAGCTGCTTCTGGCTGGGTGCTGCCAAGAACCCTAAACGAGGGCAGGAAGCTTTGTTGATAATTTGTCCCCCTCAGTAAATGTATTTCCAATTTCTCCATGTTTTGAAGATGCCAAAGAATGGAATGCCTTGTAGAGTCACATTCTGAGTTTGATGACAAGTCTGTGAGGACATTTTAATAACTGCCATTTGTATCGCGTCTCGCAGCCTACGAACACATACTGTGTGCATTGCCCTACTTTATCGTCCCAATGTGGTAGCAATCAGAAGTCGTCTCCCTAGAGAACACAGTCTGAGTCAGGGCGGAGGGATTCACTCCAGGAGACCACCCAGGACAAAGCTGGAGAAAGAGTCAGCTTTCTTGGCTTCCAATTTTCTCATTAGTTCAGCACCAAGATCAGGAGTCCTGAGAGTCCTTTAGCCAAGCTGTGAGTTGCAGCCATGGGCCAGGGTCCAATCATCTCACCTCTAAAGAGCCAGCTGAAGTAGACTCAAATCATCTCAGCTCCTTCCTCCAGGGATCAGGATGACGTTGAGGCCAAACTCTGAGACTTTTCCATCGTTCCCCCCTCTTCATTTGTCCCATCCAGTGCCCTGGTAGAGGCTCTCAAACCTGGAAAATTCTGGACCCCCACACCCTACAGATAAAAACCTCTTCCCTCTTTGTACTAGAGAATGCTGGGGTTTAGTCAGGTGGGCAGGCTTCTCAGGGCTGCCTCTACAGGTTTGGCAGCTCTCATAGGCTCCAACATCTGCTTTCACTAGACCCACCTCCTTATCAGAGTTCCTGGGTCCCATTGAGCTCTGCCAGAGGTCATGCCCCACTTCATGAATCATTCTTGACTCATTTATTTACAATGCCTTCTTTTCAAGAAAAATACAAAGACTGTGTTAACCCTGAGTCATGGTATTCTGTCATCTACTGCGAACAAAAGGAAATTTTTAAAAAGTGAATTGACTTTATCTACGCATCTTTCTTTGTTTTATCCTTTGTGAGTTGTTCAAGCCAGGCCAAAGCTTAGAGAAGGACATAGTGAGTGCATGCCTGTAATCCTAGCACTTGGTGGAGATAAGGTGTCCTAGAGCTCAGGACCAACCCCAGTGAGCTACGTAGTGAATTGCAGGCCACCCTGGGATCATGAGATCTCAACAATACTATCCCAGAGTGACTATTTTCCTATTCAGGATTTGGAACCTCCTACCTTCTGACCTAGGTAGCTAGAGAGAAAAAGAAAGCAAGGTTTGATACTAGATATCACTTGGCTGTGTACTGGCAATGTGATCTTGGGATAAATTAACTTCTCTCAAACCTGTCATCCTTTAAAAGAGAATAGCAGTGCTTATCTTGATGACAACATTGTGAAGATATATCATCTATGAAGTATCTGATACAATATCACTCTTCACCAATTCTTGTATAAGATGAGCAAGACAGTAGACAGGTAATGTTGGGTAGTTTGAGACATAGCCCTTGAACCATAGCTATGTCACTGAAAAAATTGAGTTGTAGACATGATTTTTGCAAGAAGATTGAGAACTGATAACAGAGTTCATCACAGCATTGGGCCATGGTAGACCATAAAGAAATGCATAGTCACGGTTACACCTATCTCAGAAGTCTCCAGCAGGGACCGGTGTCTCTAGCAAATAGGCCCCAGGAAGGTTGTAAAATCATTAGATCAGAATCAGTGCAGAAGAATGAAGGCTGGGACAAAAAAGGAGGCACCACTGAGTTCTAAGCCACCAAAAGGTCAAGCAAAGATCAATACCTAGAGGTGTATAGCAAGATGCCCAGGCAGGACATGGGACCTGGAAGGAACCTGCCTCTTGGACCTGCTACTACATATAGCCAGTCATATGATGTGTCTTCCATGGCTTTGTGATCACACAGTCACCCCGATGGGTCTGAAGGCCTGCATCATCAATGCAGGCTGACAGACAAGGCTCTACAGAGGCCAGAAATCATGAAGCAGGACCCTGGAAGAGACTCGTGAGCTTATTTTCCTCACAGTGGAAGCCAGTATCTCTGGGGTACACCACAAGCTGTCTAGCACCTATAGACTCCTTGAGCTTCCTACATGAGTGGCCTGGGACACCTGAAGAACTTTGGGCCCATGGCACCATGGGAGAGCAATGAGAATCATCTCTCCAATCCTACCTTGCAACAAGACTTTCAGGAGCCTCCCTGGAGAAGCAACCTACTCTCCCAAGATCACAACCCACCGCACACTGTGCTGCTTTTGCTCTGGCATGGAGGTCTTCTTTGTCTCCTTCATGAAGGCTGGTCTTGTCAATCCATCCCCTTTCTGTTGGAAAATCAGCCACCAAAGCCTGTTGACCATACTTATTACTGCCCCCCCCCCAGTGTCTCTCTCAAAGATTCCTCAGACCCATGACCAACTCTCTACCTTCCAAAATCATTTACAGGTTCAAATCACCATCACCACAACCTCTACTTAAACGAACTCACCACATCTTGCCCTGACCCTCCAATCTTCTCTTCATCCCTAGACCCATGATGATAATTATATGGCACACTATTGAATAGGGTCATACAAAACACCACTCTCTTTTATTTTTCTTATTTTTGTTTTAAAGCAGTTCTGGGGATTGAACTAAGTCAGTCTTTTGTGCAAGTTAGTGTGGGCCTACACTCCCAAATTTCCTTGTCAATTTTATTACAAATAACAGTTCAAAATATCCCCTACCTTCTCCTTGCATCTAGATTTGAGCCAGTGCCTAAATCTCCGCCAGTAAGATACAATGAGGAAGGTATTGCATATGACAGTTAAGATGCCAGCTTTGAGGAACAGAACACATCCTTGGCCCACTTTGTCCTTTCTGCTGACTTAGTCATTATGAGATGTTTGAAGGCTGGCTCCCATAAAGGATTAGGAGCTGAGGCACTAAGAATATTGGAACATCAGGACAGGTGGCTGAGAACCTAGAAGCCAGAGCTAGAGATTTGCTTCTTTTGTGGGCTTTGCTGACATGAAAAACAACTCTCTTGTTTAAAGTCTTCATTTTCTTGTCACATAAAACTAAGCCCAGTTCAGGATAAAGAAAAATGGAAGGCAAGTAAGCTTTAGACACACAAAGGCTTGGGAATATTGATTTTTATCTGAGGGATCAAGAAGAGAACAGAATCGGTGAGCAGGAGGAGGAACTATGGGAGGTGGGGCAAGCAGACTGGAGAAGGGAGGTTGAACACCAGGCTAGTGAGCTTTGACTTTATCCTGTGGCAGACAGTCAGTGCAAATAGACTTCCTCTCAGACAGGACTGCCCAAGGTCATCCAGCAATCCAGTAGCATCCCACAGTCCTAGGCAGCCTCTGGCAGGACTTGGAACAACAGTGGGAATGGAGATTTTGTTCTTTGACTCAGCCAGAACACTGGATTGTGCTGCCAGCTCCCATTCCCACCCTCACACCTCCAAGAGGAGAGTTGGGGGTCTGCCAGCAGGCTCAGGATTCAGGCCTACCATTAGCTCAGAGGACCCCCTTCCCGGACCCTGCTCAGCCACACCTGGAAGGCTGAGTAGCAAGGGCTTATTTTCCTCTACCATGAGTTTAGTATGTCAGGCACTGTGTTGGTTACTACGTGTTATCTAACACTGTTTTGAGCAGCCTGAGACCATCCTGTTTATCCTGGGGCACAGGTGAAAAAGGTCTCCAAGAAGTGAAACCATCTTCCCAGATCTGCTTAGCTGATGGTAAAGTTAAGATACAAAACCTTGTTTGCTGTACCCTGGAGACAATCCTGCCACATTCCAGCACCTTCCCAGCCCCTGCCAAAGCACAGAACAGTCTTGTCACTGTTCAAACTACCAATTAAGAGAGAATTTGAGCTCAACCACTGTAATAGTCAATTGCAACTTTTTCCATAAACTCCAGGCTTTGAGTACTTACCTGAGTTGGTGAGTTCTGACCAGAACAAAGACCTCCGGCCAGGCTCCAGATGTGTATGCCCCCTACCGCCAAGGCCAGCATCCCATCCTGGAATTACGGAATCCCCACCCTGCCTCAGCATTAGCTAGTCATGGGGCTGGGCTCTCGAGTCCTCCCAGCCTGGGTTCTAGAGGTCACAAATTCCAACTGGCTGTTCCATGGAATCGGGGACACTCCGTTCTTCGTGTCCAGTTGTGGGAGGCGGGGAGGTCCTTGTGCTTACTGGATAGGCACTAGGGGAACCAGGAATGTGAAACACACAGGCTTACTCCTTCAAAGGAAGGGATGTATTACCTGATGTCCACCCTGAAGGCTGGGAGAAGGAATGAATAGCCTGGTGACCTCCGTGCTATCTGTGTGGGAAGGCCACATCAGATCCTCACCAAGTCCCGTATCGTGGCTTGTTGATCTATAGATCCCATCTTTATAGGAGGCGTCATAGATGCTTTTCAAAGAGCTTCAATATAGTCACATCTTAAGCTTTATTGTGCACACGAGATTGAGTTCACTATCACAAGGAAAGGTTTCTACCAAATTATACTTTTCTTAAATATAGCTAAAACTCAGGGGCAGGTTCCAAAAGTTTGAACCAAGACTGGCTACTTAGTCGTCTTGAAACCAATTACTTTCTCGACTCCCACAGGTCACTACTTGGATGACCATGGCTGTCACAGAGACCCTGGTACCCTGCCCATGACTGTCACAGCTAGAATGTCTGTTATTATTTGGGTGGAAAGTTTCAGGACACAAGCAGTCATTGGAAATGGAAATGTTCTTGTTACCAGCATTCGAAAAGTTGAGCTGCACCTTGTTATGCTTCCAGAGGGCATCTTTCCAATTATGTGGTATGTCCAGTGTTCCAACATGAACCACAGATTCCCCCAAGGTCACCTTCCTGCACTCTTCTGGAATGTCCACAGGAAAGACCATGAAGAGCCAAAGGGAGTGGATGGAACCTTCTTGTACAAAAAGCCCTTTGCATTCACTGCCCAGCTATGAGAGGACAGTCCTTCGCCAGACTCTGTTGTCAGCTGTCCACACCACTGTTTGACTCCGTCACCTCTCCCATCCACTAAATTCTTCATGTTCCTTTCCAACCTCACCTTAAGTGTCTCAGCACAATATCTTCCTCCTGGATCAGAGTAAAGTAAGAATATGTTCATGTTTTATAAGTATATTAAACTTAACCTAAATTCTAGCAGATTTTAATTTGTTAACAATATCCATTCATTCTCTTATAACCAAAATCCCCATTTTCAGAAGCAACTCTCTTTTATGTAAATTAACTCATTTATTGCAGACTGGGTGAGTCTCGGACAGTAACACTTCTACTGGTCTTTCTGTTCCTTCAACCTTCTGATGGCCGACTTTACTGTAACTACAGAAACGAAGCTGCAGGTCCAGGCCCCACCAGCCACTGTTTGCCCCACCAGCCACTGTTTCATGCAGAAACCACAGTGCCAGATGCCAATGGCTCGTCTCTTCATCTTGGTCTTGCCACAGAAGGAGCAAATGTACTTGGCATGCTGGCTGATTTCAATTTTCTTCGCCATTTTCCAGAGGGAGGCATCACCACAGGTCCCATATTTCCCGACAATCTCAGCTTTCTTGGTGTGTTTAGCCATGTCCCCAGAACAGAAGCCCAAGTCTAGAGAGCTCAGAAGTAACTCTTAAAGCCAGAACATCAGATGATGAGAAATAATTTAATTGTATTTATAGTGAAGAGATTCAAAAAGACTTTAGTGTATGGTCTGTCAGATGTGAAAACAAAATCCTTACAAATATTCTCTGTCCCTCGTGTGGCCAGAAGAACTGATCACAACTTACCATTAACCATGTAGACATACTGAATGATTCTCGATCAACTTTCACAGCTTAGAGTTTAACATGGGTGACACCCAGATCAACAGCTGGATCTATATGACTACTAAAGGTTCCTCCACCAGCCACGGCAGTCTCGTGAAGGCATGACTTCTGTGCTTCCTACACAGCAATGCTGCATGTTGGCACATATAGCAAGGGTAAGCAGCTGGTAGGCAGGAAGAGCCTGCACGTACTCTGCTTCTGATAGGCAAGGACAGCTGGAGCCAGCTTGAGCTGTAGACCCAGTCCTGTGCTGAATGGCCATGTGATCTCTATAAAGCAGTGCTGGTAGGTGGTTTACACTGTCTGCACAGCAGACTTTCCATGTGTAACATGGAAGTCATAATGCCTGGCCTAGAGCAGGGTGTAGCTAGACTTTTGGCTGCTTTCTGGGTGCCTGTTTCTACCCTCCTTCTCTACCCTTATCCCTTCCAATGCCCCCAACACTGGGTGCAAATGTTCCTGCTCGAATGGAAAGGTGTCCTGGGACTCAAAAGCCCAGGAACCACAAGGCTCTGAGGGGAGAAAGTGTCCTGATGGAAGGGCATCCTGAGACACGAGAGACCAGAAACCACACAGTTCTGAGAAGAAGCCTCCAAAGCAGAGGTGCTGCAGCTCCCCGGGGAGGGCATCCCCAGCCGAGCTGACGAGCTCAGGAGCCTCAGCCCTGCTCCTCCATCCTTGCTTCCTCTAGTCAATGCTTCTTGGCTTCTTCTGATGAGGGTCACACCAGGCAGCACATCTCATGAAAGAGATTTACTGGAGAGACAAATCCAGGGGGTGGCTGCTTCTGCTCCCAGAAGACGACATCAGGGAATTGAGCAGAGGGTAGAGCTTATATAGGATTTCTTGGTGTGAGGGTGGGTGGGAGCTTTTCAGGTCAGAGATTTCCAGAGTGAGGATAGGTGGGATTTCATATCCTGAGCTTGAGGAGCTCAGGGATTGGTGGATTCTCCTGTTCAGGGATTGGTAAGGGCTTGTGGGAAGTTCGCAGGGATTGGTGGCTTTTTCACCGCCTTTTCCCTGCGTTGGGCCCATGGGTTGGGATGGGAAGACCTTTCCAGCTGCAGGCAGCTTTGGTTAAAGCACCATCACTGTTGAGCTGCTGAGGGAAGCTGAAGAAGAGGCGCTGCCACCATGGACAGCTCCTGTGATGGCTGCTGGCTGGGGGTGGGGGAAAGTAGCTGTTTTGACAGGTGCCACCATTTTGACAGGTGCCCCCATTTTGACAGCTCATACAGCATGTCGCTCAGGGACTACACTGGGTAGGAGAAAAGGAGGGCTAGTGGGGAAAGGGGGCATCGATATTGTTAGACTACTTCCTACTGATGGGGGTGGGGGTTGAGTTCCTTAGGGTAATCTTGATCTTCATAGAATATCTACAGCAACTACCAGCAGCAGCAGCAGCAGCAGCGGTGGCGGCCACCACTCCTCTTTCAGGGCTCTTGCATTTATATGCCCTATCAAGTCCCCAGGATTCCAAATGTCACCCCACTTGCAAAAATTATCTGCAGCAGGCAAAATCACATCCCTGCAGAAATCCAAAGCAAATCACAGTCAGCTGCTGTGGACAGTCTGAAGCAGCCCCATACCCCACACATCTGTTGATGCCCTAGGGTTACTTCCAGCGGACAATGGAGTCTGCTTACACAAAGAGCAAGCAGGTCATTTTCCTTACCACTCTATCCACTCCCAAACTCACCACAAAGAAACCGGCCAACTGTTGGACCAACATGGAGCTGTGAGTGTTGATACAAGTTTGTAATCCCAATATGGGGGAGGATCATAACTTCAAAGCCATCCTCAGCTACGTAGAAAGTAAAACATCATCCCACAACACACAAAACTTTGCCTCTAACAACAACAAAAATGAATTTCTGAATTCCGCAGGTTACATTTTACCACCAGATAATGCCTGGGACAGCAGGAAATAGGAAATGTGTGCAGTTTTTCTTTTTTTTTTTTTTATTGTATTGTTACATTTTATTTAGATCTATTTTGTGACATTTAAACATTTACACTAACAAAATATATAAGAGCAGGGAGGATAATTTTAAACAAAGCTTCAACTTTCTAATGGAATAGATTCTAAAAGCTCATCTTTCAGGATTAACATACAGCAACATTTAAGCCACCCTTAGTGAATTTCTACCATTTTGTGTGCAGTTTTTCTATATCATGGATAAGATCAGGAAACAGGAAGCTCTGCCCCTTTCACGTTACCCTCTGTCTTTTAACCTATATAAAGATATGTCCTTCCTTGACAATATTCATCAGCCCTGTCGATTGCTGAGCAACATGGTAGGCTGGGACTTATTTTAAAATTAGGCACACATAGATAGGCTATTTCCAACACTTGCCCTCCAACCCCCTCCCCCTCCAAGGAGAAGATTCTCCTACTTAGTTAAATACAGGCATTTTGGTCATTTGTAAGGATTAATAAAGCCATAAAGTGTCCTGGATAGTCTTAGTCACCATTACACTATATAATAACTAATCATTACTAATGGGTTTTAATGCTAACAAAGACATAAGAGCAAATACAACAGTCTGTTTATTGGTCACTGTATCACTAAGAAGAGAGGGTCTGTCGTATTAATTAACCCTCATTTTGATTAAGTCACACAGCCTGTGTGACAGACTAGGTCTTGTGCCAACCCAAACTGTGTTAGACCCAGTTATTTGAATCCATCTTTCTTGTTAATAAACAACACATTCACAAAACTCAGCCCACATATACTTTTAAAGCTTGAGTTTTGGTAGTTTGTCTGTCTAAATCCATGATAGAGAAAGATATGACAATTAAATAGCACAAGCTTGACCATCATTGAGAACCAAGAAAGCTGCTTAGATATCCACTATCCATATAATTCCAACTAATGAACATAAGAATTAAATGATTAAGAACCCCACAAATTACTGACCGGTAGAAGCGAGTGTTAAGTGAAAATCCATTTCAGTGTCCACCATGTGTTCTACCAGGTCTACGGTAGAGGATGCTAATTCTGAAATGGAAGTGAAGTGATGTTATGACTTGGAGAAACTCAAGCTGGAAATGGATAAAGTCTGTAGACCACAGAGGGACACAAAACAAAGAGAAGGCAGTTCTGCAAGGTGAACCTTGTGCAGAGGAGTTCTAGGAGACACAACCTGATCAGCACTCAGACTGGGCAGGAAATCCATTCAGTTTGAACCACTAAGTAGGTAGTGGCTTCCTCTCTTCTCCATCAACTGGAGTCTGACCTCAGACTCTTTTGAAACCAGCAAGTTTTTTTTTTTTTAAATGGAACATTGGCAATTTTGTTTTGGCAAAACAAAAACAAAAACACTTCTCACACAAGTCAGAGGCAAACTAACAAAATCCTGGGTAGTGCCAAGAATAAATTCAGAAAGAAAACATTTCCTTCTCCTCTCCCCACAAAAAGAAATGTCAATCAATTTCTGTCTGTCTGTCTTTCTGTCTGTCTCTCTCTTTCTCTCTCTTCTCTGCATTCCCTCTCTCTGTTCTCCAAGTGTCCACTCCCTCTCTGCCTTCATGGCTCCACCCCCTAGGTCTCTTCCTGTCTAAACGTCCATGTGCTTGCCTCTATTCCTTCCCCAGGTCATCACTTCTCTTTCCTCTCCCAATAAACCCCTTTTACACCAGATCTGTTACATGGCATAATTTCTCAGGGGTATACTTTGGCTCAGGCCCGCAGTATATTTCATAACACTATATTGGTCCCCTGACTGCATTATAATTCATGGCAGTGGTAATGTCATCTGACAAGCATGAGGCAGGCACTGGAGAAGCCCATGGAAGAACCCTGAAAGCTCATGTGTTAGTTTCTAGGTCAGTCACTCATGAACACACTACCACATCATTTCTTTAATCATCTGCAAACTATACTTCACTCAGTTATAGACTTTTAAGCCTAGAAATATAAAGTAGCTTGCTTATGGCCATCCAGACAGGAAGGCCAATAATCTAATCTTTTGGGTCTGGTTATAGTATTGTTTTCCCCAGATCTATAGTGTGTCCAACTATTTTGTATATACCACTAACCGTCTAAAGGGTTTATATTTTTGGCTTGAGTAGACAATAAAAAGCCTCGATTATCTAACAGCTTGCTTTTTAAAATTACTTGTAGAATTTACAGCTTGTCTACCACCTAGTCCAGCCTGACTCTGGAGCCATGGGGTACTGCACAGCACCACATGACAGTCTGTAACTCTGCTGCCTACGCGCAACACTCATCAATCAAGTGCCAGGACTAATTAAGCTTCTGATTAGAGTCCAAGGCACCACTAGAGGGGCTCAGCTGGCAAGCAGTTAGGTAGAAAACAGAAGCCAGCCAGGTATGGTGGCCCAGACCCGAGATTCCAGCATTTGGGAAGGAGAGGCAGGATGATTGGGGGTTCGAGCACATCCTACAGGATAGCTCTGTCTATATGTTTTGTAGATTCTGGGCTCTGAAGAACCCCAAATGACATACTCCAAAGCAAGTCTGAGCCAGATTCTTGCACTGGCCTGCCTTCTAATCTCCAACTCTGGGGAACTCTATCATCTCAGATTTTAGTCCACCCTAAATAACCCAAGTACTGATAGTATCAATGGGGGGTACAACTTGGGTCCACTCCAGCCTCAACAGGACCAAGCAATAGCAAGTAGTCTGGGGGAGGGGTACCAACAGACATCCTCTGAGATCTGGGAACATCTACCTCTTTCCAGTATTGCTTTGGATATTCAGACTTTGCCTCTTATGAAACAGAAAGGGACCTTTTGGTATAAGTAACTCCCCTAACCACTAACCAAGGTATAGGAAGATAGACAAGGTCACTTCCAATGGCACTGGGAAAATCTTATAAGGTAAGTAGAAGTGGAGAATCTCCCTCCAATCCATCCAAGACAGAGAAAGTTTCTCAAGGAAGCCCCATCTCATCCTGGGCAGTAGGTGTGCTGGGTATAAAACTAACCACCCCCCTTCCGTGGGAAAATCCAGGGTCAAGAAAAGTCTCAAATGAAAGTGTGGCAAGGCTCTAGCACCTCAGCACAGTCACTCATTCAGAACTGTGTTGAATCTCTAGTACACTGCAGGCACGCATCAGGATCTGGGAGTCCCGTGTATGATTTGCATCTTAGCAGGGGCCCGAAGATATAATAAATCTTATAATAAGTAAAATAGGCAGGGGCTGTGTCACAAAGAGCCTTGTGGGCCAAACAGAAAGACTTGGCTTGCACTTTATAGGAAATGGGAAGCTGCTGAAATATTGTAATCAAGAGAGCAACATGATCAGCTGTTTGCAATAAACGTACCGTGTGGAGCAACCCCACAATGCGATTGCACAAGCTAGCAGCCTGGGAAGAGGAGAGCACCGGAAAATCTTACAGTGACTTCCTTGACTGGTGATGAGGACTCTATTGCGTAAGAAGGCAGGGAGGTAGGAACATCATACAGAGGACATGCACATACATGATTGAATAAATCATGAAGAAATTCATGAATAAAATATGAAACAAAAACTGCTATTACCAATAGGGTGATTGAAAAGTAAATGGTACTTTCCTCTATCAATTCAAATACGATTTGCTTCGTGGTAAGTTATCATTACATAGCTCTTCTAATTCAGCGCTTCCAACTTCAGATTTTTGCCTTGTTGGGTGTTAATATTGTTGGGTTCTTTCTGTTTTGTTCATCTGGTATCTTTTCATCCCTTCTTTTACAAATTTTCAACTTTTGATTTTGTTTCTAGAGAAAGGGTCGTCGAGCTATGCAGTCCTGACTAGCTGGAAAACTAACTGTGCAGAGCAGACTGACCTCCAACTTACCGTGATCCCCCTGCCTCTGCCTCCCAAGTGCAGCCATTGCAAACCTGCACAGGTGCTACTTTCCTCCTGTCTTAGAATTCATTAACTCGCCCACTTCACGTGGCCATTATGTCTATTAGATTGCTCCATGTTTTTCTCGTTTATTTGAGGTCTCAGCTCTATTTCCCGGGTCTACAGACCTGCCTCTCCTTTAGCACTCATAATAAGACTCAAGGATTTGTTCATCCTTGTTGATTTGTTGTAAAAAACCATTGCCCACATTCCCTATTCCCTCCTGCTCCTCCACCACAGGCACCTCCTACTCCTCCACAGCAACAGAGACCCATGGAAAACTCACAGGGTCCTCTTCTCCTTGACATTTCTAGTTCCCAGCTATTGCTAGTGTTTCCCTTGGGATACCCCTCTCCTATATTCAACACTCATAAATTACATGTTATTATCCATCTAATCTAACTGACAAGGTCCTTCTTCACCACTGACCCACATCTTTTCACCCTCCATCCTGAAGCCTAGAAGATAATTATCCATTTGGTTAGCACTTACCTTATCATGTTCCCGCTCCTATAAGACCATAAGATAATTATTGTTTGGCCAGCACTTACCTTATCATGTTCCACGAAAATATGGTAACATGCCCTTCCTTTTGTTTTAGTTTTATTTAGTTTTAGAGATGCATTCTAGGCTGGCTTCAAATTCATTCTGTAGACAAGGATGACCTTGAACTCTGCATCCTCCGGCTTCCACCTCCCAAGTACTGGGATACAGGCCTGGGCCACTCACCCCAGTAAAGATGCAATGTCTCCACAGTTAGCCAATCTTCTCTGTTTCCAGTGTTGTTGGTTTTAAAAAAAAATGTCCTGTGACCCTTCTCCTCTGTGAGCAATTTTTATTCTCTTTCTGGAAAACTGAAGGATTTCCTCTTTATCTTTACGATTTCAGGAACTGCCAACCTGTGAATCACTTTTCCTGCCAGAAACATACCAAGACCTTCCCATCAGCCTTTGGGGCTCTCAGCCTGAGGAATGGTGCATTGCCTCTTTTTCTTTCTTCTGCTGAGCTTGTTTGCAGGTTTTTATTTTTAGGGGTCAGGGAAGAAAAACCATTTAGTACTCTATAAGAAAGTAAGCGTTGATGTCACCATTCCCAGACTCTCGAAGTTACTGTGTTTAAGTTTAGTGCTGTTCTTTATTGCCTCAATTTCACTCGAATGTCTGCTCAGAGTGTGGCTACGCCTGAGCACGGGTCCAGAAAACCACTTGTATCTTGATCTATACACTACATTTTCCTCCAGAAGTGTACTTGGCATCAAGGTTTAGATTGAGGTCTGTGACTCATTAGATGTTCATCAACTTATGAATGAATAAGAAAAATGGATCCTAGCTTTAAATCTTTTGTGCATTTAATGTGGAGTATACATGGAATCCAGGAAACTAGAAATGGGGCCATGGGGTATATCAAGGGAAGGGGGATTATAGAGTCTTGGTAAAATGGAACAAAAGAGGGAATAGTACTGGGGACAGAGAGAGTCAATCATGAAGTGAGGTGGCAGGGTGAGGAAATGAGGTGCTTAACCAGAATAAAGTGAAAGGGTTATGTGAAAGCCTATGAATTTGTGACCTAAGTAAAAACTACAAGAGCAGGAGGAGGAAGAAGAAAAGGAGGAGGAGGAGGAGGAAGAGGAGCAGCAAAAGGAGGAGAAGGAGGAGGAGGAAGAAGAAGAGGAAGAGGAAGAGAATACACTTGCTATGAAAGAACAGGGCAAGAATACTGGAGGTTGAAGGTTTAAGCAGGACTGGGGGCAGGAAGATGGGGAGGGAAGGAGTGGGTGGGGGTGAGCTAATCAAAATCAAGGATGTATAAAAGAAAAACCTTATGAAAATCCACCAACTTGTAAGCTAATTAAAATATGATTTAATAAAAGGAAGTTACACAGAGGTATATTGCAACGGTAGACACTGCTTTCCCAGAAGACATGGATTATTAAATAAAAATCTCAGTTTTGCAGACTGCTGGGTGAGAAAAGACATCAGTGATCTTACCCAGTACTGGACCCTGCACGCTACAATACCAACCTGCTAGGCAAGATGTGCCCACTGGTGCCATGAGAGGACTGTTACAGGGAGGTCACCAACTGCTTTCTGCTTGGATTTGCAACCTACTCCACAGGAGGGAGGTCGTGCCTGGCATTGTAAACCTGATCAAAGGTCTTAGGCCTGGTGGCAAACCTACTACTGTTATTTTGCTAAATGGACATGTTGTCAAACGGCCTTAGAAATATTTATGTTTATGTGCATGAATTCATGTTACCCTCAACCTTGATCCTAGACGCTTCCTTTTGCAGTAGGTAGTGGTTAGCGCAGAAACACCTAACTGTTCAAAGACTTGAGATTAAGTGATTTTTTTTTTTTTGAGTGCTCAGCCATAGATGTGATTCTAGGGGAGTGAAGTCTATCAACATTCCCACAGTTCAAGTTTCAGGAAACACGGCAGAAGGAGAGGCAGGAAGAATGTAAGAGCTGAGGGGCAGGGAGGAGTTCTGTGAAACTCTTGTCATCCTGGCTGTTGCACACATGAAATCAAAACAGTGTGGGTACCACCTCTCCAAGGCTTCCACAACTTCAAGCCAGTAAAAATCCCAGTATGGATAGGGAGGGGGCACCAAGAAACAACTGGCTCAGGAGCTATTGGTGGTTAATAGCTGCTGGGGGAAAAGAGTCACTTTTCTTTGGAATGTGGCCATTGGTAGGTTGCCCATGCCCGAGTGAATGGTCCCCCACACGTTGAGATATAGACAGCACTAACTGGAGTCCATGGGCAGATAACACAGACATGAAAAAGGGGAGAGAGATGTGTTGGGGGCACCCAGAGAGAGTCAGAGAAAGGAAGGGGGTTGAATATGTGTACATTAGCAAAGAATAAAAGTATAAAATATTTTCTTAAACTATGAACATATTGGCTTGTCTGGAGGATAAACACACCATAGCACAAGTCTGGAGGTTCAGAAGACAATGTGTCAAAATTGGTTCTCTCTTCCTGCCATGTGGGTACCAGTGACTGAGCCCAAGTTGCCAGGCTTGGTGGCAAGCCCCCTCCCTGATGAGTCATCTGGCTGGCTCCCTCGCTATTTTTGCTGGCCCTCTCGCTATTCTTTGGAAGTGGATGACACTGATGGAAATAAATGTGGGGAACTGAATGTCTTTGGCCTGGCTGCAGTGAGCATTTCCCAGCTGTTCACGTGACCATCCCACTCTGCGTGCTGGGAATGAGGGGAGTGTTGCCCTCTAAAGCAGCGCAGAGGCTGGAGTGAGTCTCTGTGGCAGCGTCCCTGTCACCCTCCAACATCCCATTTTGTAAATTAGGAAGTTCTGGTCTGGTAAAATGGTGCAGAAGGTAAAGATACCTGACAACCAGCCTGATGATCTGACTTTTATCTTTGGTAGAAAGAAATTTTATGCCCACACGATAGTTATCCTCTGATCTCTGCATGTGGGCGATGGCAGGCACACAGACAGACAGACAGACAGACAGACAGACAGACACAATATTTTTTTTTAAACGTCCATATCAAGGTGTGGTCTGCTTGGTCATTGTCTAGATTCTGGTTCTGCAAGGTGGTTCAGAAAAAAAAATCTTGTGACCTGATGAGAGAAGGTGATTTTCAAGAATTAATTGGCCTCTGGCACCAGGTTCAGCCTCAGCATCAAGGATAATTGTCTTGATGTCATGGAAGGATTTGTTTGTCCCTTGCTGATATCCAAATTGACTAGAGGTTTAGGACAATGACTTAATCTTTGTACCATCAGCCAAAGTAAAGGCGACAGGGCCAGCAAGAAGGCTCAGGGAATAAGGGAGGCTTACCACCATCTCTGACAATCTGAGTTTGACTCCAGGTACCTACACGGTGAGAGGACCAGCTCCCGCCATCCCTGTGCCATGCACCCCTACAATAAAAACAAAAAAGAGACCAGACACAAGATGAAGGCAGAGCTTTTAACCTGGTAGGCACAAGTAAGAGGTCAATACTTTTCAGTAAAAGCAGCTTTCAAATATTGCTTCATAATCTCAGAAGTGGGTGGGTGGGGGGAGCTCTGGGGACAGGTGTTCACTCTCACAGCCTTCAGACAGTGTCTGGAAGATCAGCACATCTCAGCTCCTCTCAGTTCAGGGCACAGGATTGGAACTGAGCCTTTTTCTGGGGAAAAAAGAGAAGCCTTTTCTGGGTGGAGCCTTCCTTCCAAGTTATAGTGTGTGGGCTCTGCAGGTACCACCCTCTCTAGGCTTAACATTGCTGGGACTCTGGGACTTCCACCCAGTCTCTTGGGGGGCTGCAGTCTGTCTTGCTTATCACTCTGGCTTCCAAAGTCATTGAGGAAATGTTCTATACCCTTATAGGTCTCAAATGCATCTTTCCTCCAGGACCCATCTTCAACTGTGAGCTACAGTGACCGCAGCTTCCTCACCTAGTCTCAAAGTAAACCATGCCCTTGTCATCGATCTCTCCATGCCCTTTGCAAAATGCTAAGTCAGGACCCGATTGCTATTCTTGTCTAGTTCATACGTGCAACACCCAGCCACTCTTGCCTGGCTCAGGTCTTCTACTCTTGGAACCAAGTGTCACTCTGAGCCCTTTTCTACCTCACCAATCTGAAATCTCCCACAACCCTATTCTCTTACTTTCTCCTCACTACCTTGAAACCCCAGCTTTGGACCCAAATGATTCCCACCTCCATTGAGCAGATATGTGTATGTGTAAATGTTTTTAATGTCTTGACGGTGGATGCTTAGCCTTCCTTGAGCCTTGAACTCTCTATCCGTGGAACTCTCTAGGATGTACCCTAGAGCTGGGCACATTGCTCAGTGGTAACATATGCTTACTCTGCACAAGGGACTAGGTTCTACATCCAGTACCACATTAAAAAAATGTCTTAAAGACCTGACCACTCACTTTACTCAGGAGCCTATTATGGGACTCAAATGACATAGGAAGGACCTTCAAAAATGGAAGTACCCTTATCCATTTGAGGCTTTGTTTGCTTTGTTGTTGCTGCAGCTATTGTTTTTAAATTTTATTTCATTTTACATATATGCCTTTTATATGTATTACACACACACACACACACACACATTTTTATATGGATGTCTGTGCACCACTTGTAAGCATAAGCCTGCAGAGGTCAGAAGAGGATGTTAGATCCCCCTGGAACTGGAATTCTAGCTATTGGTGAGCCTGAGCCTCTGAGTGTCTTTCCAGCCTGGTGAGGTTTTGTTTTATCCTTTCAAAAGCAATAGCTCAGGTTTCAGAAGTAGAGCTTTGCGGTATTAACTCACACCCACGGATTCAGCAGTTTCAAACTCATAACTAATCCTCACAATCTCATAGAACCCGAGCCTAAAGCTTCCTATTCTAATTGTTTCTGAGCACAGCCTTTATTATTCGCTGAAAAGCTACACCTGCACATGAAAAAGGGAAAGGTTCGTCTCCACATCTGACCTGGTCATAATTCAGTCACCAGGAGTCCTGGCAGCCCCGTGTCAAACACAAATTAGGTGATTGACAGATAGGTATGGGTATGTTCCTGATTCCCCTTCAGGAAAAGTCATGCCTTCCCTGGTCTCAGGGTTGAGGTTAGGATCTGCCTCTGCTGCAGAAAGCCACCTACGTCTCACTCATCTGTGGACAGCCTGCATCTGCTCTGTGACCAAGTAGAACAGCCAGAAGCCAGCCAGCCATTCTGGCCCAACACAGGGAACTTTCCTTTTTATTCAGGGTCTTACACTATAACCCAGCTGGCCTGAAACTCATTATGTAGCCCAGAAAAGTCTGATGACCGTCACCCAGTCTCAGCTTCCTGAGTGTTAGCATTATAGGTGTGAGCTACCATGCCTGGCATAGTACAAGAGATTTTGATGGGCAGCCCCACGGTTGGTTCCCAGTTCCATGGTGAGCTGGCCAGGGTAACGTTGGTGAAGGGAGAGATCATCTAGTGACTGCAAGTATTGGTAATAAAAAGTTATGTTTTAGTATGCAAATCTGTCATGCACCAGCCTCTGCTCCTTACACATGAAGCTTCTCATGGCATTCCATTGCATTTACAATAAGGACCCAGGCCTAAAGGTGCCACCCATTTGGTCCAGCCTCTTATTCAGCTTCTGCCTCTTCCCTCCCCTCTCCCTGATCTGAATTCTATCTATGCTGCAGCCATGCTGGCATTGACACTGTCCTCAAATAAACCATAACACCTACTACTGTGGAACCCTGCATACATTCTTCCTGAGACTCCAGCCCTGCCCCAGCCTTGTTTAGTTTGGCAACTGTTCCAGGCTTAGGCGTTATTTCTAAAGGGAAAGCCTTTACCAGCTCCATTCCCTTTGGTCTAGAACAGGTCCTCAGCCACGTGATTTTACAGAACTCCAGCCCTTCTGCCATAGCATTTATCCCACAGTCTTGTTTAGAATTATACTCCCTTGGAGCCAGGTATTCTGGCACAAGCCTATAATCCCAGCAGTCAGGATGCTGAGACAGGAAGACAAGAGTTCAAGAACAACCTGGCTGCATAATGAGACAAGCCCCCCATTGTGGGGGTGGAGTCAAGGGTAGTGGTGCATGCCTCAAATCCTTGCATCCAGGAGAGGCAAGAGAATCCAGTTCAAGGTCATCTTCAGCAGCACAGTGAGTTTGAGGCCAGATTGGGCTACATGGAATCCTGTCTCTAAAATTAATTAATTACCTCTATTAATTAGTTAATAGTAGCAATGAGAGTTAAACAGAGGTTGAACGAAGGCTATATACATAATGGCAGCTTTCAAAGGGACTCCTCAATCACGGAGGGGGGTGGGGGGCGGCAGCAGGCAACGGAGGGACGATGAAGCACTGAAGTCACTGCATAATGCTGACTCTTATCACAGAAGATTAAAACACCTAAGAACTTATATTAAATAAACTGATTCACTTCATAATCAGGCAAACATGCTATGGGACGAGCTGGAGAATATTTCTCAGTTTGATTTTATTCTCTGGAGCCATAATGTTAGCCAGATAGAACTCATTTTAGTGACTATTTAACCTCTGGGTAGAAAGCACCTGCTTTTTAATGATAAAATTGTTCCTCATTGTGAAAGCAGCACATTGTATTCTTGGCTTTGTTGGTCTCCAGTGGAGGGAATTTGTGTATCTCCTTGTACCTCTACCGTATCTTGAATCTCCTGTGTCAATAAAGAAAGCCAGGCTGATAGCTAAATTTTTTGAAATTAATAAGTAGAAAGTATCATCCCATCCAGAAGAGGACCAGGCAGGTCACACTGTGTAAATACATCTGCCTCTCAAGAAATCTCAAGAGGCTTAGGACTCAGCAGATGAGGGCCTCACAGAATCAATCTCAAAGTCAGAATAACTCAAGCAAAAACTCATTTTAAAAGTTTCTGAAGCACTTCAAAGTTCGGTTTTAGGCCATCAGGACATCTCAGGGCAAAGGTGCTTGTCACCAGGCCTGACAACCTGAGTTCCACTCCAGGGACCCACATACTGGAAGGAAGAACCATGTCTTGCAAGATGTCCTCTGACTTCAATATATATGCTATGGCATGGGTGCACATCAACACATACAGAGAGAGAGAGAGAGAGAGAGAGAGAGATGGACAGATGGACAGATGATAGATCCATGATAGATAAATAGGTAGATAGATAAATAGATGATAGAATTATAAGAAATTTGAAAGTGCCATTCTCAGAAAGCATCAACATGTTTCTACCTGGCAAAAATCTGAGCTATAAGAGGAAAGTGATGAGGATGCTGTACATTTAGGTTCCAAAGCCCATGTTCATGGTCACAGAACCAGTGAGGCTTGGGAGGTCAGGGAGAGGGGACACTTGGCCTTGATGAGGAAATAGCAGCATGGACTAATAAGTCAGTGAAGGAATAAGGTGTTGTTGTGACATTCTGGTGGTAAGAGGCTCACAGACAGGAGACACAGGGAAAGGAGGAAGGAGAACAGGGAAAGGCAACTGGTTAGAGGCACCATGAGGGGGATGACCATGAGGGTAGCCCTCTGACAGGTGACAGCGCCATGACCACCCTTCCCTGCGTGGGAAGACTGAGGAAGTGGCTCACAGGAAGGAGCCCACCTTCCCTTTACCCTTCTTCCACCTCTCTCTTGGCTCCATCACTTGGGGCTCCATCACTTGGGGATCATGGTGTTCCCACTGTCTCTACTAGTGCTCCACCCACTCTTCCTACTAGGTGGCCATGCCACAAGCCTTTTGAGTCCCAGATACCAGGAGGAGCAGCTTCTTGGCTTGAGGGATCCCAGTGGATCCTCATCTCCATTCTGTCTCCAGCTGTGGTCCTGACTTCAAAGAAAAAGTACATTTCAGGCTAATGCTACACTTCCAAACACTGGAAGCCAGCCAGCTCCATGGCATATGAACATGCCACATTCATGGTACGTGCCACTAGCACCACACATACATGTTCCTAGAAAGGTCACTCACTCATCCAGCCGCTCATCTGGCAGATAATTATCAAGTATCCGTTCTGACTACCTTCTCTGTTGGGAATGACAAGGACCAACACATCTGTCACCTGACCTCTGGGACCTTATGCTGTGTTGCTGATAGTGTTGGTGACAGGTCGCCTATCACAACTGTAATGAATGATAGGATAAAGAAAAGCTCGGTGGGGATCATGATGTTCCCACTGTCTCTACTGACTGTCATGCGCACTCCTGTATCTTCAGTGTCCATCACAGAGGCCGACACACAGGAAGGGCTCAGTAAAGGGTTACTGAGTTAAGTAGAAAGCCTATAGGTGCTGAGCCCCAACTCTGTCTCTCCGTGCTTTCTCTCTGTAGCCCAATCCTTGCATGGATTGGAAAGAAAGGATATTCAACAATTCTTCCAACAGGATAATAATACATTTGAGATAGGAGAAACTGGAGAAAGTTATTGATATCATTTCCCCCTCCAGGTATCACATTCTGGCCCTTCCTGATTTCTAAATTCCATCTGCGGTAGCTGCTCTTCTAAAAATATTCAAGTTGGTTGGAGTTCCTGCTGAAGCCCAGGCACCTGAACCTGGACTCGGGACTGTGGTTAGGATGGGACTTCAGTTGTCTTGGGCTTCTCCAAGACATAGTTAAACCTGAAAATAAGTCTGATCCAAACCGCATATTCTCTCTGTTGGTAAGTGCAAACTGGATGGCAGTGGCTATGGAGAGAGGTACAAAGCTCCACTATCCCCTTGTCCTCGGCCCCACCCCTATTGTGATCTATTCTTTCCCCAGGACTGGCTCAAAAATTTGTGGCTCCCAGGCCAGAAGAGCTAAAAGAGCCCTTCTCCTTGACCACAGCAGGTGAGCTGGATGCAGAGAGCCACTGTCTCTTTGGGTTATCTGACTGTGGAGACAGCAATTGGCCTCTACTTGAGTCTTCCCATCTGACCAGGACCCCCTGAAAGTCCTGGATTTCTAGGGAAGTAGTGCCATTCTGAGAGAAGCTGATAGAGTGAAGAGGTCTTCTGACAAAGCTCTGAAGTGACTCAATTCAAGAAATGGTGGTCATGGGAGAGGGTTTTGAGACGGGGTCCCACTATCACGGAGTTATCCAGTCTGGTGTCAAACTCAGGCTGCTGCTGCTGCTGCTGCTGCTGCTGCTGCTGCTGCTGCTGCTGCTGCTGCTGCTGTTACAGCCTCCAGAGTGCTGGGTTTATTTTGAGAAGTACACCACTGTATCCAGCGTGGAACACAGACTCTTGGATCAGAGCAGGCACCCGAGCTCAGAGGAAAGCGAGGCTGCTGGTTGTGAGGTGGTAAATGCAACCTAAGGAAGTTTCCAGTCCTGAGTAGGCTCTGCAGCCCTTCAGCTGAAAAGAACTTCAATATGTTTGCAGGAATTTGCTTAGAATAGTCCTGGTAGGGACTGGAGAGATGGATCGGTGGTTAAAAGAATTGGCTGCTCTTCCAAGGTACCCCAGGTTCAATCCCCAGCACCTACATGGAGGCAGACAACGCCTTAAATCTGATGCCTTCCTTCCGGCCTCTGTGGGCACTAGGCACACACCTAGTGTACACGCACATACACAGACAAAATACACATACACATAAAATAATAAATACATAAAATGGAAAACATGCCTGTAGTTCCAAGCACTCAGGAGGCTGAAGCAGGAGTGAATTCAAGACCAGTTTGAGCTAGGTAGTGAAATCCTGTGTGGCTCTGAAGTAGAACTCTTGCCTAGCTGTTGCAAAACCCTGGCTTTGATCTCCAGCAGGGAGGTGGGGGTGGGGGACTGAGAAAGGACACTGGAGATCATGCCACTCCCAGATGTCTGGCATTGGCAGCTGGCTTTGGAACCAGGTCTCCAAAATCCTTTTTCCTCATCATTTTGCTGCCCCTCTGGTCTGGGTCTCACGGGCAAGGTTCTTAGCCCTTAGAAGTCGTCTTTGGGACGATCCTTGCTTGCTAAGCCAACCTGGCTTTTCTGGTTCTGATGGGTGGCTTTTACACTTCTAATGCCAACCATCTCCCTGTCTTCCACTGTCCCCTTTCTGGGAAAGATCTCTTAGGATCTTTCTTCCATAGGCACATCGTGGCCTTGAGGAGGGGTGATGGGCAGCCTGGGCCTGGGCCCAAGCAGCAGACCTCCCAAGAACAGGGCATGCTTATGGTTTTCTCCAAAGATGACTGGAGGGAGAAGGGGGTGGAATCTAGAAACTTCTCAGGCTTTAAGAATTCCTGCCCTCCTCCTCAGTCTGACCCTGACTATGCCCGTCTGGACCCTGGCAATGCCCACGGGCAGGACAGCAAGAAAAGGAAGGGAGGCCTGTTTGCTATTTGCTTGGTTGCCCCTCCTCCGCACTTGTCTCCTCTGGCTTCTCACCCCCTTGCTGCCCGCCTGTCCCTCTGGGCTTCTGGGGCGCCACCACTACTGTCCCCAACCCGCTTCGCCAGACGGGTCTAAAGACAGCCTGACTCACGGCTCTGCCACCAGCCCACGGCTCACGCGAGGCTTTAAAGCCTCTGCCACTGCGAGAGGAGGCCCAGTACTACCCTGAGACGCCCGGCCTGAGCACGCAGACATGACCCGAGCCGCAGAGCGAGGCCAAGGGGCTACAGGTTGGGGACTGCGCGGCGCCCTGGTGGCCATAGCGCTGCTGTCCGCACTGAATGCCGCGGGCACCGTGTTCGTGCTGTGCCAGTGGCGGGGGTTAAGCGCGGCGCTGCGGGCGCTGGAGGCTCAACGCGGCCGAGAGCAGCGCGAGGACAGCGCCCTACGCGCCTTTCTGGCCGAATTGAGTCGTGCGCCGGGCTGGGTCCCCGAACCACCCCAGGACCCCATGAGCGCAGCGCGCAACAAGCGCAGCCACAACGGCGAGCCTGCGTCACACATCCGCGCCGAGAGCCAGGACATGATGATGATGATGACCTACTCCATGGTGCCGGTAGGCAGGGGCTCGTCCCTGTGGCGCCCCCGTCAGGCTGGGGCAGAGGGAGGTGATGGGAGCCGGGATTCCCTGGCCAGGGGCAAGGTCCTAGAGAGAATCTTGGGTATCTGTGTGGCTAAGGAGGTCATCCTGGCACGCTGCTTAACTCTTTTGAGATCAGTCTCTTTATCTACAGGGACCGGGCAGGGCAAGCCTTCACTTCTGACATCTTTTGAGTCTGCAGGTAAATGAGGGACGTGAGCAGTATTAAGAGCCTTTCTCAACTTTTGTCAAAAGTTTCCTGGGTGTGAACTGACCCACAGCAACAGCAGCCTGTGTCAGAGTCTCGGAAACCAAAGAGGCGACTTTTCTTCAACAAAGGATTCCTTTGCCAGGCACAGTCTAGTAGTTAGGCTTCCCATCTGGCCCGGTCCCATTACTGTAAGACTACAACCAAACTTGTCACCTATATGCTGGAACAACTTCTGAGTTGTCTGTGGCTCTCAAGCTGTTCCAAATAGGAGGGACTGATGCAGTGTAACTTTTATTAGCGTGCGAATACGTACTGATGAAGCCAAGGTTCTTAATGTGGGTCACTTCACAAGCTCAGAATAATGGAAAGCCAGAACTGCTGGTGTGAGCCGTCTCTTACATGCAACGTCTGTGTGCAGCCAGGGAAGGTTCCTGCATTAATCTTTTTTTTTTTTTTCTGTTAATCACCCACTCTTCCCTCCCTCCCTCCCTCCCTCCCTCCCTCCCTCCCTCCATCTTTCCTTTCCTTTCCTTTCCTTTCCTTTCCTTTCCTTTCCTTTCCTTTCCTTTCCTTTCCTTTCCTTTCCTTTCCTTCCCTTCCCTTCCCTTCCCTTTCCTTTCCTTTCCTTCCTTCCTTCCTTCCTTCCTTCCTTCCTTCCTTCCTTCCTTCCTTCCTTCCTTCCCTCCTTCCTCCCTCCCTCCCTCCTTCCTTCCTTCCTCCCTCCCTCCCTCCCTCCCTCCCTCCCTCCATCTTTCCTTTCCTTTCCTTTCCTTCCCTTCCCTTCCCTTTCCTTCCTTCCTTCCTTCCTTCCTTCCTTCCTTCCTTCCTTCCTTCCTCCCTCCCTCCCTCCCTCCCTCCCTCCCTCCCTCCCTCCCTTCCTTCCTTCCTTCCTTCCTTCCTTCCTTCCTTCCTTCCCTTCCTTCCTTCCTTCCTTCCTTCCTTCCTTCCTTCCTTCCTCCCTCCCTCCCTCCTTCCTCCCTCCCTCCCTCCCTCCCTCCCTCCATCTTTCCTTTCCTTTCCTTCCCTTCCCTTTCCTTCCTTCCTTCCTTCCTTCCTTCCTTCCTTCCTTCCTTCCTTCCCTCCCTCCTCCCTCCCTCCCTCCCTCCCTCCTCCCTCCCTCCCTCCCTCCCTCCCTCCCTCCCTTCCTTCCTTCCTTCCTTCCTTCCTTCCTTCCTTCCTTCCTTCCTTCCTTCCCTCCCTCCCCCCTCCCTCCCTCCCTCCTCCCTCCCTCCCTCCCTCCCTTCCTTCCTTCCTTCCTTCCTTCCTTCCTTCCTTCCCTCCTTCCTCCCTCCCTCCTTCCTTCCTTCCTTCCTTCCTTCCTCCCTCCCTCCCTCCCTCCCTCCCTTCCTTCCTTTGACAGTTTCATGTAACCTAGGATGGCCTTCAACTGGCTGTTGTAGCCAAGGGTGACCTTGGACTTCAGCTCTTCCCCACCCCCCACCCCCGCCTTGGTGTCAGAATTACAGACTTGTGCCACAACACCCCTGGGCCTCTCTACATTCTCCAAGCAATTCCCTTCCTGAGAGTTGAGAAACACTAGTCTAAAGCAAAGACTTTTAAAGAAAAACCTCCTTTTTTCCAGTTTTCGGGTGTTCCGTTTTGGTTGGTTTGCATCCAGTGGCTCTTTAACAGCTAGCTACACTTAGGTCACGTCCCCCACCCCCACCCCCCTGCCCTGGGCCCCCTCCATTTCCCATTCCCCTTTCATCTGCTCCAATAGCCATGGCCTTATTTCACTTTATAATTAGAACATGTCCAATTGACCCTCCAAGTCCAGTGAGCCATACTTTGGAATCCTATGTATTTGAAGAGAAGTCTACTTTAAACATGTGCTGTTACTAAAGAAGCTTTCAACGACTGTGTGTGAGTTGAAAGGCTTTTAGGACAACAAACACCACACACTCCAAATACCTAGTCTGAGAAAGGTCGAGCTTTCCATTTCTAGCCTCACATTTTCACTCAAGTAAAAATTTAAAAATGAAGCCTAAGCAAACATTTCAGAAACTCCAGCCTCTCTGTAAGATGAAGAGGACTCGCTGGGGGAACCCTAGGGCACTCTTTTGGCCCTTGATTCTGCATTTTAAGGGTTTTTAAAAACCTTCCAAGAGAGATGCACCTGAGCAACAACACTTTCTACCTCCAATCCTGCGTTTAAGGTAGGTGGTTTGGATCCAAATTGCAGCCCTTTCAGTCACTAACCAGAGAAAGAGCTCATTTCCCAGGTCCCTCTGAACACCTGCTGCTGTTACAGATCAGCACAGAAACTGCAGCGAGCAGCTTAGCAGCACCCCCCGCTGACCTCACATCTGCAGTGCTGCGTCTGTTGAGACCTTTTTGAGTCCCTGAGGGAGATGCAGCAAGAGCAGAATATAGTGGTCACACTGATAAGTGTGAGCACCTCTCATCATGTCTTCATGGAAGTAGTCGGGGGTGCCATACATGCTCTAAGAACACTGCAACCCCACAGTGCACATAAGTATCCTGGGCACGTTGGGCAGTGCAGGTTTCGATTCATATGGTCTAGGACAGTGGTTCTCAACCCTCCTAATGCTGAGACCTTTCAATCCCTTCATGCTGTGGTGACGCCCAACCATAAAATGATTTTGTTGCTACTTCACAACTGTAATTTTACTCCTGTTATGAATCCTAATGTAAATATCTGATATGTGCCCCCCCCCCATGGGTGTCGTGATGTAGAGGTTAAGACCCACTCTCGGGTCTAAGGTATGAAATTCTGCATGGCAAACAAGTGTCTACCATACCAGTGCTGCAGGTTTAAGGGCCACATTTTGAGTACGGAGGTCCTAGAACCCTAGAGTCATCAGAGACACCTGAAACCTTATCAGTGCCTGAATCCACCCTAGATATTATTCCAAGTGGATCGGTCTGAGGTGTGGCCTGGGATGGAGAGGTCCCTTACTGGCAGACAGGAGATTGATATGAGGTCCCGAGGATAGTCGGGTATCTGGTTTAAATGCTTTCTGTTCCCACCAGGCCTTGCTTTAAGCAATGGAGCCAATTTCACTGCTGAAATGCCTTTGTCTGTCTGTCTGTCTGTCTGTCTGTTTTGCTTTATATTAGCAATATACTTCTTATCCTCACAAATTTTCTCTTCAAGAAACCAATTTGTTACAAAGAAAAAAATCTCTGGGCATCTCAAGTAGACTTGTTAGGTCTTAGGAAGTCTTAACAGTTAAGAGAAGACTCTAGAATAAATCATGGAAGTAGACATGTCTACTTCTTATGATTGAAATACCCATCCACCCCCAGGGCCCTTTTCTATAGTATCAGATCTTGAGTGTAAGATCTGTGGACCATCCCAGGGCCTCAGGCTCAGACCCTTATGTTGGAGATCTAAGGACAAGAAGCAAGCTCTATGCAGATTAATGCCAGCATTTTCAAATAACCTTCCAGAGTGGCCGGTTTATCCAAGACTAGCTTCCTTCCTTGTGGGTTGTTTCTGTGCTTTTGGCTAAAACAAAAAGCACGCAGCTCACTCAGCATGGGCTTTCTGATCTGTACACACTGGTTGGTAGCTGTAAATGACTTTTTTATTTTTTTAAAAGAAAAATCAGTAATTACTGCTGAAGTACAGTTAATTTGGCATATACAGGCATATTAATGATTTTTTTTAAAGCAAGGGAATGTTTTGGAGGAAAGGTGTTGAGTGGGACAGTAGGCATAACTAGGGGAGCACCTGGCCAGAAAGAGGAGAAGGGACACAGGAATCCATGGTAAGGATGAGCACTGATCTACCTCCTCCTGTCCTGTAGGGGGCACACTGCTGCCTCGTTTCTCTTTCCCACAACCTTTGGTAATCTCTTCCAGCAGAATCAATCTGCCTCCCCTCCCCACGTCTCTCTATGCTCATCCCTCTTCTCCTGCCCCTCCTTCTCCTAGCTCCTCTTTCTTTATATCTTACTGATGCCCTGGTACCTTTACTCTGTTATCTTCTCTGACCCCAAATCTAGAGCATCCAGAAGAACTTTCATTAAAAAAAAAAATCCAAGTAGCATAGAAAACCTGCAATGCACAGAGGCTGATGACTATAACTCCATAGCAATGTTAGCCGTGGGTACCAAGCACACTCCCACACCTGAGATATCATTCAAAAGTCTGGATACTTCTCTAATAAGAAAGCTACATTTTTTTCTATAAGTAAATCCAAATAATTTATCAAGGAAGATAAGAATAATTAAATAACTTTCTGATACTACATGGGGCATATGATAGAGTTTAAGACCTACCCCAGATTGCTATTTTAGAGAGGGCTTTACTATGTCATAGGCTAGCCTTCAGATATCCCTCTATCTGCCTGAGTCTCCTAAGCACTGATTTTACCATACCTAGCTCTTGGTTTAATATATTTTCTATATATTTAAAAAATTATTTCATGTGTACTGGTGTTTTGCCCGCATGTATGTCTGTGTGAGGGTGTTTGATCCTCTGGAACTGGAGCTACGGACAGCTGTGAGCCACCATGCTGAAAACTAGGGTTCTCTGGAAGAGTAGGCAGTGCTCTTAACCGTTTTATTTTGCTTTGTCAACCAGACCAGCCTCAACCTCAACTCAGAGATCCACCTGCCTCTGCTTCCCAAGTGCTGGGATTAAAGCCACATGACACCGTTCCCCAATTTTCTATAATTTTAAAGGTTTATTTTATGGTATGCATTTTACCTGCATGTATGTGTATGTGCCATGTGTTTGCCTGGGAGTCAGAAGAAGGCTTCAGATCACCCTGGAAATAGAGTTACAGAAGGTTGTGAGCCACCATTTGGGTGCTGGAAACCCAACCAGGGTCCCACCAAGTGTTCTTAAACACCGACCCATCTCTCCAATACTTTTTAACGTATAACATTATAATGCAAATCAATAGATGCTGTCTTAACAAGGTAAAATATAATGAGAATCTCTTGCCTTCAAAACCAACTTTCCACTCACTGGCAATCATCCCAAGAGCCCTGTCGACCATTGCTATAGGTGGCTCAGTTTGTCCTAGGATTAGCCAGAGAAACTAGACAAAAGAAAGTAGTCAAATATGTGTTAAGAAGTGAAAGTCTGGCTCTCATTAGATTATATTATTACCTGGAAAACCCAAGAAAAGTTGCTGATAACTTATAATAACAATAACAGAATTCCGTGGGAAGTAAAAATGTAAGTTTCATTCCACCTTCTCACTTCCCTGGACACACTCAGTACCTCCCAACCTCACCTTCCTGCTCTATTCTGTTTTCCTTTGTAACTCACTGAGTCCGTGAGTGCTTCTTGCTACAATGTTAACAGATCCCATTGGCTTGATCTTGTGTGAGTAACTGTGGCTGCAGAGAGCTCAGGGTGCAAAGGACTTAGAAAGTTCAGAAGGCAGCATTCACAGCTCTACCTCTAGGTCTCAAACAGGGAACAAATGGCTGAGGTTTCTATTTAACATATCAAAGCAGATTCTGACTGCAGGGTTCTCCCAGCTTCTCTCTGTTCCGATCAAAGCCTACCCTGAACTCTCCAGCCCAGGGGCTGGGCCTTCAGCGGCTCTTCCCTATATAATCCAGCCATTTGGCTACACTGCCCCACCCCTTCTACCTCTCTCACCCCCCACCCCCCACCTTACCTTTGTTTCCTCATCTCCTGGCTTTCACCTCTCTCCTCCCCATCTATTCTCACAGGGTGGATCAGTCTGTCCATGTTCACTCTGGACTCACCCAGGTTCCTCTGGCTTGCTCACCTTCATATCTACATAAACCTTTTCCTCCACCATACTTAAGAGCAGTTATAAAGTCTCTTTATAACTTATTTTTCCAATCTGGTGTGATACCTAACACTGCCCATCCTCTGGTTCTAACGTTCTGTCCCCTCTTCTTCCATGTTCTGTGAGCCTTGGTGAGATTGATCGATATGTCCCACTTACCACTAATTCTCAAATATCACTTATTCTCAAGACTTTGAACAGTTGGAAGATTTTTTTTCCCTTTGGTTTTGTTTTGTTTTTTTATTACCTGCCATCCACTGCAGAAAGATTTCTTTGGGGCTAACAGGACAGTTCAGCAGTTGAGGGCACTTACTGCAGATTCTGTTTCCAGCACCCACGGGGTTGCTCACGACCTGTAACCCCAGTTTCAGGGGGCTCATGACCTTGTCTGGTCTCTGTGGGCACTACGTGTGTATACTGCACAGACATATATGTGAGCCAAATACCCATACACATAAAAATACTTTTCTCTGACCAGGATTGAGAGCAGCAGTAAACGGTGGGTATGAACATAAATATTCAATAGGTGAATGGTCTCCCTTGCCGTGGGTCTCAGGCATGAATTCCCTTTTGGAAGCAGGTCTCAGATCAAATCAGAAAGCAGTTAGTCAACCCCATTGTGTGTGTGTGTCATTATTGTACCTTGCCTGGTAAGTTGATACTGTAGCATGCAGGGCCTAGTGCTGGTGAGACCACTGAGGACTTTTCCCTCTGCTGTCCAGTGCTTCCCAGTACAGGGAAAGCTAGAGGACAGATAGGAAGTTGCCAGATTAGTTCAAAAATCCTGTAGCCAAAGGGTATGCTATCTTTAGCCGTAGGGTCTTGTCTGGTTATGGAGGGATAACAAGAGTGACGGCGATGGTCTGTGGTTTGGGTGCCTCTGGGGCCTCCTTGACTAATAATTTACATGGAAGCATCCTGTGACTGGATTTTCATTTAATAACCCATGTCTTGGGGAAAGCATTGGCCACCCATTCATGATAGTCCTATTTAAGTGTTTTACATTATATTTTTATTAGCTTATGAAGTACTATGTTCCCATAAGGCTTCTTCTTACATCCTTACACTTGGTAACACCCTGCCTCAGCCACTTGTCCCCCTTTCTCCTGTCCTTGCTTAAACCATTTCCCCCCCAGTTCCTGCCCCCAAATGTCTCTTAAACACGTTGGAGAAAATCAGTTTTTAAAAAATGTATTTGTTTTGTTTAACATGTATGAGTGTTTTGCCCACATGTATGTCTGTGCGCCATGCGTACGCCTGGTACCCGCAAAGTCAGAAGAAGGCATTGCATCCCCTAAAACTGGAATTGCCTTGCGCGTGCTGGGAGTCAAACCTGAGTCCTCTGCAAGAACGAGTTCTCTTACCCACTAAGCCATCTCTCCAGCCCCAGTTATCTTAGTTATTATTTGCCATGACTAGATAATAAAAGTTTGACCTCACCCTGTGCCGCCGAGGAAGCTGAAGGGAAATAGCCCGGCTCTTGTCCCGCTGTTAGGGTGAGAAACGACACAGCCCACGAGGAAATCAATTTGGCAGATCTAGAAAAATTGAGACGACATTTCCCCTTTGACCCCGCAGTCTCATTCATGAGAGCATATCTTACACAATAGATTACCATGCCCATGAGTGGCATGTTGTTAGTCAGTAGTTGCAGAATCTCTGTGACTACAAAAGGCTATGATGACCACGTTCATCCATCATGTAAGAAGCTGCCCCACAGCACTGATAAGGAGCAGTGTAACAAGAACGAGGCGATTCTCTGTCTGCTTGAACTAATCCCCAGATGCAGTCCAGGCAAAGGAAATTAGGCAGAAAAAGCGTGTACTGTTTTACCTTGTACCTAAGAAAATGGAAAATAAATAGAAAAAAAAAACTTACAGAGGGTGAAAATGATCTTTTCATTATTATTTAGCTTTCTGTGTTGTTTCTGAGTATTTGGTTGACATACTCTTTTCTTGACATGGATGAAAAGGCCCACAAAGCACAGGTAACGAACGAGTCTGCAGCCCCTGAGCACATCCGCCCCTATGACAACCCCAGGTTCTTAGCTCATTTTCTGCTCTTATAACAAAACACCCGTAGCAGGTAGTTTGTAATAATCAAACCTTATTTGGCTCATAGTTACATAAGTCCAGGAACATGGGTGCTGGATCCAGAGAACTCCTGACACGTCATCTGTCATCCCGTCATCCGTGGCAAGGCACCACAAGGCTGTTAGCTCAGATCTTTTTCTTATAGTGATGCTGATGTAGTCATGGGGGAGAAGACCCCTCATTTGATCCTAATCACCTCCCTAAGTCCCAACTTCCAAATACAAGTAACAAAAGAATTTGAGGGGTTGGTTCCCAACATGTGGCTTTGGGGAACTCATTTACTGCAGCACATGCCCTGACTGAAGCACACAGCAAATGCTTGCTGATGGCAGCCATGCAAGAATCAGAGGCCACTCTTAATTGTTTTCAGGAGAAGTAAAAACATCTGACTTTTCATAAGAAATATCTCAAGTTTTAAATATTGACAGCAGAGCAAGGAGGAGGAAGGGAGGAAAGGAAGAAGGGAGGGTAGGAGGGAGGGAGGAAGGGAGGAAAGAGGGAATGAAGGAATGAAGGAAGGAAGGAAGGAAGGAAGGGAGGGAGGGAGGGAGGGAGGGAGGGAGGGAGGGAGGGGAGTTAGTTGGAACAATTTTGACTAAACAACATTCACATTGCTAGAGGCCATCTTAGCACATCCAGAGTCCTAAGTGTAACAGTTGTGTCTTGGGTGGTTTTAAACAAACTTGATTTATTTAACTTGATCACAGCCTTGTTATTTACAAGCCTGATTCAGAATACTTGGGGGGGGGGCTGGGGAGGTAACCACTAATATGATTGTTAGAATTTAGGTAGAAGTGATTTCTGGCATTTGGTTTGGTTCAGCTTGATTTATTTTATTTTTAAGTGTGTCTGTCTGTCTGTGTGCATCTGTGTGTGTGTCTAGGTTTTATGTGCACACTGAGTGCAGGTTCCCACAGAGGTCATCAGAAGAAGGTGTCAGACCCTAACATTGCCAGTGCATAGCTTTACTGAAGTGTGCTGACCCCGCACTAACCATCATTCCTGGGGAAGTGCTGGGGTTGGTGAACCCAAGCTGCTAAGTCAGCATAGTCCCCTGACTGCAAGACAGAGCCACTGTGAGGGTGTGGCTGCACTCAGGAGGTGGGGCCTAGGCTGAGCCAAGCTACTGCCTTCCCAGATCAGGAGCAGTCCATGTTGAGACAGATTCTAAGCATTTACTAACCCCAAATGTCTGCCCTCTTACGATTCTGCCCTGTTCAGTTGAGGAGATAACAAATACCCCAGGAGCTCCCGTCATAAGGAAGGGACATGATTAGAGATTAGCCTGATACAAGAGCATACAAAAGAGGGTAGCCAAAATAAAAAGCCACATGCAGACTTGGCAAATGGGTTTCTGTATCTTCGGGGTGGCATTTGTGCCAGAGAAGTGTTATTAGAGAAAACCTGGCACTCTGTGGGTAGTTCGGATGTCAGGAGCTCTCCTTAATGGTGGAGTGAGAACTTGAAGTAACATCTCTGCTAGAATTTTGTCTGTTGGTCTTAATACTTCGAGCAACTCCCGTAAATCTGGCTGTGCCTTAGGTAATGCTAGTATGCAGAGGAAGACTGGAGAGCTGACCCCTTCACTACAGCCTTCAGATCCTTCTTTGTGAACACCTAACTTTGCATAGGCACTAAGAAAACATAGTGTTGGGACACTTCATTCTATTATATCCATCAGTTCCACAGCTACAGATGCAATCCAGCACACATTAAAAATAATTGAGGGTTCTCTCTCTCTCTCTCTCTCTCTCTCTCTCTCTCTCTCTCTCAGTTGCTCTCCATCTTATTGTCTTTCTGTGTGCGTACAAGTGTTGCATGCACGCACATGTATGTGCACATACGTGAGAGGCAGAGGATGCTGTCAGGCATGTTTCCCTGTCACTCCCTACTCCCGATTCTTTTTAAGACAGGTCCAGCTTTTTGTAGGTACTGAGAATCCAAATTCAGATTCACCTTTGTTCAACAGCCACATCACCAACTGAGCCATCTCTCCAGCCCTGCTTATTCTATTTTATTCTTTGAGTTAGGTCTCCTGTAACAAAGCTGGTCTCCAACTTAATAGCTGAGGGTGGCTTTGAACTTTGTGATCCACCTGCTTATGCCTCTGAAGTACTAGTGTTACAGACATGTGTCACCATATCTGGCTGAAAATAATTGTTTCTGTATTAAATTTGTAGGGTTTTTTTCTTTCACTAGTCACTTAGACATGGTTTCAAGTATGTAGGAAGACATCCACACCTTATATGCAAATACTATGCCATCTTACACAGAGACTCAAGCATTTGTGGATTTGGTGGCAGAAGGTCTGCTAATGGCATCTGTGGTGCAGCTATATAAAATTGCCATGGTCATCTAAGGACATATGGAAAAAAAAAATAGTGGGTCGGGACTGCACTTCTGGAGCCATGAGAATAGGGAAATGGTGTTGACCAAATGGATGGCAGGAAGCCATGTGGACCTGTTCCCATAGAGCTATTAAAAGGAACTTAGTAAAGCCTACCTCATGGTTGGTCTGGTCTCTTTCCAGCCAAAGCAGCAGAGGCAGTAGGAGTAAGCCTGCTGAGCCTTCCAACCAGAACACTGCCTTGTAGAGCCCATTGAATCGTCTCTTCTCGGCTTTGCCCTCACCATCTCCAACTCAACGCCACATAAACCCTAAAAAGTGCCTCTTCACACTGGGGGGACAACAAGCCCACAGATCAGCCCACCTGAAACCAACCACACTACATCACAGGCTGAGGATGCTTGACAAGGGAATCTTTGTCAAAGGATGGTTCTCAGCCCACAGATTCTCCCAGGGCCACTGTCCCAAGATTTCCCTGTGACAGGCTTCAGCTCCCTGCTGTGTTGTCAGCCATCATGTACCCGCCCAAAATTTGAGCAATACAGCATCCTTCCTTCACTATTAGGTCCCTATCTAAACTGTATGCCTAAATGACCCCTGAAGTATTTAGGAAAGAACACAGTGGACATGGAAGTCAAGTGGATTTTCAGCTGGGTAGCTGGGTAACCTTGGGCATCTTTGACTTCTCCAAGCCTCTGTGTACTCATCTGCAATACCTGTCTCATGCAGTTTCTCGGAATGTTGAAGCTAATATGAGAGCAGGACCTAGTATCAGAGTCAGGTCTTCAGTAAGTTTGCATTCAAATCCCTAGGCTGGGGATGACATTCAGTGGTAGAGCTTGAGCCAAGCATGTGAAAAGCCCTATGTTCAGTTTAATTCCCAGGTCCACAAACAAGCCAAAAATAGGCACTACCTTAGTCTATTGAGGCACCTGTAACAAAATACCAGAGATTGGGTTCTTTTAAACAACAGAAATTTACTTCTCACAGCCCAGAGTAATGGGAAAGTCTAGGTTCTACATGCCAGCATACTCAGTGTCTGGTAGACCACATCCCAGTTTATAGTTATGGTTCCAGGGGAAGAGTACATATGGGCTCTTAGAGCTATGAATGGAAAGAGCTGATTGGTCATAACATGGTACCTAGTTATCATACGGCAGGAAGATATTATGTGCAGCACTTACAGGAAACTCCGGGCAGGGCCATCCTCCAGATATGGTCAGGTATCTGTGTTTAGAGACAAGGTTAGGCAAAGAAGGGGAAGTCCTGCTGAGAAAGAGAATCTTCCATTTTGCAACTATCCAGACACAATGGACTGTAACTTTAATAGCTGGGTCTTCAACATCCTCTAAAGACCTCAGAAGTACTTTCTGAGTCCTCATTTTTGAATCATTGCTGGATGTAGTAGCACACACCGTTAATCCCATCACTTGGAAGGCAGAGACAGGCAGATCTCTGAGTTGGAGACAATGCTGGTCTACAGAGTGAGTTTCTAGAGCATCCAGGGCTACATAGTGAGATTCTGTCTCAAATGAAACAAAACACCCATTTTATTTTTATAAGGACGTTGACTTCACTTGTGACGCTTTGCTTTTGTGTCCTCATTGCCCCCAAGCCCACCACACTGGCTCTTGTCATTTCTTGATGCTAGCACATTACTTCAATGTAACAACTGGGAGGCGGGAGATGGGAAAACAGCCATAGTATGATGTAATTGTGAGCCCTCTTGCCCTGAGCTCTGAGTTTACTATCTGCTCCCAAATTCCTTCAGCATCCCAGGTGCCTGTATTCTACTTTTATCAGCTGCTACCTTGGGAAACTATGTGGCCTCAAGAAGCTTAGATTGCCATCAAAATAACCTGTCTTTATGTCAATTCCAGTACAACAGAGGTCAGGGGCTGTAGCTAAATGGTAGATGTTTGCCTAGCATGCAAAAGGCCCTAGTTTCATCCCCATAACCTCCCAAAATAAGCAAATAAATAAATAGCAAATCAGAATTAACCTTCATATGGCAGCAAGACAGACTTCAAGATGCAGGACTTCCCGGCTCCCTACCCTTCTGTATGATACAATGACAGGTAGAATACCTCTGAAAGCCACTGTTATTTTATTTTTTCCTGTCTGTCTCTTCGACTGTTAGCTCCTGCTGGTTCCTATTACTGGCATTCAAAAAACAGACAAACAAAAGTATTCATGCTTTCATTTGGAAAATCAAAAAAATCTGAAGGGAAGACAGAGAAGTGAATACTTCTTAAAAAAAAAAAAAGGATAACTTCTTTCTTGGGGGGAGGGGTCTTGTGTACCCCAGGATACGGTCTGTTACCAAGGAGGGAGTCACCAGAATAGTAGTCATTGAAAGAACACACTTACGTGGTTTAAAAAAAAATTTTTTTTTAAGTCTAAGACATTTTTTTTTCCTTCTACATTCCTCGTGGCCCTCACCCCACCCCCACCATCAAAAAAAAAATCCTTGGCTAAATCTAGTTGACATTCAAGCATAATTTACACGCATTTTTATCTGCAGACTAAAGGTCACATTGTGTGAAGGGAGCTGAAGCTTTCAGGTTTTGATTCTGCCACCAAAAAAAAGGAGAGCATTTTCCAAGCTCATTAGTTGCTTTTATGTCGATCTTCAAGCTTTAACAGCTCCACGTCTTAAATAGATATAATTTACTTCTAGTTTAACTAAAGTTCAGGACACAATTTTCCTTACTGAAAGGTAAAGTTAAAACAAAAAGACCAGCGGAAGATCTTTCAAAATGCAATTTGTGAAGTTTGTTCTGAAGGCAACACAGTGATCTCTTCATTTGCTACTGAGAAAGTTTCTTGTGTTCCCTGAACTGCTGGGAACTTTGGGAGCTCTTCCTCGGCTCTAGCTAAGACCCGGAGAGGACCAGAAGTGAGTGATGGGTAACTGAGCCCAAGGTACAATGCTGAGCAGGGGCTCCAGAACACCTCTACAGTGTGTTGCTTACAGTAACTCGGCAGTGATGGGAAGAGTCTAGAATCTCGTTCATTAGAAGAAATGCCCTCTCCCTTTAGGGAACACTGGTATAAAAAGATTGTTTAAAAAAAAAATCACTTATTGTTTTTTGATGAGGATGGGACCCATTGGGAAGAGACGAGCTCAGAGCTGCCAACAGAGCATACACTAGTGTGTGCCGTGTGCGGAGGCTCTGAGTTTAAGCCCTAACAATGAAAGAAATCGCTGCTGTTATGGAAGGACAGTTTTATGAGTCTGGGCAAGAAGGAGAAGATAACGCTTAAAGTGCAAATCCTGATTTGAGTGTCTAGGGACCGGACTGACAACAGTGAGAGAGAAGGAGCCAGGCCAGGCACCCCCTAAACTGGAGACCTTGAGCAGGAGACATGGAATCAAGGTTGGCTGGCTAGGCTTGAAAATTTTTTAATTTTCACTGTTAAGAATGAAGCCAGTGAGCAATTAGAAGCTGCCGGAGTCCCCTTGTCAGAGGAAGTCGTAAAGAAGAAGAAGATAGCTTTCCAGGAAGAGAGATGCTGTGGTCGAAGATGTGTGCATGGGCTCAAAGCAAGAAGGAGGCTAGGAAGTTATTATATTAATCTAGGCAAGAAAAGACTTGTTTGTGGTCAGGATGGTAGCATTAGAGTGGAGAGGAAAATCTACAGTCTAAAACTACCAAAAGGAATGTGGTGGCTAAACAGAAGGAAAAGAAGTCGTATCTCCAGATCTGATCAGTCAGGGGTCTGAGGGCATCAAAGACAAATGAGAAAGGACAGAAGTGGACTGATTCCGAAACGGGAGGATACTGGGCATGCTTGCCAACTGAATGTGACCTCTTCCAAAAGAGAAACCGGTAGAAGAACTTATTCAGAAAAAGAAGAACACCTTCATTCTGGGGAGAACTCTCTTTTCCACGAGAAAAGAGCTTTACAAATCTATTAATTATCTCAGGGGAAGGGGATGTAACTTATAGGCACATGTCCCAGGTTCAGTCCCCATCACATACCACACAAAAGGCTAAATATTCAAACGGCAGGTTTCTGTATGACCTGACCTCCCAGATCATCATCACTGGGATTGGACGGTGTCTTCACCCTGACCACCAGGCTGGTTAGCAGTGTGACCTTCAGCAGGTCCTTCAGCCTCCAAAGCAGTGGTTCTCAACTGTGGGTCATGACCCCTTTTGAGGTCAAATGACCCTTACACAGAGGTCACCTATCAGATATCCTGCATATCAGATATTTACATTATGATTCATAACAGTAGCAAAATTATAGTTAATGAAGTAGCAACAAAATAATTTTATGGTTGGGGTCACCACAACATGAGGAACTGTATTAAAGGGTCACCATTAGGAAAGGTTGAGAACCAGTGCTCTGAAGACAAACATAGAAATGCATAAGCTGTAAGGTAACAGGAGGATTCAGTTATATTACATGCAAGAACCATAGGCGCTTTCCTGCGACTCACTGTATGTCTTTATTTTCTCTCTTTATTTCAAAGGAGAGTAAGTTTTAGCTTTATCTATCTCTTCTTCAATGTTCCCCTTCTAAGTAGATATGTTTCTGTCTTATACTGGTCTTCTCAGGAATTTCTTTTTCTTCGTTTTACAAAATTGTGTTGAGTAAGAATTCTAGATTGAAATCTGCGTGTGGAGGTGCGCACACACCATGTGTGTGCATACAGCTTGGGAAGCGAGTGTGAGGCCCTCCATTCACCTCCTCCCCTCCCACTCCATACAACAGCCACACAAAACAAACAAACAAAAGAACACTGGAGTCTCACTTGCATTTAAAAAAAAAATACTGTAGCTGTCTTCAGACACACCAGAAGAGGGCATCGGATCCCATTACAGATGGTTGTGAGCCACCATGTGGTTGCTGGGAATTGAGCTGAGGACCTCTGGAAGAGCAGTCAGTGCTCTTAACCACTGAGCCATCTCTCCAGCTCCCCAACACAATCCCCCTGTCTCTCCCCACCCCCTCATGTTTTCATTGCTCTGATGCACACAAGCAGACATAGGGCCACAACACCTGGGGACTGAGACAGGAAGATTGTGACTTCAGGGCCAGTCTGGGAACTAGAGAAAGACTGTGGCATTAATAAAGAAATAAAGCCCTCAGTTTGGGCAAAAGAGCAGGCTTTAGGGTGTGACCCTCGGAACTCTAACAGCACCAGTGTTAACTTCTCATAAGGAAAGCGCAGGCTTTAGGGTATGACCCTCGGAACTCTAACAGCACCAGTGTTAACTTCTCATAAGGAAAGCGTGGTGTAAGCGGTGAAGGATGCATTCTTTCCAGCAACTGAGCAAATATTTCTTGAATTTCCTCACACTGCTATTCCAGTCCCTGTCAGGAAGAGCCGCGCTGCAGAGCTGACAGCCATCCACAGAGCTCACTGTAGACAGCACTGCTTTGGGAGAAGGAGGAGTCCCCTGGGTTCCTAGGGACCCCAAGCAGAATGAAGGACCAGAAGATGACCAGGCCAGGCTCACTTGCCCAGCTGGTTTTCTTACGGGACTAGGACTCCACACCAGCTGGGACCTAGACCTACCTCAGAGTTGCACTGTTGAGCCTTAGGCCAGCTCCATCACATCAAATTAGAATTTCAAGAGCTTATTATGAATATGGAAAACAGTTCACAGGCTAAGAGACTTCATATCAAAAAAAGATTTGCACAGTCTCAGTTTTATAACGCTCCTACCACAGTTTTAAAACATAAATATTCTGACTCCCCTCACTCTGCTAAGAGTGTATGTGCATGTATGTGTGTGCATGTGTGTATGTGCGTGTGCGTGTGTGTATGTGCGTGTGTGTGTGCATGTATGTGTGTGTGTGCGTGTGTGTGTGTGCATGTGTGTGTGTGCGTGTGTGTGTGTGCATGTGTGTATGTGCGTGTTCGTGTGTGTGCATGTGTGTATGTGCGTGTGTGTGCATGTGTGTATGTGCGTGTGTGTGTGTGTGCATGTATGTGTGTATGTGCGTGTGTGTCTATGCATGTGTGTATGTGCGTGTGTGTGTGTGCGCACGTGCATGCGCCAGCATATGTCTTCCCCCTAAAGTGGCCTGAACTTGCAATCCTCCTACCTCTACCTCCTGCCTGCTACACCAGGTGAGCACCACCACACACAGCTACACATTCTCTTTGAAGGCAAGACACTCTTTAAACTGGCTTATCTCCCTCTGTTTTGTTTAATTTTGTCAGCTTTTGCTGCCAAGGACAGAGTACTTGGTATTTATGTTTAAAGTTAGGTTTGGGGAGGAAGAAGTAAGTAGGGCTGCCGTTTCCATTAGGTGCCTACAGATGGCTGGCCTTGAGTATCTTTTTGTTGTTGTTGTTGTTGTTAATTTTTAAACGAAGGTAAACTGCATGTTCCTTTGGGAATTGCAGAATTTCTTCACACACTGGCCACGTGGAAGAGCCTGCCTTTCTTGACTGAGTCCAGATTATCTGACCACAACTTCAGACCTCTGGGTAGTCTTTCATCATCTGTGGTTTTGAACCACACCAGTAAGGAACATTCTTAGAGCTCTTTTGTCTCCAGCCCAAGGAATCTGATAATGGCAGGCTAATTATCAGATCCTGGGAGCTTTTGTTAGGTCATTTACATGCTCATCATAGTAACTTACACAATTGAGAACAGTCCTAAGGAGTTGTTGCTGTCAAGAGGCATAGAACTAAGCTATGTTTATTGGCTTTTTATTTTGGGGGTTGAGGCAGAATCCAATGTAGTCCAGGCTGTTGGGATTAGGGTGTGCTCCAGTCTGGTTTTGTACAGTTCTGGGAATGGAAACCAGAGTTCTTACAAAGTAGGCAAGCACTCTACCCACTGAGCTATGTCTCCAGCCCCCTCAGCTGGCATTTAAACACTATTCCACTGAGCAAAGAAAAGGTATGCATGGGAGAACTTCAGAAGTACCCTGACAGGGCTCATTGTTATGTTGCATGGCTATTATTTGCTTTTTTTTTACTTAACAGTACTCCAAAGCCACTTTTCCAGAAAGTATATTCTGACCCATCACATTGTTTTTGACATAACAGGTCATCAATATGAAACCTGTTATATTAAGGTCGTTTGCCTCATCTTGCTACACAAACCATGTTGCAATGAAAATTCCAATCCAGAAAGCCTTGTATACTTTTCCTACCAGGAGCATGGGATGACTAACTCCATACATAAACAACATAGCATTGTTAATAGCGCTTCCAAGTAAAACAAAAAACCAGGTGAGGCCACTGGAGTATTGAGTTGGTCCTTTCACCTAGGAGTTAGGGAAAGCCTGATTGGAGCCCTCAGTGGAGCTGGCAAAAAGCTGTGGTGAAACAGTATGACTGGCCCAGGGCAATGACCTCTCTGGGGTCGGGAACTGGGATGTAGACAGAGCCTCACCCAGAGTAATGGCTTCAAAGGCCTTTTTCACTTCTATACCCTCAAGTCCTAAATCAAAACCCAAGAAGCCCTCTATACCAATAGAACTCTTGAGTTTGATAATCTAGATTTTGTGACTTTTGATTCTTAATTTTTAGATTTCCATTGAATGGCAGTTTGTGTGTGTGTGTGTGTGTGTGTGTGTGTGTGTGTGTGTGTGTGTGTGTGTTGGGGGGCCACTTCTGGCTTTATGAACCCACAGTTTCATACAGAATGTTTCATTTCAAATATAGTTTTATGGTGCCTAAGTTTATTAAGAGAATATTTTTGAGAAGATTAAAACAATTTCCTATAAAACATGTAAATTGACACTCACCACATAAATGAAGCCAATAAGTCAGGAAATGAAAATTCCCTCCCCACAGTCTCCAGCTGTGCTTGTCCCAGACCAATAATGAGTGTCAGGAAGAAAGGCTCATTTTCCCTATTGATGCTCGGCTGTGGCAAACCAGCTTCTACTGTGATCCCCCAGGCAACAGATGAATCATTGTGAAGTCTTTTCTGGTCTGCTCAATGGGCAATTATATATTTTTTAAAGACAATAAATTTTGTCATGGTGCAGCTGATTACATTCACTTATAAAAATAACTAAAATGCAGTGAATCCTTGGGGGGGGGGTCTGTTCATGTTAAGATAATTATCAAAGCCATTATAGAGTAAAGTGGGCCTGGAGTTGAGCCTCACCTCCCCGCCCCCCACTTCCCAGCAGGCTGTGTGCCCTGAGTAGACAGGGACACTATTAGAAATGAGCACTGCCCAATATGCTTCAGTTGAGAGAGCTGTTGGGCAGTGGAGGCACCTGAGACATTTACAAGGTATTAGCTAATTTCTAGATCGTATCCTATGGTAGAACACATCACTCCCACACCCAGCATCCTCAGGGGATTTCGTCTATGTCCCTTCTTAGATACCAAACTTATAAGATGCTCAAATCCCTTCAAATAAAATAGTGTAGCATTTGAATGTAACCTATGCATGTCTTCTTGTCTACTTTAAGTCACCTCTAGATTCTTTATAAAGCCTAATACAGTATAAATGCTGTGTGCATGATTGTCATATCATTCAGAGAATGACAAAGGAAGTCGGCACATTTTCGGTGCAAGCAGGATTCTTTTCAGCCTGTAGCTGGCTGGATTTATGGGTGCAGATAAAAAGAACCCACTTGTATTTCTTGCACAGTTCAGTTTTACTACATTTGTGTAAATGTGTGATGTGTACTCATTAGCTCAAAAACCTCTTTCTATAGCACTCAACAAATACTGTTGGAAAACACACACACACACACACACACACACACACACACACTACAGGATGGGTTTCCCTCTGGATCCCCTAATGAACGGATTCATTCAACTCAAGAAACTAAATCGCCTTTTCTTCAAGCCAAGGGATTGGGGGGGGGGTTGTTTGTTTGGTTGGTTTTTTTACTTTTAATTGTGTGTATCTATATGTGTCAGTGTGCATGCACACACCTGAGTCCAGAGGCCTCCAGAGCCAGAAGAAGATTTTGGATGCCCTGGATCTGGAATTGCAGGCAGTAAGTGTGGGAACTGAACTTCAGTCCTCCCAAGAGCAGCAAATGCTCGGAATCACTAAGCCCTCCTTCCAGACCAAAGCACTAAAAGTAATTGAAGTGAAGGCACAATCCATGAAGAAAAGATTAAATGGCATGTTGAGCTTAGTACAGTTTCTTCCACCTGGTCCTCCACCTCCATCTCATGTTATGTTTCCCCACCCACACACCATGGTATCTTAAACATACCAGTGTAGAACCATACTAAAGCTTTTGTCCATATACCATTGCCTTATATGAAGCAAAGCATGTTCACCACACTCTGCATTTTACCCATATAGCAACCAGTGGACCTGAGACCATCACACTTGGTTCTGGGGAGCAGAGCAGAGAACAATAGGTCAGCAGTGCCTGGAAGGGTGAACATCAAGCTCAGCCCTGTGATCGAGACCCCGACAGTCAGTTATCCAGCCAGCTGACAGTGTCCCATGGTCTGAGAAACTCAGCCAGCGAGGAGTACTTTCCATGGAGTGGGGGCTGAGTTAGCTCAGCTCTCCAGACTGGCTGATGGATTACTAGCACGTTGAGAGTTTAAATACCTCCTCAGTGCTTCCCGACCTGGTCAGGGAGAGCATGCTCAGTACTCAGGCTCACATAGCAAGTTTTTCAGATGTTGGGAGTCTGCTTATCACCATAGTTAAAACTGGATTCCTGAGGGATTCCCCTCTGTTTTCTCAGAAGCTGAAGGATACCACTCATATCAAATATACTTCAGTATTTCAAAGGTTTCTTTGCAGTTTGATGCTATCGTAAGGAGTGACTGTAAGGCCTCCTCCCTCTAGGCAAGTACTCTATCACAGACCCGTATCCTTAGCTCTTGAACTTTAGATGTAGGGTCTCCATATTTACTGGCTGGTTTTATGTGTCAACTTGACACAGGCTGCGGTTATCACAGAGAAAGGAGCTTCAGTTGGGGAAGTGCCTCCATGAGATCCAGCTGTGGGGTATTTCTCAATTAGTGATCAAGGGGGAGAGGCCCCTTGTGGGTAGGACCATCTCTGGGCTGGCAGTCTTGGGTTCTATAAGAGAGCAAGCTAAGCAAGCCAGGAGAAGCAAGCCAGTAATGAACATTCCTCCATGGCCTCTGCATCAGCTCCTGCTTTCTGACCTGTTTGAGTTCCAGTCCTGACTTCCTTGGTGATGAACAGCAGTATGGAAGTGTAAGCTGAATAAACCCTTTCCGCCCCAACTTGCTTCTTGGTCATGATGTTTGTGCAGGAATAGAAACCCTAACTAAGACAAATTGGTACCAGAGGTGGGGTATTTCTGTGACAACCTGACCATGTTTGGCGGAGGACTGTGGAAGGACTTTGGAACTTTGGGCTATGTTGTGTAGGAGCTTGGAACAGTGCAGAAGATGGAGGCCTGGCTTGTGAAATTTCAGAGAGAAAATTAAAGACTCTTTTCAGGGCTATTGCTATTTTGGATTGTGAAGATTCTGTGGTTCTGGTTAGCTGGGGCTGAAGAATCAGCTGTGATTAACAAGATACCAGAACTACTAAAGGAAAAACTTTTCCTTCCTGGGACTATTGATGCTGGTTAGCTGGAGCTAAGAAATTAGCGGTGATTAAGAAGAGACCAGCATCATTGAGGTGACATCTTCTGGGAAGTGTTTTCTGAAAGCACAGAGGCTGTGTTCCAGAGATAATCAAGGTTTTATTTCGTGCTGTGGCAGGACTTAGTAATGTGTAAGAGTCACTTAGTAATGTGTAAGAGTCACCCAGGTGGTACTGGTTTTGGAGGCATGAAAGGGTCATGAAGAGTGGCTGAGGCTCGGCACTGTGAGAAGCCATGGAAGGCCACTGGTGAAGGTGCGGCCTCAGTTGCAGTTGATGGCCAGGAATGAAGGGGTCATGCAAAGGAGTTGAGGCTTGGCACCATGAAGAGAGCCTATGAGAGGCTATTGGTGAAGCCTAGTTACAGTGGAAGACAGCAGCATTTTGGAGATGCCAGTACTATGAGATGACCACCAAGAACAGCAGCAGCAGTGGAGTACAGGCAGCTGGAGCCTAGAAGACAAGATGTGTGCTACAAAGGACAGGGCTGGAGAAGTGACCTAAGCCCTTGGAGGAGCCCAGAAGATCGTGAGTTGGATCCCAGACATTGGACAGTTGGAGTTTAATTTTTGCTTTTGATTGTGACTGTGCTTTGATATTTTTTCCCCTTTGAAGGAAGAAACCTTTCCTACCCAACTTGCTTCTTGGTCGTGATGTTTGTGCAGGACTAGAAACCCTGACTAAGACACCATATATTGACTAAACTGGCCTTGAACTCACTCTGTAGCTCAAACGGAGCCTTGAACTTGCCATCCTTTGCCTCAGCCTGTGGAAGGGCTTACTGGCCTGTGCCACTATGCCTGGCTCTTCAGGTTTTTGTGTTTGTTTGTTTGTTTGTTTGTTTGTTGACGTTATAATATAGTTACATAATTTCTCCCTTCCATCTCCTTGTTCCAAGCCTCCCATGCACCCTCCTCATTCCCTTTCATGGCTTTTATCTTCGTCAATTGTTAGTACACAACCTATATGTATAAGTATATACATATTCCTAAACCCCTAAGTACACTCAGCTCAGGCTGTATGATGTTCCTTGCATGTATGTTTTAGGGCTCACCATTTGGAATTGGGTAACCAGTTGGTGCTCTTTTCCTTGAGGAGGACTTCCCTGGGGAGGACCGTTTCTCCTGTTCTCAGCATCCCCTGGTCATTTGTTTTCCTCAGGCATGAGCCTATTGTCCTGAAGTTATTTAGAGGATTTTCCAAGTTGCTTTTTGCTCATCTGAATAAAATCGCATCTTCCAAGCCCACTGTCTACTGTTTGCTATTAACCACCTCTCTCTTCACAGATTCGAGTGATGATCGACCTGTGCAACAGTACCCAGGGCATCTGCCTCACAGGTAGGTCTCTGCTGCTTTCCAGAGAGCCGGGTGAAACACTGGGGCTAGCCAAAGAGTCGAGGCCCGAGAGCGCACCTAAGGGCACTCTGTTACAAAAATGCACCATCTTTCTTTTACCAGATGTTTTTAATGGAAATAAAACCAACGGTAATATGATTATGCGAGTATTATTTTCTGGTATTGTCACAGAAATGCCATCATGGAAAATAACTCGGGCTTGAGAAATTAGAAATGTGTGTGACCCTAAGCAAGGGCCAAGGGAGTTCCCTTCACCACTAGTTTTAAAGGGGAAAATGAAGACGTGGTAGAGTTGCCTTTCCCAAGGAGCCCCGCACTGCACCAGGTGGAATTATTTCCCTGTATCAGATATGCAGCATTGGCAGACAGTGCTGGATGAATGTGCTGGGCAGTCACAAATTAATGTCTTCCTATCTATATTCATTATCTTTGTGTCTGTGTATGTGTGGGGGTAGGGCATGTGCGTGCCAGGACACTCATGTGGCAGAGCAGGGGGTGGGATAGAGAGTGTCAGAGAACAACTGTACAGAGTTGGTTCTGCCTTCCTGCCTTTATGTAGGTCCAAGGATCAAATTCAGGACATCAGGCTTGCACAGCGGGCACATTGTCTGCTGAGCCACTTTTATGAAGTATCCCTTTGCTGCGTTCCATGCACTAGGTGGACTTAAAGGCTGGCCGTACACCTTACTCCCACTTCTCAGTGGCTCAGGGACACATGAGAAAGAACTAGCCAGGAGGTGTATCAAATCTTGCGTCAAGTAATGATGTGTGAGGGGTTTTGTGGTTTTTTTTTTTTTTGCTCTGTTTGTTTTGAAGAGAGGGGGGTTGGTTTTATTTGTTTTTAAGATAGGATCTTACTAGTAGGCCATTTTAGCTTCAAATGTATGAAGCCTCCTTCCCCAGCCTTCCTGGTTACCGGGCTTACAGATACATATGTGCTCAGTAATGGTATGCTTTTATGGATGTGAGCCTGGCAGAAGCCTGCCCCTCACCTTAAAGGCAGGCCCTGTGAAGCTTTGGTTCAGAGCAGTCAGCCTCACTGCCCCCAAGCCAAGGGGTGCTCTGACTTGTCTTGTAGAGCCTGACTCCGGATGTTCTATTCTGAGTCCTCCTGAGAAGGTCAGCATCCTGAGGAGAGAGGGAAATTCATTATGTTCTCATTAGAACAGTAGAAATGGGGTGAGCAAACCCATGCACTCTAGAAGACTGTCCCCAAGACCTAGAGGACAAAAGCTTTTGCTAGGACTCTGAGATGGCTGTCCCTAGGTGCTGCTGTGAATACTTCAGTACCTCACAGGGCAAAGAGGTCCCCCACAATCAGTACCTGAATGCCAGGAACCTAGCCAATTTCTACAGCATTTGCCTCAATTTCTCTCCTCACTCGGGAGTGAGTTTGTCAAAAGGATGAACTTGTGGCTTAGACGGCTGAGCACATAAGATAAGAGCCAGAGCCCCCGTTCCAAGGCTACCCTCCCATCCCTTATTTTGGCCTCAGAGAGAAAGGCTGTAATCCTGTGGCTTCTTGGGAAATGCTAATTGAATTACTTAATGTGGCATTCAGCCCTCACAGGAAATGAAATATCTTCAGAAAGCCCAGTCCTTTGTCCATAGACTCTAGTGGTGTAAGCGCCTTCCTCCCATCTATGGAAGTCCCTCTTCAGAGATCGCACATGTGACAATAATGAGTGCTACAGAAACGCTCAGAGGGATGGAGTAATGGGCACAAAAGCCTTGAGAGGCACAGAAAAAGCTTCTTTCTGGTTTTGATAGAGACCTGAGAGGCAGGCTCACGGTGAATGTGCAAGATGGAGCTATTGAGACCACTTAGAGGATGGTGAGATGGGGATGAGGAATGGTGGAAATGGGTTGAGTAGGCAATTCTTTCTCACCTCAGGACACGCTTTCAAAAACCAACACTCTCCTCTCCCACGAAATTAAATCTCCTTTTACACAGAGGCTCTTCAGTTAAAAACTTAAGGATGGAAAGTGTTAGTTGCGAAGCTTTGGGGCAGACCCTACTGTCTACTGTGGGGGTGGGGACAGACAGTGAGCCTCGGTCCACAGACTATCGTGGATTCTGGGCAGGAGCGTGATCTAGGTTGAGCTAGCCTCAAGCAGCAGATGAATCTACCTAATTTCATAGTAGATTCATCTTTTTAAAAAACTTCTTTAAGTATCTGGAAGTTGGGGAGCGACTCCACAGGCAGAAAAACCATACCCACGGGAGCCCCTGCCTTGCCGGGGAGAGAGAGAAGCAGGATTGCAGATGCTCAGGTTTCCCCCAGGCCTGTGGAGCCCTCTCTCCCCTTAGCTCTCCCTAAAACAGCAGCCCCGGGCCTCACCATCTGAGGTGTTTCTGGTGAGTTTGATGCCTTCTTTCTCTTAAATCAGTCTTTGGAAAAAGTGCTTCCTCTGTGGTCATTGCTGTGCTCACAGGTGCCTTGGGTCAGGTGAACAGGGAGATGCTGGGAGGGGAGCTGCAGACACACAGGACAGTTCTCTTCCCTCTGCTTTGAAATGGTCATTGTGGGTGGAGCCAGGTATCCTAGACACCTGCAGAATCATCCCTCCCCAGTGCCCAGCCTTGAGGCTGTGCTTCTTTATTATCGTTTTCCCATCAACTGCAAAGCCTGTATTTCTTGTCTCCATTAAGAGTCTTCCGTTTCTGCTAGCAGAAACCTACGACTTGAGAAGAAACAACAGTATGGCCATTGTGCTGAATCATTATACAGCTAGAGGCGTACAGTTTGCCAGTGTGGGTTAGGTCATGCTTTGGTTCACAGACAGTAAAACCTGAGCGGCCTGACGTCCCAAAAGTTCTCGCTTCCCAACACCCAGTGATGTTTGAGTAACCCTCCCAGTACTGCTTCCTCTGGTTATCTAGAGCACCATGCTGTGGCTACCTCAAACCTCTGACATCTCAGTGCAGGCACCAGGTACTCATGGAGAGTATTTGCATGGCTCTGAAGCCTTACAGCCCAAGGCTAGATGCACTGTACTTCCCAACAGAAGCTCCACTCTCCAGGGACTCCCACATTCATGGGGACCCTTTTAAGGACGTGCTGATGCTGACTAAATATTTTTCTAGAAAGCTGTCACCTGATACTAAGGGATCTGTGATCATGTATTCCATTCACCAGGGGTACCCAGTAAAAATGCAGGTTCTAGGCCTCCCTCTCAGTCCAGCATGAGCTAAACTCTCCAGATGGCACCCAGATATTTCATTTTAAATTAAAGTGGGTAAGTCTCTGGATACAAACAGAACTGTAGTCAGTGGAGCTCAGGGAACTGCAGTAGAAGCATTTCAATAGAAGACTACGAGGAGCTAGTATATCGTAAACCCACAGCACCTGAGGACTCCTCACTAAAGTTCACCTCTGGCATGAGTGGTGGGCTCTCCTGGAAGCTCCTGATGCCCATTTGACATGATCAACATGCACCCTACAGAGAGTCCTTCCATCACAGCGGTGTTTCTCTACTGTGGCACATCCTGTAGAGAAGCTGATTCACTGAGGTCTTCTGACTCCGGTTCACACCATCAGCCCTTTTCAGTGTGAGCGCGCTCCTCGCACGTGTACCCTCTGCTGGTAAGGACACAGTACTGACTCAAGCCTCTTCAGCAAATTACTATATACTTTTAACATTGATTTTTGTTGTGTGGGTTTGTTTGTTTGTTTGTTTGTTTGTTTTTTGAAACAGAATTTTTCTGTAGCCCAGGCTGTCCCGGAAGTCACTATGTAGAGCAGGCTGACCTCAAACTCACAGAGATCCGCACATCCCCACCCCTGAGCGCTGGGGTTAAAGGAGTGCACCATGAAAATAAATCTTTTTTATTACAGTATACTCTGATCATGGTTTCCCCTCCTTCATCTCCTCCCAATTCCTCCCCACCTCTCTACCCATCCAAGTCCAAACCTATGCTTTCTTTCTCTCTTTAGAAAACAAACAGGAAAAAATTAAAAGAGAAATGAAAAGCACAAGAAACACACACACACAACACATAAAACACATAAACACACACACTCCAAAACACGTAAAACCTCAAAATCAGAAATCATAATATAAAAGCAAAAAGCCAATAATATTTTTTAAATGCCCAAACAAAGCTATATAAGACATCAATACCACCACCAACAAAAAAAATCTCCCAAAACTCGCTGAGTTCATTTTGTTAACCTTCTACTCTTGGGCATGGAGCCTGCCCTTAAGTGTGGTTTGTATAACCAACGACACTCAATGGAAGAAAACTAATTTTCTTTTGCGAGATAGCTTCTTGGTAGGGGTAGGAGCCAACATCCGCTTGACACCTTGAGCACCGACAACCTGTCTGGCTTGAACCTGTGCAGGTTCTGTGCCTGCTGCCACAGTCTCTGTGAGCACATATGTGTGCCAGTCCTGTCCAGTCATGGTGTGTCTGGAAGACACTGTTTCCCTGGAGTCTTACAGTCCCCATCCCTGTCTCTTGTACTCTTTATGCCTCCTCTCCCACATAGTTCCCCGAGTCCCGAGGGGAGAGAATTAATAAAGAAATCCATTTTATGATTGAGCATCCCAAGGTCTTTGATTCTCAGTTGTGAATCAATGCATTACTTCCCATACTGCAGGAGGAAGCCTCTCTGATGACAGCTGAGCAAGACATCGATCTACAAATATAGCAGCATGTCATTAGGAGTCATTTTATCGATGTGTTCCTTTAACCGAACAATATTATGTGATTTTTCTCCCAAGTTGAGTAAATGTCTCTATAGTAGGATATGGAGTCCTTTGAGTATATGTGAAGGAGTGGTCGAACTGGATCTTGAGGTAGATTGATTCTCAGCTCCCTTGGGTATCTCCACACTGATTCTCACAGTGACTGTACAAGTTTGCACTCCCACCAGCAGTGAGTACGTGTCCCCCTTTCCTCGAATCTTCACCAGCGTGAGCTGTCATTGGTTTCATTGATCTCAGCCATTCTGACTGGCAGGCAGTCTTGACTTGAATTTCCCTGTGACTAAGGATGATAAACACTAAAGTATTTCCCAGCCATTCGGGTTTCATCTTTAGAGAACTCACGGTAGCCTGCTGCTCTGTCCAAATGATGGTGTGCTTTGCCAGTTCAGAAGCTGTTCAGTAAGCTGTTTCGTAAGGTCCCACGTATTCACTGTTGTTTCTAGTGCCTGTGCTAACTGTGGGTATCCCGTTCAGAAAGTTGTTTCCAGTGCCAATGAGTTCAAGGCTATCCCACCGCTTCCCCTTCTGTCAGATTCAGTATATCTAGCCTTATGTGGAGGTCTTTGGTCCATTTAGAGATGAGTTTTATAAAGGTTGCTAAGTATCGATCTATTTGCATTCTTCGACATGCAGACATCCAAATTGACCCGCACTGTTTGTTGAAGATGATGCCTTTTTTCCAGTGTGTATTTCTGGCTTTGTCCTTAGGTGTATAGACTTATGTCTGGGTCCTCAATCCAATTCCGTTGGCCAGTGTATTTGTTCTATGCTAACACCATGCTGCTTTTACTACTATACTGTCACAGTACAGCTTGAAATCAGGAATGCCGATCCTCCCAACAATTCTTTTACGATTCAGGATTGTTTTACCCATTCTATTTATTTTGTGTTTCCATAGGAAACTGAAATTTGTCCTATTAATTTCTGTGAAAACCTGTGTTGGAATTTTGAAAGGGAGTACATTGAGTCTGTGCATTGCTTTTGGTGGGATGGCCATTTTCACTATGTTAATCCTATATTAAGCAATCCATGAACATGGGAGTTATCTCCATCTTCTGACATCTTCACCAGTTTCTTAAGGGTTTTATTATATAAGTCTTTCAGTTACTTGGTTAGATTTATCCCCTGAAAAGAAAATTGAGCTATTGTGAAAGGCCTGAAATCCCTGAAAATCCCTGCACTTTGAAAGCACTCGCAGATACCACTCTTCCAAGAATCCTATGTCCCTAGACTGTATTCATCAATGTCCTAGAATCTATTTACCTAAAATTCTTCCCACCTACTTCCAATTGGACATGGAGTCTTCCTTATTCCATGGAGATACTCTTTGAATTTCTAGCTTTTTCTGCAACTCAGCTGTCACATTTACTGGGCCCGATTTTCACCTCAAAGGTCTGCATATTTTCTCCCCACCACACCCTTGTCTGCTTCTCTGTGCACCTCATCTGTCTCTGTCTAGTTAACTTAGCTGTACTCATCTTCCAGCTACAAAGAACATCTCAGACCTACACTGATGTCCCAGCAACACACTCCACTCAAGAAACCGCCTCTCAGAGTCTGTGAGTCTTGTCCTGGCCTTGGTGCTTCAGCTGTCCAGGCCATCCACAGCCCTGTCCATCCACGCAAGCATGGGCAGTTCCTTTATTCTTTCTCCCATCCTGAGCCTTAATAATTCTCTTCTGACCAGGTTCAGAACTTGGCCTCTCTCTGCTCCCTGCTTAAAATATTGGGCCCATATACACTGACTTCTTAGTCCCACTGTTTCTTTAGGACTACAGTCCAAAGATTGCCTTCTTGGGAGCTCTTCTCAGATTTCAGTGTGGCCAGAAACTTCAACCAGTAACTTGGGGCTTATTTCTTTATCTAGCCCTCCATATTGCCCTGTGGTTTTAAAGGCTCTACCATCCTCGCATAGACAATGAACACAGCCGACACCAGAACTGAGATTTCTTAGTGGAGTCTGGTGTATGCGGTATACATTTAGAAATGCTTGCCTCTGAGTGGTCAAAGGCTCAGGTGGGAATCATTAGGTACTAAGCTAGAGAAACACAAGGAACTCAGTTTTCTCATGTTACAGCCTCGCTGCCTAGCCCAAGTGTTCAGCCCGGCTAACAGTAAGATATGCCTATTTCTGGAAGCAAAATCATTTGCTCAGTTCTGTGTAAATGACTCATCCAAACCACATAGGTCCTCAGATCATTTCACACTAAAGAATGTATTTGTCACCTGACCCGAACTCTCAGACTTTCTCAGGCTAGTTCATGCAACAAAATACAGGTCCATAAAGCCAGCCTGCCTGGGCTAGGGTTACTCCTCGGTGTTCTAGAGGAGACAAGGTGGCGGGGATGGGGTGGGGGTGGCTCTTACAAGTGTTCTAGTGACAGTGTTCTGCTCTGAAGTGACATGTGCTGACACCTGCCCTTCGCCGGGGATGCATGGGAATTTGTGTTTCCATCAGCACCCGGGTAATTAGTTTGACCTTCTCTAAGAAAATTGATGGTTGAATCTGTATTGAAACCAGCTCAGAAATTATTCTAGGCCTGTTGAAGGGTAATTTAAAAATAGTTTGATTAGCAAATGAGTCTGTGCTGAGCTGCTTTTCCCTTAGGGGAAACATAATAAGCTATAAATAATAAACAATGCGAGATTGTTTTCTTAGCTGGTAACGAAGACATTTTTCAGTAGGGAAAGGGTTTGTGGTGCTGGTTTCTCGATCTACCTCCTGTGGCTTTATCATCTAATTTCTCTTTTCTGTTGTAGGACCACCGGGCCCACCAGGTAAGTACTCATTTCCTAATTCCAGGGGCAGCTATGGAAGGCTTGAGCCCAGAATCCAAAGACCAGAGTCCTTGGTGGTGGAGGGGTGGAGTGAGGCCACATCCTACCTATAACCATGCCCTTATCTGTGACTCTAATTTGAGACCTGCCCCCCCCCATTCCCCGACCCCCATCTGCCACCACCAAGGACCCTCCACCTGTCCTTGTTCTAGAAGGAGGTTGGGAAAAAGCAGGAAGATGCGGGGAAACAGCATAGATGCTGGTTGTCTCGCTAGCTAAAGGGAATCACATCGCCTTCTGTGAAGATGTTAACTGTTCCCACTCGATGCTTGGCACAGGACCTCCAGGAGCCGCCGGGTTACCAGGCCACAATGGATCAGATGGACAGCCTGGTCTCCAGGGCCCAAAAGGAGAAAAAGGAGCAATTGGCAAGAGAGGAAAAATGGGTAATTGGGCAGTTCTGCCGATTAGTTCCTGTGTTTCTTTTCTCCGTGACTGTGTTCAGATGGGTAGCAGTGGGGAATACTGTATGGAGTCAGAACCTTTCATGTTCTGCATGGGGTGCTGATATAACTCCCATCTCAAAGCTGTTGAGTTGAGATGGCCCAGCATCTTCCTTTTTGTCCAAATGTTTATGTCAGAACAGAGGGAACAGTGTTCTGGCAATGGACTTCTCTATCTGCAGCTGGGATGTACGAGAGCAGGCTGTGACCCCCACATGCTCACACTTGTGTCAGTCAAGGCTCAGCCTCCCCTTCGCTGCCTTCCCCCCCATCCCCAACCCCCAGCAGCTTGCTGTGTTTGGTTGACCTTCAAGGGCTTTTGTGAAGGATTTTCCTGACTAAAAGAGCTCCCATTGGTTGGGTAGAAAAGCAACGTTCAGGCCTCTTCAAGGTGGGCACTTAACTTAGGGCCCTCCCTTAAGGGAGTTCACAGAGGGGTTCCTTTGTCTCTGAGGAAGCTTCTCTGGGCTGTTAGGTGTGAGTCAAGCCTCAGAGACACCAACCTACCTGTTGTATTCAGAGAGAAGCAGGGATGGTGTCAGGGCTAACAGGAGGCAGGGGCAGATAGGTTTTGAAGATCTATCAGTATTATCTTGGGAGCCTGTGGAGATGGGCGAGGTAGAATCCTCTGAAGAAAACTGGCATCTAGCATGGTGGGCACTTGCAGATCCTGGCAAGAGAGACTTTGAGCTTTTTTTTCTATCAGGCAAGGCCACTAATAAAAAGGCAGAGAAAGGTTGATCTTAGTCAGAGACTCTATCAGGTTCTCTGAGCTTCTTAGCTCCATGGCTCTGGGCAGGTCCTGGGCTAGGACAGGCACTAGGAGCTTCTTTCAAATAGGGAGCTGCCCTAGTCCCCCCTCCTAGCACCTCTGGGGATGAGAAGTGCTGGGTGCCTCTGCCCCTCAGCAAGCCTACCTACTTGTGTTTCTAGAGGCAGCTCTGCAGATGACAATCATACACACCACCCAAGTCAGCTCAGACCTCAGCAGGCCAGCAATTACAACTGGAATTACAGGGCAGGATAATAATTATAACTTCCAGAGCTCATCAGCATAGGATAATGACAGCTACGAGAATGTGCAGCCATTTGGTTTATCCTAGGAAGACATCAAACGTGTGACCAAGGCTAGAAAATTAATATTCTGGGGGCAGACTTGGGGTGGAGAGTGCCGTGTTAGAAGTGAATATGGGGACATATAGAAAGGGAGCACTTTCTAAAAGATTTGGGACAGAGCCCTGGTCTTGAAAATGTGCAATTAAATGCCCACAGCCTCGAGTAACCACAAGGAGAGAACATTTCATCAATTTATGGAAAGCATGCTTAGGTAGCCGGTGCTAGTGCAGACATTGGTTCAAAAGTAACAAAGCTGATTAGGCTTTGTAGAGACGAAGTTTCCCTTCTTCCCTCTGATCATTCACTGAAACACACTGAGCAGGACACCTAACAAAAGAAAAGACAGTACTGTTGCTCACAGGCAGGCAGCCACAGCTCAGCTGCACTTGGAGACCTGTCTACGCCCTTTTCCTATAGGGTTGTCAGTGGTGACCATGGAGAGCGAAGGGATCTGGGAGAGAACTTAACTTGCATGAAGATCCTAGCTGGAGTGTGAATGAGCCCAAGGGACAGCTATGATCTTGTAAGGAGAGTGGATATGGCACTTAATCTTCTGTTCCAAGGTAGATAACTCAGACCAATCCCCAGTCAGGTGGGGAAGGGCACTTATGTCTTTTCTGATGCTGTCTAGTCTTTGTGCACATAACAGGAACTCCAGACAGGTACTCTCCTTCAGTGTGGGTGTGTAGAGGACCTTGATTCTAAGCGTGGGTTGAAAGCTTTTCATTCCCCTTATATCAAGTCACTCAGCATGCAAAAATATGTCACAGTGGGGGAGATTGTTCTCTGAGCCACAGCACCTACCTGAAGCTGGCATTGTGACTGGGAGAGACAGAAAGCAATATGTTAAATAGCCAAGCTAAGACTGTTCTAGATATAGAAAGATGGAGGCTATCTGAAGAACCACACTCTGTAGGAAGAGCTCGCTGGAAGGTTGCTCAGGTCTGAGCCAGCTCAGGTTTGAGAGCAAGGGAGGCATTGTCCAGGTCACCCAGAAGCACATCCTGAGAGGCTTTCCCTCATCCACCATTCCAGAGCCAGGTGAGGGCTTCAGGAGAAGTGGAGAACAGCAAGACCGCAGGAGAACCCAGCTACATCTGGGGAGCAGTGAGAAGCCCTTGAGGGGTTTCAGGGGTCAGACTCACCTTTCCAAATATGCTGGAGGTTGCCTGGAGCCCTGGCACCAACTCAGGAGTTAGGGGGAGCTGAGGCGGGGATAGCAATGAGTGAAGAAAGACTGAGAGAATGGAGTGATGTTTAGGGTGACTGTAGCAGTACTGGTAGGGTATGGAAAGAACAAGGGAAGAGCAGGCAGACAAAGACTGTCCTGCCTGGATGGTCCTTGATGGACTGCTGCTGCTGAGGAAGGTGGCCTGGCCTAACTCAGCCCCAGAGAAGAATGTGCTAAACTGAGTTGCCTTGAGGTATTCAGGGGACTTGGAGATGCAGGTGCACAGTCTGAGGGAACCCCAGGACACACAGATAGTCACCCCAAAAGCTTGTGAGTAAGTGTGGGTATGGTCACTTAGGGAGGGAGGGACCACAACAAGAAGACAGCCTGGGGTAGAGCCTAGAGAGTGAGAGAGAGCGACATCTAGTGACCATAAGAAGGAGAACAACACAGGGATCAGCAAAGATGACTGGAGAGATGTCAAACAGAGGAGACCTCGAGGGAAAGGGGAACATTCGCCAACAAATGTTGATGGGACAGATTTCAGGAACTCGTGGGGAAACACAGAGAGATCCTGGATCTGAAACACTCTGCCTTTGGGGAAAGCTAGCATTCAATGATCATGTACACCACAATTGTTCTGAGAGGGGAACTGTACAGTTCCTTTTCTGATAAAACATCATACAGAGGAAATAGTTTTTTTGAGAGTCTACAGCTTCAAAGGATAAGAGTCCATTGCCATTATGTGTAGAATTTAATTCACAAGTAGGAAGCATGGAAGGCTAACTCAACAATGGCATCAGTCTTTTGAAATTCCAAAGCCTGCCCCCAGTGACATAGTTCTTCCAGTAAAACCACACCTCCTAAAACCTCCTCAAACAGCCACCATCTATGGGGACCAAGTATTCAAACGCCCAAGACTCGTGGGAGGCATGTAATCTAGGCTGGCCCTGAACTTGCTATCTTGAACTGTTGATCCTCCTGCCTCTGAGTGCCAGAATTTGCAGGTATGTGCCCCACACCCAGCTTCATAGAATGCAAACCCAAGGTTTCTTGCATGCTAGGCCTACTCAATCAACTGAGCCACACCCTCAGCCAGAGAGATAGATGCTTGAAGGAAATGGTGCTTCAAGACACAGTAGAGCCATAGAGCCAGAGGGAATATGGCACCATATCTACGTGGCTGTCTATTTTATGAACAAAATGTAGTCAATACCATTTATTCTGACAGGAAGATGGCTCTCTACCTCATGACAGGCAGAAGGAAAAGCCCAACTTCCCAGGACAGCTTTGAGCAGACAGGACCCTTCGTAGACAGTGGCTTCTACAGTAGAACCAAGCAGAAATGATAGGCAAGAGAGAGGGGATTAGCATCTTGGAACTAAGATAAGGGCAGGTCCTAGTAAAGGAATTGTGGAGAAAGAATAGAAGCTCTGGATTTTCAGGGTCTGAGGCCACCCTTGAGTATTGGTGAGGACCCAAACCAGATAGAAATGAGTGAGCCTAGGAGCTAACAACCTTCAAAGCAGGACTAAGAGCGGGAAGGAGCCGGTACCAGCTCTTGTATTCGTTTGGTTTGGGCCACTGTGATGGAATAGCTGAGAGTGTAAAGGAGAAAAGGCTGAATTTTTGCTGGCATTTAGAATTTTCCATGCATGGCAGCTGCCTATGTTTCAGGATCTCTGTAAGGCACAGCCCCATGGCTCATGGCAGAAGGGTGTGGCACATGAAATCTCCTTACCAGGAAGTATGGAGTGGCACAGGAAACACTGAGGGACAGAATGCTCTTCTGTCCCCATTTCCTCCATGCAAGCCCTACTTGCCAGTGCCTGGTAATTCCAGCCATTCTGTGCTGAATCCATCAGGGAACTGAGCCCTCATGGTCCAATCTCTCTCTCTCTCTCTCTCTCTCTCTCTCTCTCTCTCTCTCTCTCTCTCTCTCTCTCTCTCTCTCTCTCTCTCTGTGGGGATGAAGCTTCTTGGAGACATGTCATATCCAAACCACGTCATCTATAGAGATGCCTGACCCAATGAAACAAAATTTAAGACTGTAATCTAAATGTTTCTAGAAGAATCAACACCCTTTACAGCTTCCAACTTCAGGAACACAGAGAACAAAGCCAGACCTGGAGCCCAGAGGCTTGGTGTGGGCCCTTGAACTGGTTACATACTCACTGTGTTCCAATTTCCCTATTTATTAAATAGGGATAGTAATCTTATTAATCTCATAGTGTTTTGGGGGATAATGAGTCAATATGTATGAAATGTTAGAGCCAGACACATAGTAAATGCTGTGTTAGTATTTGCCAGCATTTCCCCCATTTTCTGTAAGAGAAGATCTCTAGCTCAGGCTGGTCTCAACTTTCTTATGTAGTTGAGGATGGCCTGGAATTCTTGCCCTCCCCGCCCCCTGTGCCTCTCTCCTAAGCACTGAATTACAGAGATGTACCACCAAGCATGTTTAATGTATTGCTGGAGATCGAACCCAGGGCTTTGTGCATGCTGGGCGAGCTCTCTGCCAGCTGAACTATGACCCCAATGGCTAACATCATTTTTTTCTTCCAAAGATGGAAGAGAAACTTGGTCTTAGTTGAAAAAAAAAAAAAACCCTCCTCCCTTCACTCTGTTATATCCAGCTTCTAGACCAGCTTCAGCCTTCTGAGCGCTGGGATTAAAGGTGTGTGTCACCCTGCCCAGCTTTGTTTTGTTTTGTTTTTTAAATTAAAAACAATAAGGTGAAGAGTGATAGAAGAAGATACCTAATATCAACATGTGGCCTGTAATTTATAATTTGTTTTCTTTGTAACATATATTTCATAACACTTTAACATAATATCTATATTTAAACCATATCTACTATATACTTTTAGTTGACATATACAATTGTAATTATATTATGGACATGTAGTATGGAATTTCAATATATCTAAACAAGACATAACAGTCAGATTAGGGCTACTGTCATATTAATTAACACACACACACACACACACACACACACACACACACATCTTTCTGAAAGTAGGAAAACCAGGGTTTCAAAGTCGGTCTCAGCCACACAGTGAGTTCAAGGACAGCCTGGACTACATGAAACTCTGTCTCAAAAAAAAAAAAAAAAAAAACAACCTTACCTAATTTCTTCGTGTTGGGAATATCCCAAGTCATCTCCATGAGCTATGTTCAAGAATTCAATCCAGTTCATGAGCTATTGTTACCCAGGTTTGTTCCTACAGGGTGGAGTTAGCCCTCTGCTCATCTCACTCCATACAGACCAGACTCCCTTCCCACGGCACACAAACCTGTCTAGGTTTTGACAGATGCTACTCTGCTTTCTGAGATCTTGGGATCGGCCTTATCCCCATCTCTAAGTGAGATCACGTTGTATTGTCTCTCTGAACCTGATTTAGTTCCCTTTCTGTGAGGTCCTTTCCAAAACGGAAGCTACATGGAAATGTCCCGCATGGGGCTGAAAAACCCATTTTAGTTTTGCAGTTAAGACTGGAGACTTGAATGTTGCCAGTTATGTATCGGTACCGTCTATGAAGTCTGATGTTCTAGGGCCTCAGAACCAAGTGGCCTTGGTTTTCTTTTTCTTTCCATCTGTCTCATATTTTCTCAGTAAGAGTTAATGTTACCAAAAAAAAATTAGAGTATCTTCTCTAAAAAAACAACTAAAAATCAAATCAATATTAAGAAAACCAAAAGCAATGCCCTCCCTCCAGTGCGCGACTGGAGATTAGGGTTTGCACAACACCCCCTCCTTTGCTTCAGTTAGTGACAGGTGGCACTGCCAAGAACACCCTGATGTGAAGACAATGACACCGATCCCAACCTGGAACTATCACAGGCTTAGTGGAACTGTCTGCTTTGAGTGGGCAACCCCAGAAGAAAACAAGAGAGCCATTTTCCCCTCAGGTGTGAGGCAGAAATGGCATGGCATTTCTTCTCCAGCAGACTGTAACTCAATGCCAGTAAAGAGGCATGTGCTGCAGCGTCACTGTGCAGGACCGGCAGCCCTGACCTAACCTGGGTGTGGGTAGACGTTATACACACAGTGAATGTTCACTGGGTGATGCCAATGAGTGGCCACGGTCAATTACCAACAGAGGATGCTTTGTCACATGTGATGGCTAAGCAACAAGCAGGCACAACAGTGTGCCCCTGTGATCCCAGCTGGAGAGTGCCAGGGGCAGACAGAAGGTTCTGTCCCTAGAGCTTGCTGGCCAGTGAGTCCAGAGACTGCAGCAAGTTCCAGGCTCAGTAAAGGGACCCTATCTCAAAAAGTAAGTCGGGGACAATGATCTGGCTTAGCAGTACAAGTGTGATAACCAGAGTTCAGTGCCCAGGACTCTCTGGGTGGAAGAGAAGAACTGACTGTGTAGGTTGTCCTCTGACCTCCACATGAGCACACTCCACCCCCAAACACAAGAATACGCCTTTGCTTCTTTTCCTTCCTTTCTTCCTTTCTTTTCTTTCTTCCTTCCTTTCTTTTCTTTCTTTCTTTTTTTTTTTTGAGACAGGGTCTCTCTACTTAGTCACATCTGGAGCTCAGTATGTAGACCAGGCTGCACTCAAAGTGAAAGAGTTGCCAGCTTCAGCCTTCTGGGCACTGGGGATTAAAGGTGTGTGTCACCCTGCCCAGCTTTGTTTTGTTTTGTTTTTTAAATTAAAAACAATAAGGTGAAGAGTGATCGAAGAAGATACCTATTATCAACGTGTGGCCTTCACATGCACACACTCACACACTCTGCTCAAACACACCACACACCACACCACACAGAGAGAGAGAGCACACAAACCACACTCACACTCAGAACACACACTACACACTCACACATACCACACATATACTCACACTCACCACACACATTCAACACACCACACACACACTCATACACACCACACACACTCACACATACCATGTATTTAAAATCCCAATAAAGGGAGGCCTTCTCAGGCAGAGCACCCACAAAAGGGCTTTCGTCACTTTTCAGCCAGAAGTCCAAGTGTCTCTCAGCAAGAATGACCCAGAGCCAGGAGCTCTCAGTGCTGCAGTATAGAGTGGCCCTTACTCAATACTAGATCACTGTATTGCTTCTGACCGAAGGGGTCAAGTCCACGGCAGAGAGAGTGCTGACCGGGGAGGCCTGTCCCTCTTTATGCCCTTCCCTGCTGTGTCCTCTTAGTGATAGCTGGATCTCACATTGTTCATTTAGATTCACTGTTACTGCTCTCTGGGACCAGGTCACAGGTGGCCCAAGCTTGCCTTTGATTCTCAATGTAGATGTAACTAGTCTCCATTGGCCACCAGGCTCAGCTCTAGAGTTTTGGTATGATTCGCTGAAATCTAGAAAGTAGCATTTTCCTCACTATGTTTTGATTCTATGTTTCTGTGATGCTGGCGACTGAACCCAGGTCACCATGCTTGGCAAGTTCCCACCACTGTCCTAAAGCCCCCGCTCTGTGCTGCACTCCAAGGTAAAATCCACTGACACTGAAAGCCCAAGATGAGTCCACTGTGACCAGGTGAGGTGGCACACAAGTTTAACCCCAGCACTTGGAAGGCAGAGGCAGGCAGACCTCTGTGAGTTCCAGGCTAGTCTGGTCTAAAGAGTGAGTTCCAGGACAGCCATAGAGAGACTGTTTCAAAAAACAAACAAACAAATTGCGCCAACCAGATAGCAGGTAGCACAGAGAGACTTGAGGATTGGAAGGGAAATTAATCTAAACAAATTCTACAGTACCCTCTAACCTGGAAATGGTTTGCAGTCCTTTAGTACAGTGGTTCTCGGGCTTCCTAGTGCTCCAGTCCTTTAGCTTAGCTCTTCATGTTGTGCTGACCCCTAACCATGACACTAATGTCATTGCTACTTCAGACCTGTAATTTTACTACAGACAACTGAGAATAGTTCTACCTCAAGACCCAGCAATACCACTTCTGGGCATAGACCCAAAAGATACTACCATTTTGAATCATAACATAAATATCTGTGCTTTCCCATGGTCTTAGGTGACCCTGTGAAGGAATTGTTCAACAACTCACAAGGGGTCTCCACCCACAGGTTGACAAACACCTTTTTAGAATAGATATGGTGGGATGCAGCATGATTGGCAGGAAGTAGGGTGATTCAGAGGACAGAGCCAGTAGATCATTCATGAAGCACACACAAAGCCCTGGGGAGAGTCTGAAGCCCCACATAAGCTAGCTATGAAAGTGCACACTAGAATCCCAGACAGAGGCAGGAGGATCACTGTGAGATTGAGGCTGGCTGTGTAGGGTTGTATAGTGAGATCTTAAAAGCAAAACAAACAAATAAACAAACTGGAGGAAAAGCTTTGCTATTCCAGAGAGTGACTAATCAGGAATGAGTCAAATGTGTGGAACATAGGGAGAGGGGCAGATGAGCTGAACTTTGATGGGGCCTACAGAAGAGCCAAGGAGCTGGCAGTGATTATAGAGGCAGGAGGTTCCACAGCACCTCCTATGGACAGGGAGAATACAGGAAGGCTTGTGATGACAGATGTGTCTGGCTCTCCTGATGTCTGCAACCCCTCACGTTGAGTAACATAATTAAACATTATCTTCAGGGAATTCTTACCAAAATGAACAGTTCTTTCTTATTATATGGTCTTATATATGGTTCATTCCTAACAATGTCTTTGTGCACCCACTTTCCCCCTCTCAGAACCCCGGGATACTTGTGTACTTGTGACTTTCAAGTTGCTCATTTTTATAGATTTCTTGACATTTTCTACATTTCTACATAAACCATCAGGCCAGCTGCATGTTAAGGAAGCTTTGCTATCCACTTCCCGATCAGCGAGCCTTCTATTTCTTTTTCTCTAGAATATCATGCTTCTATATCCTGTTGAGTGTGAACACCTTTGCCTTGTTCCTGACACTAGGGGAAATGCACACAGCCTTTCACTGGGAAAGGCAATCGCGCCTGTCGGTTTCCCGCAGACGCTCTTGCAGAATGAGGAAATTCCTTCTTATTGCTAGTTTGACGAGGAGTTCATTGAGAATGCATGTTGAAAGACATCAAATGCCTTCTTGCACCCATTAAGACATGCTTTTCCTTGTTTGTTAATACACTGAATTACATGTACTGAACGCCTCAAATATTAGAGTCCATGGTATCAAGCAGTTACATTCAGAACACATTTAGGGCAACTTGGATTATGGTAATTTACTTTTGGCTATAAATTAACATTTAGAATAATTTTCTTGAAAGCTGAATTTGTATTTCGTGTTGCCTGGGGTATTGGGTGGAGCTTTGGAAAGATTGGATTTCTCATGTGTCCAATAAGAAATAGCACTGGGGCTAGACTAGTCCCAGGAAAGATGGCTGTGGACACCCAAGTAAAGCAACAGACCAAACAAGCCTGGAGGGGCCAGACTGGTTTGCAGTCAATGTTAACCATCATAAGTTAGCCTTTCTCTCCTTAGGTTTTCTGACTGTTTCCAGTCATTGCAACAATATAACTGATGGATACAACTTAAGGAGCAAAAGGTTTACTTTGGCCGCAGTTGAGGGCACAGTCTATTATAGCAGAGAAGAGACAGCAAGGAGTTGAGGCAGCCAGTCATCTGCCCTTGTTGACTTAGCAGCATCAGTTACAAGCACCATTTCAACTTTGCTCAAAGGGCAGAGGACTGCCCAGCCCACCACTCATTATATTGTAAGAAGTTAAGAGCACAGGTGACAGTGGCTGTACCTATGGTCCTCTCAATGACACACCTGGGGATGGTGCATTACTCAAACTGTCATTGTCTCCTCTCTTGCTTCACTCTTCAACTTAGTGGCTCAGCCAGATTCCTTAAAAGTAGTCCCCCAGAGCCACCTGGGAATGCCATCCCATAGTGAGTGTACAGCAGCATCCATGGAAGGGTGGTAAGGGGTTTTGTGGTTGGTTTGCAAAGCCGCTCTGCAAAAGTATGGTCTTTACAAAGGGTGAAGCAGAATTGTGCGCACGAGTTAACATGGCATTGCTTTCTCACAGGGTTACCTGGAGCCACCGGAAATCCAGGGGAAAAGGGAGAAAAGGGAGATGCTGGTGAACTGGGTCTACCTGGAAATGAGGGCCCACCAGGGCAGAAAGGTGACAAGGGAGACAAAGGAGACGTGTCCAATGACGTGCTTTTGACAGGTAGGCTGGTGTCCTCCTGGCACTAGGGCACAGAGGCCTGTCCCATCCAACCCATGGCTGCTCTGGTGACTTTTCTCTTCTCTGAGCCTCTGCTCTGCAGCAGGCTCTGGACTTCTCTCCCCCTCCTTGTTTGTTTGAGACGGAGTCTTCTATACACCCAGGCTAACCTGGACCTCTCTATGTAGCAGGACTGACTGGCCTTGCCCAACCTTCCTGCCTCCACCTCCCAAGTGTTGCAGCTATAACTGTATACAGTCACGCTCAGCATGGTGGTCTGCATTTTCAAAGCTATGCCTGTTTCTTCATGTAGGCACATCTGTGTCTGGTATCTAGCATAACTTAAGGCATTTGCCTCAGTTGGTAGGGTGTGGTGGCTCCCGCCTGTAGTCCCAAGCATGGGGAGGGTAAAGCTGCACGCTTGCTTCAAGTCTGATTACACGGTCAGACCAAGGTCCCACAATGAACAATAGCAGAGTCCAGTGAGGCTCAAGGTTGGTCTGCTTCTCCTACCTGGCTGTCAAGTAGGAGGGTTTCAAAGGACAGGTGACCAGTCTCCCTGAAGGCACTCTGAGTGTCTCTGGGATTGGACAGTAATCAAGGTCTGTCGGAGATGAGGGTCTAGCTCAGTAATAAAGTGTTCACCTGGCTTGCAAGAGCTGCTGGGTTAAATTCTCCACCACCACAAGGAGAATGGGAAGGATGGCGTGAGGGAAAGGAGAGGAAGGTGAGGAAGCAGTAGAGGAAGAAAAGGAGGGGGGACGGGAGGAAGAAGAGTTCCTTTGGGATTTTAGAAAGTCAGAACTGGGATCCTCTGGCACTGCAGTGACAATGGCCTGGCTCTGCTGAGAGCTGCCAGAGCTGAGATCCTGCTCTGTCACTGGTGACCTTAAGTCACCACGGCTCCCTAGCAGAACGCTCCTGAGAGGACCCCACTTCCACCTCACAGAGAGACTTGGAACAATGAAGGGAAGAGTGATAAAACTCTCAGCACAGATCTTACAGATAGTGGGTCGACAGGACCTACTGTGGTAGATCTTTAATTCAGTAAAGACAGAACAAACCTATGTCATCTCTAGGAACGGGTGCACACAGTAGGACTCCAGAGCTGCTGCTCCCTTCTCTCCCCCTACCTGGAATCTGTCCCTGTGGAGAACATTGTATCAGTTTCTCCTTTTCCTTCTCTCTAGGTGCCAAAGGTGACCAAGGCCCCCCTGGGCCCCCTGGACCCCCAGGGCCTCCAGGCCCTCCAGGAAGCAGAAGATCCAAAGGCCCTCGGCCACCAAACGTGTTCAACAGCCAGTGTCCAGGTCGCCAAGCCCTGCCCACAGGGATCCCACTCCTTATGCTAAAGATACCCTCTTCCAGACTTTGTGACCAAATTTTGAAAGGAGATATTGTCCTAAATGAGATTCATCCTTGAAATATGCTCCCAGGAAGTCTGAATACCTGCCCTGGGAGTGGGGACTATGGCCAAGCCCAGCACTGAGCCTATCACTCCTTCCCTCACTGGTCTCCCCACACTTACCTCCATGATGGGACTCTTCCTAGCCATATTACCCTCTCCCCCTCCCCAAGGAGCAGGGTTTTATTTGTTTTTTTTTTTTTAATTACTGTCACAAATTCAAGACACAGCGCCACTAGATCCCCTGAGAGCAGCATCTTGAGGTCTAAGCTGTTAACTGTAGCAACAAATTCCTGAGAGAATAAGAAACTGGGAGATAATGGGGCAGTCAAATTGGTTAACACTGTGCAGAGAACAATCATAGAATCACCATCACTATCCATAGTATGGGGGGGGGCAGGGGGTTGAACCCAGAGCCCCATGTTTACCACTAAGCTATACCTGCAATCCTCTGCCACTTAGTTTTGAGTGCTAAGACTGCCAGGCACAGCGCTCAGTACTTACTTCTTCTGATTCCCATGACTATCCTAGAATATGCTTCTTTCTAATTTACAGAGAGAAAACAGACAGCCTAGGAGCGGCCTGGCCCCACTCAATTCAAAAGTTCCTTAGAAACAAATGATAATAATAATGGAAAATATTTCAATAGCGGATTTAGAACTAGAGGTTACCCGGAATGCCTTGCCTGTCTTAAAACTACAAGGCACAGCTTGAGCTGCCATTTCAGCAGCAGCTGTGGAGGAGGACCAGGACTTTCTCCAAACGCCTGCATTGTTCGGAATAGTGTTCTTCCTGGATGTTCCCAGGGAATGGACCCAGCTATCAGTGAAACTCTGGTTGGGAGTCTGTGGCTTGGGCTTGCTAAAAAGCAAACATCCAAGAAACATGGTGGAGATGTTATAATGGATACATTTGGGACTTTTCGAGGAAGTGGAGGTTATAGATACAGAGCCACCAACCCATTGTGACAACCGCATTGATTGTTGTCATTTTAGGGGAGACGTGTGTCATACCCAATGATGATACCTTGGTGGGAAGAGCTGATGAGAAAGTAAATGAGCGCCATTCACCACAAACAGGTACAAACCCCAGCACCCGGGATGGGGTGCACCTTAGTGCCGGGCGTGTCTCTCACCTTCACAAGCCCTAGTTCAATTCCCAACACCACACACAAAAATTCCATTTGGAAATTCAAAACTAGATGCCTTAATTGGCTGGTATGTAACTCTCTTTTCTTCTGACAGATTCTATGATCACTTCCATTGGCAACCCAGCCCAAGTCCTGAAAGTGAGAGAGACTTTTGGGACTTGGATAAGAGAGTCTGCTAACAAAAGTGATGACCGCATTTGGGTGACTGAACATTTTTCAGGTATTTCCCTCCAGAGATGGTCCATTTGGTGCAATCCAAATAAGCTTGCCTATCTTCAAGCTTATTCTATACCCGTGTGTCTGAGATCTCCACTGGTGTTAGTATAAGGCTCCTTATATTAAAAAGCACAACTAAATGTCTAGGACACTTTCCTAGCTTGAATGTGTTCGTTGCAAGCTTGGTTGTTCAGGTCCCAGACACATGACAACTACAGGGCAAACTCTACAGTGCTATCACAATAGCCAGACGGAAATAAAGAGCACGACCGCCACAGGTTTTATCAACTAATCCATACTGTGGAAGAGGTATAAAAGACAAATTATGGCCTACAAATATTAACCATCTGGCTCTGCGATCTGGTGTGTTCCGGATGATATGGCCTTAGCTATAAAAGCCGAATTCTGTGCGCACAGCCTATTGTTCTCTGAGTTTGATACCATCCTATGAGAGTACATTTGGCCATATTTCTCACATATTTGTTGGATGGAGCCCAGGGGAGAAGACAAAGAGCCAACTCACAGCCTCTCCATGTCCGAACTTAGGCCTGGTCACACTGTCCCCAAAGGATGTAGTTAGAGTGGGAGTGGCTTCATTCCAGAAGGGTCTTGACAGTACACATCAGTTGGCAAAAAGCTAAGAGCCGCTGCTTTCCTTCATCAACACTAACTGATGAGTTCAGTAGTAACCTCTGTCTACCAAGCTGGGGGCTTGGGGCTCAAAGGAAGAGAGAACTGCAGTATAGGGGCAGCGGTGGTCTTGGTGCTCAGGAAGGGATAGGAGGCAGCAAGCTGTAGCTGTACAAACACCAAATATTTGTTCCTGGGGCAGGCTTGTGCACCTTGATTTTATAAATGCTAGAGAGCGAGGTGGGTGGGAGGGGACAGATATTCTCTCGGCAGCCTGACCCTTCACGGGCAGTGCTGTCCTTGCTGGTGGGTAAGAGTCTCCCTCCTCCCCTCCCGCAGGCATCATGGTGAAGGAGTTCAAAGACCTGCCGGCGCTCCTCAACAGCAGCTTCACCCTCCTCCACCTCCCACATTATTTCCACGGCTGTGGGCACGCCGTTTACAACAACTCTCTCTACTACCACAAAGGAGGCTCCAACACCATAGTGAGGTGAGCCGCCGTGCCAGGCCATGGTGTGCAGTGTCCCCCACAGTGTGCACACTGTGTGTTGTCTTCTGCCATTGTCTAGATGTGTTCTGTCATCTTTATGTGCCTAGGTGGATCAATCAGGGTTTGTCCCCCCCCCCAAAAGGAATGGTAGAATACAGTGAGGGACTCCCACACCCAGGCCCCTGATGATGTGCACCTGTCACAGAGTTTGCTGTTGTGAGAAAGATGGAGTGTAGTTGTCTACCACAGTCTTACCAAGTTGCCTAGGCTGCTCTTAATTTCTCTGTGTTGCCAAAGAAGGCCTTGAACTTACTGTTATAGACCACTCACAAGTGTTACATACCACCAAAGGTCCTTTATTTAAGCCTGTGACTAGGCATTGACTCCTGCCACAAAGAACTCTTCTCCCTACGTAAGGCAGAATAGGGTTTATAAAGAAAACCCAGAATTACATCAAACCAGAGGCAGCAGGGGGTCGACATTTTCAAAGGTTTCAGCTCAGTTGATAAAACAATTGGTGTTGTGAAACAACAGGTAGAAACAACAGGTACAGTGAGGTGAGGTGTAAGCTGGAGTTAGCCAAAACTGGGACCAAAATGTTCACTTGGGGGCATTTCACTTAATAATCCTTCCACCTCAGCCTCCCAGGTACCCCAGATTATAGCTTTGTACCACAAACAGGCTTGGGTGGGCTGTGCTGACTGGGTAGGGGACTTCTCCTCAGCCTAGGCCTACACCAAACCACAGGCCTAGAGTAGGAGGAGGAGCAGGGTGTATCAAAGCTGCAGTTTCTGTAGGACAGACAGACACCTGCTCCCTCAGCCCTGGGGCTGGACCACAGGACAGAGTTGCTAGCAGTCAGGCGCTGGTATGGCTGAGTCCTTCCCAAGTGCTTGCTCTTCTCAAGCCCCTTTCCAGTTTAACTCAGGTTTCCTAGTCTGCTTCTGTTTGCTGTGCTTCCTAAATGGCTAGCAGTCATGGGATCCTCCTGGGCTCTGCCGCTCAATAGCGCCCTCTGGTGTTTTCTTTTAGCCCAATATCCCCGACTTATTCCTAGATTCAGCTAGTGGTTGAATCATAATTCACTTTTTTGATATTATTTCTGTTTGGAGTCTTGGAAATCAGATCCCAGAGCTAATGGGCATGGAATCCCACACAAGAAAATTGTTTTCACTGCCTTTACTACATCTCTTCTCAGCTAGTGGCCTTTAGTTTAAATCTTTCTCTCTCTCTCTCTCTCTCTCTCTCTCTCTCTCTCTCTCTCTCTCTCTCTCTCTCTTTCTCTCTCTCTCTCTCTTTCTCTCTCTCTCTGGATATTTTATTTATTTATATTTCAAATGTTATCCCCTTTCCTGGTTTCCCCTCTGAAGACTCCCTATCCCAATCCCCCACCTGCTTCTATGAGGGTGCTCACCCACCCACCCATTCCTACCTCCCCGCCCTGGCATTCCCCTACATTGGGTCATAGAGCCTTCACAAGACCAAGGACCTCTCCTCACATTGATGCCCGAAAAGGCTATCCTCTGCTACATATGCGGCTGGAGCCATGGATTGCTCCATGTGCACTCTTTGGTTGGTGGTTTGGTCCCTAATTAAAATTTCAGCATGAAATAAAGGAATAACCAGCCAACTTGGGAGTTTTAAAACTTAAATTTAGGGGCTACAGACGTATTTCAATTGAGGGAGTGTTCGAAGCTCTGGGTTTGCTCTTCAGCACACTATAGGAGCAAGGCTTGATGGTGTAATCCCAGCACTTGGCGGGTGGAGGCAAGAGGACTAGATGTTCAAGGCTTTCCAAGCCACATTGCTAATTTGAGGACAGTCCTTAACACCACACTACTGCCTCCCTTGCTTCTGCTAGCACAGGCTAGTCACTGCCTTCACATCCTTGCTGCTCAGAACATCTCTGAAGGACAAGTAGAAAAGTTTCCTGGAGCCTTTTGGCAACAGAGAGCTCCAGGCCTTAGTCCACTCTTGGTAACTCAGCTTAATAAGGAGCACTACAAATCACCGGTGTCCACCAACATGTGTGGCCTCCAGCTTTTCCATCCGGTCCCTTCATTCTGACTCTGAGATTTCTTATATATGAATAAATACTTAGGCTTGGGCTTGTTCCAGGACTAGCTTGTAACCTATTTAACCCATTTATTTGATTTTATGCCTTCCACACAGCTAGTTACTTCTCGGTTCACGCAACCGTCTTCTCCAGAGCTCAGCTCCAATCTCCAGAGTCTGGCTCTTTCCCAGAATCCCCCCTCCCTCTCTGCCAGAACTCCCACCTCCTATTTCCTGCCTCAGTTCATTGGCCATAGGCTTTTTTGATTGACGGGTGATGCTTCCACACAGTTCACGAGAATTCTTTCTACAGACATGTTTACTCCACTCTAACTTGCTTTTTTGAAAAATGTTTCAGATTTGAATTTGGGAAAGAGACACCTCAGACTCTGAAGCTGGAAAATGCTTTGTATTTTGATCGAAAATACCTCTTTGCAAATTCCAAGACTTACTTCAACATAGCAGTGGATGAGAAGGGCATCTGGGTTATCTACGCTTCAAGTGTGGATGGCTCAAGCATCCTTGTGGCACAGCTGGATGAGAGGACATTCTCCGTGACACAGCACATCAACACCACATACCCCAAATCCAAGGCTGGCAATGCCTTCATAGCCCGAGGGATCCTCTATGTCACAGACACCAAAGATACGAGGATCACGTTTGCCTTTGATTTGTTAGGAGGAAAGCAAATCAATGCAAACTTTGATTTCAGAATGTCCCACTCTGTTCTTGCCATGCTGTCATACAACATGAGAGATCAGCATTTATACTCGTGGGAAGATGGCCATCTGATGCTTTATCCTGTGCAGTTTCTGTCAGCGGCATCAAGTCAGCGGTAGGGTTCCCTCGGCTGTCTGCTCCCTCTCTATACTCCACATTGTCTAGGGTTTGGTCAAGCCCAACAGAAAGCTAGCCTGTAAAGGATACCCAGACACTCGGAGCGTAAGCCCATGCCCCGGGCTCTTGCACAAGCGGTGAGTCCGCTCTAAGCCAGGTTGTTGAAATGGCTACAGATTAGAAATGGATGTGGATGAGATCTGGTGACCCAGTATCCCTCCTCAAACTCAGCAAGTGAGCCCCGTCCCCCGCCCCCAGCGTCCCCATAGGTAATACGAAACATCTGAGTATGACTGATATTTCCTCTTCCTAGATGAAATTCTGTGATTCTTGCCTGATTATATATTAGATTGCTTTCTGGATTCTTATTTTTTTTTCTCCACATGTAAATGAGCTTACTTGCAGCTTGAGGGGTGGGCCTTTCAGTGATGACTTATTTGGTATTTAGGGAAGGTGCACTGGCTCTTATGGCTTCTAAGGTTTTATTTTATTCATAATTTGTTATTTTCTCTGAATATGCACCTACCACTACAGAATGATCATTGTTTTCAGCTCCTAAACACAAATCCAAGATTAATAAACAAACAAACAAATAAACCATGAATAGATACAGGCTCAGGACTCTAAATGGAGCTGCATCAGGCAGGCCCATAGGCCCATCTAGATGCCAGTCAATTTCTGATCATATTGTTTGCTGCTGGGAAAGTAAACAGGATATCTGTGGTTCCTTTTGCCAAGACCATGGGATTGTTATCAGAGTGTCAAACACTAAGTGGCCAATAATCTGGTTAGAAGCATGGAAACATGATGGGTTTTTTTGTTTTTTGTTTTTTTTTTGTTTTGTTTTTTTTTTTCAGAAAACAGGCACCATTTATACTTACTGTTTAGAATGAGGGAAGGCAATTGGCTCAAAGGCCAAAGTCAGCTTAGCTCTCTTTCTTGTAGCATCGCATCCCTGCACCTAAGAATCTCGCTTCAGAGTGTGTCAGCAGTGAAGCAGAGCGGCTCTGTAAATCCTGAAACATTTCCACCTGGCTCTTTACAGAAAGAAAGAAAAAATGTTGACCTTTCATCTAAGGACAGGGAATGAGCCAGGTTCTCAGAAGGGCTTGCTCCCTGAGTCTGGTTAGGCTTTCTACGGACTGACAGGCAGCATTTTATGTGGCTTGAGCTTTGGCAGAGGGAACAGCTAAGGACAGCATCAGATGGAGTAAGAGAACCGCCAGCCGTGGAGATGTTCACTCCCACGTGGTCCTCAAGGTTGGGTCTGCCCTCTTGGATAGCAAGGATCTAGTTTAATTGGCTCCTACAAGACCTTAAATAACCACGTTCTCTGCCAACTCATTGAGTTCTAGGCAGGCCTGTGGAGCTTCAAAGAGGAAGCTGCGGATTTCATCGCCCCCCTGAAAATAGAAAAAGACACTACAGAAACTGTCCAGGAAAGACTGGCCAGCAGTTCCAAACCTATTCTCAGTGGGCCTGTGACTTGGTTTAGTTTTTTTAATAGAAGCATCTTGAGGCTTGGGGTATGCATTTTAACTATTTAAATTTCCCTGCCCCCTGAAAGCACCCAGGCAGCTGTTACTGGTGTACCTGTTGAGTTCTCAAGGTAATGGGTCCCAAAGCTTTCCCACTTGTTGATTAGATGGTTTTGCAGTTGGTCATCACGGCTTTTAAAGATATTCTCTCAGATTCATTTGTTGCAATGTAGAGTCCTAATGTTTCATCAGTGTATCTAATGAATGGAATTGTTCTTTTAAAGTATTCAAATATGAGGTACTGTTTCTGAGTACAGTAGACCTGGATATACATATAATTCCATTTTTTTTATTACTTAGTAGCATTGCTGAGGATAGATACAATACTAATTGTACATACAAGCAAAATAGTTTAGTTATTGAATTAGCTCAGTTTTAATATCTGAACTAGCAAATGTCTTAGCTTTCCTTTACTTTTTTTTTTCTTTTCCTTTCTTTTTTTTTTAAGCAATGTCTTTGTGTTGGCCCAGACTTATCACAAACTCCTGCTTCAGATTCCTGGGTGCTGGGACCACAGGCACAGTGGCTCTTTGACTCTCTTAATTGTGTGTAAGGAATCATACATACACTCACTATTAGAGAAACTGAAGATTTTTGTTTCTTTTCATGGTTGTTTCTTTCTTTCTTTTGTTATGGTGTAGTGGGATTAGAACAAGTACGGTTGACTGATATTTAATGAATTTATCTTTGCAGAAGGAAAGGAATTAAGGTTTTATTTCTTTTCTTGCAAACAGCACTTCATTCTATATCACTCAACACAGTGTTTCAGGCTCACTGCTAAAATAGTGTGCACATCTTATATTTTTAAATGAAGATATTAATCATCCCTGCTGTCACTTGTAGCCAAGTTGTTCTAAAAGCACTTCATTTATCTCTGTATGAAGTCAAGTAATTCTCCAATTCCTGTGAAATCTAAAGCAGATACCATTATACTAGAAAACACACCTTCCAGCTTCAAAGGTAGGCCAGACTCAGTATCCCAACGCATTTCTATTAACTAATATAGAGTCCAACGAAGGTTGCAGAGTTGGCTCTGGCCTCAATGTATCATGTATCAATGTATCAGAGAACGTGGTCTGGGCTGAACATTTCAGATCAATTCTGGTGTTGGGTTCATTCGAAGTCTTTTTACCCTCATAATCAAATGACAAGGTGAAATGACAAATGAGGAAGCACAGTCCTTGAAAAGTCACCCGTCATCCTCCAAGCATAGCAAGTACCTTATTCAGGCATTGCCTGTCTGGTGTTGAGCTACCTGAAGGAGAAGTGGGGGTGGAGTTCCTCAGTTTTCATCAGTGCTGTGGCCTTATTTATCACATAATCTCCCATCAGTAACCACAGATCCTAAACGACCAGCAAGTAACAGTTGTAAGTAGTAAAATAAAATTTTCCTGAATATAATCACATGTAGAAACAAGTGTATTGCTATTTTTACCTCATGGTGTATGCGCACATGTGTGTGTGTGTGTGTGTGTGTACACATTGGGGTAGAATTATCTTGGTGGTTTTTCTGTAGAAACCCTGTTTGCTAGTTCTGTCAGAATACTGGGCAATCTAAATCAACACAAGACTGTTCTTGCTATAGGAAAACATGGAAACTAGACCTGTTCTAGTATGTTCTCCGTCGTTGTGATACACACACCCTGATGACAAGCAACTTGGCGAGGTAACTTGGGTTTATTTGAGCTTACACTGTAGTCTATCATATAGGAAGTCAAGGCAAGAGCTAAGGAAGAGGACCATGGAGCAAGGCTGTTTACTGCCTCGGGCTCAGCCAGCTTTCTCCCACAACTCAGAACCACGGCTCTAGTGTGGCTCCGCCCACAGTGGGCGGGCCTTCCTAAATCATCAACCCAAACAATTGCTCACAGGCACAGAATGCACACTAGCATGATGGAGGCACGTTTTTTTCCTGGGAGGTTCCCTCTTCCCAGATGCTTCAAGTCAACAGCCAAGATGAGGTGGCACAGAACTGTATACACATAAACATAAACACAGTGGAGATTGGATAACACGTGGGACAAGGTAACGGAAAAACTATCCAGAATGAAGAATAAAAATGGCAACTTTAAAAAACCAGATTTGTCTGAATTTGGACCAGTCCCAATTCCTTGGAAAAGAATGGAATTCAAGTGTGCTGGATAGTTTTATGTCAATCTAACACACTCTAGAGTCACTTGGGAGGAAGGAACTTCAATTAAGAAAATGCTTCGTAAAATCTGACTTTACATAAGTATGTAAGGCGTTTCCTTAGTCACTGATGTGGGAGGGTCTGGTTTATTGTGGGTAAGACCACTTCTGGGCTGGTGGTCTTGGGTTCTATAAGAAGCAGGCTGAGAAAGCCATAGTAGCAAGCCAATAAGCACCACCCCTCCACGGCCTCTGCACCAGCTCCTGCCTCCAGGTTCCTGCCTTCCTCCAATGGTGAACAGTGAAGAGGAAATGGATGACAAATAAGCCCTTTCCTTCCCAGTTTGCTTTTATGGTCACAGTGTTTCACTGCAGCAATAGAAACCCTGACCAGGACACTTACTTTCCTTGATTATTCTATGTGGAATGCTCTAAAAACCGCATAATACTTAAGAAATTATCCTTGTTTTGTTCCTAAGGCATGGACACAATGTCACTAATTTCTGTGTGCTGGTTATTTTGATTAGGCAGAGAACACCATCAATCCACTAAAAAATGGTCCCTTAATTACTCAGTGGCTTTACACTAAGACTGCCTCAGCTCGAGGAAGAACAGTTAAGGACCCCGTGCCTGCGGAGCTTCCTGAATGCACCTGTCCCCTGCAGCGCAGCATGCACTGCTATGCCTTTCATAACTGAAATAATACCAAACAGAGAAATCCAAAAAAAAGTTAAAGATTCTTGCACCTGTAAGTAGGTCATTCTGACTTGGCATGCAATTTAAATATCTTGAAGCTGCTAGAGGTGAGACTTAAAACAAGGGTGGAATTCATCTCTCAGCCTCATTTTCTCCCCCCTACCCCCGCCCCCAGCAAGCTGTTATGGTCAACCTCAACAAGTAGAGTTGTTTCAATTCAGTTTATTGTTTAGCTTTTAAAAAGTTGTATGTGTGCATGCATCTATGTGTGTGTGTGGGGGGGGGGCTATGTGCATGTGTACACATGTGTGAGTGTGCGAATGTGTGTGTGTGCAGGTGCCTGTGTGTGTATGTGTGTATGCAGGCATGTGTGTGTGTGTGCACATGAATGCATGCATGCATGTATGTCTGCTGGTGCCTGTGTGTGCATCTGTGCATGTGTGTGTGAGTGTGTGTGTGTACATATGTGTGTGTAGGCATGTGTGTGCATGAGTGTGTGCATGTGTGTGTAGGTACCTGCCGAGACCAGAAAGTATTATATCCCCTGGAGCTGGAGTCTCAGACAGTTGTGAGCTCAGGTCCTCTGGAAGAGCAGAGCACACTCTTCACTCATGAGTGGTCTCGCCAGCCCTTAATCGAATTTCAGTTCAAACGTGAAATCTTCTGAGAAGACTAGAGCCTGGATCCTGTGACTAGCAGTCTGGTTATGTCAGGATTCTGGGCTTGTTTGCCAAGGAACCTTTTCCCCAGTCAAAGGATTGGGCCACTATAAGACACACAGTCAACATCACCATTTTAACATCCAGGAGAGAAGCCCATCAGAAGACAACTAACTCCAAGTGCAGCTGGAGTGCTAGAGCAGATGTTCACCTGACTTCATCACACCTTCCACCTTACTCTGTCATTAGCGAAGGGCATCAGTTCTTGTCATTAGAGAGCAGACATAGCTAACTTTAACATGTGCATGAAAGCCATTCCTTTCTGGGTGTTGTCTTGCTTTTGAGACAACATAACGCATTGTAGGCTGGCTTAGAACTCACCAGAGAGCCCTGGCTGGCTTCAAATTCCCGGCAGTCCTCACATCACGAACCTCGATCCCACTCATTTCCCAGTCTTTCCATATCCACTCTCCACCTTTATAACATCCCCACCAAAAGAAACTAAAAACTAAAAATATCTGGCTACGGAAGCTGTGGTGTGTCTGTTACACAAACAGTTGTACTTACAGTGTTCATTGCAGTGAGTCACTGGTCTGGCTCAAGGCCTCTGACTTTAGCTACATCATCAATACGTGACTCTCACTGAAACTCCTCTTGGATAGCTGTTGTTGCCCTGTGTCATGGAGATTTTCCAGCTTTGGTTCACACGCTCCAGCAGCTCATAGATGGAGTAGATGAACATTTGGGCCAATTCAAAGTCCTGGATCTGTGTCTCGGTGGTCAGCCTGACACCTTCCCTGTGGCCACACCACCAGGGCCAGCTCAGCTCTCCCTCACTGCCCAGGAGAGGGGAGGTGCCAAGTCTCTCACCTGTAGCAGCTGGAGAAAATGGGGCCAACCCTCCTTCACCATATCAACACTAGTGCCACTGTGTGGTGGCTGGTGAAGGGCAGGGACAGCTCAACCTGGCCCTCCAACATCAACATGGCCTCAGGAGCATCCGAGACCACTACATGGCCTTTGATGGTAACACGGACCGTGGACATGGACACAGACTGTTGCTGCCATGGGGCCATGGACCCAGCTATGGCTCTCAGAAACAGCATGGCCAGGTCATCACCAGGCAGCGCAGGCCTCTCACATCAGGCTGTTCCTCACCACTAGCAAGTCTCCAGTTCTGCCTCTCTTCATGGTGCAAAAACCTCTCTCTCTCTCTCTCTCTCTCTCTCTCTCTCTCTCTCTCTCTCTCTCATCTCTCTATCACATGCTAGGCCATCTTAGTGGCTCCAGCCCTGGGGTGGGCAGACTTCCACTTGTCTTTTGCCTGCTGCACCTAGCCTCTTAAGTGTTAAAATTACATCATGACCAAGCTAAGAGACATTCTTTTGCAAAAAAAATCCATGTATAGAGACCCTGCTTCCTCCACAGGCAGAGAGTACTCCCCACCAAGGTGTCACTATGACTTTGTAATGCCAGTAACCACGTTAGAAACAGGTGGACAAGCAGAAGCCCAGCACTGCCTAGTGCTCTAAAAATTACCACCACCAAGGGGATACCCTTCTTCACCCTATCCAAGTAGCCACCACTTGGTAGTCATCACCTATCAGCCAAACTCTCCTCTAGGCCATCTGCATACATTATTTCAGGCAATCAGAGCTTCATGTAGAAGTCTCTTACATTCCAATTCTCCTATTAAATTCTCAATTTTTCTACAATGCTGTTAAAATAATTGTACTAGCTGGTTTTGTGTGTCAACTTGATACCAGCTGGAGTTGTCACAGAGAAAGGAGCTTCAGTTGAGGAGATGCCTCCATGAGATCCAGCTGTAAGGCATTTTCTCAATTAGTGATCAAGGGGGGAGGGCCCATTGTGGGTGGTGCCATCTCTGGGCTGGTAGTCTTGGGTTCTATAAGAGAGCAGGCTGAGCAAACCAGGGGAGGCAAGCCAGTAAAGAACATCCCTCCATGGCCTCTGCATCAGCTCTTGCTTCCTGACCTGCTTGAGTTCCAGTCCTGATTTCCCTTGGTGATTAACAGCAACATGGAAGTGTAAGCCGAATAAACCCTTTCCTCCCCAACTTGCTGCTTGGTCATGATGTTTGTGCAGGAATAGAAACCCTGACTAAGACCATAATTAAATCCAATAAAAGGCTCTTTTACATCAATAAAATTATATACAACATTAACAATTATGAAAACCAGCAGGTAGGAACTATATTTGCAATGTCTAGTCCATTTATATTTGGCAACTTTTCTATTATCTAGCCTATCTTGGTGAGTTAGACTTTTGTGCTTAAGTCATTTTTTATCATAACTTGTATTCATAAAACTATATCTTCTTAGACCTTAAAATATTTTTCTAAATTCTAAGAATTTAAACTTAATTGTGAGACTATATATTTTTCAACCCCATTAGAGACCTGAGAAGGAATAAATATTACCTGAGTATGCAGGAAGTGCAGAGCAAGCTGCTTCCAAAATTATAGAAATGACAAGGTTTCTGGCTGCCTGGACAGTTGCCCATAAATTGTCTCTTTAACACTGGAGCATCCATCCTCAGCCTTTTGGCACAGGATAGGACACTTGTTTTATGAAGCAGGAAATATAAAGGGCCTGCCTGCCTACCTTGCCATTGCAAAGCATAGCAGTCAACTTTCCTGTGTCTGCTTTGTCCATTTCAGACAGTATTCTGTCTGCAATTGATGTGAGGGCATTTTCTCCAGTGGCAGCTTGCCATATATGACGGAAACTCCATCTGGAGGTTACTGATGCTCATCTTCTTTGCTGAAATGGAATGAAGGTGCTATCATGAGCAGTCCTGTCTCCTTGTCAACAAAAGATCTTTTAATAATAAAACATTTTTAAGTGCCACATTCTGTAGATCTCTGAGGTTTTTGAAGACTATCTATTAATAGTATATCTGGATTGTCTGTTTTTAGCTATTTATTATCTGTTTAACTTTGAAAACATTTTTTGCAATAAACATAGACTAATATCTAGCATGACCATGAATTTGATTGTTTGATATTAACTTTCATTTCTTGCTTATCCTAAATAGTTTGTAATAGCAAACTAGAACTTAGCATTGCATTTTAAAGAATTACACATGCGGGCTGGAAAGATGGCTCAGTGGTTAAGAGCACTGGCTGATCTTCCAAAGGTCCCGAGTTCAATTCCCAGCAACCACCTGGTGGCTCACAACCATCTGTAATGGGATGCTATGCGGATGCTATGCCCTCTTCTGGTGTGTCTAAAGAGAGCAATAGTGTACTCATATATGTAAATAAATAAATATTTAAAAACAAAAAAAGGATTGCACATGCAGTGGACAGAAACTACTACTTGGATTATATGTCATTAAAGACCTTTGGCATCAAGTGTTAGAGTTGCTGTTGCTGTCAATGCATATTAGCTCCTTCAGGTATTGCCCAAGGGGCACAGAAACAAAGATGCCTTTCCTCCACCTCCCAGTGACTGACAGTTGCGTGAATGTAATGGACCAGGCACATCAGCCCTCATTGGAACAGCTCTAAAAGACCATCCAGTGCCAAAGTTCAATGTTTGGATTATATCATTGAGCCTGCATCACTGACATCCCAGTCTCCTCCTCTCCGATGTTCCCACAGATACACCCTAATTAATTCTGGAGGGCTGACCTCCACTTCAGATGCCTTCTCAGGGGTCTCAGACTGATGGAGAGTTGACACATAAAATACAAAATATCAATGGAGTACTACTCAGCTATTTAAAAAAAATGAATTTATTTTTTTAAATGAATGAAATTCCTAGGCAAATGGATGGACCTGGAGGGCATCATCCTGAGTGAGGTAACCCAATCACAAAGGAACTCGCACAATATGTACTCACTGATAAGTGGATATTAGCCCAGAAACCTAGGATACCCAAGATATAAGATACAATTTGCTAAACGCATGAAATTCAAGAAGAACGAAGACCAAAGTGTGGACACTTTGCCCCTTCTTAGAAATGGGAACAAAACACCCATGGAAGGAGTTACAGAGACAAAATTTGGAGCTGTGACGAAAGGATGGACCATCTAGTGATTGCCATATGCAGGGATCCATCCCATAATCAGCTTCCAAACGCTGACACCATTGCATACATTAGCAAGATTTTGCTGAAAGGACCCAGATATAGCTGTCTCTTGTAAGACTATGCCGGGGCCTAGCAAACACAGAAGTGGATGATCACAGTCAGCTATTGGATGGATCACACGGCCCCCAATGGAGGAGCTAGAGAAATTACCCAAGGAGCTAAAGGGAACTGCAACCCTATAGGTGGAACAACAATATGAACTAACCAGTACCCCGGAGCTCTTGTCTCTAGCTGCATATGTATCAAAAGATGGCCTAGTCGGCCATCACTGCAAAGAGAGGCCCATTGGACTTGCAAACTTTATATGCCCCAGTACAGGGGAACCCCAGGGCCAAAAAGGGGGAGTGGGTGGGTAGGGGATTGGGGGGTGGGTATGGGGGACTTTTGGGATAGCATTGAAAATGTAAATGAGGAAAATACCTAATAAAAAAATTAAAAAAATTTTAGTTGCAGATAAAAAAAAATTAGTAAAAGCCTGCTTCAAAATTTCACTATAGATGTACTTGTTCTAAACTCTGTTGATTTAAGCCAGATGTGTTGGCACACACCCTTTATTCCCAGCACTGAGGAGGCAGAGGCAGGTAGATCTCTGTGAGTTCCAGGATAGCCTGTTCTACATAGCAAGCTCCAAGACAATCAGAACTACATAGAGAGACCCTATCTCAAACAAACAAAAAAATTAAATTAAAATGTTGATTTAAAAGTCAAGCTTAACTGTGAACCCTGTATTTACATCTGCTAAAGCTGGCAAACCGTTTTGAATATCTTCCCAGAAGGAAGAAGCTACCATTCTTGGTGGAGAGTTGGCAACTGCCACTGGAACAATGAGGTGGCCCCATTGTCAAGGCTCAAGTTGCTGCTAGTTGGAATGACATCTAGTGGAACATGATGCATTGTCTGGTGTTAAACAGCAGTTGCAGAATTAGGAGGGAAGCAGGGACTGAGGACAATGAGATTATGTGGGTGCTGCTGGAGTTAACTGACCCTCTAAACCTTTTTTAAAGGCTGAGCATGATTAACAGACAACAGAAAGCTAATAGACAAGCCAGCAGGCGCCGCATATCTCCAGACACCAAGAATCTCCCACAAGGGTAAAATGAAGACTAGCCCTGGCACTTGAACATCTAAATTACCTAGAGCCAAAGGCGGACTTCCCACAAACGTCTGCTTTAATATATTACTGAATTCAATTTGCAAGGATTTTTAATAGTTTTATTTTCTGAGAAAGGATCTCATGTGACCCAGACTGATCTGAACAGAGAAAACCTTGAACTTTCTGATCCTCTTGTCTCCACCTCCCAAGTGCTGGGTTTACAAAATATTAATCATCACATCCAGTTTTATGTGGTGCTGGATAAAATCCAGAGTCTTGTTCCTGTTACACAAACATTTCCAGCTCCTCATTTAATTTTATATATATGTGTATATATGTATATATGTATATATGTATATATATGTGTGTATATATATATATATATATATATATATAGAGAGAGAGAGAGAGAGAGAGAGAGACAGAGAGACAGAGAGAGAGAGACAGAGAGAGAGACAGAGAGAGAGACAGAGAGACAGAGACAGAAAGAGAGGGAGGGAAGGATAGGGTGTGGGAGGGATGGAGGGCAGGAGAGAGAGAGAGAGAGAGAGAGAGAGAGAGAATTTATCCATTGCGTCTAGATTTTTCAGGGGTTGGAAACCTAAGCCTTCAACATATTCTCTCCCCCCATCCTCCTTGTACTGGCTGGTTTTATGTGTCAACTTGACACAAACTGGAGTTATCACAGAGAAAGGAGCCTCAGTTAAGGAAATGCCTCCATGAGATGCAGCTGTAAGGCATTTTCTCAATTAGTGATCAAGGGGTAGGGCCCAGCCCATTGTGGGTGGTGCCATCCTTGGCCTGGGTTCTAGAAGAAGGCTGACTGAGCAAGCTAGGAGAAGCAAGTCAGTAAGCAGCACTCCTCCACAGCCTCTGCATCAACTCCTTGGTCATGGTGTTTCATTGCATCAATAGAAATCCTGACTAATACAGTATTGGTACCAACATAGTGGGGCATTCCTGGGACAACCTGACCATGTTTTGGGGAGAATTTTAGAAGGACTTTGGAACTTTGGACTAGAAGAGCTGTTCATTAGATGTTAAGAGCTCTGTGGGATGTTCTGTAGGAGCTTAGAAGATAATGTTGAGAAGGTGGAGACCTGGCTTATGAAATTTCAGAGGGAAGATTAAAGACTCTTATCTAGGCCATTGCTATTTTGATTGTGAAGATTCTGTGGGTTTGGTTTTAGTTAGCTGGGGCTAAAGAATTGGCTGATTCAAATGGATGGACCTGGAGGGCATCATCTTGAGTGAAGTAACACAATTACAAAAGAACTCACACAATATGTATTCACTGATAAGTGGATATTAGCCCAAAACTTAGGATACCCAAGATATAAGATACAATTTGCTAAACGCATGAAACTCAAGAAGAATGAAGACCAAAGTGTGGACACTGTGCACCTTCTTAGAATTGGGAACAAAACACCCAGGGAAGGAGTTACAGAGACAAAGTTCGTAGCTGTGATGAAAGGATGGACCATTTAGAGACTGCCGTATCCAGGGATCCATCCCATAATCAGCTTCTAAACGCTGACACCATTGCATACACTAGCAAGATTTTGCTGAAAGGACCCAAATATAGCTGTCTCTTGTGAGACGATGCCGGGGCCTAGCAAACACAGGAGTGGATGTTCACAGTCGGCTATTGGATGTATCACAGGGCTCCCAATGGAGAAGCTAGAGAAAGTACCCAAGGAGCTAAAGGGATCTGCAACCCTATTGTTGGAACAACATGATGTACTAACCAGAACCCCGGAGCTCTTGTCTCTAGCTGCATATGTATCGAAAGATGGCCTAGTCGGCCATCAATGGAAAGAGAGGCCCATTGGACTTGCAAACTTTATATGCCCCAATATAGGGGAATGCCAGGGCCAAAAGAATGGGAATGGGTGGGTAGGAAAGTGGGGGGCGCTATGGGGGACTTTTGGGATAGCATTGGAAATGTAATTGAGGAAAATATGTAATAAAAATATTAAAAAAAAAAGAATTGGCTGATTAACAAGATACTAGAACTACTGAAAAGAAAGCTTTGTGTTACTGGAACAACTGATGCTGGTTAGATGGAGCTAAGAAATTAGCAGTGATTAAGAAGAGACCAGCATCACTAAGGTGAAATCTATGAAGTGTTTCCAGAGAGCACAGAGAAGCTGTATTCCAGAGGCAGCCACAGTTGTACCTCGTGTTGGCAGCCATACTTGGTAATATGTGTGCGTAACCCAGGTGGTACTGGTTTTGAAAACATTTAGGGGTAGCAGCTGATGCTTGGCACTGTGAGAGGCCAGAAGAGGCCATTGGTGAAGGTGCAGCTCAGTGGCAGTTGAAGGCCCAGGGCTGAAGGGGTCATGCAGAGACGCTGAGGCTTAGCACTGTGAAAAAGAACCTATGAGAGGCTATTTGTGAAGGTGCAGTCCAGTTACAGCAGAGGACACCAGTAGTTTGAAGATGCCAGTACCATGGGATGACCACCAAGAACAGTAGCAGTGGGGTACAGGAAGCTGGAGTCTAAAAGACAAGGTGTGTGCTACAAAGAGCAGAGCTGGAGAAATGACTCAAACCCTTGGAGGAGCCCAGAAGATCGTGAGTGAATCCCAGACGTTGGACGGTTAGAGTTTGATCTTGCTTTTATTTGTGATTATGTCCTATTTCTTCTCTTTTGAAGTAAGAAAGTATTTTAGTGGAGCCCACAGTTAAGAGACTTTGAATTGTCAAAGACTTTGTATTTCAAGAGAGATGTGATATTTTAAAGGGATTGAAATTTTAGTATGTTTGAATTGGTGAAGACTATAGGACTTTTAAAGTTGTTTAGACCTTCGGGATGAGTAAGAAAGTAAGGGTTGAGGCTTAGTAGTGATGTTAGTGTGTCAAGTTACAAGGTTCCGTTGTACTGGGTGATTTTGAGTGTCAACTTGACACAGCTGGAGCTATCACAGAGAAAGGAGCATCCCTTGAGCAAATGTTTCCATGACATCCAGCTGGAAGGCATTTTCTCAATTAGTGATCAAGGCGGGAGGTCCCAGCCCATGGTGGGTGGTACCATCCCTGGGCTGGTGGTCCTGGGTTCTAGAAAAGGCAAGCTGAGCAAGCCAGGGGAAGCAAGCCAGTAAACAGCACCCCTCCATGACTTCTGTATCAGCTCCTGCCTCCAGGTTCCTACCCTGTGTGAGTTTCAGTCCTGACTCCTTTGGTGATAAACAGCAATGTGGAAGTATAAGCTGAATAAATCCTTTCCTCCCCACCTTGCTTCTTAATCATGATGCTTCATTGCAGCAATAGAAACCCTAACACACCCCCCATGTTTCTATACTTTAAAAATACATTTTAATTTAAAATAGTTATATCACTTTTCCTTTTCCTAGTTCCACCTCCGGTCCCTCTAACTCCATCTCCTCCCTTTTCTCTTAAATTGGTAGCCTCTTTTTATTTTCATTACATATGTATGTGTGTGTGTGTGTGTGTATACCCTGATGATGAAGATCAAACTTGCCCTTAGGAAGTAGTCTAACAAGATCGATATCTGCTTCCCCCTCTAACTTTCTTTCTCTCCTACCTGGTGTTGGGGGTTTGGAAGTTTGGAGAAGTGTGGTGAGAAAAAAGAACCCATCAAAGTAGCCAGAAGTCCAGTTACACTGAACCACAGATGCAGAATATGCTATGGAAATGTATTCTCTAGGGATAAGTATCACCAATGCTGTCTCGTGACCTCTGAATCATGTCTAGTTGGAGTTTTGTGTGATGGTTTGTATATGATTGGCCCACGGAGTAGAGTGGCGTTATTTGGAGATGTGGCCTTGTTGGAGTAGGTGTGTCACTGTGGGAGTGGGCCTTAAGACTCTACTCCTAGCTGCCCAGAAGCCAGTATTCTGTTAACAGTCTTCAGATGAAGATGAAGAACTCTCAGCTCCTCCTGTACCATGCCTGCCTGGATGCTGCCATGTTCCCACCTTGATGATAATGGACTGAACCTCTGAACCTGTAAGCCATTCCCAATTAAATGTTGTCCTTTATAAGAGTTGCCTTGGTCATGGTGTCTGCTCACAGCAGTAAAACCCTAACTAAGACAATTTGTTATAAAGAAAGTCTCATTTGGTGAGGTGTGATAACTACACTTAGCTGTGGGTATAAGGGTAATTAAAATGCAGTAAGGAGTTATTCTGATCTAGCAAAGTGGCAGCTGTAGATTCTAAGACACATGACTTCGCCAGGCTCAGAAAGTTGGCTAGGTTTCCAGCACCAGACATAATTTCCCTGTTTTGGAGTGGACTCTTTTTTTTTTTTTTTTTTTTAAGCCCCATTAGACAGCTACTGGTCACCACACTGTGAATGCCACTTATCCCATCTTGGTCACAGATGTGGCTCCTAAGTGTCACAGCTGGAAAGCACCTCACTGCTTCCCTCCCTTTCCAACTTGCAGAGTCTTTTCTGGTACCATGGAAGCTAGTCCTTGGGGAGGAGCCATCTCAGTTAGTGCAGCTCAAACATCCAACTCCTGTCCTAAGTGCGTGGTGCCTTAATCACAGAGACTTACCTTCAACCTCTGAGGCAGCTAAGGGCAACAGCAGTAGTCTTTATCATTTTGGGAGTCACTTCGACTATGACAAGTCATTCAAAAAGTTTCTCATGCCTGACACTGAAGCTAGTTATTGTGGAAAGCACTGTAAAGTGGCAGGACTTCTTTTAATCTGTCTCTTTTTCTCATTCTCTGTGTGTATGTGTGTACATAAATGTGTATATGTATATGTGCATACACAGTATGTGCTTCTATATATCGTATATATACAATATAGTATGTATTTTTAGTTAAATATTCCTTGAGGCTTTATATTTGTCCCTCCTCCCTCCTTTCATATTGACCCCTTTCCCCATATCCTCAGCTAGAGACCTCTGCCCATTTGTCTGTCCGTATCACCAGTATCCTTCTGTTCCTCCCCCAGTCCCCACCCCACATACATACTTACCTGGTCTCTGTGGTTACTCCATATTGTATACTCACATCTGAAGGTTTGGAATTAGGACTTGTCAATGAGAGAAAATGTGTTGTTTCTCTGAGTCTGGGTTACCCCATAAATCTATTTTCTAGGTCCATCCACTCCTGATTTTATTTATTTATTTTTTACAGCTGAGTGAATGTTTTCATGTTTGCTTGTTGGGGGACATTTAGCCTGGTTCTAGTTTCTAGCTGTTGTGAATACAGTGACAGTGATCATCCCTGAGCAGGTGACCTGTGGAATAAGGTGTCTGGTAGTTTGGAAATAGGACAATGAGTGGTATTGCTGGGTTAAAAGGAAAGGGTAGATTCATTTGTAATTTTTTTGAGGATTCTGCATACTGATTTCCAGAGTGGCTGTACCAATTTTTATTCCCGCTAACACTGAATGAGGTTTCTTCTTCTCCTACAACGTTGCCAGAAATTGCAAGTTGTTTTGTTGATCTTGGCCATTCTGACTAAGATGAGATGAAATCTCAGTTGTTTTAAATGCTAAAACTGATGAGCATTTTTCAAGGTATTTCTTAGCCATTTTTCTTTCTTCTATTGGAACTTTCTCTTTAGATCCCTTTTTAAATTGTGGTATATGTTCCCTTGATTCTATCTTTTGAGTTCTTTGAATATTCTGGATATTAATCCTGTCAGATGGATAGCTGACAAATACTCTCTCCCATTCTGTAGGTTTCTTCACTTGATTTGCTTTCTTAGTTGTGTAGCAACGGTGTAGTTTTATGAGGTCCCACTTGTCAATCATTAGCCTTAATTCCTCAGCAAATGAAATCTTAAGCCTTTTCCCACACCTAGGAAAGGCAGTAGCAGTCGTAGTAGCAGTAGTAGTCGTCATAGTAGTAGTAGTCGTTGTCATATTTTATTTATTCACTCTACATGCCAATTGCTGCCCCCACACCTGGTCACCCCCTCTAACAATCCCTTCCCCATTCCCTTCTCCTCTGAGAAGATGGAGCCCCCCTGGTAGGTAACCCCCCTACTCTGACACATTATGTCTTTGCAGGGCTAGGGGAATCCTCTCACTGAGGCCAGACTAGGCAGCCCAGCTAGGGGAGCATATCCCACGAATAGACAACAGCTTTTGGGATAGCCCCTGCCCCAGTTGTTCAGGACTCACATGAAGACCAAGCTGCACATCTGCTACATAGGTGTGGGGAGGCCTAGGCCATTTCTTCTACAAGTTTTAGTATTTTGGGTTTCAAATAGAGGTCTGTGATCCACTTGGAGATAATTTTCCTGCAGAGTACTAGAAATTTAATTTCATTCTTTTACATCTGGACATCCAGTTTTCTTAGCGTCATTTGTTAAAGATACTGTCTCTTCTCCTGCGCATGTTTTCTGTTTCTGTCAAATAGTAGATGGCTATAGATTAAGTACTCATGTTTGGGCCTTCTATTTCATTCCATTGATCTACATGTTTGTTATGTGCCAGTATTATACTGAGTTTTGTTATTATAGCCTTATTAATATATCTTGAGGTCTGGAATAGCAATCCCACCAGTATTACTCATTTGGTTCAAGATTATTTTGCCTGTGTAGGGTCTTTTCTGATTCCATATAAATTTTAGGATCTTTTTTTCTATTTCTATGAAGACTGCTGTAGGCATTTTGTTTTGAGAGTGTACTGAATCTGGTAGCAATTGAATTGCTTTTGGTAGAATAGTCATTTTCACAAAATTATTATACTCTAGACATCTTTCTAGTTACTCAATCTTTTTCTTTAGATATTTAAGTTTTCATTGTAGAGGTCTTTAATCTCATTGGTACTTTCATTTCAAGGTATTTCACTGTCTTTGATGCTATTGTAAATGGGAATATATGTCCATGATCTCTTTCTCAGTGTTTGTTGGTGTATAAAAAGACTACTAATATGTATAAATTGATTTTGTCTCTGTCATTTTGCTGAAATTGTTGATTTGTTTCTAATTTTCTGGTGTGAATCTTTGTGATCACACACACACACACACACACACACATTGAGCCAACCTTGCACGTCAGGGACAAAGCCAACTTGATCGTGGTGATCTTGATATGTACCTGCATTCAGCTTGTTATCTAATATGTACCTCTATTCAGCTTGTATTTCCCCAACTCCTCTGTCTTTACATGATTTGGGTACTTGGGTATTAAAATAAAAATGGCAAGAAATTTGGGAGCAACCCTTCTATTTATATTTTTGAATAATTTAAGAAGTCATGGTTGTAGTTCCTTGAAAGTCGGATAGAATTCTGTGTGTCCATTTGGGCCTGAGCATTTTTTAGACAAAAGGCTTTTATTACTGCTTTTTATTACTGTTTTGTTCCCCCTCTTAGAGTTCTGTTTAGGTTGTTCATCTGTTTGACTTTGGTAGTTCCGCTGAAACAATAAATTTACCCATTTCTTCCAGGTTTTCCAATCTAATGAGGTACAGGTTTTTAAAGCATCTCTTATAATATTCTGCTTCTCTTTGGAGTCTGCTGCAATGTTTCCTTGCTCATTTCCGATTCTGTTAATTTGGATTCTTTTTTTTTTTTTTTGGTTAGTTTGGTCTCTTGATCTTGTTTATCTTTTCAAAGAACACCCTCTTAGACTTATTGATTCTTTGAATTGGTTTGTTTCTTTTTATTATTAATTTGTGTTTGGTTGTTATTTCTTGCCATCTGGGTTTGGGCTTGGTTTGTTCTTTTTTCCCAGGTTCTTGAGTTGAATCATTAAATCATCTATTACTACTTTCTGATTTAATACAGGTAGTTAGAGCTATAAAATTCCCCAATTAAAAAAGTGGCCAGAGGTTTTATTGCATTGTGTTTTCATTTTCATTTGGCTCCAGGAGTACTGTTATCTTTTTCTTGATTTTTTTTCCTTTGGCCCATTCATCATGCAGTAATGAGTTGTTTAATATCCTTACTAGAGTTGTGTTTGCTGTTGATTTTAAATTTTATTACATACTACTTGGCTAGGATACATGGAATTTCCAGTTTTGCTGTGCTTATTAAGGTTTGTGTCCTGCCATGTGGTCTATTTTAGAGAAGCTTCTATGTACTGCTGAGAAAAATGTATGTATATATTTGTAAAAATGTATGTATATAGATATATCTATATATATCTATATATATCTATATACACACACATACACACACACAGATGTTTTGCTGGGTAGAGTAGTATATATAGCAAAACTATATGCCATAGTTGAAAGAGAAAAACTTTCCGTGATACAAACAGCCTTAAAAGTTCCTACCCAACAATAAAACTGCTGAACAGAGTAGTGGAAGTAATACTTAGAAGTTAAAAGAGGGATAGGCACAGCCAACGCAACTCTACAAAGGAAACAAGTAACTTAGGGAAAAAGAGTCACAAGCGCACACACCAGGGAAATCACAAAATGACCACAATCTACACACACCTCCCAGTGCCAACTCTTCTGGCTTTCAGTTTCCACTGAGAAATTAGGTCTCATTCTCTGGTGGGTTTTTCTTTACATGTGACACATTTTCTTTTGCAGCTCTCAATATATTTTCTTCATTTTGAATATTTAGTATTTCTGATCTTGTCTGGTTGAGGTTGTGTGTGCTTTCTGTCTCTGTGTGGTTGTGTGTCTTTTTTGAGTTTGGGTTTTCTTCTATACTTTGCTCAAGATCTGATCAATGGCATTGACCTGAGATTCATATTTGTAACCTGAAGATTTGGATTTTTGGTGGTGTCCCACATTTCTTACATATACTTTCCTATGCTTAAAATATTTTCTTCATATTATTTTTATTTGATCCAGGTCCTGTGGTGGTTTGAATGATAATGGCCCCCATGGCCATTATTATTCATGTTTGAATACCTGGTCCCCAGCTGGTGTCACTGTTTGGAAAGAGTTAGGTGTGGCCTTGTTGGAGTTGTATCACGTGATGGGGGCCATTATCATTCAAATGTTTGAATATCTGGTCCCTAGCTGGTGTCACTGTTCGGAAAGAGTTAGGTGTGGCCTTGTTGGAGTTGTATCACGTGGGCAGCTTTGGACACTATTAAGTCCAACTTCCAAATTTTGAATTATATTCATTTCATTCAGCCATGTATTTGTATTCTTAACCATCACTCAGATGTTTATTATCCTCTTGAAGGTTCAGTAAAGTGTTCAGTTCTGCCTTCTTTCAGTTTCTTGAAGTCTTGATAGAGTTTATGATTGTTCTTTAAAGTCTGTGTCCTGACATTCATCTAGGTAGTAAAGAACACTTCTATAGGACTAGTGGGTTTGATTGGAAATGTGCTGTCTTGGCCAATCATGTGGGTTTTTTTTTTTGTGTGTGTGTGTGTGATTTGACCTGGGCATGTGGACTTTTCCTCTGTATGTCTGATGTAATAATATGGACTATTATTTCCTTAGATTGGGCCAATTAAAGAGATGTGTGACCAGAGGTGGGCCAGGTAAAGCTGGTGGACAAGCTGTTTAATTGGACAAAGGCTGACAAATATGGCTCCCAAACCATGGGTCTCGAGCTAGGCCTGAGGATACGCAGAGAGGAGAACACAAGGGAAAGGAATGCTCACCAGCCAAGGGTGGCTCACAAGCAAAGCAGACTTAGGCAGTGGAAGGAGCTAGTCCTGGGAGTGTGGAGAAGGCCACAGGCAGGAAAAAATGGCGATATGAAAGAGGGATCAGAGAGGGAAGAAGAGACAGCTCAAAAAGTGGAACACTCACAGACCATGGGTCTAAACCAGGCTTTTGGGTTAGGGAAAAGCAAGGCAATGGGAATGAGTGGCTTGCCCAGCAAAGGTGGTTTGCAGACCTTCCATATGTTCTGAAAGCTTGTGATGGCTGATCTTGGCTGACTCTGTAACATACGTGGGAAGAGGAACCTCAACTAAGGAAATGATTCCATCAGACTGGTATACTGGCATTTCTTGATTGCTAATATCAAGTCCTTTGTCAGTGCTATCCCCAGGCAGGTAGTTGGACATAAGCTAAAGTAACTGTGATTTCTGCTCAAGCTCCTGCCTGGAGTTCCTGCCCTGGCATCTCTCAATGATAGACAATAAGCTAAAATAAACTGTTCCCTTCCTAAGTTGCTTTTGTGTTTATCACAGTGATAGAAAATTAAAATCTAGAACAAAGATCCAATGGGTTATCTAGTGTTTGTTGTAAGGTCCCATTTCATCACCTAACCAAAGAGAGATAACAACATTCATACACATTAAACTGTTATGGCTAGTTTGGTAAGTTTTAAATGAATGTGACAAATGGCAGATTATAAAGTATAATTTCAAATTAAACCTCTGACACTCAATTTTTAAAGGCAAACCTATTACCTTTTAGATTCTTGTTGAACACTTCTACTATCTTAGTGTGTACACACAGACAATGCACATCCACAGGCTGCAGCATCTAGATCGTGGTCCGTGTGGTAGGTAAATGTTTACCCCTGCATTTTTGTCCATGTTCCCGTGTTGAAAATTCTCTCCCTTCCAACTCTACAGAAGCATGGTTCCCAGCACAGCTCCTTCACCAGCATTACCACCAATTACACTTCCTTCAGTGAACTATTCTGTCCACACAGGGTTCCATGAAGTAAGCACCCTCCCAACCCTGTCTCCACCTCACGAGAATTGCTTCTTGTATGCATGACGTTCCACAGGTATGTATGTGTGAACGAATAAACAGTTTAGGGGCTTAAAGTTTCTCTAATAGTTAATCATTTTATTAAAATTAACTCTTAAAAACAGTGTCAAATAATGCCAGACCAGTCTACTTAAATAGGCCAAACTAAAATAAAACTCTAACAAATAACATTTCTTTTACATATGTATTTCACAGCATGAGTACACATTGCCTTCAGAGAAAGGTGCTTGATACCGTCATGTTTACTATTTTCCACATGGGCATTAAACATTCTCATTACATGATGAGACAATTTGCTGGTAAACACTTAAACACACACAGACACTGGTTTCAATATTGCAACATATTTTTGGTCATAACGAAGGAAATACATCAAAATATGACACTGGCTAATATTTTACAAGCAAATAATATTTAACGCTGCATAGTTTATACAATAGGCTGTGGCAATAAATAATATCACCAATCTCATCAACTGGCCACAAAAAGCCTAACATTCATTTAATTGATAGGAAATGTTCTATTGGTGTAGTTTCAACATAGCTTTAAATGTGCCTTATTAACCTTAAATACATGAAAAGAAAAAGTACTAAACTAGACTAAGAAGGTATGTGTTGCTTAACTACACATACGCCATGTCTAACATATTACATTCCTGACAGAAAGGCAAATACTTTAATAGAAAAACTAGCAGTCCAAAAAATGTCAATGTGCAAATGGTGAGGAAAACATTGCATTTAAATTTGCACTCATTTGCAAGTTACAGTACTAGCTCAGTATAAACACTAACGGGGGAGCACACTCAGCAGGGAGGAGTGAGAGTGGCCAGGCCTGCTCACAGTTAGGAAGTGTTTCTGGTGGTCTAGAGCGTCAACCCGGGGCTATCCTTCATTCAACAAGAGACAGCGGCATGCTCCATCCATGATGAGAACAGGAAGGAAAACGTGAGTCAGCAATGCTTTCTTCCTCCATTTGGTATAAAGGCCCTGCTCATTACTGTAACTTACTGTTAGCTAACCTCAAGTGTTTCTGAATCAGTGTTGTTACATGATGTAAAGGATAGCTTCCCTTCATACGCTACAAGGTAGGGTTTTTATGTTTTTATGTTTTAATACGTCAGTATACTGACAAGATGCATGCACTCTACCGACCTGGGTAGGCAACACTCAGAGTAAAACCCAGCTTGCATCAGAGTCAAATTCCACACAGACTCTCTCTGTTGATTTCAAGGTGTTGACTGTCGTGGAAAGCAGAACTGCCTAATTCCTACATTATACCTTTTAACTGAGAGGTATATAAAAGAAACCCCAAGCTCTCAGACTACAGAATGTCAAGAATTCGATTAGGGATGTTAAAAGCACTAGGCAGAACCCTGGTTTTCAGCGTGCCGTCTGCACCACAGGAGAACAGCCGATTGTCCTGGCTGATATCAATCTGCATGACTCCAGCGCCAATGTTCCGAAATATGGACTGCTTAGCATGCTCACTCTTAAATGAATGAATCAGGCCATGACCTGTCAATCTCCATACCTAGTTAAAAAAAATATGATGAATCATTAAGATGAGAGACCTAAAGTAAAAGTATAGCTCTTATTTCTGTTCCTTGGTGCAACTAATTAGATCAAAGCCCAACTTCCTGCTGACTGCTGCTTTCCTAGCTGTCGACCTAACAGGAGGTGACAGTGCCACCCACATAATTCATATCCTATGTCAGATTGACTGCTTCTCCAAGTTTCTCTCATCATACTCCCTCTCCCTCTCCCTCTCTCTCTCTCTCTCTCTCACACACACACACACACACACATCTCTCTACTAATTCAACCAAGTATTAAATTCAATAAAATATGTTTCCACCTGCAACTAGGCTCCAAAACAAAACAGAGGAAGTATGGTATTACTTCACCCACCTGGAAACACCCTTCATCTATGAGGACAGAGGTAGGAAAAAGGAAGAAAATTCCAAGGTACCAAACTAATTTTGCTAAATCCACCCAGGTGTTAATTAAACCCATACTGGGCTAGTGGCATATCTTGTTAGCTCGGCTTGCCTAGCACCGTGATGTCCTGAGGTCAAATCGTCATCACCAAACAAAAAACCTCAAACACTTTATTCAAAATAAAGCCTCTTCGTCTTAATATTTTGTGATATAGGACCATCACCCTTGCACACGTTAAGCAAGTATTCTACCACTGCGGTGCGTCCAGCCCCTTCCAGGCTCAGGAACAGTAGCCGAAACCCGGTGAACTAGATTATCAGCTGGATCTCCAAAGCAGGATGGTTTAGAAAGAGCCACATAGAGGTTAAGGGTACAGTGTGGTGGCATGTCAAGGACATCTAATACACCAGAAGATTTTATTCAATGCCTCCAATTCAGAGTTCAATGGTTGCTTTGTTTTGTTTCTAGCAAGCAGTTGAGACAGCAGGGAAAAGACAATGTTTAGTGTAGTCTCCCCTCCTGTGCTTACTTACTTTTATATTGCCTTCTGCTGAGCCTGTAGTGAAGTATTCCTCACAGGAGTCCAGAGCCAAAGCCTTAATAGCGGAGTCGTGTGCCTGGAAGGTGTGCATTAGCTGTCTCTGTCTGATGTCAAAAATGCAGATGTAGCCTTTCCTACCCCCAGAGATTAGGAGTTGTTGCTTGGGGGCATATTGGAGTACTGTGGCACCATGGTCATGACAAGTAAAACCTGAAGGAAAAACAAAACAAAACACCAGGAGACTTTCCCAAAATGTGTAGCTCGTGGTTCTGATGTTTAATGTTCTGATGTTCACTGCTCACTTTTTTCTTCCCTGCAATGACCTGTTTGAAAGTGGACATGTTGAGGATTTGTCCCCAGCTACTGGATTCAGTCACTAAGAGTTAACAGCCACGAGGGACTCTGGCTTCAGTTCTCCTGAAAGAGTCATACTTTGATGGCATTATTGGGAGTCCTTAGAAGGTGGGCCTGACCCTGGAACAGATCACTAAGGCACTAAGGCCCCTTGGGAATGTATTTTCCTACCGCCTTTCCTGTCGAGCTACTTCCAGACTCCCTTGAAGGGAGGTGGTCAGCTTCATCACGTGCTCTCTGCTGTGAGGTCCCATCTCCTCCCAGCACAGAACACATGGAGGGAAAGAAGCCTCTGAAACCCTTAGCCACTAAACTCTCCTTCCTGTGTCTGTCAGGTATTCTGTTGCAGCAACAAAAGGACAAATAAAAAACTCTAAAGAACATCCATCTTTGAAGTCACAGAATGTCTGAAACCCTGCACTTAAAGTGCTAAGTCATACTAAAAACCAGTTTCTATCATTATAGCAATATGAAACATGAACAGAAAAAGGTTTTTAAAATGTCCTGAGTTGTGTGCCTCACACAAACTGTGAAAAGCATCATATATGGGACAGCACACTGACCTCATTAATACATACTGCACACATGCTAATTTCTAGCATTTTTAACAGCACACAGAAGCAGGAGCGCACAAGAGGCTAAGCTTCCCAGTGGTGCACACACTTGTCACTACCCAGCACCATTTACCTGATGCTGTCCTCATCCAAAGAGCCAGTTCTAAGTAAGAGGCTTGGCCTCATGCACCTGAATACTTTCAACCACAAGCTAATGAGACGACCTACTGCTACAGAAGGATAAGTGTGCTCTAAGCATTTCTAGCCAATGGCATCACAGGGGGTATTATCAGAACTTTTAAAAGATAAGGGCCTTGTGGAAGGAGAGTAGGTCCCCATTCTTCTCCCCTTTGCTTCCTGGCAGTCATGAGGAGAACACCTTCCTTCACCCCATATTCTCTCCACAAAGTACGTCTCTGCCACAGACTCAAAGGACAAACAACAAGGGGCTGGAAGTGCTAGACAAAATAATCCTCTTCTCTCTGTGCCCCTCCACATCAACCTGGGAGCAGACACTCAGTTCTTGAAGTAAAATCAAACCTAGAGAGCATTCCTTGATAATATGTCATAGAATCACCCTTTAACTCACCGTGAATGAGGCTGTTTCCAGGTGATATCAGTGTGTCCCAGAGGCATACGTTTCTTTTAAAGAAATAATAAAGCAAACCAGAAACAATTATTCAAAGTCACCAATAAGGAAAAATGTTGTCAAGAAAAGTATTTTTACTTATTTGAGATGTCCAACTAGCATGGGGTGGCTTATCTCTTCTAAGAGTTTATCAAGTATCAATTTCATAAGGTCCCTGTCATTGTCCCCAGCCCATCTCTTTACGATTACCCTTCTGGAGAAACTGGGAAATGACTTCCTCAGTACAAGGACACTGCTATATCCCTGGGAAGTAATCGCTTCAGGTTAACAATCCTGTTCATAGCACGCAGTGAGGGAAGACAATGTGAGGAAAAATGCAAATGATGACTGCAGCCATGTCACACGCTCATCAGAGCTAATGGACTTTATGATGACTGCAGCCGTGTCACACACTTGACAGTGCTAACAGACCTTTTGATGACAGCCTTTTTAAAGACTGTCACTTCAGCAAAAAGTGATACATGCTACTAGAGACTACATTAGGATAAATGTTTGTTTTGTTTCTGGTAAGGAAAGCTATGGTGAGGATTAATAAAACACAAAACATATTCCTTGGATTAAAAAAGAAAGCCTACTAAATAGAAATCTTCACTTTCTAGGGAAGATAGCATTGGGGTTAACTTTCTCTTATTATTTTGTTTCAGTCAACCTACCTATTGTCATTGGAATGTCCAGAGGTTGCAACTAGACTTGAAGAGGTGATAAATGCAAAGTCACTTGTGGCCTTACTGTGGCACTGCCAACTCTATAGAAAACAAAATATAGCCAATGTTATCTAAAAATCCAGTAGCAACTGAAATGATAACAATGTTCCACCAATAATGTGTAAGACTTTTGAGTGATAATATATACTTAAAAATTTTTATGTTTGTTGTTTTTGGTATAGGATCTTGTTATGTATGTACCTCAGGCTGCTTTAAACTCATGACCCTCGCCTTCCCAAGTGCTGCACTGCCACACCTGACAAGAAGAGTTTCTTAAACTCAGCATGGATGGGGAAGAGAGCATCCTCCGGGGCCCGAGCCCGGGCCCAGCCTCCTCCAGACTAAACAACCTACCTCTGTGGCTCAGAACTAAAACTTGCAGGCCACTGTGCATCCAGAGGCCACATGCCAACTTTTCCTTCTTTTTAAGTAGAAGATAAAGACACAGCACTTCAAAGAATTTTAATGTACACAAAGAACAAATAAGTCAGTATGAATTAGCTGTGACTGTTCCTCCCCATTTCTAGTCCTGCCATTTTTTTAAAAGGCTAGTACTAATTTTTTGAGCTTATAAGGTATTAAAGGTTGTAACAATTTGACCATGCTGATAATTTTTTCTTGCTGAGGAAGCATCAGGTTTGTAATCAGGTTCCCAATTCTCAGGTAAAATAGTTATAATTATTTTCACATCAGAAAGTCTTAAGCTATTTAAGAATTCAATAAAATAAAAAACAGACTGACAAATCAGAGACCAACCACTCCGACAGAGAAACATTCCGGTGGGCTGCCCACCTCCCAGGTTCCCTCCTGCCAGCATCAGCATCCCTCCCAGCCTATCCCCAGCCCTGCACCTGGCTATTTACTGTGCCCCAGCCTCCAACTGGAGGAGAGACTCCCTGCTCTACCAGAGACCATGCAGACAGGGAGAGGTGCAGGTAGGCTTCCCACCCACAAGACTCCCCAACTTTCTTGCCCGTTGCCTACTCTTATCTCCAGTACCCCATTTTCCTACTGGGGCAAAGGCTCTCTGCTCTACTAGGAACTAATCTGGGACTGAGAATCTGCACTACCAGAGACCAAGCAGACTAGGAGAAGTCCACGTAGGCTGTACACCATCCAAACTCTCCAACAATCTCACTATCTCAGCATCCTTCCACCCTCTCAGCTGCCTTGCCCCAGCCTTCAACTGGGGCAGACAGAATCATTAGGCATGTGCCAAAGCCTATACTCCTCAGAGCTGGAAAAATGTAAAAGAAAAGGGGTGGGGCAACTAGGAGGAGAGGTGGGAGGGGAAACTGTGGTCAGGATGTAATATATGAGGGAATAAAAAATTTAAAAACTTAAGTAAGTCTCTGAAACCTCTAAGCTCTTAATTAAAAGTTTACCATAAAGATTTAGTCTAAAGTAAAAAGTGATAGCAAAAGGATATAAATATTTACATATTCCTTTGATAATATCCAAGAATTTAAAAATTAGAAAAGGCTGATAAGATACGTTGAATTAAAGGTTATATTCTTTTACCAGGCATGGTAGCTACTGCAGATCTTTAACCCGAGTACTCAAGAGTCAGAGTCAGACAGATCTCTATAAGTTTGAGACCAGGTTGGTCAACAGAGCAAATTTCAGGCCTAAGGCTACATACCTTGTCTCAAAACAAACAAACAAACCCCAAAACAAAAACCATTTATTTTAGTTGGGCAGTGGTGGCACATGTCTTTAATCCTAGCCCTTGGGATGCAGACACAGGTGGATCCCTTAATTTGAGGCCAGCCTGGTCTAAAGACCTAGTTCTGAGACAGCTAAGGGTATACAGAAAAACACTGTTCTGAAACAAAATAAAAACAATTATTTCTTATTGTTTGGATTATAAGAAAAAAAAAAACACAGGTCATGTTTTCCTCTAAAAGGAATATTCCTATCTCTCACATGTAATGAAGGAGTTGGAAAGGAAAACATGATCAAAATATGTTATATGAAAGACTTCTAATAAAAAATGTTTTAAAAATCTATATACTTTAGAAAGGACTATTTAAAAGCATTTTGGTTCAGAGCTTTCTGAATCTCCATTTACTTATACAATGTCAAAAATTCCACCCAAGCCTGGAGAGTTCAGAGGTTAAACTTGCATGTTGTTCTTCCCCATATCCACATGGGGATGTGAACCCATCTCTAATGGCCTCTTCTGACCTCCGGGAGTGTGCATACACACATGTAGGCAAAATATAAATGAGAAAAACGCAAATATAACTGATAAAAAATATAAGACCCACACAGGACAACAAAAGCTTTTGAATGTAAGCCACAGCCCCACCACATGAAGGCATAGCAGTGTGTGTCATCACATTAACATGGTTGTGTCAAGTAAAATGTTAATTACATCATGGGAAAATTACATAATAGCTCATCTATTTCTCATGGACATTCAAGAGAGAACTGGAAAGTTTTAGCTGCTGCAACAGTTGGAAACCATGACTATATAGTTGAGCCTGTGTTCTTACTATAAAGATTAGACTGATTACTGAAGTTTGGATCACTCCTTTATCAAGTTTTAAGGCAACTGATTATGTTATTTAAAAGAGTTCATTAAAATAGCAGTCACGTGACTCTCCAATTTAAAAAAACAAAACAAAACATGGTTGTGGGTAGGTGTGTGAAGAACTCTCAGGGTTAGATTACCATCCAAGAAAAAGAAAAAATTCTGAAAGAAATTAGTACTCAGAACCTGTTTGAATTTTAATTATGTGCTTAATGAAATTCTACTACTATGAATTTAGTTCTCATAAAATAAAAACATATTTTAAAAAATCGTTTCCAAACTGGATAAACATACTGTTAAAAATATTCTGAGTTGGACCACACAGAGAAAAACACCCACAGCTGCCCTTTAAGGTAAAAAGTAAAAGTTGTTTGTTGTTTTGGTTATTTCTGTCTAAACTGAGGATACAAATGGATGGCTCAAGCTAGGTAGAGCTGTCATTTTCCAACAGGATGACTACTGAGAGCCACCACTAAAAGCAGACACGTACCAACAACATGTTCTCTGCATTCACTCTGGAAATGTGAGTGGCACTTACCATGTAAGGTTTAGGGTTTGATGCAGTTTGGTTAACTTGCCAGATACTCAGAAAACCTTCTCCGTCCGCAACACCGCACTGTAGGAAGGACATGAACATCAAACACAGGTTTGCAGAATTCTTGCCAAAGGTAAAAGACTATGACAGAGGTTTGCTCAGACCCCACTTCACAAACTCCTCCTACAGCTCTCCCTGTGCTTCCCACAAAGGCCAAGTGCCGCCTTCCCTGCCACGTTCTAAGTGTACACACACACACACACACACACAGAGCCTTCCCTGTCACCTTCTAACTGCGCGTCCACACACACCCTGCATTTCCCTAAGCCTCCACAACAGAGGAAAGGAAACACTGGGTGTCAATAAAACTCTAGCAAGCTGGCAGACACCAACATCACTGGGGAAGAAGTAGTTTTCTTTCACAAAATGCTGAAATGATTAACTTGTTAAACTGCAGTAAGTTTTGCAGAAAAGAGGCTACATAAACAGAATTCCGCAAACAGCCTGCTCAGTTTAAACCCAGAGTCATTAAGTTTTTTTGATACAGTTTTAATAGATATTACATACTCAGGATTCAGTTTTTTTTTTTTTTTTTGGATGCATTCAGCACTAACTCCCAGGAACAAACCTTGTTGCCTTGTGAATTAAAATATAATCTAGTAACCCTTGCATTGCCAGCTTGACGGAAACAGACAAGTTGCTGAGGTCGCGTCCACTCAAACATTCGGACACTGCCGTCCTGGGCCCCTGTGAGATCTAGACACAGAAGGTGAGCAGTGAGAAACGGAAGGGTTTTAATAAGTCTAATTCTTCAAAAGTCACTTCGAACTCTTGGATGACAAACAAAATACTTACAGTACTGATGGACGGGGTGTGATGTCATTCTCTTAACATTATGTAGATTCCTTTTCATGAGCTTTAAAGGGAGGAAAACTGGGTTTACTCTGTGCACTGATGAGGGAGGGGGAAGGAAGAGCAACCCCATGGCATCCCTGTGGCACTCATCCCCGTGAGAAGCTTTAGCTGAGACAAGCCCTGCTGAGGGGTCTGACATGTTTAGTATACACTTCTGCAAACAGAAGCAATCACTTACTGGTACAGCCCTGCCCTGTGAAGACATTACAAACAGCTTCGTCTAGTGACAAAGGGACTCTCTTCCAACTACCCCCTCCCTGACAAACATCAGGTTGATTTTGGGGGTGGAGGTGGGGGGAATCTGACTAGGTAGCCCAGGCTGGTATCCTGGTGATATTTAGAATATGAAGGAATAGGACTCCTTCAACTATAGTGACCAGGAAGAATTAACTTTCAGTAATCTGAGGCAACGTTCAAACTTTAAAATGACTTGAACTCCTCTCTGTCTCTGCTTTACCACCCTGTCTCAGTTGTTCATCTGGAGAACAGTAACAGCCACTCCTACCTGTGACGGGCGGATATGCAGAAAGCATGCACTGGGAAACTCAAAGCAAGCTATTCTCATTTTTAGGATAATTTCTTTGCCAAGCAACTTCAACACACTCCTTGAGGAGGCCACACTCAGAAAGCATTCGTGTCTGGAAACAGAAGACATACCACAGTAGCCCCAGTGCTGGTCTGTCCACTGCCTAGCCATGGCAGAGATGGAGGTGGGTGTGGCTGGCTTGAGGAATGAGAGGCTGCACCAGGCTGGTACAGGGTTGTAGTGGAACCACGGTAATCAATATCATCTGAACTGTGGAGGACAGTTGCATGTTACTGGGGAAGTTTATTCGCTTTTAACAGAAATCCAGCTATACAGATTCTATACAGCCATAAAGATTCTTTTTAAATGGTATCTCAATTTTCTAAAGATACAGATTTAGGAAGGGTTTGCTTTTTAAAAATAGTTCTTTGGCAGTTAAAATATTATTTTAAAAATAGAATAAAAAACTTAGACACAAATCCAAATCTAGCCAGTATTAACACTTTTTTCCCATTAAACAAAATATAAACTCAGTCTAATATATTATCTATGTGAGCAGCTTTATTGCTACAAAATTAGAACTAATGTTTACTCTAAAGTATTTTAACCCTCCTTGAGTATTTATACACAGTCACTCATTGCTAGGAAAGGGAGAGCTATTTTCTTCAATGGCACAGAATTGGCAATATGCCAATGGATCTATAAACAACCATAATGAAATCCACTCATGCCAATGCACACACGTGCACACGCGCACACACGCGCGCACACACACACACACACACACCATGAAAAGAGAAGGGGGCTAGCTGAGAAGAAGGAAAAGGTATCAATTATGAGTAGGGAGGGTAAAGAGGCTAGCAGAAATATGATCAAAACATATTATGTATGTATGTATATACATATATATTAGAATATCATAATGAAACCCATTATGTATAATTAATATATAATAAGAACTTTAAAAAGTATTTACCATAGATTTGAGTAAACATAAATATTAAGTGATTTCTCATATACAGGTAGCCCACATATCAAATTACTTTATTTTACATTAATTTAGTTGCTTGGTTTTTATTTCTGTGTATGTGTGATAGCTCATGAAAGCTGAAGGCTGAGGCAGGTGCCTTCCTCAGTTGCTCTCCACAGCGTTCTTTTGGGGCAGGGTTTCTCACTGACCTAGAGTCCCCTGTTCCTGCTGGCTGGAAGGCTGGAAGCTCCTGACCCCGCTCTCACTGCCCTGCAGTGCTGAGACCCTTACTGCTCTCAGGTTTTACAGGACGCTGGCATCCGGGGCAGGTCCTCATGCTTATGCAGCAAACACTTGGCCAAACCAGCTCTCTCCATGCCTTCATTTGCTTGTTTAAAGACAAGGCCATGCTATGCAGCTCACACTGGCCTTGAACTTGACAGCCTCTTCTATCTGCCTCTCCCAGAATCACAGGCATGAGCCACCATGCCCAACTATGCCCTCCTCTTAGATGCAACTGAGCCCAGGACTCTTGCATCCCAGACAGGCACTAAGCTAGAACCCTAACCCAAAATTATATTTTTAAAGAAGTAAGAAATACCATTTTAAAGCTTTCTTAATAGCAGGCATGGTGGCACCTGCCTGCAGTCTCAGTCTCTGAAAGGTAAAAGGTCGAGATGAGGAGTTCACACTCAGGGTAGCCACGTCTCAAAAGTTCTCTCTCAAAATGCCAAAATCAAGTGAAGAAAACAATCTTAAAACATTCATTTTCATCACATACAAATGTGAGTGCACGCTGATGATGGAGCTGTAGACTACATTAGATGGTTCCATCCACTCTGAACTCTGACTGAAGCCTGGTTACAGACTATCAAAAGAGAGAACTGAGCATGGAGAGCAGCCCTGTGGACAGTCCTGTGACATGAAATTCCTGACTGGAGAATAGCAACAGGAAAAGCAAGCATGTAGGAAAAACTTAAAATTAAAAAGTGCTGCAAAACTCTTCAGATGAAAACTAAAGTTGCTGGCATTTTTAGCTGTAAAAAATATGCTTTATCCAAAGTAATACTTAAACAACACTGGAGGATTAATGTGGTCAGTTCCCAGATCAGTCTGTAAACGTCTGCAGACTACTCTTCTGCTTGCACTGTCCTGGCCACTTCAACCACTGACTACTATATAACTCCTATTTCCTTGAGGTAAATGTCAGAGCTGCAGTTTTAAACCTCAGACCTCCTGACAGAGACTATTCGATTTAAATACTATGAAAGTTTAATGGGAAAATTATGAGTAATTTATAAATTTAGTATAAATGAAGGCTTTTATTGTCAACTAAAACAATTATGTTTGCTTCTTGCATAACTGAAGAGAGGTATATCTTTCTCATCTCAACCACTTAGCAGGTGTTTACTAAAGACAATAGCATTTGTTTTTATTTGTTAGTTTGTCTGTTTATATTTTTAGTTTTTTACAACAGGATTTCTTTGAGTAGCCCTGGCTGTCCTGAACTAGCTCTGCAGACTAGGCAGGTCTTCAACTCAGAGATCCCCTTTCCTCTGCCTCCCAAGTGCTGGGATCAAAGGCATGTGCCACAACCACCCAGCTGACAATGGCATTTATAATTACCCCTCATGAGCCACACCTTTTCGACTCTCTGTCATATTCTTCTCCAATCCATATATATGATTGACAAGCCAGTAGAGAAGTGACATCGAGTTCTTGAACATCATGTGTTGAAGCCAAAACAATTTCATTACAGTTTGCCTATGAAGCAAAGGCAGAACAATGATTTGGCCAATTTCACTAAAAAGCAGAGCATAGTCTATAGTGACCACAAGGTTTACCTTATTAATAGAGAATGCCATGATCATGTCAGATTCCTTATGAATGACCTTTGCCTTCCCTCCTGGGTATCCCAGATCAGCTTCGACCTACAAAACATTGCTGAGGGTTAGTTGTTGCTGCATGACTCTCCATGGACACAAGCATCCCCCAGGATGACAGCTGGGGAAAGGGAAACTGTAGTAGCAGTAGGAAGAGTGGAGGAGCATTAGTGTGCTGAGAATTAATTTTAGAAATCTGCTTCCATGTTCTGAAGCTCTGTAATCAAATACCCCAATTATGAAGAGTCCCAATGTGATTGCATGGTTATGATTAAAATGTTTTCACAGTTTATACATTTACGTTAGCTCTTCTAAAATGTGCAAATATTCTGTAATAAGAGAGTGTGTGTGAGAGAGAGTTTGCGTGTGAGTGAGTGTGTGTATGTCTGTGTGTCTCTGTGTTAAGAGACACAGTGAAGGGCAAAGTCATAGGAAGTCAAAGGAGAGCTGTGTTATGAAACACTTTAAAGGAAAGGTTAGGAAATTGGAAACAGAAAAAACCCATAGAGATCAGGGAGAAAAGAATAGAAAATAGAACAAGTGGGGCATTTTTGAGAGTCAGAGATAAATGGGAAGCAAGAGATAAGAGTCAAAAAGAAAGACCAGTTGTGCTTTAAGACAGTCTAGAAACTATGACAGAAGTGGAGATGAGAACAAGAAAGAACCCATAGCAGACCAGAGCAGAGCAGGGCACAGGGCGCGGCCTCTCCTCCATTCAAGGTGGTCTGAGAGCAAGGCCTCTTGGTCAGCTGGGCAGCTGCGGTTAGCATTAGAAATGAGGGGTTAGCTCCAAGAACTCTGAAAAGGGAGCTACAGAAAGGCACGAGAGACTACCTTGATGTGGCAATCTTCTGCTACGGAGTTGTGTTTGACCTGCTCCACATGTTCTTCTACAGACTATATAACACCACACCGTCACAAACACAAAACACATGCATAAAATGAAATAATAGAGATAATGAAAAATTTCAAACTAGAATGGTTACCATACAAAGATGATAAAACTGACTTCAAAAAATTTAATTGGATAAAAGATCAGATCAACAAAGCAAAACCAGCCTAACTAAAGTTATCACATACACATGAAAACATAAAAACTACTTCACAATTAAAACTTACTATTTGTATACCGCTTTTCTAACTTAAAGTTCTTAAATCTAAAATCTCTAAAAGTAAGACCTACTTCTTTTAATGTTGTTTTATACACATGTACATATTGATATACGTGCACATAGAGGGGGGAGGTCCTGTGGAGGCCAGAATTCAACACTCAGTGGCTTTCTCAATGGCTCTCCATCGTATTTTTTTGAAACAGGGTCTCTCACTGAATATGGTCTCGTCCTTCACTAGTCAGCCTGCTTTCCACATCTGCCTGTCTGGCACCCAGCTTCTAGGTTACCAATGTGCTGCTGCACCTGGACTTCTCTGTGGATGCTGGTGATCAGCCATGCACAGCAAGCAATTTCCTGCCTGAGCTGTTTCCAATCATGTTATCAGTTCCCATCCACCTCCTTTTTTAAAAAAATAGTCTTGAGGATTGAAGCCACAGCTTCACGAATGCTAAAAGCATACTACCTTTTGTTTTATTGAGACCTGATCTCAACAGCCTGGGGCTGGAGTTCAAGATCCTTTTGCTTTTACCTTCCAAATGCTGGCATGGCAGCAGAGGCCACCAAGCTCTGCACTCATCACTGTTGGATTCTTACTCATGAATGGATCTGAGTAATCGTATAACCACATCATTCTCCTTGTAAACGAGAGGATGAGGCATAGGAAGAAAGCATACTTGCTTGCTCCCTGGTGGACAAATCCTAGGCAAGGTACAACTAGAAATGTTTCTCCTCTACGGCATTAACCACAGAAGGCATGATCAGAACCTGAAACTTCTCCCCAGTGTTCCTGATGTGACCATTTTAGCCTAACAGTCCACTCAAATCCTCTGACCCTCCTTTAAGGATCCCGGGGACGGGGGTGGGGGTGGGGGGGGAGGCGTTGTAGCAATGACAATGACATACCCAGGAAAACATGTGAGTTGTTCTACTCTGAGAACAACTAACGCAGTGAAAGTCAACCACTAAAGAATGGCTTGCTAAGTCAACCAGCTGGTTCCACAAGTTTAACAATTTCACAAAAGCTTGATCTATGGACTATTTTTCTTTAATTTATTTGATGAGCTATCTTTTTATAGTATGACAAAAATTTCAAATCATGGATTGGCCTACATGTCAGTTTTTGTCTTTTATTTTAGATTTTAGTTCTTCAAATTTTTACTTGTGTGTGTGTATACATGAATGGATGGATGGATGGATGGATGTGGTTTTCAGTGTGTATATACCACATGTTTGAGGGTGACCATGGAGGCTAGAAAGGGTGTCAGATCTCCTGGAGCTGAAGGTAGAGGTGGTCGTGAACTGCCAGACATAGGAGCTAGCATGGAACTCAGGTCCTCTGAAAGAGAAGCAAGAGCTCTTTCTTAACTGCTAAGCTCTCGCTAAGGTTTTTTTTTTTCTTCCTGTTTGTTCTCTCTCTCTCTCTCTCTCTCTCTCTCTCTCTCTGTCTGTGTGTGTGTGTGTGTGTGTGTGTGTGTGTGCTTTAGGGATTTTATTGATCAATTTATCAAATTTGCTGATAAACAAAATCCTACTCCAAAACAAACAAGGATAAAGCACACCTGTTAAAGATTTTATTTCAGAGACTAGTGATTAGTTTTTATCTTGCTTTAAATATTTTCTAAAATTCTTTTCTTAAAACATTTCAACAGATACTGCAGATCTTGATACAGTAGCCATTAACTATGTAGCTACTCAAAATTAAACAAAATTGGAAGTTCAGTCATATGGGCCACATTTCAGTGCTCACTCACGCGTGAGTGGTGAGATTCTGCAGGGTGGCACAGATGGAGAGACTACACAATACGAGAGAAGAGAGTCACTTCATTCAATATACAAAAGTCAAAAGGAAATTGACAAAAATTCTCTTATCTCAACTCCAAATTACATCATACTCCTCCAGCAAGTTAGGAAGTACCTGCTCTACCTCTGCCCCACTGTGGTCTTCACAGGGACCCCTGCTGGGACTCACAGCTTGGCCTGCTGATTCTAAGACCACAGAGCCTGCAGGATGATGGGAGACTAGGGATCTGTATGCTACAAACTGTACCAAGAATTAAGACACAGTTTTTATAAACTGTTAAGTTTAATGATTTAAAGAACTAAACATTCAGGAAATGTAGCCCTTCAAAGATTTGGCTTTGGAGAGTAACTCACAGCCATTTCTTAGATTCCCATACTGTATAGAATCAGCATCGGTCACCACTGGGAATGCTATAACCAGAGGCAAGCAGTGTACCTCTGAGTTCCCCAACTAATACACTATCAGTAATTCCAACACCATTAGAGGCTCATCAGCACTTGAAGGATTCACTACATCTCCTTCTTTCTATCCTTAAACACAGAGATAAAAGACAAAGCTGTTCTTAAGGACTGGCCATGGGTACTATCCATGTGCACAGACAACTACTGAACAAAAATGAGGGTTGTAGCTGCTGCCCTAGGCATGGGAAAAGACTCAGCAGTTCTACACTCGACCTTGGGAAGCTGCCTCAGACAGTTCCTCTCCATTTTCACCTTTCTACGTGAAATACAATTCATTTTTCTCCTCTCAGACTGAGCTTGCCAGGCCTTTAGTTGTCTGATACTATTCTGCATGCTCTGCAGTCTGCCCACTGCCTCACTGACGGCACTGAAGTGCTGAATAAAATGTCTTCTAAGGATCCTTTGCTTAAAGGGCGATGTTGTAACTTAAACTACACATTTAGAGGATCATATCAGAGTGCGGCCATTTGTATGTTAGGTTCCTGCATTTACTGCAAAGTTATTATAGGTGACTGCCCAACAGCAGTTATTTAAGGGGATTACCAACTGTCACTTGAACATGTGATTTACCATGGAACTTACACTGTTTCATTGCTGTGAAATAGAAATATGAGATTCATAAAAGCTCTCCACAGTTTAATAAGCTTTGGCTACTACTCATGTGTATGAAAAATAACAGAGAAGTCCTATCCAAAAATAAAGTTTCACAAAAAAAAAAAAAGACTGAAGAAAAATTACAACAGAAACAATACCTCACTCTGCTTTCTTTTCTTAGTGAAAATGTATCTAATAAATGTCTCCTGAAGAACTTCCTGTTTGACAAGGAAATGCCAGAGTCGTTTGACTGGAAGTGCAGACGAATCCCGGGATCTATCGAATGAATGTTGACAACCAATCAACTCACAGTAAACACAGCATTTGCAGACACTTGCTTTAACTGCTCCAAATTCATTCAAACAACACAGCTGTAAGTGCAACAAACCACAGCACTTATTTCACTCTTAATTTTAGTTTTCCTGAAAATAACTACTTGGCCTAATAATCCATTTTCCAATGACACTAAATGAACTGGGGAAGAAAGCTATCAAGTGACTCATTATTTTCATTTTAAAATTACACTTTAGGTTTTCCAGATAGTAAAAGCACATTTGATAAATATAACGTAAATGACAGCATTTCCAATTACTTAAGGCTATCAGTTTGGTTCTTCAAGCTGGTGAACACTATTCCTAAACATGGGTGGTTCCTTCAAAACAAAGCAAGTAGCTAGCTGCTTAATCTATTTCAACATTACACATTGTGTATGTCCAGATAGCACATGAAAAATCATTTTTATTTACTAGTTAAAAATAACTTTTTATAGCTGTGTGGATTTTATTTTCGATTCTTTATCCTAATCCATCTGGTGGACATGAATATGTTTTTGAAAGCATGCTGCTCATTAAAGCAACAATAAGACCTTTCTTTTTCCTTTATTAACTTATCCACAAAAAAACCCCAATAACAATGATTGCATATGTGCAGGGCTATTAAATCTCCCCCAAGAGTAAGAAACACAGACGAAAACAAAGGAGTATTTCCCTATTATAAATGTCATTTATAATTTCCTTAATTATAAGACTATTCTGAAGGCTACTGGCATGCTCTGGTAAACCAAGCTATACTATCATCAGAATCCTAAGACGCTTCTTACTTGAATGGAGTGTTTTCAGGCTCTAACATTGCTTTATTTCGGAGAATAGCTGGCCCAGCTCCCACTGAGAGGTCAGTTGGGTATGTGTTGACATAGTTAGGGGGTGGACCTTCAAAGTGATCCATTTTCTCCTGCAGAATCTGTTCCCAGTTCTCCAAGTTTTTAATGACAGCGATTCCTAGCGGTGATGTCACAGGGAGCTCTAGAGAGTAAGAAAGTCAAGTCACTACATGCCTGCAGAGTCTAAACTCTTGGGGCTAGACTTCCAAAAATAGACATCTCAGTCTTGGGAGAATATTCTTTTTTTTTTTTTAAGATTTATTTATTTATTTATTTAATATATGTGAATACACTGTCACACTCTTCAGACACACTGGATGCCATTACAGATGGTTGTAAGCCACCATGTGATTGCTGGAAATTGAACTCAGGACCTCTAGAAGAGCTGTCAGTGCTCTTAACCACTGAGCCATCTCCAGCCTGGGAGAATATTCTTAATCTTAGTCTTAATACTTTCAACAAAATGGAAGGCAATAAAACGAACAGAGAAAAGTGTGCAGCTTTCCTGTTCTGGATTCTCATTCTTTCAGTCTGCTGGGCAAGACTGCAGTGCTTTATCAAATTCTAACCATAGGCTGCAGCATGTAATAGAGAAGACTTTGCAAAATATCTAATGCAGCATTTTAAAAATATTAAATGGCCTTCTACATGGATTTTGAACATTAATTTGATAGCAATTTATTATATTTAACAACATTGACTTTCAAATTCCAAACTTACCAGAGAATTCCAGCCCAGCAATAGGAAAAAAATTCTTGATATTGTGAAGTGCCAGCTTAACCATTGTCAAATGCAGAAGAGCCCAGCTGTTTGGGAAAAGAAAAAACAAAACTAAAGCGCGCTTCTCAACCTAGAAAGGAATCACAGGAAATGAGTAGTCATGCCCTATCAGCTGTGTGGCCCGACTCAGAAAAGCTGCTCTGACTTTTATTACACAAAAGTGAATCCTTTATAGTCACTGAAATATAAAACTTTAGACCAGGCATGATGGTTCACACTTTTAATCCCAGTGATTAGGAGGCAGAGAAAGATGAATCTCTGAGTTCAAAGACACCCTGGTTTATACAAAGAGTTCCAGGACAGTCAAGGCTATGAATAGAGACTCAGTCTAAAAAAGGAAGGAAGGAAGGGAGCAAGGAAACTTTAATAATATATCACATTTAGAATATATAAAAATTACTTAACATTTCTCACACTGTCACATAGAATCTAAATAGCATATCATTTATTGATATGTTAAGTTCCAAAAGCATAAGGTACATTTTTTTCTTCAATAAACTTTTAGTTTTATGATTTTCATGGAAGCTATTCTAGAAACTTACCTGAAAGGTAAAAAAATTCCTAACTTGAAAATATATCATGTTTTATATAGATTCATGGTAATATTAAAACAGACAAACAAACAACCTGAGAACCAGCATGGTGGCAAATGTCTTTAATACCAGCACTTGGGAGGTGAAGGTAGGTGGAGTTTGAAGCCAGCCTGGTCTATAATAGCAAGTTCTAGGCCAGCCAGGAATACATAGTGAAACTCTGTCTCTATTTTTTATTTTTAACTTTTGGGCTGTTTGTTTTGTAGACCAAGCTGGCATACAATGCACCAAGCATTCCCTGCCTAGCTCTGCTGGAATTAAAGGTGTGCATTACCTCATCCAACCACAAGAGTTCTAACTAATACTATGCTTTCTTCTGAAAAAGAAGGTCAAAAGAGAATAGGGGCTCATTTACCTATAAGAATTAGGATCTTGATGCTCCTGTATTTGTGTGTCTGAAAAAAAGGCATCATCCTCTTCATCATCACTGTGCACACTTTCATCAGAATCATATATGACACCACTATCAGACAAAGGGAGGAACGGCTGCAAGAGACGACAAAGCCACTGGTATAAATATGTAATTTGATAATATATTAAATATAGACTTTAGATAGTGCATATTTAAAACGTATTTTAAGCATTGCTAAATTATTTAAACATACAGTTTTATTCTGATTTAAAATGCAATATAGTAAATTGTATCAATCTGAGCAAAACTTTCTTTTGCAGGTTCTAGATTTATGAAAGTCAAAATTACCAGGAGAAAGTTGTCTTAGATTCAATACAAGAACTGTGTAAAGGAAGCTGAAGCCTGCCCCTCACTCTATTCTATTCAAACCAGAGAATTAAAACTTAAGAAAGAGTGAAGAATACTTTTTCCTGTTTTGTCTTCTCTTTGTCTTCTCTGTCTCTTTCCTCTACATGCAGGCCAGAGCCCAAGTGTGCTTTTCCTTGTACTCTGGGCTTCCTAATTCTTTCTCTGAAGCTCCTGCCTCAGTGTGGTAGACAAGTAGCCACATGGCTGACCTCCATGTCTACCTCAAACAGTGTGCCTCTCTCTCTTCGTCTTCTCTATCTCCCTAGTGCAAGCCACTAGCAAGAGCTCTAGTTTGTCCTGGAGTTTCTCTTCTATAAGCTCTACCAAAAGTGTCCTCCACCTTCCTTTTGAGTCTATTCATGGACAAGACTAAAAAGCCCAAGAGGGTGCCCTGATAACCTGTTTCCCTATAACATACAGTTGCTCACTCAAAATAAGTGGGACATTCCAAAATGTCTAATAGAATGTGGTAACCATGAAGGGATTCCAAAGCAGTGACCAAGCCCCCAGGGCTTTAGAAGTCATCGGACTGAGATTTCATACTGTAGCTGCAGCCACTCCGATGGCTATCAAAGGCCTACAAGTGAAATTTGGTGGTCTAGTTCAGCCACAGAGAGGAAGGAGTGCAGGAAAAAGGGAGAAGGGGGAAAGGGAAGGGAAGAGAGAGAGTGGAAGCAAGAGCCCAAAAAGATTCTCCTGTGAGCTTACGAAAAGATTCCAATGGACTCTACTGCAGACCTTGTAAAATGCCCTGTTTCTGTACCCTCCTGGTTTTCCACATAGTCTTACAATGTTAAGCTACTCTGTTAACTTATGCCTGCTCCTGGAGGGGTGGACTCATCCCCTCTGTTTGAAGGGCTCCAAGGTCATCACTTCTCTCTGAGTCCTCTCTTGTCTTATTTCTCCATCACACCTCTATCAAGGTACCAGTCAAGGACTTCCTTTCCTCCCTATGCCTGGTAATTAAAAAAAAAAAAAAAAAAGGAACACTTTCGGCAACCCTTAGATAAAGTATCACTGAAGAAGTGCCCCAATTGCTACATTCTATGACCCACTCAGCTGGAAAAACTACATGGACTATGTAAGACCCTCCCCCCACCAAAGACAGAGACAAAGATACAGCAGCTAATTGAGATGTATGCATCTTATTTTGGATCCTAACTTGCAAACCCAACTATATAAAGACATATACCATAGAAAGGAAAAGCAGTGGCTCAATAGTTAAGACTACAAGCTGTTCTTCCAGAAGACCTGGGTTTGACTCCTGGCTCCCACATGGGGTCTCACAGCTACCTGCAATGCTGTCTCCAGTACATCCAACACCCTTTTCTGTTTCCTTGGACACTACACTACATTGATGTGGCACACAGGCATACACGCAGACAAAACATCTAAACACATAATTTTAATTTTTTAAAAAGCTGGGTGGGCTGGTGAGATGGCTCAGTGGGTAAGAGCACCCGACTGCTCTTCCAAAGGTCCAGAGTTCAAATCCCAGCAACCACATGGTGGCTCACAACCATCCGCAACGAGATCTGGCGCCCTCTTCTGGAGTGTCTGAAGACAGCTACAGTATACTTACATATAATAAATTAAAAAAAAAAATCTAAAAAAAAAAAAAAAAAAAAAGCTGGGTGAGGGGTGTACACCTTTTTTAAATTGTCTCTATTGTTTGTTTTTTGAGGACAGCACAGGCTGATCTCAAACTGGCACACTCCTGTGCCCCTATCCCTAGTACCAGTGTGGGATTACAGCTGTGTACCACCAAATCTAGCTTTACAATACTTTAAATGTTTTCATGTATTTATTTAGTGTGGGTGCATCCGTATGAGTGGGTAAATGGGCATTTATGAGGGGCGGGATGGCTGAGGGAAGTTCAAAGTCACTCTGCACAAGGCCTGCCTCCAAAACATTAATTACTTAGGAATGAAATTTCATGAGGTCTGCATTTGCTTCTGACCCCTCAACAGTAAATGAAGGTAAAATGAATTCATCGTCCATCGAGCTGACAATTTGTGAAACTAAGTGGTAGAGAAGGATTTAGGAATTATTTTTCGGTCCCAGGACTCCACTGAAAAGTAGTCTGCACAGGTGAGAGTGTACACACAGAAGCAGACAGCTTCTGGGACAGGTGGGAGCCAAAGAGCTTCTGAGGCAGCGCCCTTTTTGGGCTCCGGACATCCGACCACCTTCCGGTCCACTGCAGCCCGGGGAGTCTCCGGACACCCGCAAGGACCCACACAGGATCCCCCACGGGATCCTAAGACCTCTGGTGATTGGAACACAGCGTCTGCTCCAATCCAATCGCGAGGGACCTGAGACTGCATCAACTAGGGAAGCAGATAACCTGGCCTGATTAGGGGCACAAGTCTCTTCCGGTCCAATCCAGCACCAGGGTTCCTTGTGCGCTCAGTTTCTGGACACCCCCAAGTTCTTCACAGGACCCTCCATGGGATCTTAAGACTTCTGGTGAGTGGAACACAACTTCTGCCAGGAGGCAGGTTCAAACACCAGATATCTGGGCACCTTCCCTGCAAGAGGAGAGCTTGCCTGCAGAGAATACTCTGACCACTTAAACTAAGGATAGAGCTAGTCTCCCAGGCCTCCTGATAGAGGCTAACATAATCACCTGAGGAACAAGCTCTAGCCAGAGAAAACTATAACAACTAGCTCCAGAGATTACCAGATGGCGAAAGGCAAACTAAGAATCCTACTAAAAGAAATCAAGACCACTCACCATCATCAGAACGCAGCACTCCCACCCCACCTAGTCCTGGGAATCCCAACACACCCAAAAAGCTAGACCCGGATTTAAAAGCATATCTCATGATGATGGTAGAGGACTTCAAGAAGGACTTTAATAACTCACTTAAAGAAATACAGGAGAGGGGGCTGGTGAGATGGCTCAGTGGGTAAGAGCACCCAACTGCTCTTCCAAAGGTCCAGAGTTCAAATTCCAGCAACCACATGGTGGCTCACAACCATCCGTAACGAGATCTGGCGCCCTCTTCTGGAGTGTCTGAAGACAGCTACAGTATACTTACATATAATAAATAAATAAATCTTAAAAAAAAAAAAAAATACAGGAGAACACTGCTAAAGAGTTACAAGTCCTTAAAGAAAAACAGGAAAACACAACCAAACAGTTAGAAGTCCTTAAAGAAAAACAGGAAAACACATCCAAACAGGTGATGGAAATGAACAAAACCATACTAGACCTAAAAAGGGAAGTAGACACAATAAAGAAAACCCAAAATGAGGCAAAGCTGGAGATAGAAACCCTAGGAAAGAAATCTGGAACCATAGATGCCAGCATCAGCAAGAGAATACAAGAGATGGAAGAGAGAATCTCAGGTGCAGAAGATTCCATAGAGAACATCGGCACAACAATCAAAGAAAATACAAAACGCAAAAGGATCCTAACTCAAAACATCCAGGAAATCCAGGACACAATGGGAAGACCAAACCTACGGATAATAGGAGTTGATGAGAATGAAGATTTTCAACTTAAAGGGCCAGCGAATATCTTCAGCAAAATTATAGAAGAAAACTTCCCAAACCTAAAGAAAGAGATGCCCATGAACATACAAGAAGCCTACAGAACTCCAAATAGACTGGACCAGAAAAGAAATTCCTCCCGACACATAATAATCAGAACAACAAATGCACTAAATAAAGATAGAATATTAAAAGCAGTAAGGGAGAAAGGTCAAGTAACATATAAAGGCAGGCCTATCAGAATTACACCAGACTTTTCACCAGAGACTATGAAAGCCAGAAGAGCCTGGACAAATGTTATACAGACACTAAGAGAACACAAATGCCAGCCCAGGCTACTATACCCGGCCAAACTCTCAATTACCATAGATGGAGAAACCAAAGTATTCCACGACAAAACCAAATTCACACATTATCTTTCCACGAATCCAGCTCTTCAAAGGATAATAACAGAAAAAAAAAAAAAACAATACAAGGACAGAAATCACACCCTAGAAAAAGCAAGAAATTAATCCCTCAACAAACCTAAAAGAAGACAGCCACAAGAACAGAATGCCAAATCTAACAACAAAAATAAAAGGAAGCAACAATTACTTTTCCTTAATATCTCAATATCAATGGACTCAATTCCCCAATAAAAAGACATAGACTAACAGACTGGCTACACAAACAGGAACCAACATTCTGCTGCTTACAGGAAACCCATCTCAGGGAAAAAGACAGACACTACCTCAGAGTGAAAGGCTGGAAAACAATTTTCCAAGCAAATGGTCTGAAGAAACAAGCTGGAGTAGCCATTCTAATATCGAATAAAATCGACTTTCAACCCAAAGTTATCAAAAAAGACAAGGAGGGACACTTCATACTCATCAAAGGTAAAATCCTCCAAGAGGAACTCTCAATTCTGAATATCTATGCTCCAAATGCAAGGGCAGCCACATTCATTAAAGACACTTTAGTAAAGCTCAAAGCACACATTGCACCTCACACAATAATAGTGGGAGACTTCAACACACCACTTTCATCAATGGACAGATCATGAAAACAGAAACTAAACAGGGACACAGTGAAACTAACAGAAGTTATGAAACAAATGGACTTAACAGATATCAACAGAACATTTTATCCTAAAACAAAGGGATATACCTTCTTCTCAGCACCTCACAGGACCTTCTCCAAAATTGACCACATAATTGGTCACAAAACAGGCCTCAACAGATACAAAAATATTGAAATTGTCCCATGCACCCTATCAGAGCACCATGGACTAAGGCTAATCTTCAATAACAACATAAATAATGGAAAGCCAACATTCACATGGAAACTGAACAACACTCTTCTCAGTGATACCTTGGTCAAGGAAGGAATAAAGAAAGAAATTAAAGACTTTTTAGAGTTTAATGAAAATGAAGACACAACATACCTAAACCTATGGGACACAATGAAAGCATTTCTAAGAGGGAAACTCATAGCTCTGAGTGCCTCCAAAAAGAAACTGGAGAGAGCACACACTAGCAGCTTGACAACACATCTAAAAGCTCTAGAAAAAAAGGAAGAAAATTCACCCAAGAGGAGTAGATGGCAGGAAATAATCAAACTCAGGGGTGAAATCAACCAAGTGGAAACAAGAAGAACTATTCAAAGAATTAACCAAACTCGGAGTCGGTTCTTCGAGAAAATCAACAAGATAGATAAACCCTTAGCTAGACTCACTATCGGGCACAGGGACAACATCCTAATTCACAAAATCGGAAATGAAAAGGGAGACATAACAACAGATCCTGAAGAAATCCAAAACACCATCAGATCCTTCTACAAAAGGCTATACTCAACAAAACTGGAAAACCTGGACGAAATGGACAAATTTCTAGACAGATAACCAGGTACCAAAGTTAAGTCAGGATCAAGTTAACAATCTAAACAGTCCCATATCCCCTAAAGAAATAGAAGCAGTCATTAATAGTCTCCCAGCCAAAAAAAAAAGCCCAGGACCAGATGGGTTTAGTGCAGAGTTCTACCAGACCTTCAAAGAAGATCTAATTCCCGTTCTGCACAAGCTATTCCACAAAATAGAAGTAGAGGGAACTCTACCCAACTCATTCTATGAAGCCACAATTACTCTGATACCTAAACCACAGAAAGATCCAACAAAGATAGAGAACTTCAGACCAATTTCCCTTATGAATATAGATGCAAAAATACTCAATAAAATTCTTGCTAACCGAATCCAAGAACACATTAAAGCAATCATTCATCCTGACCAAGTAGGTTTTATTCCAGGGATGCAGGGATGGTTTAATATACAGAAATCCATCAACGTAATCCATTATATAAACAAACTCAAAGACCAAAACCACATGATCATCTCATTAGATGCAGAAAAAGCATTCGACAAGATCCAACACCCATTCATGATAAAAGTCTTGGAAAGATCAGGAATTCAAGACCCATACCTAAACATGATAAAAGCAATCTACAGCAGACCAGTAGCCAACATCAAAGTAAATGGTGAGAAGCTTGAAGCAATCCCTCTAAAATCAGGGACTAGACAAGGCTGTCCACTTTCTCCATACCTATTCAACATTGTACTTGAAGTCCTAGCCAGAGCAATTCGACAACAAAAGGAGATCAAAGGGATACAAATTGGAAAAGATGAAGTCAAAATATCACTTTTTGCAGATGATATGATAGTATATATAAGTGACCCTAAAAATTCCACCAGAGAACTCCTAAGCCTGATAAACAGCTTCGGTGAAGTAGCTGGATATAAAATTAACTCAAACAAATCAATGGCCTTTCTCTACACAAAGAATAAACAGGCTGAGAAAGAAATTAGGGAAACAACACCCTTCTCAATAGTCACAAATAATATAAAATATCTTGGCGTGACTCTAACTAAGGAAGTGAAAGATCTGTATGATAAAAACTTCAAGTCTCTGAAGAAAGAAATGAAAGAAGATCTCAGAAGATGGAAAGATCTCCCATGCTCATGGATTGGCAGGATCAACATTGTAAAAATGGCTATCTTGCCAAAAGCAATCTACAGGTTCAATGCAATCCCCATCAAAATTCCAACTCAATTCTTCAACGAATTAGAAAGTGCAATCTGCAAATTCATCTGGAATAACAAAAAACCTAGGATAGCAAAAACTCTTCTCAAGGATAAAAGTACCTCTGGTGGAATCACCATGCCTGACCTAAAGCTCTACTACAGAGCAATTGTGATAAAAACTGCATGGTACTGGTATAGTGACAGACAAGTAGACCAATGGAATAGAATTGAAGACCCAGAAATGAACCCACACACCTATGGTCACTTGATCTTCGACAAGGGAGCTAAAACCATCCAGTAGAAGAAAGACAGCATTTTCAGCAAATGGTGCTGGCACAACTGGTTGTTATCATGTAGAAGAATGCAAATTGATCCATTCCTATCTCCTTGTACTAAGGTCGATCTAAGTGGATCAAGGAACTTCGCATAAAACCAGAGACACTGAAACTTACAGAGGAGAAAGTGGGGAAAAGCCTCGAAGATATGGGCACAGGGGAAAAATTCCTGAATAGAACAGCAATAGCCGGCTTGTGCTGTAAGATGGAGGATTGACAAATGGAACCTCATGAAACTGCAAAGCTTCTGCAAGTCAAAAGACACTGTCAATAAGACAAAAAGGCCACCAACAGATTGGGAAAGGATCTTTACCTATCTTAAATCAGATAGGGGTCTAATATCCAATATATATAAAGAACTCAAGAGGGTGGACTCCAGAAAATCAAGTAACCCCATTAAAAAATGGGGCTCAGAGCTAAACAAAGAATTCTCAACTGAGGAATACCGAATGGCTGAGAAACACCTGAAAAAATGTTCAACATCCTTAATCATCAGAGAAATGCAAATCAAAACAACCCTGAGATTCCATCTCACACCAGTCAGAATGGCTAAGATCAAAAATTCAGGTGACAGCAGATGCTAGCGAGGATGTGGAGAAAGAGGAACACTTCTCCATTGTTGGTGGGATTGCAAGCTTGTACAACCACTCTAGAAATCAGTCTGGCGGTTCCTCAGAAAATTGGACATAGTACTACCAGAGGATCCGGCAATACCTCTCCTGGGCATATATCCAGAAGATGTCCCAACCGGTAAGAAGGACACATGCTCCACTATGTTCATAGCAGCCTTATTTATAATAGCCAGAAGCTGGAAAGAACCCAGATGCCCCTCAACAGAGGAATGGATACAAAAAATGTGGTACATTTACACAATGGAGTACTACTCAGCTATTAAAAAGAATGAATTTATGAAATTCCTAGGCAAATGGTTGGACCTGGAGGGCATCATTCTGAGTGAGGTAACACAATCACAAAAGAACTCAAATGATATGTACTCACTGATAAGTGGATATTAGCCCAGAAACTTAGTATACCGGAGATATAAGAGACAATTTGGAAAACACATGAAACTGAAGAAGAATGAAGACCAAAGTATGGACACTTTGCCCCTTCTTAGAATTGGAAACAATCACCCATGGAAGGAGTTACAGAGACAAAGTTTGGAGCTGAGACAAAAGGATGGACCATCTAGAGACTGCCATATCCAGGGATCCATCCCATAATTAGCCTCCAAAGGATGACACCATTGCATACACTAGCAAGCGTTTGCTGAAAGGACCCTGATATAGCTGTCTCTTGTGAGACTATGCCGGGGCCTAGCAAACACAAAAGTGGATGCTCACAGTCAGCTAGTGGATGGATCACAGGGCCCCCAATGGAGGAGCTAAAGAGATCTGCAACCCTGGAGGTGCAACCTCATTATGAACTAACCAGTACCCCAGAGCTCTTGACTCTAGCTGCATATGTATCAAAAGATGGCCTAGTCGGCCATCACTAGAAAGAGAGGCCCGTTGGACATGCAAACTTTATATGCCCCAGTACAGGGGAACGCCAGGGCCAAAAAAATTGGAATGGGTGGGTAGGGAAGTAGGGGGGAGGGTATGGGGGACTTTTGGGATAGCATTGGAAATGTAATTGAGGAAAATACGTAATAAAAAAAAGAAATTATTTTTCCTCTTGTATATGTCTAAAGTTTTCTATAACAGAAAAATTTTAATGATAACCATATGTTTTGTTTTGTTTTTTGAGAATAGGTTTCACTATGCATTCCTGACAGGCCTAGAACTAGCTAGGCCTCAAACTCACAGGCATCTGCCTGCTCTGCCTCTGGAGTGCTGGGATTAAAGGTGTGTACCAGCACACCCAGCTAGCCATATGTTTTTAAGTTATAGAAATGGTTTGCCTTACAATGTTAACTTTAAAAGAAAACATAAAACTACATGTAATAGTCCTATATATTTTTTAAATAATAATCCCACTCTTCTTAACACAACTGGTCTCAAATTTATAACTTTCCTGCCCCTACTTTTTGAGTATGCCACTTTTCCTGGTTTATTTTTTTTCTTAATATATTTTTGCATTCTTAATTTTTGACTTTACACTAGTCATGAGAAAACATTTTAAGATGGAAATAAGTTGACATATTACCATTTACAAATCTTTGTTTTCATCATTTACATTAATGATGCAATGGGTTTTCCAAATGTCAAGGAGAAATCTTTAATTAGAAAGATGGGACTCCAGAGTCTGCATTTCTCACAAGTTCCTATGTGATGCTGACATCGCCATTCTGTGATATACTTTGCAGATCACTAATTAATAACCAAAAATTTTACATATCAATGCCTCAAAAACTATTTCAAAGAACAGGACAGTCTACAAAGAGAGTAGGTTTAGTGCCTCAGTAACTCTAAGAATGGGGTGTGGTGATGCATGCACTGGGTCCTATACCTCAGAAGGCAGAGGCAGGCAGATCTGAATTCAAAGCCAGCCTGGTCTACATAGTGACTTCCAAGACATCCAGGGCTACATACTGACACCCTGTCTCAAAAATCCAAAAAGCAAACAAGAACACTAAGATATGAGATCTTATGTACAACAAGGACTGCAATATAAGCTCCCATGAAAGGAGAATGGGTCTTTCCTGCACAGGGTAGAAGAGCCAGTGACATATATGCATGCACCAGTACAGTATGAGAAAGGGCAGCAGGGTAGGAATCACCGTGAGTATGCTGATCCTCAAACAAATTTTCTCTGCTATGGAGTAACAGAGATATCATGGCCCCTCACCACAGCCTGAATAATCCTCTTCTAAATCCATGTTGACCAAGCTAACTGCTGATCATCTACAAGAAAAGGCTACAGAATACAAGAATCCCTATCATTTCAAAATGATGAGGCTGTTGATAAGCTGACTTCTGGTTTATACCTAAGTCCCAGAGGATTTTAATTTCTTTCCTCTATTATTATTTGATAATCACTAAATTTCTAATCTATTCAGTTTCTGGATTTGAAAGGTTAAATGTCTAAACTGAGGTGACTGAGTCAAAAGCTGTTTCATCATTTTGATGTGACACATACAAAGTCAATAGAACTGACACATTTAAGCCTGCATGCATCATACCCCTTACCTTTGCAACAAAGTAGTCCCACATACTAAGTTCTGGGGGAATAAATTTTTCCTTGTAAGATGGTCTTTCTGCAGGCACTGGGGGTGGGGTAGCATCTTTTACAGGCCTTCCAGGGACCAGCATCCTCATGTTGAATCTCCTCCGGTGTTTGTCTATGTCCTCAGAGGCGACAGGAGGTGCTGAATGGAACGGAAGCTCTGCATTAGTTTACGTGCTTCACCACTTCCCTCTAGACAAATTCTTTATATCAGGACATCTAAACATTTCTAGTTACCATCTATCAATCAATATTCCACAGCAAAGAGACATGGCAAAGAACCAGGTGGACAATATCCCATAAGGTTACTTACTAACCAGACTACAGGTTAAAGTAATTCCTGTAAGACTAATAGAGAAAAGCTGGAGAGATGGCTTAACAGAGCACTTACCTCAGAGACAACAAATTTGATTCCCAGAACCAATTTCAGGCAGCTCACAAAGTCCAGCTCCTGGGGAATGTGACGCCTGCTACTAGATTCTAAGGGTACCTGTGCATGTGCACACATGAGCGTGTACACACACACACACACACACACACACACACACACATGAATGTGCACACACAATTATCCCTAAAGATACACAAAAGAAATGGTATACTCTGTATTCACAAGAGTGACCGAGTGATTGTTTCAGACTATGGTTCAAGAGCTGGGTGTAGGGAAGAACACCGTTAGTTCAAGCATTTGGGAGCAGAGGCAGGTGGATCTCTTAAGTTTGAAGCCAGCACTCAGAGGCAGGTAGGGCCAGTCTGGTCTTCAGTGAATTCCAGGACAGCCAGAGCTACATAGTGACACCCTGTCTCAAACAAACAAACAAACAAAACAAAATAAAACCCCTGATTCCGTGAGCAATGTGTGGTATACAGAATGTCTTCTAAAATGGCAGCAGCACAACAGGAAAGGGAAAGGCAACTAGAACAAATGGCCAAAGCATAAGTGAGGGGCAAAGCGCTTGTCCTGACCAACAGCCATAACAACAGGAGTAAAAGGACAACCTGCAGAGTCAGACCAGAACCAGTCTGTGGACCTGAAGCTGGGCAATTCTCATTAAAGCTTCTTAAGTTAGTCTCCCGTGAGGAATCCTTTGTTTGCCATTAAGAGGGAGGCAGTAGATGTCATGAGAAAAGTATGAACTAGTTTGCTGAATGCTGAAGACCAGAAGAAAGATTATAATAAAAAGATAAAGAAATATCAAAATAATTTAAGAACTAGTTGAAATCGAAAGAGCCACAAACAGCACAAATCCAACAGCAATGTTCTTGAAGCACATCCAGAGTGTGACCAACTTTCACCTGCTTATATTATTTTTTAAATCTTTTAAAATTAAGTCAAAATTTATAAGACAAAACTGTGTAAAACTCAGTGGTGTTTAATGCATTTATAATGATGTGCCCACCTCCACCCAGTTCAAAAGCATTGTTATTACAAGTAGACCATTCTGTCTCTGTGGATTTGTATGTTCTAGGTATGTCACACAAGCAGAATTAGTAACCTATACACTGTATGCCTAGTGTTTTGACCTAACAGTTTCAAGGTTCATGCACATTACAGCATGTACTGGTACTTCATTCTGTTTTAGGGTGATTTCTCACTCGACTGGACATAAGCATCACGCTATTCATCTACCTCTTCATTTAGAAGCATGTATTAGATATACCAGTGAGTGTCACTATGACATTTTCAGACATGTATACAATCTACAGTGAACAATTTACCCTCCATTCCTGTTCTCGTGCCCCTCCAACTCTGATGATACTCTTCCTCTTTCTGACCAGACTCTCTTTGGGCCTTCATGTCTTTTTTTTTTTTTTTTTTTTTTTTGAGAAAGTCTCATTATGTAGCGCTGGCTGGCCTGGAGCTCACTGTAGACAAACTGGCCTCAGAAGCATAAATTTGCCTGCCTCTGACTCCCAAGTGCTGAGATTAAAGGCATGATTCACCACACCTGGCTTCATGTCTTTTTGAGTTTAATTAGTGTTGCTTGCATTAGCATGGGTTATTTATTCACTTATGCTTGATGGTAACCTATCATTATCTTATAAAAGCATCCTTCCCAGGACCTCTGCTTTTATTCTATGGCATAGTGAATTCTTCACAATGTAGCTAGAATGGCTCTTTAGAAAACTTAAGACTTTCATTCTTAAAACCCTCCATCATTTCCCCTTTCCTTAGAGCAACAGCTAAAGTCTGTTATGATCCAAAAACTCTAAATGGCCTTGACCCCGGTTACCCCTCTAGCCTCATCTTGCACACCATTCCTTTTTGTTTTTTTTTTTTTTCCAATTTTTTATTACGTATTTACTTCATTTACATTTCAAATGCTATTCCAAAAATCCCCTACCCACCCACTCCCACTTCTTGGCCCTGGTTTCTCCTGTACTGGGGCATATAAAGTTTTCAAGACCAAGGAGCCTCTCTTCCCTATGATGGCCGACTAGGCCATCTTCTGAAACATATGCAGCTAGAGACACAAGCTCTGGGGGTACTGGTTATATTGTTGTTCCACGTATAGGGTTGCAGACCCCTTCAGCTCCTTGGGTACTTTCTCTAGCTCCTCCATTGGGGGCCCTGTGATCCATCCAATAGATGACTGTGAGCATCCACTCCTGTGATTGCCAGGCACTGGCATAGCCTCACAAGAGACAGCTATATCAGGGTCCTTTCAGCAAAATCTTGCTGGCATATGTAATAGTGTCTGAGTTTGGTGGCTGGTTATGTGATGGATCATTAAGTGGGGCAGTCTCTGGATGGTCCATCCTTTTGTCTCAGCTCCAAACTTTGTCTCTGTAACTCCTTCCATGGGTGTTTTGTTCCCAATTCTAAGAAGGGGCGGAGTGTCCACACTTTGGTCTTCGTTCTTCTTGAGTTTCATGTGTTTTGCAAATTGTATCTTGGGTATTCTAAGTTTCTGGGCTAATATCCACTTATCAGTGAGTGCATATCATGTGTGTTCTTTTGTGATTGGAATACCTCACTCAGGATGATATCGTCCAGATCCATCCATTTGCCTAAGAATTTCATAAGTTCATTGTTTTTAATTGCTGAGTAGTACTCCATTGTGTAAATGTACCACAGTTTTTGTATCCATTCCTCTGTTGAGGGACAACTGGGTTCTTTCCAGCTTCTGGCTATTATAAATAAGGCTAATATGAACATAGTGGAGCATGTGTTCTTATTACCAGCTAGAACATCTTCTGGGTATATGCCCAGGAGAGGTATTGCTGGATTCTCCAGTAGTACTATGTTTAATTTTCTGAGGAACTGCCAGACTGATTTCCAGAGTGGTTGTACAAGCTTGCAATTCCACCAATAATGGAGGAGTGTTCCTCTTTCTCCACATCCTCACCAGCATCTTCTGTCACCTGAATTTTTGATCTTAGCCATTCTGACTGGTGTGAGATGGAATCTCAAGGTTGATTTGATTTGCATTTCCCTGATGATTAAGGATGTTGAACATTTTTTTCAGGTGCTTCTCAGCCATTTGATATTCCTCAGTTGAGAATTCTTTGTTTAGCTCTGAGCCCCATTTTTTAATGGGGTTATTTGGTTATCTGGAGTCCATCTTCTTGAGTTCTTTATATATATTGGATATTAGTCCCCTATCTGATTTAGGATTTGTAAAGATCCTTTCCCAATCTGTTGGTGGCCTTTTTGTCTTATTGACAGTGTCTTTTGCCTTACAGAAGCTTTGAAATTTTATGAGGTCCCATTTGTCAATTCTCTATCTTACAGCACAAGCCATTGCTGTTCTGTTCAGGAATTTTTCCCCTGTGTCCATATCTTTGAGGCTTTCCCCCACTTTCTCCTCTATAAGTTTCAGTGTCTCTGGTTTTATGTGGAGTTCCTTGATCCACTTAGACTTGATCTTAGTACAAGGAGATAAGAATGGATCAATTTGCATTCTTCTACATGATAACAACCAGTTGTGCCAGCATCATTTGATGAAAATGCTGTCCTTTTTCCACTGGATGGTTTTAGCTCCCTTGTCAAAGATCAAGTGACCATAAGCGTGTGGGTTCATTTCTGGGTCTTCAATTCTATTCCATTGGTCTACTTGTCTGTCGTTATACCAGTACCATGCAGTTTTTATCACAATTGCTCTGCAGTACAGCTTTAGGTCAGGCATGGTGATTCCACCAGAGGTACTTTTATCCTTGAGAAGAGTTTTTGCTATCCAAGGTTTTTTGTTATTCCAGATAAATTTGCAAATTTCCCTTTCCAACTCTGTGAAGAATTGAGTTGGAATTTTGATGGGGATTGCATTGAACCTTTAGATTGCTTTTGGCAAGATAGCCATTTTCACTATATTGATCCTGCCAATCCATGAGCATTGGAGATCTTTCCATCTTCTGAGATCTTCGATTTCTTTCTTCAGAGACTTGAAGTTTTTATCATACAGATCTTTCACTTCCTTAGTTAGAGTCACACCAAGGTATTTTGTATTTTGTGACAATTGTGAAGAGTGTTGTTTCCCTAATTTTTTTCTCAGCCTGTTTATCCTTTGTGTAGAGAAAGGCCATTGATTTGTTTGAGTTAATTTTATATCCAGCTACTGCAGTGAAGCTGTTTATGAGGTTTAGGAGTTCTCTGGTGCATTCCTCCTATTTGTTATAATTCTGGTGGCTTCCTAGAAAAGAAATTCAGTCTTCCCTTTGCTAACTGTTCCTGCCATCTGGCTAGAGTGCTCCAACTTGGAACCTCTGCATGGTGGGATCACAGAGCTCCCTAGAGATCTGCTGATAATGCCAGCTCATCAGAAGCATGCATCTTCTCACATCCCCATTCCACACTCCTCTCTTTCTACTGCTCCTGTCTGTCCTGGTCTTTCCACACTGCCAAAGACTAGGACACTGCCTGGCAGATTCCTGGAATGAGTGAATGTACACATTCTTGAAAGTTCCAAACATGGATGGATTATTAGAGAGCATTCCCGCATACAGGAAGGGTGGGGATGTAGAACACTTGCCTGATAGGCACAAAGAGTAGGGTTTGATCCTCAGCACTGAGGGAAATATTTCAAAATGACCACAAACAAAAAATGGTTTGAGAGAAAAATTTTAAAATTTAAAATATACTCTAAATATGTCAGGCTAAAGGAGAGCAGAAGCAACAGGAGCTGGTGAGATCTCATTATTGTGCCTAACCCAGGAACCCAGTTTATCTCAATCACAGGCACTGAGGACAGAGGTAGACATGTGTACTCTAAACTCTTTGTGTACCTTACCTCTTGTCTGACTATAACCATTCCTTTCTGCAAATGAGTTAAGTGTCTGTGTTTTAAGAAAAAAAAAAAAAAAACTTCTCTTCCATTATCCCACAAGCTTAAAGATTGGGATGAAAAATATATTCTTGCCCATAATGAAGATACACACACACACACACAGACACACATGTATACACACACACACACATGCATACACACACACACATGCACACCACATGCATGCACATACACACACACACACCACACACACACACATGCACACCACACCACATACACACATGCACACACACAAACACACACACACACCACACATGTATACACACTCACCTAGAATTTGTAATACCATCTGTATGGCTGAAGCAGCTATCATTTACATTACTGAATAAGCTTTATTTGATGCTAACTACTATGACAACTTTGGGAACTTTCTCAAATCTTTGATGATTTCTTTCTATCTACAATAGTCCCCCATATTGTTACCTTTTCTGCTATTTCTTTTTTTTATTATTTTTAAACATGTCCTGATTTGCCAACCTCAAAAACACTACCTCTATAAAAAAGTAAAGTAAAAAATTCTAGTTTTATTCTAATGTGTTTAGCTAGTTATTATCCTAAAAAGAATTACTATATTCTTAGGGTGAATTACTAAAGCATTAAAAATCTTACTTTGAGCCAGGCATGGTGGCGCACGCCTTTAATCCCAGCACTCGGGAGGCAGAGGCAGGCGGATTTCTGAGTTTGAGGCCAGCATGGTCTACAAAGTGAGTTCTAGGACAGCCAGGGCTACACAGAGAAACCCTGTCTCGAAAACCAGAAAAAAAAAAAAAAAACCAACAACAACCTTATTTTGACATCAGAAGTTATTTCCATTTATACACAGTATTTGTATCAGAATCATCTTACCTGCGATACTTTCTGATTGCCTCCGAGGCTTCACAACAAGTTTTACACCCCCTCCGAAAACAGCAGCCCACATTCGATTATTTAATGGGTGGGCTGCAAGCCGAAACAATTCATTGGAAGAATTTGTGGCAAGAGCATGTATCAGTAAACTTAAGTAAACAGCAACAACAGCTTCACACAACAGAACATTCAATTTTGGCTGGTCTTCATCTTGGGCAGAACTCAAGAGATTAATGAGTGAGCTCACACCTGTAACAGCATAGAATATCATACAAACATCAGTATAAAGTACAAAAGGAAAAGCAGCACATAGATCTACAGTTAAAAATTAACCTATTCCTATGCAATAGCATTCTCATAATGTACATATGAAATAGTTAGGGGATGGATTAAAATCTATAGTATAGAATCAGAGCCACTAAAGTAAGTCAGTCACAGACTAAAAGCGAGAAGGGAAAGCTCTTCCTTCCAGTAGCATCCCACCTTCATGGTTGTGGTCACTTGAATGAAAATGTCCTCCCTAGACTCATAGGGAGTTGACTGGCACTATTAGTAGGCGTGGCCTTGTTGGAGGAAGCATGTCACTGGAGGTGGTGTTTAGGGTTTCAGAGGCCCAAGGCAGGCCCATTCAGTGCTGCTCTCTCCTGCTGCCTGCCAAGCTGGATGCAGACCTCTGAGCCACCTCCCCAGCACTATGTCTGCCATGCTTCCTGCCATGACAATAATGAACTAAACCTTTGAACTGTAAGCCAGACCCAATTAAGTGTTTCCCTTTGTAAGAGTTGTCATGGTCAGAGTGTCCCTTCGCTGCAATAGAAGCCTCACTAAGACGATGGTAAAGGAAAACAGAATTAGAAAGGTCCCATATAGTCACTCCACAATCTTATCTGACTCAGACAGGAATCAGCACCGTTGCTAAAAATCAATTATTTTGTGACTTCAAATGTTACTTGTTGATTATGAAGGAAGAAAAGTAGTGACTTTATAAAGGAAAGGTGACTGAAACACCTTACCAAACAATCAAGTTAATAACTAACAACAGCTGACAACAGGCATCTGGAGATACTTTACAATGAAAGGGGAACATCTCATGATTTCTCTGCCAAAAATATATAACCTGAATCTAACATTATGAAAAAAAAAAGGAGAATTCTTTCAAGCTGACCAGCAAGTACATATCTTCAGAAGTGTCAATCAAGGCTGGGAGAGGCAACCAAGGAGCAGAGCCAGGCAGCTCCTGCTCCTGCCGTGTGTGTACAGAATCCAGCAGCCAGCAAGCATGGGCCAAACTGAGTTAGGACGCCTAGCAAGACTATTGAAACCTTCAAAGCAGAACAAAGGAACAAAGAAAAAATGGAAGGGAGGGAAGGAGGAAGGGGAGGACAAAAGGAAGAAAAAGAAGGGGCATGGAAAAAGAAAAAACTTCAGTTATCTCTCAGGGAGATGAATGGGAGTGTCACAGTTAAATGTCATGGGCCATAAAAAAGACATCAACATGATGACCGGAATGTAAAATGGGTCTCAACTAGAACACAATGTACTCTATCAGCACAGAAATATTAAAATTGGAAACCATTCTGCTTACATCTGAGAACATATGTTCTTATGCAAAAACACAAATATCTGAATGGAAAAGAATATTTGCCTGCAACTATCCCAAATATTTGATTAAAAAAGAAAACTTAGATATACTCTTACATAGAAAGTAAACAAAGAAGCCAGGTGTGGTGGTGCATTCCAGCAATTCCCAAAGTAGGAGGATCACTGTAAGTTCAAAGCCAGCTAGAGCTATATGGTAAGACCTTATCTTAGAAAAGTGAGAGACAGCTCTTAGTTACTGTTTTATTGCTGTGAAGAGACACCATGGCCAAGGCAGCTTATTTTAAAAAGCCATTAACTGGGGGCTTGCTTACAGCTCAGAGGGTCAGTCCATAATATCATGGCAGGGAGCAAGCAGGTGCTGGAGCAGAAACTGAGAGCTCACAGCTGATCCACAAGTTGTAGGCAGAGACAGTGTGAGACTGAGTCAGTGTGGGCTTTTGAAACCCCAGAACCTACACAGAGCCAGGGCTGGAAGCATATCTACAACCCTAGTGCTCTTGCAACAAAGTGAGAGCAAGCCATAGGGAAATTCCTGAAAGCTTTGTGGCAGCCTGAGACACACAGCAATGAGTAACAGGAGATCCTGCCTCAAAGAAAGGGGATGATCAAGACCAACACCCAAGGTTGTCTTCTATGCTCTTTCACACACACACACACACACACACACACACACACACACACAATTTCTATTTTTAAGTCCAGGGCTAATGAAATGCTGTTGTGGGAAAAGGTGCTTACTGCCAAACTTGGCAACCTAATTTTGATCCCCAAGACCCACAAGGTGGAAAAAAAAGACTACCAAGAATTTGCGTCTGACTTCCATGTCTGCCAAGGCATACGAGACCTGCAACTCCCTGCCCCAACACACACACAATAAATAAGTTCCTGTCGTTTCTTTTAATTACAAAGGACCTGAAAGAGAAAAACCACCCTACCACTGCACAATGCCACTGAATTCCTCACCAGGCCACTGAGCAGGAGCTGAGTTTGGTGTTGCATGCTCTTCAATGCTTTCTGTCCTGAGGCGTCGTCGATCACTTAGAAGAAGCCCTTGATAGGCCATTCCTGTGAACTGATTTCCTTCCGACTGACTGTTAAAACAAACAGGCTCAGCTGCCACCCAGGCAGAGATAGTGAACACTATGCCTTAAATAAATCTATTTTAGATGATTACAAAAAAATAAGTTTTTATGACTGAGTTCACTTTTATATTGAGAATTTATTTTAGAATGTTCTTGAAATTAGTTACAAATGTTTATTAATAGTCTTTTAAAACAAAATATCAGTTTATTATCCTGGGCAGATGACTTAAATTTTCAGAAGCTTAATATCTTAAGATACTTTCTACCTGAGTTCACTTTTTAAAGCTGGAGGCTACTGTTAGCAGGGGACACAGTAGACAAAACTCTTCTGGGCCCCAGTTTATTGTAATCCTTACCTCTGCAGAACTGCTTAAGCATAGCCATACATTCAAACTGTGAGCTAGAAGCTAGGGAATTACATCTGAGGAATATCCAAACCTAACACCATTGTCCTTCAAAACTGGCTCCCTCCTCTAAGGAGCTTTGTGAGGTGGAGGAAGCAGACAAGCAGAGGGTAGAGCTGCCTGCAGAGAGGAAGTCCAAGCTGAGCCTAAAGCACACACTTGACAGCAACGTCTCTAAACCTCATTCGGTGCCATTTTAACCAGCAGTGACTGACAGGAGACAATAGTCATTGATGACCATGACCATATCAACTAAATCAAACTTTCTTCCTTACTCATAATTTCAAATCTTTGGAGTCATTTAAGTATGGGTTAATTAGAATAAAATCAGAGTGCAGACCATTTTTAGAGAGCAACTGTTTAATATCACATGTTCCCATAAAAGGCAACTAACCTTATTTAAAAGGTCTGGACATATATTAATGTAGATATACGTCTATTAAATGTTTTCACTTACTAATATGCTTCATTTTAATCTAGGTCATCTTTCCAAGTGATTTCATTTCTCATAACTTACACTACCCTAGATATTAAAATGCAAAGTATAACCAGATGCAGGCAATTTGACATTTATAAAAACTCAAGGCATTATTTGTAGCGCAGACCCCAGCTATTCAGGAAGCTGAGACAAGAGGATCACAAGCTCAAGGAGCTACGGGGTGAGTTCCAGCCAGCTTGGCCAATTTGCTATCTCAAAAAGCTAAGGTCTGGGGATGTACAGCTCGGATGGGGGGTGGGGCGGGATGAGGTGGACCATGTCTGAACACCAAGTAAAATGACCTACAACTGCTCTCAGTACTGCATGACAAACCAACAAATATGATACTACCAATGGACTTATTCACATAAAAGTCTAAGCTAAATTTTAAGCATATTTAACCATTTTTCAAAATTTTTTAAAATTTCAACTGAAAATCAGTTAAACACATAGAAGCTAATCTAATTTTTAAAAAGCAATTCTGATGGGGGAAGGACTAGAAAATCCCTAGTGTAAAGTATTTTGTGCAATAAAACTTTCTTTCGAGGAAATAAAAGACAGCAATTAGGATCACTCATGTTACTGCTTGTCATAGTCTACAGTTCTCCTGTGTTACTAGGTGGCAACTAAACTAACCAAATAACTATTGCTTTCTTTCTGGTCTATTTTATCCATTAAAGTACACATGTCATTTATACTGGGGAATTATTTTCAGCCCTAAAAAAAGAGAATCCTAATAAAATTCTGGATCGGTTGAATGTTTTGCTGTATTAAAACTACATGGGGTGATTTTTTTTTTTTTTTTTACCTGTAGCTATGACTGTCACATAATGCCTGGTAAATTGATGCAGAAAGTGATGCTGCTAGTGAATGAAGTGTGTGCACCTAAAACCAAAACAGCCACAATTACAGTTTGTACTAACATTTCTACATAACAGCAACATCTTAAAGTTAGAAAACACCGAGGAAACTAGCAACAGCATAAATCAAACTGGATCCTACAGAACATAACCCTACCTTTAAACTTTTAGAATAACTCACTTATCTTTATAGACATGCCCAATAACAAAGCTGATTGATTCAGACTAACTTTATCAAATATATACTTGCTATAAGCCTGACATTTACCAAAAGTCCTGAACAACGATGAGGGTTGATATGACCGGGGCTTGTCCTATGCTACAATAACTGACTTACATAGAAATATAAAAAGAAAAATTGAAGCCAACTAAGTACAGACTTTTCAGAGCCTTCGTTTAAGAGCTGCCTTAGGAAGCTCTACCAGATTCAATATTATCAGCACCAATGGCTGTCTGGTAAGTCCAGCACTCTGTCAAGTGGCTCATTTTCCAGAAAGCAAATAATTCAGTTAGTATTCACAGGAAAGGGAGAGTCATAAAAATATGTTTACAAAGTTTAAAGTTTTTACCATACAATCTCAGACTCATAAATTTCATAAAATTCAAAGGGACCAAAAGATAGTCCGATGCCTTTTAAAAGCCTTATCCAAATTCCAAAGAATGGAACATATTTCCCAACTTGCTTTTATCTTTTCTATTTCTTTTCTTTTCTTTCTTTTCTTTCTTTTTTTTTTTTTTTTTTTTTTGGTTTTTCGAGACAGGGTTTCTCTGTGTAGCCCTGGCTGTCCTAGAACTCACTTTGTCAGAAATCCGCCTCCCTCTGCCTCCCCGAGTGCTGGGATTAAAGGCGTGCGCTACCACGCCCGGCATCTTTTCTATTTCTTAACCTAACAAATAATTTAAGCAATCTCTAGAAGAATACTGACATAAATTAATTCATGCTATAGATTAGAAATCTCTAATAAGATGACATAATCAGACAATCCCAGGATCTCAACAAAGATGAAACATGCCTGTCAGAAGGGGCAGAGATGAACGCAGCAGAACCTGGACTGTGCATGAGGGGCGGACTGGAATTACAGCACCATGCACACGTCTGTGCAGGGAGTGGAGGCTCCCCATACCCTGCCAAGCTCTGTGGGATTTCCTGGTATTCATTAGTTAAGTATTCAGAACGGGCTATAAGGTTAATTGAGAGGAGTAGCAGCTCTCAATTCTGATTGCCTCTAACCTACTGCACAGCCGCCAGGAAACACAACCATCAGGAAAGGAGTGACTCGGGTACTTTCCCCGGAGCGAGTTATCTCAGGCACCCCCTCAACCTACAGCTTCCCACTTGCTTGACATATAAACAAAAATAATATTTCTAGATTAGTAGCTCATGTGAGGGAGTAGAAAACCTAAATGACTATCAAGTAGCAAGAATAGTGTCCAAAAAATTAATCTTATTACAAAGAAATATTTACCTATCTTAAAGGAAGGCTGGAGAGACTTTTCCAGAAATAAGAATGCATACTTTTAATGCCGGGCATGGTGGTGCATACCTTTAATCCCCAGTGTTGGGAGGCAGAGCCAGGTGGATCTCTTTTGAGTTCGAGGCCAACCTGCTCTACAATGTGAGCTCAAGACAGCCAGGGTGGCATAGTGAGGCCCTATCTCAAAAACAAACAAACAAAGAAAAAGAATGCATACTTTAACACTGCTTTCACAGCAATCTTGAACTCCTCAGAAGTGAAAAGGCAACACATAAAAACATTTCAAGTATTTTCTCTATACTAAAATTGGAGCACATACAAGAATAATTACCTTCCCAGTGCATACATTATCAAATAATCACAAACTTCACATTACCTTCACATCTTCAACACTGGGATGAGGTGGTGTTTTCATCTGCACAATAGTATAAAGTATATCATGGATGTGGTTATTTAAATACAATACAGGGTTAGCTATGACTGTTTTTGTTGATGCGATACTTGCTGAAAGCAGAGGCAACGTGGTAGGTAGTGGCAGTGGGGACTGGAGCTGCTTCACTGTAGTTTCCTGTAGATGACAATGGAGTGCTTGTTTTTTCAAAATTGTTAAAATGAAGGAGGGAAAAAAAACCCAATGGCTACACAGTAAATGCAGGTGGTAAGCACGTGACCAAAACTATGACATTCCTGTTCTTGTTCACTCATTCTACAGCACCAACTGAGCATCTCATGTCCCCAGTGCTGCGCCAGACACAGAAGATATGAAGATAACAACCACACTATAAACATTTTTCAAAGTGTACTTCTGTGCTGGTCAGTTTTGTCAACTTGACACAAACTATAATTAGCTGGGAAAAGGGAACCTCAAAGAATCACAGCCATCACACTGGGCCTGTGGGCAAGTCTATGCTGCATTTTCTTAATTAGTGACAGATGTAGGAGATCCTAGCTCACAATAGGCAATGGCCAGCACTGGGCAGTAGTGCTAGATGGTGTAAAAAAGCAGGCCGAGCAAGCCATTAAGAGCAAACCAGAAAGCAGCACTCCTCCATGGGTTTCCACATCAGTTCTTGCCTTGAGTTCCTGCCTTGACTTCTCTTGACAATGAACTAAATCCCTTAAACCTTCCTCCCAAGTTGGTTTGATCAGTGTTTATCAAAGCAACAGAGAACAAACCAGACCAACTTCTAGTTCTAGAGCCTTCACCTAAGAAAGCCACACTAGGAACAAATATCTACCTCCCAGGACTACAGGAGCTGAAAATGTTTACGTTTGTTTAAAAAAAAGAAAAGTTTGCAACTTACCTGGAAGAGCTACTGAAATTCCTGAACTAGCAGAGAGTAACAAGTGATGGCCATACCTGCTGTGACTCTTGCAGCAAAAATTTGAGTTCCATTCTTACTGAAGCCAGACCACCGCCCTGGGCTCCGTGAAGGCTACAGTAACTGAGAAATACTCTCAGGAGATCTTGGTTTTTCTGCAACCACAGCTTTCGTCTTTCTGCATGCTCCCTTTTAGCCTGCAGCCGTCGTCTTTCTATTTGGTGGCGCTCATAGGAACCAATATCTGGCTTGTCCATCATCTCCTCCTGATCCAGAAGTTCACTCTCTACTTTAGAATACGCTTTGCTGGAATATTCTTTAATAACTGATTCATGGTTGCATATGTCATGCAAGGCAGCAATTTCCTTTTCAAGCCAGTTATAGAGCTGAAATCTCAGCTTCCCTCCATCTACTTCATAACCTGTAGCCAAAGTTCTTAACTCAGTCATAAGGATCTTCAAGCAAGCTCGGAACTTGAGTTGTTCAGCAATCACATCGACCTCAGTATCGCCTTCAGCACACTCCTCGTCCTGAGGAGTCAGCAATGCACTAGGGTCTGAGGCACTCTGGTCCTGGCCAGCCTTCTTGGCATCTGTAGTTTTCATTACTAAGCCACCGCCATCATCCTCTTCTAAGGCACCGTCATGATCGTCACCCCAATCGAGCCTAAGAGGCTCCTCATCAACTGTAACCATTGGCTGACTCCAGTCAAACTGGGAAGAAGTCACAGCCGACCAGTCAGCCCCAGAACCACCATCACTACTGCTCACTGGTTTTGATTCTGATGGCCCGTTCTCCATCCTTCCAGAAACAAAGTCAAGCTGATCTTTTTTTGCAGTCAAGGAGGATATTTTGGTTACTTTAGGAATTTTAGAAAGTACTTCAAGGGCTAAAACAGGACATCCAACTTTAAAATGAGCATTAGCGGTGGTAAAAAATAATTTTCTTTCTATGAGGTTAATTTTATCAGCAATGTTTTTCTCAGTTTTGAGACCTAAAGTTGCCAAAGTTCCTTCGGGGGAAGCAAGATTTCTTCGAATAAGTAAAGGATGTGTTCGAAGGTAGTTGTAAAAACTGAACACCACTGGGTTACAAGATTTGATGATGACTGCAGAAAACAAACATAAAAATCACAAGTTGCTGTGTTAATTTGAACATCTATTGAAAATTAAAATAGTTTTCCTCAAAGTAAAGGACAATAAATATTATTATAAATAAATAACCAAAGAGTATACAAAGGGAAACATGGCTCCAGCCACATATGTAGCACAGGATGGCCTTGTCAGACATCTATGGGAGGAGAGGCCCTTGGTCCTGGGAAGGCTTGATGCCCCTGTGTAGGGAAATGCCAGGGCAGGGGGGTGGAAGTGGGTGGGTGGGTGGGTAAGCACCCTCATAGAAGCACGGGGAGGGAGGATGGGATAGGGGGTTTCTGAAGGAGAAACTGGGAAAGAGGATAGATAACATTTGAAATGTAAATAAATAAAATATCCAATAAAAATAAATAAATATTAACCCGTCATTTATCCATATAATCATTAAATATGTGTAAATGAAACAAATGCTAAGTGAGGTCAACACATATGATGTCAAAGAAGGTGCAAGATACACACAGAAACTCCTGTCTAAAAGTGGAGCAGGGAGAGAGATGCATGCCTGTTTGCTTATATTTTAAGTGGAAGTTATCACAAAGTGTTCTTTAAAAAGGGGGAGGAATGGGAAGAAGGCTAAACTCTTTGAAAATACTTTTCAGAAACACACTCACAGGCATGCACAAGCACACACACATACACACAAACACTCTCATACATACTCTCTCACAAACACACACACACACACACTCACACTCACATTGAGACAGGCTCATTGCATACCTGACTTGGAATCTGCTATATCAGACTATTCTTAAACAGAGATTCACTTCTGTTATCTCAGTGTTGGAATTAAGGCATCTACCATTATAGCCAGCAACTTTATATTTATTTTCTCAAAACTATTGTCACCAATCCTTATAATTTTAAAAGGAAATTGGATTTTTAAGATGTAGTTCACACACAAAAAAAGAGAAAACCATTACAAAACTAAAAGAATTATATTTCAATTGGTAGAATAACCACAGAGATAAATTATGAAGTGACTTTAAAATAAGGCATCTGGCTGTACATCTTTAGTACTCTGTTGTGGGCATATCTGTATTCTTATTCTGAAACTATTCTGTGCATATAGAAGAGTAAATAGCCATGTTCATACCATGAAGACCCAAGCCTTTCACTGTAAGACCCAACTATGGAACCTAAGAGGAACCTCATTTATATATGAACTGAAAAGCAAGCATGACTCTCCCACTTGTGGTTGGGAGGAGTCCAAGCTGCACTCATTCTCACAGCCTAGAGCAGTGGGACTGGGCTGGGCCACCTCAACAGTGTCTTCCACTAACAGAAACAAAGTCTCTGGAAGAATGGTCATTTCAGGTCTGAGCCAGAAAATACCTGAATTGTTCTGCCATATGGGAAAGCAAGGAAATTATCAAGACATAATACCAAAAGAATTCAGAAACTCAAGACTTCCAACAGTTAAAGATGGGACAATCAGAGCATCCATAAAAACAAACTGCTAATGACTGAAAGCAAACATTTAAAATCTGTAAGTTCAAAATAACTTAAGAAAATCAAAAGACTACCTACTCATTCCCACTCCTCCCAGAAAAGCCCACACTCTACTCTCTTTAATTTTTATTTTTAAAAATAGCCCATGGAGTCTAATTTGTACTGCCTATATACTCATGGGCCATCCACTGGAGCACAGCTGTCCTGCCAGGGGTCACAGCCTAAAAGGAAAATAACTCTCCTCCCCCTGGAAGCCATCAACTGTCAATAGATCTGCAGCTAGGGTGGTGGCACACGAGCCTCTCTCCTCTAACCTTTGTCTTATTCTTTAAAAGACACTTGGAAACCCACAAAAATCTACCTTGTTGCTCGTCATCTTCCTTTGGTGTCTGTTCCAGTAAGGTATCCAAGGCTCGGGTATAATCTTTCACTACCCAATAGGCAAGACTACGCAGAAAAGGGTCAGGATGTAACCTTTTGCAATCGAATCCTGTGCCATCTTTCTGACAACCCAAAACTTTCTGATTCAAAATAGAGATGTAAGTAGATGAAGTCTCAAATTCAGATTCAAATAAACGGGCAATAACCATGGCTAGTTGAATATCTTCCATTTTTTCAAGACATACCTGAAATTTAAATATTAAGAAATATTTATCTTAGTGAAAATTAATTTAGAGATACATTATTCCACTGATACCTTGACATTGTCTATGTATATTCCCATGGTATAGATGGGGACATTGAGGCTGTCTCAGCTAGGTGGTGGTTTGGTAGAGAGGTTTAAAGCAAGCAGACACGTAATAAGTCATAAGGTAGCAAGTAGCCTCTAGACTGGAAGGACTGCTCATGAAATATGCGTTAAACCAAGTATGTCAACATCATCTCAGCCTTCAGTCAATTTAAATAGCATTCATTTCTAAGTTAAACACTACTTTTTTGGAGACAGGGTCTCTCAGTAAGTAGTCCAGGCTGGTGTCAACAGTTAGAATTATACATAAATTCCTCTTAATTTCCAAACATTTTTATATAAACTTGTACTGTTTTAAAAGAATCTTCTATTTACTAAGAAAATAACTGATTCCTGTCATATATAGGGAAACTTAATTCAAATGTAACTGCTGATCCTCAGACTCTAAGGTCCCTTTTGTAATATGAGCATCTTTTAGCCACCATCTCTTCCCAGTGTCTTCTAAGCTAACATCTCAATTTCAAAATTACAGATTTTGTAACTATAAAACTGTTACAAGTATGCTGAAGTGTAAAAATGTACTTTTTTATAATTCATAATATGTTCACTTTGTTAGAGATTTTTCTATTTCTTCTATCATGTTTTTGGGGTGTTTTAAATTGTTGCTGTTTTTTAATTTTATTATTTTAAAAGCTTGTAAGCTAAAAGAAAAAAAACATACACTGAAACTAATCCAACCTTAAAACTAACTTCTATATATCATATTATATTTTATTATTACATTAACTTCCAAGTAATCAGACCCAAAAACTATGTAACTTCTGTATAGTATAGTATAGTATATTTTATATTACATTAACTTCTAAGTAATCAGAACCAAGGACTATGCAACCATTGTATTATATTTATATTATATTAACTTTTTTTTTGAGACTGGGTCTCTCAGTAGCCCAGGCTGGCTTCAAACTTTTATTGATCTTCCTGTCTCTGCTCTCAAGGAGTAGGATTATGTCAATTCTATTTATACTTCTATCTGAGAAAACAAAGAGTCATCAGGAAACAGAAATTAATGCATTTTTCATCACCTGCCAGGATCACGTAACAAAAGATGGGATGTTTCACCTCATCACACTCATGGCCAACACTTAAGGCAGGTACATTGCAGAATAATACAAACTGCCACGTTAACTCCAAGTTACTTACATACCTGCTTTTTTTTGCACGAGATAAGGAGGTTGTGACTTGCACACATATTTAAATGGCTCGGAATCACAAAATGGACAGTAAATGGCATTCATAAATTATTTTTGATTTTTTTCCGGACATTTTATCTTACTATATAATAAGCTACACCTGAAGTCATAATTCCCCATAAATTCAGCAAGCTCTGTAGTTCTTCTGTTCTGGCAGACCTCTAACAGACATTAAAATCTGCTCTAAGGCCTCACAGTACATCTACTTGTTTGCTTATTTATACCTCGATTGCATCTTTCAATGAACCAGCTAACAAGAAAAAAGCAGCAGACTGCTCAAAGCGCTGCTTTCCAAGTAAAGAAAAGGCGTTTTTCAAAGCAGCTTTCCGCCATCTATCTTCATTAAAGTTGTGGCTGAAGAATGTTGTCATTTTTTCATCATGTTGTGACCTAGGAATAAGAACACAAGCACCAGTGGCTACATCACACTTAAAATATTTTAATTCTTTTCAGAATGCATTAAAGGGATGGGGGGACAAACCCATTTAAATATTCAACTTAAAGAAGACCACCAGGCAGAGCTAGAGATGAAATGCAGTGGTTGGGAGCACTGGCTGCCCTTGCAGTGAACCCCACTTTGGTTACCAGCACCCACATGGTGGCTCACAACCCTCAGCAACTCCAGTGTCGGGTGCTACAGTGCTCTCATTGGTCTCTGTGGGCATGGCATCATGTGGCACACAAACACACATGCAGGCAATACAGCACACAGGCAAGCCCCTCATATGCATGATGTAAAGAAACCATAGCAACAGGTCCAGGTGCTGCTCATTAGCCTGCACCTCTTCTAATAAGGAATGCCGATGTGCCTCGTGCACTCACACAGGAAGCAAGACAAGCTTTGATTTTCCAATGTGCTTTTATCAACATTTTTATTAGATCCCATCTTTTAACTAAAATAAAAGGTATTTTGCCCACTTACTGTAAATAAAACAATCAAGGCATAAAGAAGTGAGTTGACTAGACAGCTCTGGCAGGGAATTCTTTTCAAAAGCAACACAGTTTAGATCCAAAACATAGTCTCATTGCATGCAATCATGGGCAGTGCGGAGGCACTTTACCTGAACAGACCCCACACTACCGCTTTCTTCTTCATGGAAAGGTAGAACAAAGCGGCATCTAAGGCCTCGTTGTTCCTCTGAAAAGCAGCTTTGGCAACCTGAGAGGAAGTAGAGTAACATGCAACTACTTGACAAAAGAACTACCATCAGGTACTCCAGCAACTAGTGCTTCCCGGTTACTTTCTTAGCTCACACACTATGAAGAGTGTGTGGCCTCTGTAGCTTAACATAGCATCCTTCTACAAAAAAAAAACCATTTGAATGCCAGTAATCCTAACAAAAACAGCACAGCAGCTAGTGTTTGCTGTTTATTACATGCCTGGCACCAGACTGGGCACCTTTCATTAATCTTAGAGAATACTATCCACTATGAAGGTCAACTACTGTCCTTATTTTATAGAGGTAACTGAGCCAAGGGCTTTAAATTGAGTAGCTTAAGTTCACACTGTAATGGGAGGAAAGGAAAACCTAGGTAAAATAAAATAATGTGGAATACAATAATGACAAGAAGATCATCTTTTGAAAATTCAACACATTTAGTTTTTTAATGGGCGGTTCCATGGATAAAGAAGTATGCTGCCAAGTCTGACAATCTGAGTTTGATGATTGTGGTTTAGGGGTTCTAATATGTATTCTATAATAGCTTTGAACTCATTATGTAGCACAGGATTGTCTGAAATTTAGGGCAAGCCTCCTGCCTCAGCCTCCTGAGTGTTAGGATTATAAGCAGTCAGCTGTATGCCTCACTTATGTTTTTGAAATAGGACCTTACCATCAAGCCTATATTAGCCTGGACGTGCTCTGTAGCCTGGGCTGTCTTCCAAATCCTGACTCTGCCCTAAGCTTTGAAAATGCTGGGGCTGCAGGAGCATGCCCTAGAGTTTTGTTTGTTTGTTTTCAAATAAAATGTTCTTCAAACATTAATGCTTAAAAGAATTCTATTCTATTACCTAGGCATAGTGGGACATGCCTTTAATCCCAGCACTCAGGAGGCAGAGGTAGATAGAACTCGAAGTACAAAGCCACACTGCACTACATACTGAGTTCCAAAACAGCCAGAGCCACACAGAGGGACCCTGTATCAAACTAAACAAATATACATGGCAAAAATATGACAGCATACTGCATAGAAATTTTATAAAGGTCAAATTTGAAACTCCATGTGCACCCACTCATACATACACATGCAAATACAACAAATAAATGTCATTTTTTAAAATTATTCTTGGAAAAAAAATCCCAAAATGTACAAGTTAATTGTCTGCAACAGGTTTTCTGCGAATTTAGAAATATCATTAATGTTACTAGTAGAAGTAGGAAGATCAGAAATTCACAGCCAGATTGAGCCAGACTGCCTGCTGCGTCTTCTATGTACACAAACACATAGTGTGTATATATGTGTCTGTGTGTGTGTGTGTATATATTGTGTGTGTGTGTGTGTGTGTGTGTGTGTGTGTGTGTGAGAGAGAGAGAGAGAGAGAGAGAGAGAGAGAGAGAGAGAGAGAGATTTGAAGGAGGAAAGAAGAAAAATTGAAATAGGGGCTGTACTGGCTGGTTCTGTGTGTCAACTTGACACAGCTGAAGTTATCACAGAAAAGGAGCTTCAGTTGGGAAATGCCTTCATGAGATCCAGCTGTGGGGTATCTTCTCAATTAGTGATCAAGCGGGGAGGGCCCATTGTGGGTGGTGCCATCTCTGGGCTGGTAGTCTTGGGTTCCATAAGAAAGCAAGCTGAGCAAGCCAGGGGAAGCAAGCCAGTAAGTAACATCCCTCCATGGCCCTGCATCAGCTCCTGCTTCCTGACCTGCTTGAGTTCCAGTCCTGACTTCCCTTGGTGATGAACAGCAATGTGGAAGTTTAAGCTGAATAAACCCTTTCCTCCCCAACTTGCTTCTTGGTCATGATGTTTGTGCATGAATAGAAATCCTGACTAAGACAGGGGCTTAAATTAAGGAAGAAGATAAATGCAGAAGAAGAGGTAGTGGAACGATTTTTAAGAGCCAGAGAAATAGCAAGTTTGCTATGAGATTTGGTTTCCTAGAAAAGTCGAGAAGCTATGCCCATGAAGGCTCATCAACATGGCTGCCTAAATAAGACCTGAACCAGACATGCTAACACAGATAGGAAGAATTTTAGGAGACCTCAAGCCTAGACAAAGAACTACAGTCAACTAAGGAATGTTGAGAATACAAGAAACAGTCCTCTCTAGGAAAGAGCCTCCCAACTGATAATCTAGTACCAAATAGCTCCAAATTCACATACATAAAGTAACATATTATAAAATGAGCAGGTTGTATTATAGTTAGTCCATGTGAGTAACATTATACACACTGGGCAGGTTATATTTGTATGTAACAATAATTAAATAAATAGGAAAGATGGATTTAAGAAAGAGTGACCTAGAAGAAAAAAGGGGAAAATGTGTATGCACACATACAAGTAATGTGTGTGTGTGTGTGAGAGAGAGAGAGAGAGAATCCAATAAAGGAAGTCACCTTTTCAATGCATCTTCGAAGTGTGTTAACATTCCTCACCCACCAGCCTATTCCCATAGCCCTTAATTCAGACCACTGAGGGTCCCCTCTTTGGATTGCTGGAATCATATTGATCAGTTCTTCCTCAGCTTCAGAATGAAAAGCCCAGGCAAAGTGGCAGGTAGACACTCCTAAATTGGAAACATGAAATAATAACCTTAGGAACTACATCAATAGCAACAAAATATTTTGTTTAGTTACATATTTCTTCATTCTAAAAAGCACATTCAAGCAGAAAGAAAGAATAAAGAAACTCTGCCATCATTCAGGGTTTTATCCTATAAGCTTCTGAACTCAAGGCCAGTGACAGGACACACAACACCCCAGTCAATCACTTCTCTTCCATAGATAACTGAACTCAAGGTCAGTGACAGGACACACAACACCCCGACCAATCACTTCTCTTCCATACATAACTGAACTCAAGGTCAGTGACAGGACACACAACACCCCGACCAATCACTTCTCTTCCATACATAACTGAACTCAAGGTCAGTGACAGGACACACAACACCCCAGTCAATCACTTCTCTTCCATACATAACTGAATTCAAGGCCAGTGACAGGACACACAACACCCCAGTCAATCACTTCTCTTCCATACATAACTGAACTCAAGGTCAGTGACAGGACACACAACACCCCAGTCAATCACTTCTCTTCCATACATAACTGAACTCAAGGTCAGTGACAGGACACACAACACCCCAGTCAATCACTTCTCTTCCATAGATAACTGCTTTTTTAAAATACAAAAATAAAGTTATTAGGAAATGCTATGGTCTAGTGTCGCATGAATGTAATCCCAGCACTTAGGAGGTGGAGGTGGAAGAGTTCAAGGTTGTCTTCAGCTTGGGCCCATCCTGGCCTACATGAGATCTTCAAACAAGCAAACAAAAGACTAAGGATGAAACTGGATCAATGAAAATAAACATAACTGAGCATCAAGCTACTCACGTGCTCATATAGCAAACTTACAACAGAAAACATTGGTCAAGTCAGAAACTTTGGCCTACAAGCCGTATTATTCACGCTGCCATTTACATGGGGACAGCATCTTTGGCACTGAATTTTAAAACCTGCCCCATCCTTTGCTCTAACCAGAGAGCCAAAGGTCACTTAAAGCAAGCAATGTACTTCCAGTTGCATTTAATGTAAGCAGTACACAACAGCCATGAGGCTCATCTCTCATCTTAGAAGGGAAGGAAAGAAGGACCAAAAGACTTAGCAGGGGTGAGGGAGAAAAAAGAAGAAAGGGAAGGAGCAGAGTACAGAGGGAGGCATGGGTGGTAGTGGCTGAGTTCTGACACCACCAAACGCTACTTCTGACTATCATGCAAATGCAAATGAGTATCATGCAAATGAGTATCATGCAAATGAGTATCAAGCAAATGAGCATCAATCTGAAGACCATTTGTCTAATACCAAAAAAAGAGTTAAGGATTTTCACACTCTGACTCAGAACTCAACTGCTAGGAAACTAACAAGAAATATATACCTACTTAAAAATGCTTAATTAATAAAAATAACACAAGGAAATAATCAGAATACATAGGTAAAATATAAAAATATAAAAGCAAATAATTAAGTATTTACAATGATCATTCAAATTTTAAAAGCCAGAAAAAATTAAATGCCTTGAAAATAAGGGTTGAGTAAACAAAGTATATTTTTGGTGCATAGCAGGACCTTGGTTTTTGCCAACCATGATGGCATGACTGTAATCCTAGCACTTGGCAGGTAGAACAAGAGTTGCCACAAGCTCTGGGTCAGCCTAGGCTACATGGTATTTAGTAAGACTTTACTTCCAAAACTAAATAAAAACAAATCTTATGTGGCCAGAGTGATGAATAGTCAGCTAAGAACTCTGGCTGTCCTTACAAGCAGTGTACAGATAGCCAGTAGACACACTAAATAAATTTAAATTAAAAAACAAAAAATTAAATATAAATGAATAACTCATTCTTGTTTTCAAAGAATATTTTAGGAGGTAAAGGAGGAAGGATAACAGTCCAGCAAGCCTGGGGTTCTAACGACCATACTCTCAACCACATATGGGGTTTGGGGTTTGGGGTTCTATCTAAAGAAATGAGCACCAGGCTGGGAGTGTAAATGTTTACAAATAAGGCATCCTGTTTCCAGGGCAGTCACTCTAAAACACTACAGTTTTCATAAGTAAGAGGATGCTATAACTCTGTCTCAAATCAAGGGTGTGGCAATATGCTGGACCTAAGCAAATGTACTGGGTCATAATGATCTTTTCAAGACACCAATACATCAACTTTCCTTGACAGCAACTAAGAACATATGCTTAAGTAAAAGTGAATGAAGTGGAGCCTGGTGGAACCTGCCTGTAAGTCCAACACCTAGAAACTCAGGCAGGAGGATCACCAAGAGCTCCAGGCCAGGCTGGGCCACACACAGAGATCCTGTGAAAAGGAAGTGGGTGAGTGGTGAGAAGAGAAGAAAAGAGGAGGGAGGGAGAGAACCAAGGTGAGGACACAAAGAATAAAGCTTACATGGGTCTTAAAGAGAGGGTATCAGAAAGATTCAGAGCTCTGTGGTGGATGCTCTGACTTAGGACATTTTCAACTACAACTTTACCACGTAGTCTCAGAAGCCAAGCTGTCTGAACAAAGGCTGCAGAGCACACACAGGAAAACAGCAGGTGGGTACCATGCAACATGAAGACTCAGGCTACTGACAGGTTTGACAGGTGTGCCTCTATGACCCACCTGCTGCTTAGACACAGAAAGCCACATCCAGCACCATGATGTTAAACTGAAGCAGTACAGAGATTCAAACAGGAAGCTGCATACCTTGGTGAAGGAGCTGGACTCGGTATAAAGGAGGCAGTGATGTTAACAGGCATGTGTGCAAGCGCATAGCTAACAGGTATCTCAAACCACACTCATCTAAGGTGTCTCTTCCTGTAATTTTAAATAAAAATATGTTAAGGAAGAATAGATTCAACAGGATTAAACAGCCACAAACAGATTCAAAAGGTATGAGCTGAACATTAAATTCTGTAATAATATGCACAAATATATTTATTTAATGTTATATGTTAAATATATATAAACATATAAACAATATATTTAACATATTCCTTGTAAATAACATTTTGTCTTTACAAAATATGTATCCTTATAAAACACAAATATTAAAACTCCTAAGTAGAAAATGATTTGGGAAAATAAAGTTACCTACTAGTACAAAAATTTCAGTACCTATACTTATTCTTTTAATGAAAGAACCCTTGAAATCTAGTGGAATGTGCATTCAGTAAGTGAATGAGAATGGCCTCCTAAAGTTCATGTGTTTGAATGCCTGGCCCCTGTTAGTGGAACTGCTCGGGAAGGACTAAGGATTACCACTGCAGGAGGTGTGTCACCAGGGTCAGATTTTGAGGTTTCAAAAGTCCACACCACCCCAGCTTGTTTTCTTTCTCTGCCTGTGGACCAGATGCAAGCTCTCAGCTGCTGCTCCAGCACCATGCCTGCCTGTTTGTCTGTCTGCTCCCATACTCCCCACCATGATGGTCATGGACTCACCATCTGAAAGCAAGCCCCAATAAACCTGTCCTTTTCTAGTTGCCTTGGCTATAACATCTCTTCATAGCAACAGAAAAGGAAGTAAGACATTAAGTTAGAAGCTCTTGGCAGATTTCCCTGCATGAACTGAGATGTTACTGACAGGAATCACAGACTAAAGGCAAACAACCTGTTACAATAATCAAAAGAAACTAATATTTTCTAGGCTAGTTAGCTTAACAAAAATACTACCAAAGATTTGAACTTTTATTCTCTGGGCTTGTGGTAGATTAAAAAGGGCAACCTGAATCTTTACCTTGATCCCACAAATTTAGTGAAAACTAGGACAAAGACACGAAAGTATAGCGAGTTAAAAGCTTAGCAGCAGCACAAACACACTGGCAGACCCCAAGACAATAACTGACACAGATTTCCCAGAGAGCAAAGTATTTTACAGAGGAAAACAAGTATCTTATTGCCAAGGATTTAGCTCCAGTTCTGTTTCCTGTAGGCATTCATCTGTATACTCACTGAGTAGATTTGTATCTACTATGTGGGAAACAGGTTAGGCACTGCAGAATTGGAAATAAGAAAGTAATTAATACATAGTATATGGAAATGAATGCTAAGGGAGGATATAAAATAGGACTGAGAGATGAGATGGGGGTGCCAAATTAATAGGCCCTTAAAAAGGAGCATGCTCTGGTGTCCTCGGGCTAACAGAAGCCCCAAAACAGTAGGAATGGGCACAGACCCTGTAAAACCATGTAAACCACTGCAAGGTTCCCAAAGTCCCAGAGAAGCCACTTGATTCTTTACCTACTGAACAGAGGAGAGCCACATAAGCAGACAATTCTAAGTCTGAGGCCAGCCTGGTCTACACAGTAAAGTCCATGCCAGCCATAGCTATGCAGTAAGATCCTAGCTATAAAAAGAAAATGAAACAGGAAGAATGAACAGACACACATCGGCGAGACTCAATGCGCGCTGGTTTCTGAATGGCTGGATTCTGGATATAATGAACTGGAGCCTGCTATGACAGAAGAGGTAAGTTGTCTCACCAGAACAAACTGAAGAACTCTCTTACTTAGACTCCTCTGGCTGATACACACATCATTTCATTTCAGTCCACCATGAAATGGAACTCTCCATCCTGGCTTAGCTACTTCATAATGGCCACTGTGAGCAGAATCATTTATAAAGTATTGGCCAATGATAAAGCTTTGTATCAGAAAGTTTAAACTAGTTTTCACGGATTATGACAAATATTTCCTTTTCAAAAGATTTATCTTTGTTCTTTTAAACACCCTGGGGTGGGGCTGTCTGTATAGGTATGTGCACATGTGTTAAAGTGCACAGGAAATCTGTGCTGGAATTAACAGACTGTTCTAAGATGCTCACTGCGGATGCTGGGAATCAAATTTGGTCCTCTGCAAGAGTAGCAAGCAGTCTTAACAACTGGGCCATCTCTTCAGCCCCCAAACCTCTTCTTAATTCCCCAGAGACAATTAACTAACACTATCAATTGTTACAACATCAACTGTACGAGAAAGGCTTACAGCTCTTCTAGGGATGGTCTCACTCTCCTGCTCACAACCTCCTTCTGTTTCTTCTCAACATAACTAGAAAGTGGGTCACAGACAAACCTTCTAAGGCCTCTGCTTGTTTTCATCTACAAAAGGAAAATTGTAGGGCTATATTTTAAGAACTTAAACCTGTGAAAAATGATGCTAATGGGCTATAGGAAACATTTTTATACCCCCTCAATTTGAAAGTTTTAAAGAATTTCTAAAATATAGTTCTGAAAGCAACTATTTTCCACATATGATCCCTATGCCATTTAATGTCTAAATGATTTTCTAAGGATTATTACCTTCATTTACATATACATATTACATACATGTATAGTGACAGCCATCTACCCACTAGAGGATTATGATAATTAAATGGGATAAAGCACCTGGCACATAATAATTCTTCACTCCTCTGAAATATTAATGGACTGAATCAATGATCAATAATTTTGTTTCTTTTGCTAATGTCATTACTTACAATCAACTCTATTACCTTCAAGTAGCTGGACAGAAGAGAATGAGATCCAGTTTCAAATAGCAAGATATATATTATATTAGATGTCTGAAATTTTTGGACAAACATATAATGGCAATAAGTATTTATGGGTCTGGAGAGGTGGTTCAGCAGTTAAGAACAGCTCATAACCTGTAGAGGACTTCAGTTCAGTTCAGTTTCTAAGCACACACAAAAGACTGAAATTCAGGTGATCTGATGCAGCACTAGGCATGCATACAGGACACATAAACATATACAAGAAAAACATCTACCAGACTGGAGAAATGGCTCAGTGGTTAAGAGCACTGACTGCTCTTCCAAAGGTACTGAGTTCAAATCCCAGCAACTACATAGTGGCTCACAGCCATCCTTAAGACTCACTCTTCTGTGCTTCTGAAAACAGCTACAGTGCACTTAGACATAATAATAAAGAAATCTTTAGGCTGGAGCAAGTGGGGCTGACAGGAGTGAACAAGGTTGACTGACCAGAGCGAGAAGGGTTGACTGGAGTGAGCAGAGGTCCTGAATTCAGATTCCCAGCTACTACATGATGGCTCACAACCATCTGTACAGCTACAGTATACCCATATACATAGAATAAATAAATAAATCTTTTAAAAAAGAAAAGAAAAACATCTTTCAAATAAAAAAATCTTTTTCAAAACTTATGCCTCAAATGGAAAAATAAGCAAGTTGGTCTAAGAGGCCCCTGTAAGGTTCATGATACAAGAAAACAAAATTTAAAAAAGGTCATTTTAATCACACAAAGAAAAACAAGACCATTAGAAAACTAAGACAAACGTTTTGCATCTAAGTGCTCAGTGAGAATTCACATAGACATCACAAATTTGTATGCCGCACATGCCTGCCTCAACTGTTTTTTCTTTTATAAACAAGCATGCTCGATAATAATTATCTGTAGGTCTTTCTTTTTTCCTACAAGGATTGAAAGAAAAAATAAGTCAAAAAATTATTCATTACACAAATAACACAATGTTTTTATTAACTATAAACTTAACATTTATGTTGAAACTATTACCTGAGTAGTTCTTATCCCTGTTTTCATCAAGCTCCGTACTGGTGGTTGCCACAGTATCCGCCAGTGCTACAAGGAACATCTGCTCCAAGCGGGTAAGGCCTGGCAGACTTGAGTGCATTAGATGACTTGAAAGTACTCTAGCATGTTCCTGGCCAAAATAAGCTGGTCCATACTGTGACAGATTTATTACTTTTGATTTGTTCTCTCTCTTTTCTGGCTCTAAATCAATATCATCTGTTGTTATCTCCTGGACTTGGAACAGCTCTGAATATTGATCCTCTGACTGGCTTTCAATATGGTCCTCATAGCTCTGTGGCTTTTTTGTACTGTCCTCTGAAATTCTGTAGGATGTGTCCTGGTCTGCAGCAAGCAATGCATGTAGTGGTAGTGGAGGAATAGAGTCTATCTCGGTATAGTCCCGAGTACCATCCTTCCCAATGGTAACTGTATCCTTTGCTGTACTGCCGCTCACACTAATGGTCCGAGAGAGATGCCGCTTAGTTCCTTCTCCAGCATCAGGATCCCGAACTATTGCAACTTCACCTGCGATGCACTTTACCAAATGGGAAAGAATGGCCTTAGCTCTTCTAACTTTCCCTAAGTCCATTAATTCTAACAGCTGAGTTGGATGATACTGTGGCAGAGTAGGAGAGAGTGCATGCGCAGCCTCAAATAAGCCACCATCTTGAACCACAGTAGGTGAACAGAAGACATCATCAGGGATAGCTGCTCCTTCAACAATACTTTTTCTTGCCAGCATAGAGGATTTAAAGGCAGAATGATCTTGTATTGTCTCTTCAACAGGACTATCAGCGTCAATGTCTCCAAATTTGACAGAATGCTTCCACTGGGCATATACATGCATTTCACAATCCATTCCCACCACCAATATTCCATCTCTTACCCAAGAGAGAGAAACAGGCAGTGAAGGTGTGCCATCCACAGAGGATACTAAGTCTATAGATCTCAGAAGAACCCATCTTGACTTAACTCCTTGCTTGATACTACCACCTAGTGGTAAAGTGATGACAGCTACTCCATCCTTACTGTTGGTTTGATCACTTACAATTCCTGAAAGTCTTCCATACATGAAGATATTAGCACCAACCCCCACTGTGAGGATGTGAGAGCCATCTTCTTTTGACACCCAGTCCAAATGTACTAAATGCTTGATATTTGGAATAAGGTATCTATCCTTACTTAAAAATGCATCTGATTTGCTATATACAAACAGATTACTGTCAACACTGACCCTCGAATCAAGTACACTTCCAACCTTAACTAAATCATCAAGATGGATCGTCTGTTCTAAAACCCATTCCGACCCTCCTGTAGATTCGCATTCAAATATACAGACATGCATAGAGAATTCTTTAGAAATAAAACCATTGTGGTGGATGGGTTGCTTGTAAGCCACTGCAAGGCGGCCTGTGTATGAGCAGCTAACAGCAACAGGTCTTCCCACGATGCTCACAGTACTGCTGTTATCTTCTCCTTCATCATTCATCAAGGGCCATCTCCTCCAATGATAGGTCTCACTCTCATCACTTGTACTGCCCAGTGAGTTAGTTTCCATACAACATTTCCAGAAGCGTACTTTATTGTCAGAGCAAGTTGTAACCACTAAATAAGGTGCAAGGCACACTGGGTAAATTGAAGAGGAACTCAGATGACCTTTATAAAAAGGAAAGAAAACAGTCATAAGCAGAGAATCACAAAATGTGAGATCAATAGATCTCAGACTCTTTACTCAGTTTAATTTACTGCCTTTCAATGTTGAACCAGAACCCTCTTGTATCAGTCTGTGTGCACTTCCCATCCATTATTGCCTGTAAAATACTGACTAAGATTTGGGGTCAGAAGACCTGGACACAAGTTCCAATCCATCAATACTCTTAGAAGAATGGGAAAAACATTTAAACAAGTAGTCCATCTAGTTCCATCTAGAAAACAGGGAGCAATTTTTGCTTGACTTGGGATGTCAGTGTCTACGAGACATTTGAAAGCATTCCATAAAGCCTCTCTATACTTTATTTCTAAGTTACAATAAACAACTGAGTATGCTCTGAACTTTCAAATGTTTAAATATTAGTGATGTGTATGTTCACATGAGTACAGGTGACCTTGGAGGCTAGAAGACAGAGAGCTCTGGGGGTACCAGAGTGGTTAGAAGCTGCCTGATGTGGGTTCTGTTCAGGAAAAACAGCAAATTTTCTTAACCAACCAGCCATCTAAGTAACCTCAAAATATTTAGAAAAACTAACAACCTTCTGTATTTGGAAAATATCTCTGGAAAGCCAGTAATTGGGCGACAGAGGCAGGATTAAAAGTTCCAGATTTTCCTACATACATTAATGAGTTCTAGCCCAGCTTCAGTTACAAAGTAAGGCTCTGAAGAAAAAAAAAAAAACCAAACAGACTAAACCAAAACAATTTCTCTGTCAAACAAACAAACAAAACAAAACAAAAATTAATTGTTTAAATCTGAATCAAACACAAAAGTGCATAATAAAAGTCTTCTCAGGATACTCTTTCAACTTTGAATGCAGATCTGTCTTAGGGATAAGTAAGAAAATGCTATACTCAATATCATCTACTATAGAGCAAAACAAGATTGGACCTCCACTGTGACTTGTCAATATCATTACCCTAGGAACTCTCTAGTCAGAGTTCCACAGGTGGCAAGTCATCTCATGTGCATAGTCTCGAATCCAATCCTTCAAATTACCTCATCTACCTTACTAAAGTCAGTATATCATTACAGGCAACAAACGTCCAGTTCCGACAATTGCATGGATGGATGGATGAATGGACGGATGGACAAGCAGACAGACTGAACAATAATAAGTAGGTAGATGACATATCTTTAATTTTAAAAACTTTTTATAGTGTGTGAGGGCGGTGACATGAGGTATGGTACACACGTGGAGGCCTCCTGACACTCTCTAGAACCCGAGCTTGCACTCAGGTCATTGAGCCTACAGAGAATGCCTCTACCAGCAGAGCCATTTCAACATCCAGAAATACATATTCTAAAGTGAGATATCTTGTCTATATGTATTTTAGAATACTATCATGGCAAAACCTCATAGAAGAAATGCATTTGTATGCAAATCGCTGAAGTTCATTTAGTTGTATTTACAGCTAGAAGGCTCAGTAGATAAAGGTGCTTGGCCCCAAATCTGATGACTCCAGTGTGACCTCTGAACCTACTGGAATTGACTCCTGCACAGTATCTGACCTCCAGATGTATGTTGTAGCATGTCCCATACCAATTAATAAATAAATTTACAAATGTAAAAAATTTTAATTTAAGGTCTCACTCTGCGCTAACCATGTTTTACCTTTATTACGTATGTGTGAACAAGGTTTGACAGATACTTTTGAAGGAAAATGTAATCCCAACACCCAGGAGGCTAAGACAGGAAGACTGCTATGAGTTCAAGGCCAGCATGAGCTACATAATGAGAAAAAAACAAGAGGGAACAAATGCAGTGTCTTAGAAGTACTTCTGCTTCTTCAGAGATAATTTCCAGAATCCTTGGTTACCTTAAGAAAAACTATACTTTTAACAGGTTTGATTCCTTCTCACCATAACCCATTCCTCCATGTGCACACGGTTTGGAGAGAACCAGCAAATGAAATTTATTATAAAAATTATTGTTGATGCTGGGCAGTGGTGGTGCATGCCTTTAATCCCAGCACTTGGGAGCCAGAGGCAGGCAGCTTTCTGAGTTTGAGGCCAGCCTGGTCTACAAAGTGAGTTACAGGACAGCCAGAGCTATACAGAGAAACCCTGACTTGAAAAAACAATTATTATTAACAGAAACCTGTTTCTATTTGTAGCAAATGTGCAGCTTGGTCTTCATGTGGGTCCCCAACAAGTGGGGCAGGGGCTGTCTTGGTCTCTGTTCCCTGCCACTGGATCCTTTCCTTTGCCTGGACTCAGTGAGGGGATGAGCCCAGTCCTGCTGGACTAGGAGTCCCAGGGTGGGTGGTACCCAAGAGGTGAGGTTATAGAGGGAAAGACTTGTAAAGGTGGGACTGGGAGGAGAGGAAAGAGGGGATGTAAAGTGAATAACAAACAAACAAACAAACTATGGGGGGGGGGAACCAAACCTATTTCTAAAGGGTGGATCAGTACTGGCAATAACTACCTCAATGTCACTGTAGCACATGCATTGGAAGGTAACACTCAGATATACCACTGCTCAGTCTCAACAACACTTTACCTGCTGAAGGCGTTGCTCTTATTACTTCAACAGCTTCCGGCAGATCCAGGGGCTGACTATATACAAGTCTGGAGCTCAGAATAAGTTTACTAGCAGTCTGAAGATTGGCAATTGATGAGGAATGTGGCATGGAGCTCATACTAGAGGAGGTTTCTGGAGAAGAGTCCAGGTTCTTCTGTCCCGGGACTGAAAGCAGACTGTCAGATGAGATGCCCTCTGCAGCTTTGGCTTTGCAAATAAATTTGAGATGTATTATAACCACTATTCATACAACATGAGACATTTTATTATTCTCTAAGAAATACAATTTCTTATAAGTATCCCCACTATTTGAGAGACAATTTCTGGACTCATTGCTTTCCTTGAGAAACAGATACTTTTCAACTGTTCGGTTCCTTCTGACCATGACCTACTTCTTCACAGGGACATGTCAAAGGAGAGCCACAACCTCGGAGATCTAAGCCTTAAGTCACATAGTGCAGCATTCCCAAACCTTAAACACACTAAAGACCTAAGAAACACATTAACATGTGAACTCCTGTGTCTAACCCCAGAGGCTGATTACAACTTGGGTCAGATCTCAGTAATCTGTACTTTCAATGAACAGCTTAGTGGGCCAGTAAGATTGCTAGGGCACTTACTGAATGCTCATAAAACTGGTTAATAGCAAATTTAATACCAAAAATAACAGAATCTTTCAACAGCTCTTAGACCTCTGTGCTAATTTAAAGTAGATTCACCTTGACAACTAAATGACAGATGCCTAAGAGAATGAACCAGTTACAGTAAATCAAAGATCACACATCACACTGAGTACTGACAAGTCACGTCATACTGTAATCCATAAAATTACCTACCATAGGTAAATTAAAAAGAAAACTATATGTAAGATCTCTTACTGTCCAGTCACAGTGGACTCAGCATGACAGGGCTATCCCTGTGATTCTTTTACAATCAAAACGCACAATTTAAAAATTAAAAAAAAAAAAACCTCAATATAGCCTACAAAGTGAGTTCATGGATAGCTTAGGCTACAAAATGAGATTGTGTATCAAAAAAGAACAAAAGAAAACTGCTCTAGGAATGAGTGCAGCGCACCGATATAAAGTCCTTGCATGCCAAATGTACCACTAACCCCGCACCCCGAAAAAATTCAATGTCTTTGCTCCCTGATTGATCTGAGTGTGCACAGTAAAGCACGTGTGGAACACTTTATCACCTGCACTACTGTGCTTCTCAATGCTAACCTTTAGGTGTTCAATCACACTTTGCCAAACAACTGTTGCTCATAATGCTAGGCTGAAGCATGGTGTTTCAGAGAGCAAGCAGAGACTCTACATATTACCACATCAACTCTGACCAGCAGGGCTGACTTACAAACGTGGTTTCCACAACTAGACAGCAGGTACTCCCTAACTGTTAACTAAAATAACTCAGACAACCTTTTATATATATATATATTTCTAGTATATCTAATGTGCCAGCAGACTGGTTTATTTTTAGGATTAGTCTGTTTCAGAAACTCGTTGCATGTATCTTCCAAACCTAGCACTAAGGAGACTGAGGATCTTAGGCTGGGCTTTTGTAACAGCGTAGGCTATATCATCATCATCATCATCATCATATTTTATCAACTCTATTTATAATTCATTTCAAATGCAAGTCAACCCATTCTTATCTCCTTGTACAAAGCTCAAGTACAGGTGGATCAAAAACCTCCACATAAAACCAGATACACTGAAACTTAAAGAGGAAAAAGTAGAGAAGAGCCTCAAACACATGGGTACAAGGGAAATTTTCCTGAACAGAACACCAATGGCTTATGCTCTAAGATCAAGAATTGACAAATGGGACCTCATAAAATTGCAAAGCTTCTGTAAGACAAAGGACACTGTCAATAGGACAAAATGACAACCAACAGATTGGGAAAAGATCTTTACCAATCCTACATCCAATAGAGGGCTAATATCAAATATATACAAAGAACTCAAGAAGTTAGACTCCAGAGAATCAAATAACCCTATTAAAAATGGAATACAGAACTAAACAAAGAATTCTCAACTAAGGAATACCAAACGGCTAAGAATCACCTAAAGAAATGTTCAATATCCTTAATCATCAGGGAAATGCAAATCAAAACAACCCTGAGATTCCACCTCACACCAGTCAGAATGGCAAAGATCAAAGATTCAGGTGACAGCAGATGCTGGCAAGGATGTGGAGAAAGAGGAACACTCCTCCATTGCTGGTGGGAAACTGCAAACTCCATTGCAAACTGGTACCACTCTGGAAATCAGTCTGGCAGTTCATCAGAAAAATGGGCATAGTATTACCTGAGGACCCAGCTATACTGCTCCTAGGCATATACCCAAAAGATTCTCCATCATATAACAGGGACACATGCTCCACTATGTTCATAGCAGCCTTATTTATAATAGCCAGAAGCTGGAAAGAACCCAGATGTCCTTCAACAGAAGAATGGATACAAAAAATGTGGTGCATTTATACAATGGAGTACTATACAGCTATTAAAAACAATGAATTCATGAAATTCTTAGGCAAATGGATAGAACTAGAAAATATCATCCTGAGTGAGGTAACCCAACCCCAAATGAACACACAGTATGCAGTCACTGATAAGTGGATATTAGCCCCAAAACTCAGAATACCCAAGATACAATTCACAGGCCACATAAAGCTCAAGAAGAAGGAAGAACAAAGTATGGGTGCTTCAGTCCTTCTTAGAAAGGGGAACAAAATACTCACAGAGGCAAATATGGAGACAAAGTGTAGAGCAAAGACTGAAGGAAAAGCCATCCAGAGACTGCCTTACCTGGGGATCCACCCCGTATACAGTCACCAAACCCAGACACTGTTGTGGATGCCAAGAAATGCTTGCTGAAAGGAGCCTGATATAGCTGTCTTATGAGAGGTGCTGCCAGAGCCTGACAAATACAGAGGTGGATGCTCACAGCCAACAATTGGACTGAGCACAAGGTCACCAATGAAAGAGTTAAGAAAAAGGACTGAAGGAGCTGAAGGGGTTTGCAGCCCCATAGGAAGAACAACAATATCAACCAACTAGACCCCCCAGAGTCCCCAGGGACTAAGCCACCAACCAAGGAGTACACATGGAGGGACCCATGGCTCCAGCCGCATATGAAGCAGAGGATTTGCCTTGTCAGGCATCAATGGGAGGAGAGGTCCTTGGTCCTGTGAAGGCTCGATGGATGCCCCAGTGTAGAGGAATTCTAGGGCAAGGAGACAAGAGTGGGTGGGTGGGTGGGTCGGGGAACACCTTCATAGAAGCAGGGGGAGGGGATATGGAATATAGGGGGGTTTTGGGTGGGTGGGGGACTAGGAAAGGGGATAACATTTGAAATGTAAATAAAAAATTTTTCCAATAATTTAAAAAAAGAATCAACCAATCTAAAGCATTTTCTATTAAAATGTCTTTATTTTACATCATCTCTGTATAAAATAGCAATATAATTTCTTACCTAAGCACGCTTGTACAGACTTAAGATGAAGGTGCCACATATGGAGAATAGAGTTATTATTTCCATCCTTCTCAATGACTACTAAAAAGAATTTTTCTGAAAATGGTGGTGGTCGATATCCTATTGTTCAAAGGGAAAAGAATAATTAAATTATTATTAACTATTAATGAGAAAAGGATTTATAATGGTAAAAAACAGATTTGTCCTTTCTAAAATTCTTACTGACTTAATTCCCACTGTATTAAGGTATTAAGAAGGTAGAAACATAATCCTTGAAAGGTGGTAGGGTTAGATAAGGGAATCATGGTGGACTCACAACAGTTACATACTGGTAGCTCTCTAAAAGGGAGAAGGCGGAGGTCTGTCCCTCTCTCTTTCCATGTGACATTCTGAGCTGCCTCTAGAACTCATCTATCATCAGATAAATACCGCCTTTCAACCTTGGACCAGAAATCATAAGCCAAACTCTTCTATGGTACTGGACTACTGCGATACATCAAAACACAGACTAATATAGTAAGAGTTCATTTTAAGGATTATTTTTAACATATTTTTTGTGTCAAAAAAGTACAAAGCTATTAAAACTAACTGTGCTCTGTCCAATGTACACAACGAGGGCAGTGAGCTGGCTCAATGTGTAAAGGAGCTTCAAGCCTGGCTTCCTGAGTTCAGTTCCCAGAACAAGCCCATGAAAAGGTGGGAGGAAGGAGCTCACCCCATAATACTGTCCTCCTTCACATGCATACCTACACACTCACACCATGCTTCACACATAAAATAATAATAATAATAATAAATTAGCAAGGTAATAATAATAATAATGGTCATGGGTTTCATCTCAGTAACAGAAGCCCTGGCTAAGACAGTTGTGTTCCATGCAGTGACAGAAGCCCTGGCTAAGACAAGAACAGCTGTGTTCCAAGAACAGCCATGTAATGACAATTGTGGAGTTTTGGTTACTTTGAAAAACAAAGAAATATTACAGAAATATGTTTTCGTTTTAATCCCAGGTATGGGAATATGGGGTTGCTTTGGACTGACCTCATCAGCTGACTATGATTTCCCTCATGTTCTAGCAAGGGCATGGTTTTGCCAGCTGCAGATAGTTTCTCTGACTGTGTAACACTGAATTCTGGGGACCATGTATAAATGCTCGGGCCCCAGAGGCAGGGTGGGGTTTTGTTGTTGAGTTGTTGTTGTTGTTGTTGTTGGGTTGTTGGTTGGTTGGTGTTTAGTGTTGGTTGTACTTTGTTAAGTAGTTGTGCACAAAGAAGAAACAAGAAAAAGAAAAAATTAGATATCAAACTTTTCCCAAGATACTCAGCGACCCTAATCACAGGAAGTGATCTAGTGATAACATCTCCCCCTTTCTGACCCTGACTTTACTCAGGATCTCTTTCATTTCCTTTCTATTCTTTTTTTCTCTCCTATGTGTTAGGGGATAGAGAAGACAGGTACAGAACTAAACAGGGAATTCTTGGCAGAAGAATCTCAAATGGCCAAGAAGTGTTCAAGCAAGGATGTGGAGCAAGGTGAACACTCCTTCACTGCTAGTTCTAACTGGTATAACCCACTTTGGAAATCACTTTGGCAGTTTCTCAGAAAACTGGGAATAGTTCTATCTCAAGGCCCAGCTATACCACTCCCAGGCATATACCCAAAAGATGCCCCACTATACCACAGGGACTATATGTTCACAACTTTATTCACAATAGCCAGAAACTGGAAACAACCCAGATGTCCCTCAACATGGATACTGAAAATGTGGTACATCTACACATTGGAGCGATAGAGAAACCAAACCACCCACAAAACTTTGGACCCCAAATGTATCCTGTCTACAAGAAATGCAGGGATGGCAGATGGAGCACAGACTGAGGGAATGACCACCCAATAATTGGCCAACTTGAGACCCATCCCATGAGCAAGCACCAATCCGCAATACTATTACTGATGCTATGATGTGCTTGCAGAGAGGAGCCTAGCATGGCTATCCTCTGAGAGGCTCTACCCAGCCACTGATGGAAACAGATGCAGAGACCCACAGCCAAACATTGGACGGAGCTTGGGGATTCTTATGGAAGAGTTTGTGGAAGGATTGAGGGCCTTGGAGGGGAAAGGAACTCCACAAGAAGACCAACAGAGTCAACTAACCTGGACCCTTAGGGCTTTCAGAGACTGAACCACCAACCAAAAAGCATACATGGGCTGGACCTAGGTCCCCTAAACATAGCAAATGAGCGGCTTGATCTTCATGTGGACCCCTAACAACTGGAGCAGGGGCTATCTATCCTTAAAGATGTTGCCTATACATGAGATATGTTCTAGCTGGGCTGACTTTTCTGGCCTCAGTGGAAAAGGATGTGCCTAGCCCTGCAGAGACTTGATGTGCCAAGGTGAGGGGACACCCAGATCAGGGCCTCTATCCTCTCACAAAAGGGGAGGGGGAAAGGACTGTGAGGGGTAGGGGTAGGGATAGGGCAGTGATTGGGATGTAAAGTGAATAAAATATATTTTTAAAAAAAGAAAAGTTATAAAATCGGGAGGGAAACTAAAGAGAAACTTTACACACAGAAGAAAAAAGCTTCAAGAAGCATTAAGAAAAAAAAATGGGTTAACCTGACAGAGGCATAAGAAATACATCAAAGGGGAATAAGTATTTGGAAACCCTTTGCAAACTAAAGTGGTACTCATTATAGAGAATAAATTCTTAGACATGGCTTTTCACTATAATTCTGCATGACTTCTATTAATAAAAAAATCATAATTTCTAAAGGAAATACTTGGTGGTAAATTCTGAAGTTGAAACCAAACATTTGACTCTTTGTTTTGAAAGATCTTATGGAAAACCTATGTTCTTTCCCGACACCTAAGCATGGGCCCTCTGGAGAGAAGCAGGTGCTCTTAGCCGCCCACTGTGTCATCTCTCCAGCACTAGCAAGCAGCTCTGACAGCTCACTAACTACCCAGAGCTGCAGAGTGACCGGCCACCTTGGAACACCCACACGTGATGAAAGCTTAGAAGGCTCTAATGATTAAGCAAGCTCACTGTCTGTTCTTCCAGATGGGAGTTTACTGTCTGGATTGAGAGTAAATCAGTACACTTCATCAGCTAACAAACATTCCCTGCCTCCCTCAAAAACCATACCTTGTGATGGTTGGAAAAATATTTCTGTTTCCTTTTCCTTTTTCTCCATATCTTCTTTGTGTGGCTTATATCCAATAATGAAGTCTTCTTGAAACACGTGCAGTAGCTGTGTATTTGATCCACACTATAAATGAGATAAGTGAAAGCAGCTTTGATTAGCTGAGCACTGAATGAACAGAGTATAATCTTAAAAATTCAGGGAAATTAATCTCCTTACATGGAATGAAATAAAAGAGGCTATAACATTACATTAAGCCATAAAAACTATCAAAGTTTGGAACATGTTTTGTCTGTCCAGGTAGAAGAATATAAACTCTCTTTATAAAACAAGGTCATTGGAAAAAGACCAACTAAAGAAAGCCTTTGTGAGCAGAGAACTCAGAGAACACAGTCATGGCCACACAGCTACTACCTCAAACAAAACAAAAGAACATCAGGGAAGGAGATAGGGAGAAAAAGGGGATTCAGCCAGGGAGGAGGGAACTGACAGAAATACTGATAGAGGGAAGAGAAAATAAAGAGGGAAGAGAGAGACAGGGAAAGAGATCAGAAAACAGACTGGGAACACACTTATACTGAGTTTTAAATTCTTCAGATTTATAAACCCATCATTTATCCGTGGTTGAACTTTACCACCCTTGTGCTACTGAAAAGCAGAAGAGATGGGAAACAAATCTGATAGAAATGTAATGGTGAAAAGTGGACCACACCAATATGCATGGTGAAGACACCCACCAACATGGGAATCCACTCTTCGGATCTGTCTGGAATAGAAAAATGGAAGTACCTAGCTGGATTTAAAGCACATTAATGCAACTTGAGGACAGACAAATTATGATTTCCTTGGAGGTATCATTAGTAACTTGAGTCTGGCAGTCCCATTTCTGCTACCAAAAGCTGATGTGGTAATTTCTCCATATAAGCAGAAATATCTTTATATCCCTTAAGAATGCAAGCACCATAGAAGATGATGAATAACTCTACACTTTTCTTATTCTTCATTTTGCTTTGTTTTAAACATATGGTTACTTCCTCAAAGTAATGTTTTTTGTTTAAATGGCTGCTTTCTCTCACCTTAAAGAAGTAATTAGTACAGAGATAACTGGACTTTACCAGTTCTTGGGGAGAAGGGCTTTCCTCTTCTCCCACGCAGGAGGAAGAGAGGAAGCCTGCCTACACAAAGGACTCTGAATACAAAGTCAGAGTATATGCTGAGACTGCATTCATCTGCATTTTAAAGGACCTCACAAAAATACCCCATCTGATGCCCAAGCAAGCACTGCTGTATACACCCGACTGAGCGGAAATCAAAGCTAACATGGAAGGAGAAAACAACACAACTGGAGTCTGTGCACAGGTGCACTGTATCTCATTTACAGTCAGCACACAGACACAGAGGCTACAGTTTCAAACATCCTTTAAAGAAGGAATAATGACACAGATACAAGTCAGTGGGAGGGCAGTAACTCCTAAGTCTTTAGTAAACTACCAACCACACACACACACACACACACACACACTTTGGGAATCACTATTCACTGGATGTTTTATCAAATGATAATTACACTAAAACTAGAAAATGTACATAGAAAACATTCTGGAATGAAGAGAATCAAATACAACATATAACATCACCAATTGAAAAGCAAGTTTTTACTTGGTCAGTTATGGCATCAAGCTCAATAATGCAGCCTGGTCGAGCAGTGGACTGTTGGCTCACAATGTTAAACACTTCTCCGATCAGTTTCTGTAAACAACAAATGCGAAATGTCAATGAAAAACAAAATTACCACTCTACTGTCAATATGATAGCATCATAGACATATAATCACTAACTGACAATAGCAATTAGTATATTCAAAGAAATACATCAAATTTCCATTCTCATTTCTGTTTCTAAAGTTACAAACTTAGAAAAACTGACAATATTAACATAAATACTATAACTTCAAAGTACTTAGCTATTTCAATGTCTTCACCAAGATAAACGTGGATAAGGACCTAACTCAATGCCGGCGTGTGTGGCATATGGATGGTTAGAGCCATCGGAAAGTACAATTCTCCAAATGATATATAGAGATCTTGACTGACAGGCGAGTCTGTCTCTTGGCATAACAATATTTGAATTAAAACAGGACGCTAACTTCTAGATCTCTTAAACCTCCCCAAACTTCATTTGGGGAGTCTCTCCCCATAACCCTCACCAAGAAGCCATATCTCTTAAATAAAAACCTTTCAATAACTGAATGTCTCAGCACTCACCTGCAGTGTCTTCCCTGCCCCCACAACCCCCCTGTAACAAAGTTTAGATCCAAGCTTGGCTCTAAAGATCAACTCTAAGAGGAAAGAGCATCCATACTGGATGTGTGGGACCTTTCGATCTGTATCAGTAAAGCATGTCCTGGGATAGACTCTGGGTAAGTCATGAGAGATAAAATGGGTGATTAAGTGGGGCTGGATTTATTGATTTGAGTACATTCACTCCAGAGTCAGGGTTTAAAGTGTTGGCTCAAACATCAACAAGTAGTTTTGATGTCCTGCTAGTTTTATCCATTGAGGCCTGGGCTCAGCTGTGACCTATAACCTGTGAGCCTAAATGCCAAGATTTCTCTAGCACACACACAAAAAAAGACTGCTCCTTGAAGTACATCAACAGACCAATAGCAAGAAGATAGTACCGTGCATCAACACTTTAACAACTATCTCCAGATTCATTTGTAGATAAAAGTCTAAGAAGAGCTGCTGCTATAAGCTGGGTGTCCTGGTTACATTTTTGTCAATTTGACACAAGCTACAGTCATTTGGAAAGAGGACCTCAGTTGAGAGAAGGACTCCATCAGATTGGCCTTTAGACAAATCTGTAGAATATGTTCTTGATTAGTGATAGATGTGAAGAGGGCCTAGACCTATTGGGGCAGTGCCCCCCCAGCAGGTGGTCCTGGATTATACATGAAAGCTGGCTGAGCAAGCCATCAGGAACAAGCCAGTAAGCAGCATTACTCCATAGCTGTACTACACTTACTGCCTCCAGGGTCCTGTCTCCAGTTCCTGTCCCGCTTTCACTCAGTCATGAAATATGACCTAAGAGCTGTTACAGGAAATGAACGCTTGCCTTCCCAAGGTGCTTTTGGCCACAGCAACTGGAACCCTAAGACACGGGTCACAGTGAAGTAAGCCTCTAATTCCAGCACTCAGAATGCTAAGGTAGGAGGATTAGGAGTTCAAGAGCAACCTGGGCTACACAGTGAGTTCCAGTCAAAGGCTGAGGTGTATCTCAATAGTAGGGTGATTACCAAATGAGCAGAAGGCTCTGGGTTACTTTCAAGGGCGCATGCGCGTGTGCGTGTGTGTGTGTGTGTGTGTGTGTGTGTGTGTGTGTGCGTGTGCGTGTGCGTGTGCGTGTGCGCACGTGTCTGTGCGTGTGTTCCTTCTGTGGTTGATAATTCTCAGTCTTGGCTGTACATTGATTCTTCCTTAATCACTGATGCTTAGGTCCCATGCACAGAGACTGATTGATCTGCTGGTCTAGGGGAAAATCTGATGAGTGATTCTATAAGTTCCTCAGTTATCTTCTACATATAACCAAGACTCTCACAAGAACAAATACAAATTCCGGCTAAGGGTTTGTCTTCCTTCCTTACAACTCTCTATCAACTCTATAACTGAGGGACTTGCAAATAAGGAATCCTACTCAACCTACAACCAAGGAATTCATTCAGCAGTAGAAACAACTTCAATTGCAACTAGCAAGCTTATATTATAGTGCAGGCTAACACCAAAACTAGGTTGATATGGGTGAAGCACAGAACTTCAAAAGCATAAAAAAAAGATAAATGATATAAATTTTAATGTGGTATCTCTTAAAAATAAAAATTCATGCAAAAAAATCTAAAATAAACAAAATGTAAATTTTTAAATACAGGATCCAATGTCTTAATTATCCTGAAAGCAAAATAAAAACTATATAAATGCAATCCTGTTTTTTAAGAAAATTAGTTAAAACATATTATAAAAAGATTAGGTTTACATACACCCAAGGTAAGAATAATGCTAGTTTTATTTCCTGGCTTTAATGGATGGAAACACATTTGTTCAAGCCGGACATGGTGGCGCACACCTTTAATCCCAGCACGCGAGAGGCAGAGGCAGGCAGATTTCTGAGTTCGAGGCCAGCCTGGTCCACAGAGTGAGTTCCAGGACAGCCAGGGCTACACAGAGAAACCCTCTCTCAAAAAAACAAAACAAAACAAAACAAAAAACACTTGCTCATAATGTTTTCAAAATCATCTTATCTGCTTGTAATCAGTAAACAGTCATAGCTATTGATCAGACACAAATCTTCCTTTGTCAAATGACAGTGCTGCTCTTGCAGAGGATCTGGGTTCAGTTTCCAACATCCACACGGATGCTCACAACTGTCTGTAATTCCAGTTCCAGATGATCCTACACTCTCTCCTAGTCTTCAGGGATACCAGGCACATGCATATATACATGGAAGCAAAACACACATTCACATAAAATAAAAATGAATAAACCTGTTTTAAAAGGAAAAAATGAGAACAATGATACTAAAAAAATAGTGAATCAGTTTCAGAAAATCCAAACACAAGGTGATTTCCAACACTGTATTCCATTTACTCTTACTCCTAATGAATTGCGATGAGGTCTACAGTTGTTCTCCACAGGCTGATGCTAAGTCCCTATTGATGAAAGTAACACAAGTCACTGACTGTGGAGAAGTCAGGCTGGTAGCTACCCAGAGCCTTCATCCCTACCGACTAGTGTCCATGGTACTGGAAAGCACCCTGTACCCCACCAAAGGAGAAATAAACACCAACCCAGCTACAAAGTATTCCATCTACAATGGTAATCTGCATGCAGGAGACACTGCTTCAACATTGGCACCAAGCTTGTGGGACCAACCAATATCTGACTGCATCTAATGCTTACTCCATGAGATGGAGCCTACCCAACACTGCTCGGGTGACCAAGAACCTGAGACTATGATAGCCCAGGATCCTACAAGAAAACTAAATACTACTGCTCTGCTAAAGGAGCACAGCAATAAAATGACTCCTAATGATACTCTACTATACTGGAAGATCTGTATCTTGCTCGTCCATTATTGAAGAAGCTTCCTCTTGCAGTAGATGAGAACAAATAAGAGATCCACAGCTACAGAGTATGCACAAGAGTACAGATGGTGTTTCCAGGTTTATTTTTACGAGATTTCTGTGTGTGGATGTGTGTGTACCTGCATCTAGAGGTGTTTCTTGTGCTTTTCCCCCCATTTGTTTCATCCTGTCACTTCAACTACAATTTCCCCTCCTTCCCCTCCACCCAGTCTCTCCCCGACACCTACCCTGGCCCCCAGATCCACTCCCCCTCAGAAAAGAGCAGGCCTCCTCCCTGGAACATCAACCAAACGTGGCACGAGACAACCTAGTAGAAGGGTCTCAAAAGCAGGCAAAAGAGTCAGAGACAGCCCCAAACCCTTGCTAACACTTTTAGGCAGATGCTCACAGCCAACCATTGAACTGATCACGGGGTCCTCAATGGAAAAGTCAGAGAAAGGACTGAAGAAACTGAAGGGGTTGACAACTCCATAGGAATAACAACAATACCAACCAACCAAAGCTCCCAGGATCTAAACTACCAACCAAGGAGTACACAAGGAGGGACCCATGGCTCCAGCAGTATATGTAGCAGAGGATGGCCTTATCAAACATCAATGGGAGAAGAGGCCCTTGGTCCTGTGATGACTTGATGCCCCAGTGGAGGGGAATGTGAGGGCAGGGAGGCAGAGTGGGTGGGTAGGTGGGGGTACACCCTCATAGAAGCAGGAGGAGGGGGGATAGGATAGGAGGTTTCTAGGGCAGGGGGTGGGGGGATTGGGAAAGAGGATAACATTTGAACTGCAAATAAATAAAATATTCATTTAGAAATAAAAAGAAATCCCACAAGAAAATCAAGCAACTCAGCCATAACATATATGCAGAGGACCTAGGTCAGACCCCTCTGGGCTCCCTGATCTTTGCAGTCAGTTGATTCTGTGGCCATGTTCTTATGGTGTCGCTGATCCCTGTGGTTCCTCCTAGCCTTCCTCCCTCTCCTCTGCAGGACTCCCAGAGCTACACTAATGCTTGGCTGGCATCGGTTCCCATCAGTTGCTGGATAGTCTCTCTGTTCTCTCTGATGGATGAATATGCTAGGCTCTACTCCCAGAATACTCTGCAAGCAAGTCAAACTATAGGCGGAAAGTTTTGTGGCTAGGTTGATGTCTCAACCCCTCCACTTGAGGCCGTGCCTGGCTGCAGAAAATGGCCAGTTCAGGCTCCATGTCCCTCATTACGAGGACTTTTTGCTAGGGTTACTCTTGAACTAGGTTTCTATCTTACCTGAAATGTCCCCACAATTCCAGTTGCTTCTCCCAGTATTTTCTTCCTCTTCCCCTACCCCCCACCAGATCCCTCCTTGTTCCTAACCCCACCTGCCTCCTGTCCACCAGAGAAATCTATTTTATTTCCCCTTCCCAGGGAGATCTTTGTCCTTTTTTAAACCCTCCTTGTTACTTAGCTTCTCTGAGTCTGTGAATTTTAGCATGGTTTTCCTTATATTACAGCTAATATCATTCATATGTTAGTACACACCATGTTTATCTTTCTGAGTCTGGGTTACCTCACTCAGGATGATATTTTCTAGTTCTATCCATTTGCCTGCAAATTTCATGATGTCATTGTTTTTAACAGCTGAGTAATACTCCATTATGTAAATGCACCATATTTTTTTATCCATTCTTCAGTTAATGGGCATCTGGGTTGTTTCCAGTTTCTGGCTATTAGGAATAAAGGTGTTATGAACACAGTTGAGCAAGTATCCTTGTGGTAGGATAGAGCATCCCTGGAGTATATACCCAGGGGTGGTACAGCTGGATCTTGAGGGAGGTCGACTGTGAGAAACTCCATGTTGACTACCAGAGTGGCTGTGCAGGTTTGCACCCTCACCACAGTGAAATGTTCCCCTTGCTCCACAGCATCCCAGCAGGAGTTGTCACTAGGGTTTTTATCTTAGCCATTCTGACAGCGAAGATGGAATCTCACAGTCGTTTTAACCTGCATTTCCCTCATGGCTAAGGATACTGAACATCTCTTTGAACATACATGGGTTAGATCTAGGCCTCACCACACATATGTAAATGTGCAGCCTGGTCTTCATGTGGGTCCTGAACAACGGGCCCAGGGTCTATCCCTAAAGCTGTTGCCTGTGGTACATGTTCTAGCTGGGCTGCCTTGCCTGGCTTCAGTGGGAGAGGATGCACCCAACCCTGCAAAGACTTGATGTGCCTGGGTGAGGGGGTACTGAGGAGGCTCCCACCCACTCAGAAGAGAAAGGGAAGGGGAATGCAGGAAGGATTATGGAAGCGGGCAATGAGTGGAATATAAAGTGAATAAGTAAAGTGAGTAAATAAAATAAACAGGTTGATCAATGGAACTGAATGGAAGACTCACACAGAAATCCACACACCTGATTTTTTTGTTAATCAAGAAGCCAGAAACTAGAGAGAGCACACATTAGCAGCTTGACATCATACCTAAAAGCACTAGAACAAAAGGAAGCAAATTCACCCAAGAGGAGTAGACGGCAGGAAATAATCAAACTCAGGGGCGAAATCAACCAAGTGGAAACAAGAAGAACTATTCAAAGAATCAACCAATCAAGGAGCTGGTTCTTTGAGAAAATCAACAAGATAGATAAACCCTTAGCCAGACTCACTAGAGGGCACAGGGAAAGCATCCTAATTAACAAAATCAGAAATGAAAAAGGAGACATAACAACAGATCCTGAAGACATCCAAAACACCATCAGATCCTTCTACCAAAGGCTATACTCAACAAAACTGGAGAACCTGGATGAAATGGAGAAGTTCCTAGACAGATACCAGGTACCAAAGTTGAATCAAGATCAGGTTAATGATCTAAACAGCCCTATATCCCCCAAAGAAATAGAAGCAGTCATTAATAGTCTCCCAACTCAAAAAAGCCCAGGACCAGATGGGTTTAGTGCAGAGTTCTATCAGACCTTCAAAGAAGATCTAATCCCAGTTCTTCACAAACTATTCCACAAAATAGAAACAGAAGGTACTCTACTCAACTCATTCTATGAAGCCACAATTACTCTGATACCTAAACCACAAAAAGACCCAACAAAGATAGAAAACTTCAGACCAATATCCCTTATGAATATTGATGCAAAAATCCTCAATAAAGTTCTTGCTAACCGAATCCAAGAACACATCAAAACAATCATCCATCCTGACCAAGTAGGTTTCATCCCAGGGATGCAGGGATGGTTCAATATACGGAAATCCATCAACGTAATCCAGTATATAAACAAACTCAAAGACAAAAACCACATGGTCATCTCGTTAGATGCGGAAAAAGCATTTGACAAGATCCAACACCCATTCATGATAAAAGTCTTGGAAAGATCAGGAATTCAAGGCCCATACCTAAACATGATAAAAGCAATCTACAGCAAACCAGTAGCCAACATCAAAGTAAACGGTGAGAAGCTTGAAGCAATCCCTCTAAAATCAGGGACTAGACAAGGCTGTCCACTTTCTCCATACCTATTCAACATTGTACTTGAAGTCCTAGCCAGAGCAATTCGACAACAAAAGGAGATCAAAGGGATACAAATTGGAAAAGATGAAGTCAAAATATCACTTTTTGCAGATGGTATGATAGTATATATAAGTGACCCTAAAAATTCCACCAGAGAACTCCTAAGCCTGATAAACAGCTTCGGTGAAGTAGCTGGATATAAAATTAACTCAAACAAATCAATGGCCTTTCTCTACACAAAGAATAAACAGGCTGAGAAAGAAATTAGGGAAACAACACCCTTCTCAATAGTCACAAAT